>NC_083440.1:11464178-12171001 GCF_020745735.1 Hemiscyllium ocellatum | reverse complement strand
GGGGTGGCTGCAGAAGGATTTCTACAGGTTACATGAATGGTGAAAGACGTTGCAGTGGAGTAAAATGTGGGAAAGTGTAAGATCAATCTCTTCTGTAGAAAAGCATAGAAGCATTGCCTATTTTCCAATATAATGAGATAATTCAGAAGTCTAAAGTGAGAAGAGACTTTCAGAAACGAGAAAGGAGTTTCTAGCTCCAGGATTCTCTCAACGTAAACTTGCAGGTTGTTTCAGTTGTGAGGAAGGAAAATGCACTGAATATTTATTTTGAAAGGACTTGAATATAAAAGCAGAGATGTACTTCTGAGGCTGTATAAGGCTTTAGTGAGACCACATTTGGAATATTAAGTGCAGATTTGGGCCTGATACCTCAGGATGTACTGCCCGACGATCAGAGGAAGTTCACAAGAATGGTCCCAGGAATGAAAAGCAAAACATATGGGGAACGTTTGAAGATTTTGAGTTTATACTGTATGGAGTTGAGAAGGATGAGGGGGCGTCTCACTGGATCATGCAGAATACTGAACGGCCTGGACATAATGGATGTTGGGATGATGTTTCTATTGATATGACAATTAGGCACAGTCTTAGAGTAAAGGGAAGGACGTTTTTAGAATAGAGATAAGGAGAAACATCTTCAGACACAGAGTGAAGAACCTATGAAATTCGGAGCAATAGAAAGCTGTGGAGGCCAGGTGATTAGGTAATTTAAGGCAGAGGTAGATAGTTCTTGAGATCAAGAGAACCAAGTGCTTCACGGAGGATCTGGCAGAATGAGGTTGAAGAAACTTATCGGACATGATTGAATGGTGGAGCAGACCCATGGACTGAATGGCTTAACTTCTGGACTGTACTTAAGTGAACAAAGAAAAGCTGTCCCAAACTATGGGTTATCCACCTCAGTCGAGATTCGAAGAAACCTGAAGAAGAGGATGGAACTCTCCCGAGCTGCAGGTCGAAGAGGTTGGTTACAGTCAAGCACATGTCACCCGTGACCGAGTCAGAGTCAGAGGAAACATACTTGGGGTGAAAATGTCCAGGGAGTAATTACAATATGAAGAGCCGACATACTTCCTTCGACTGAATGGGAAGTAATATCATCATTGGAACGAGGGCCAGATGGACCACTGACCATGAGATCCTTGGCAGGGGTTGTCAATCTGGACCAATCGTGGAGCTCTGACTAACAAAGATAAACTGGAGATTGTCTCTGCCGTGTGCCTATCTCTCTTCTGCAATGATGCTCGATGCTGGGTGTTCTTGGAGAGGGAGCATGCAGTGTCCAACAGTGCTGTCGATCCCTGTAGGGAGAGTTTGTGACTGCGGGGGATAGAGTACTTTACTTCACTCTGCAAAACCATTTTCATTTCATCTTTACCCTACCCTTCTCTTTCACTTTCGTTTCTCACGCACGCCATGCCTTTATTGGTTTGCTTGTTAATGATTAGCTGGCCACAGGGGTGATTTTCCTGGTGGTGAAATTAGAGCATAAAGATCTGCAAAATTGTGTTTTTTTACTGAGTCTGTACACACACGCAGCCACGGATGCAACGAGTGATGTGAGAGCAAAATCAGCGCTACTACTGTGCAATTGTCATGTCAGAGATTTTTGAGAGGAAGTGAAAAGGAAAACAGAGAACACAACAGGAAGGTCTCTTCCCTCCAGGCATTGGCTTTGAGTGGCTGTTTGGAGCCCATGTCCTGTACGCTTGTAAATAAAGGGTGACTTGGTGAAGGGATACTGGCGCCAGTGCAGTTATTTACGTGTTAAATGAAAGCATCCGTTTTTATTCATGAGCATTTATTGGAAATCTGAACTGGAATAAAAGAGAACAACCAAATGGCTGTTGGCATATTGCGTTGGGAGGTGGCACAAGGGAGGGAACTAAATACACAACTGTTTTCAAACGGTTACATGAGCAGAATCTACCAGTCCGTTTTCCTTTTCCTTTCTGCAATAATGCAGACGTTGGGGCTGGGCCAGCATTGATAGCACATATCTCGTTGGCCTTTGAAGCTGGCGGATTTCTCCTTGTTGTGCACGGCTGGTTTGGCTGAGCCACAAAGCCTTGCGGAAGGGCGTTTTGATCCAACAGCAGTGAAGGAAACAGGGATGTATTTTCCAGTCTAGATGGCAACAGACTTGGAGGGGAATGTGCTGTTCATGATATTCACATGTATCTACAGTCCTTGTCTAGATGGAATTGATCATTTGTTTGAAGGTGCTTTACGAGGATCTTCAGTGAATTTTATGCAGTGTATCTTGACGTTGGTACACACAGTTGCTGATACCTTTTCGTGGTGGAGGGGCTGGAGGTTTGTGAATGTACTTACAATCAAGTGGTTGATTTGTCCAGGATGGTGGGAGTCAAAAACTGTGTTGCTGAGAGCACAGCAATTCAGGCAGCATCCGAGTTGGAGGAGATTCGACTTTGCGGGCCCCATCATCAGGAACTTGGGGGTAGGGGCCCCAAGGATCTGAGAGATAAATGGGAGCAAATGGGGATTGGCAGAGAGAGGGACGGTTACATTTTCCTTGCACTAGATGGTGTCAAGCTTCATCAGATTTGATGCGGCTGTACCCACGCAGGTAAGTGGATTAGGGGGCGTCAATATCAAACTGAAATGAAGAGGTTTTTTCTCCGTTCAGAGAGTTTGGAGACTTTGTAACTACTTGACACAGAGAGCTGTTGTGCAATAGTCCTATGTTTAAAGCAGACAGAGACGGAATTTGATTAGTCAGGGATGAGCAATTTCTGGGGGAAGGTTAGGAAAGTGGACATAAGGATTGTAGGACTAGCCATAATCCTATTGATGGGTGCAGCAGGCTCAAGAAACCGCACAGCCTCCTCTTGTCCTTATTTATTTTAACATTGTGGTCTGAAAGATCTTCTATTCAGTGCCCAAGGAGCCACCAAACGTTACACATTCCTTGTAAGACAGGAAAAACTGAAGGCAATCACTTGACACTTAGTTCCATTCTAAACATCAAATGGAGCAATTCTCTGAGTGAAACATGTGCTTCTCCATTGAGCAAAGGAGATCCTGCACTTTGTTTACTTTTAGTTCAGCATATTCTGGATCCTTCACGATTTCCTGCACGATGAATCGCAGTTATTATTTTTTTTTCATAATTGGTATCAGTGCTTAGTATTCTTTCACAGTAAAGTTTGGTGATGTGTCTGTGTTCAGAGCTCCTGAGATGCGGTGAGTTAAATGACCATTCATGTATGTTATAGTTAATGTACCTGGAAATAAGCAGGAGACAGTAAAATAAAGAACCACAATTGCAGACAGGACAGAAACGTCAACTGTCATTTTATGGCAGATTAAACAAAGCAAAACGTAAACTACACACAATGAAGAATTTTCAGGAAAGTTTACAGTCGGGTAGTTTAAACAATGGAGAGTGGAGATGATGTAAAACAATGGGAATAACTGGACAAGTTGTATTCACGAAACATTGCCAGTGACTGAGTGTGAATTGTGGAAGACACTTTAAAGATTTATTTTAGGGTCCCACCTGCTGAATTCAACTGGTCAAATCATATCCCAAAATGAGAGCTGAAAATGTGTTGCTGGTTAAAGGGCAGCAGGTCAGGCAGCATGCAAGGACAGGAAATTCGACGTTTCGGGCATAAGCCCTTCATCAGGAATGAGGAAAGTCTGTCCAGCAGGCTGAGATAAAAGGTTGGGAGGAGGGACTTGGGGGAGGGTCGATGGAGATGTGATAGGTGGAAGGAGGTCAAGTTGAGCATTATAGGCCGGAGTGGGGTGGGGGCGGAGAGGTCAGGAAGAAGATTGCCGTTAGGAGGGCGGTGCTGAGTTCGAGGGAATCGACCGCGACAAGGCTGGGGGAGGGGAAATGAGGAAACTGGAGAAATCTGAGTTCATCCCTTGTGGTTGGAGTGTTCCCAGGCGGAAGATGAGGCGCTCTTCCTCCAACCGTCGTGTTGTTATGTTCTGGCGATGGAGGAGTCCCTACCTTTTATTTTAGCCTGCTGGACAGACTTTTCTCATTCCTGATGAAGGGCTTATGCCCGAAACGTCGAATTTCCTGTTCCTTGGATGCTGCCTGACCTGCTGCGCTTCAACCAGCAACACATTTTCAGCTCTGATCTCCAGCATCTGCAGACCTCACTTTTTTCCTCAAAGTGAGAGTATTGGAAGATTTCACAAATTATCTTTACGTTTGGCTGCCACGGGACATGCTCACATAAGGCAATCACTGTCCTTTCGTCACAAAATCATAAATTTATTCATGAGAAAATGCAAAGCTTTAAATATATGAGCCATTGGTAAAAGTGTTAACATGAAACAGAAAACGAACGATTTAGCCTTTTGTTCAGTCACTGTTTACACATTCTCAACATCTGTGAAATATTGTTCGAAATTCAATGAATCATTTTTTTGCACATCTGATTATTTCCAATGTTCGTGGCTAAGAGACGTCTTTCCAACTTTGAGAACATAGAATTAATTTCAGTTAATGCAGCCAGGTAAATTTCATAAGATCATTCGAGCGGGAAATCCTGGTGTCAGACTGGAAATACATCTTCAAAGAGAAGCCATACTTTTATGCTTATTTCAGCAGTTTAACAGGTCGAGTAAATGGATAACTTAATCCGTTGACTAACGTCTCTCTGAACTGAGTTTGTGTTAGAGTGTATACGCAGCTGTTCATGCACAAACTCAAAAGTATAGCATGAATCCAATTTATCGAAAGACAATTGAACTATTCAAAGTCTTGTCCCTATAATTATACTTTACCACTCGCCGGACTAAAACTGTACAAGAAGTGGATTCAACAACAGCATAAATCTAGCAGAAAATGCAAAGAGCAAGATGGTAGATTTTCTCCAGGTGACTACCTCTGATTCAGTTTTATTTTCTTAAATTCCATGCATCTGGAGGAAAGAGCGGATATGGTTGGCTCTTACAATAGGCTTGACTATCAGAGCATTTATTATAAAATCCATACAATTGGAAGTAATGGTATCTTAATAATGCCAATCAATACATACACTTTCCAAACTAGTGACCAGTAACAATCTGATATTAAGACACAATACCAGAGCACATTATCAATAACAAAGATTAAATACAAAATATCGAATGATTGAAGGCGAATAGCTGACCACATTCACAGTTGCTATCACTGCAAATGCAGTTCTCGTATTACAATATCTTGCTCTCAGCGACTGGCAACAAACTGTGGCAAACTGATCAAAAGTGAAAGCAACTGTGAACCAAATCGATCGCTCCAAATCTGCAACACAGAAAACAGCTCTCAAGGCAAACAGCAGTAATGGATAAGAAAGTAACTGGGAAATACAGACTGTTAATTAAGTCCAGTAACACATTAAGTCTGACGAGAAGTAGATCTGCTCTAGACATTTCCAACAAATCGAGAGCCCAATATTGCCTCGATTCACGATTACAATTCCCACTAATTTAACTGCAAGTAAAATAAAGAAAGGACGCTCCTTCTTGGCTGGGGTCACAGCAAAGAATTCGACGTAATGTGTCTGCTAAGTCAAACAAATGGCTCATTTCAATATATTGTCTCAATTACATGATACATGGTGAAACGTCATAATGGAAACATGGTCTGTGCAAAACATAATGAAATACAGATATGTTGGGAAACCAATGGGAAAACAGAATAAATGTGAAAAAATGAGGAAAAATTGTGTTATGTTTGAAAAGTTCAGCTATTTTCTGGTTTTCTTTGTTTCGAATAGACTGTCAGTGGTGAACCTGTTGGACCAAAAAGAAACAGATGAAGACTGATCCTCCTCGCTCTCCGGCATCTCTCCTGTGACACCCTGGATTTGATTTTAGCTTTCGTGCCAAAGGGTGTTTATGTGGGTTGTTGCAAGTATTTACAGCAGCAACGGTAATTCTGCATAACTGGTGGGTCTTCAAAATATAGTAAATTATTCTCTATTCTATTCCCTTTTCATTGTAATTCAACAGATAATCTTCCAAATCAATTTACTTTTCTTTAAAACGTAGTTGAGCCAACTGCATCCCAATTAGAATATCCACTTCACAGTTTAAATGACGGGCAAATTTAAGGTCTGGGCTTCTTTCTTGAAATGCTTTGAGGAGTTCTGGCCTCGTGCACAATGGATTCGTTATTGTGCGTAGCCATTGAACGTGCACAGAGAAAATTCATCAAACATAATTTAAAAGCAGCGAGCTTCGTTCGTGATGTGTGGATTCCAGAATGTATTGCAAGCGGTATCACAGTGAATATTTCAAGAAGAGATCGATAGATGTTGGAAACATCAAGGAGTTGCGAGTTATGTGGATCTGGATGATGAAAGAAACGTTGAGATTTGGGGCAGATGAGCCATGATTATGTAGAATAGGTGGCAGATTGGAGGATCACCTGCTTCTGCTCTGTTTACCCAGATTCTTATGTGACATCATGATTTTTTAAACATCATTGAAGTGTGAGAATTCAAGCTTTGAAGAAGGTAGACCTATGGGAGGAAGACCATGAAAAGGAATAAGCAAAATTAACTTTATGTACAATCCTGTTTGATCATTGAACAATAAAAAGAAACCTGGGTAAAAACAGCAGAGTGCAGAACCCGAAGTAAAAGGAATTGAGGACCACACTCCGAAATGGATCCATTGATGTAGGGAGGAGAAATAGACAGAAGTATACAGTAATCATTCAACTGTTTCGGTGTGACACGGTGAATCTGTGGACAGCACTGCTGCCTCACAGCGCCAGGGACCCGGGTTTGAATTCATCCTCGGTCGACTGTATGTGTGGAGTTTGCACATCGTTCCCGAGGCTGTGTGGGTTTTCTGAGGTGCTCCTCTCACGTAACAAAGATGTGCAGGTTAGGTCGATGGGCTATGGTAAGTTGACCCATTGTATCTCGGCATGTGCATGCTAATTGGCGTTAGCCATGCAAAATGTAAAACTATCGAATTAGGATGGGGGCGTTGTGGGTCTGGATTAGATGCTCTAAGTAGGATTGGTATGTACTAAATGGGCGGAATTTCCCACATTTTAAGGTTTTCTATGAACTGTTCTGCAGAAGGAAATTCAGGCAATATGAAAGTGCTGAAATGGCCGAACTGATGAAAAACAACATCATCCTCACAGAATCTGTCATACTCCTAGGTTCCTTTGCAGAACAATTTCTACTTTATAAAATGATGTTGCTAAATTACTGAAACAAACTGTATTCCTATCCCAGGAGTAAAAGAAGAACACCTTTACCTTATGACTTGAAAATCAAGGTTGGAATAAACATATGAGCACGTGATGCACAGCCATTTTTGATTTGACTGATTTCCCTTTGTAGACAGTGGCAGATAGTTAAAAGCATCGAAACGTTTTCCAAACCAATCTGTTCAGATATGCCACATTTGGAGGTGGCGGCTCTGAAAATGAAACTCGCTGACCAACAGTTTGGGATACATATCATCAATATAATAGCGTGGAATGTTGCTGAGAATGCACGGGGACCCAGTGTAACCCACCTGGTAGACATTGTGACAGTCAGATTGTAAACGTGCATATTAATTAATCCCAAGCATCATTCTGTCTAATTATTTATTCAACCTCACAACAGACAGACCGAGGCAGCAGTCATTATATAAACAGAATACGGTGTTGCCAATGTGAACGTTTGGAATTAAAGTCTGTGCATTGTTGTCTTTGGTAATGCAGCACAATATTTCACATCTTCTGCAAATCACTATACATTCAACGAACAAAAGGTTTGATCACAGGAATAGTCGATCACCAGGATTTAGAAAATATATCTTTTTTTACACAAACACGAAGAAAATTAGTGTAATCGTCACAAATATACGAACTATGAGGAATGTGTGACGCTGTGATCTCAGTGAAAGTCTCATGTACTCATTAGCTTCATGTACCGATTAGGAGATATTTAAAACCTTATTCAACATATCATGAGCAGTTTTGAGCCCCTTGTTTAGGAGGATGTGTTGGACAGGGGGGATTCAAAGGAGGATCATAAGAATGATTCTGGAGATGAAGGATTTGTCTAATGATTAGTGGTTGAAAACTTTGGGTTTGCACACAAACGAGGTTTAGCATTATGAAGGGGAATCTGTTGAAACTTTCAGAATACTGATAGACCTGGGTGGAGTGGACACGCAGAAGTCAGTTCAGTAATACGACACTTCAGGACTTCAGGGCACAGCCGCAGGTTAAGGGGACGTCTATGTAGAAAGTACATGAAAAGGATTTTCTTCAGTCAAAGTATCGTGAGGCAGTTAAGTTATTGACACAGAAAGGGTATGGAGACTAAGCCACTAAATATATTGAAGAATGAGATATGTTTTTGATGAATTAAGTGATCGGAGTTGCAGAGATAAAGCAGTACAATGGGATTAAGAAACATGTCGGCCATGATTAAATGGCGGGGCAGATTCGATAGACCGAATTGACAAATTACTCCATGTGTTTATCTTCTTATGATCTTTATGGCAAGTAGTAAATATCAACTGATCCACACAAGTATCAGGCAATTGCCAGCTTCAACAAAAGAGTTTAATCATTGTCCTTTGACATTCAATGAAATTGCACTATGCAGTCCTTCAACATCCACATCTGAGGATTAACATTGACCCAAACAAGCCCTGCCTTAGCCATGTAAGTGTTGTTGCTGGAAGTGCAGGTCAGAGGCTTGGATTCCTGCTGAGGAAGTCTCATCATGGCTCGGCAAAACCTGACCAGCATCTACAAGGCACAATTATGACTGTGATGGAATGCTTCCCACTTGCCTGAATGGGTGCTTCTTCAACAACACTCAAGAAACTCAACATCATTCAGGACCATGGAAAAGTCTGAAAAGGATTAACACCAGACTGGAAACCTTCACATTTGTTTCTCTCTCACGGATACTGACAGATCTGCAGAGTTTATCGAATGTTTACTTTGCTTATTGCAGATATCCAGCATATGCAGTGGTTTGCCATTATTCCGGATATATCAGCCTATTTGTTTCACCCCATCCACAAACCTTCAATCTGTCACCTGCCACTGATGCTCAGTGACAGCAGGGTGTACCGTCTAAAAGGCACATTGCAGCAGCTCACCAAGATCCCTCAGCCTGTTCCCTCTCACCCTCATAGCCACTCCTGTCTAGAAGTAGCAAATAGATGGTCATGACACACTTACAACTTCCGCTCAAGACACGGCCATTTTGTTCTGGAAACATATCACCATTTCTTCAGGCTTGCTGTAGCAGTTCAAAGAAATTCTGACAGCTCCATGGATAGGAAAGGTTTATGTGGATATGCGCAAAATACATGTCATTGGAATACTTTAGTTTAGGTAAACTGATCAGCGTGGAAGAGGTGGACCGAAGGGTCCGTTTCCGTGCTCAGTGATTCTATGTGGGGGCTCTTACACCAAAATGGTCTTCAGTGGTTTGAGAAGACAGCTCGCCACTACCTTCTGAAGTGTCCACCGAGATGGAAGATAAATGCTGACACGGCCTGCTCTGTAATCGAAATAAATTCCAACTGCAAATGATTGCAAAATATTTACAAATAAATCTGCATCTACAGACGGATGGAAACAAAAATGAAATGACCTGCAGCTGAAACCAGGAATCACAGAGAGGTTAGAAATCATCAATCCGAGGTAAGTATGTCAAATTTCAATTTAAAAAGAGGGAGTTGAGTTAAATATTTTTTTCACAAACATAAAAATCGAAAGAACTGTGCTGTAAAATCAGAATCAAAAACATAAGTTTCTGGTAAAGTTCTGATGGATCGTCACTAGCCAGAAATGCCAGCTCAGATTACTCGTCCCTGAAGCTGACAGACCTGCTCAGTTTTCCAGCAACTTCTGTCTTTGTTTATGCAAATATCACTGGATTTGAGGACTTAACACTGATGCGAACAGCTGCAAGTATCGCGTTGCAAAACTTTAAGATTGATGAGTATTTCGTTCTCTCCAGTCAGATAGGTCTGTTTCTGTGGAGCAATGATTCTGTCCGCCGAAATACAATAATATTGTCAACACAACCTCATTTTATTTGGAAGCTAAATATCCATGCGACAAATAAGTCTAGTTGAAAGACTAATTACATTAGTTGCAGTAATCTGAACATGCAGCAAAATAACCACTGTCCTCTGTGGTTTATTACGTAGTGGAATCTATTTGAAGAATAAAATGTCACTAATTTCTTAAGAATTCAAATTTGATTTTATTGTCATGTATATACAAGTACAAAATTTCGTGAGTACATTGAAAAGTGGTCGAAGATAACATTCCTAGATCAAACGTATGAAGAAAGGTACCTCGGCACAAAATCTTAAGTACGAAGTAGAAATATAAAATTAAAACTGAAAAGATGTATTTTGGAATATTTCAGAATACAGACCAATGCACTCCTGTTTGCAGTAAAAATATTCTGTACCAAACTGAAAGGTTGCTTTCCCTTCAGTATTGCCGTTTAAGGTAATTATAAAAACTGGAAACAGTCTGAGGAATTGGTAATCGGGCCCATATCTTCCTCATGAAAGAACGAAGGTTGACATTTCTGATGGGGTTCCATGCTGGGTTGCCATCCGGAGTTTGGAACCATATTTCCATCCGAACAGATCTTTCTGAGCTAAAGCTGTCGTGTATTGACCAAAGTCAATGTGATTTGACAGAGCTGAAAGTTTAAAGAACCAGGAGGGTCATGAGGTAGCCACCAGGTTGATAGGGTGCAAGATTCCGGAGGGTGCTATTGTGACAGTTATATGGGGTGCTGACTGGTGCGGAGTAAGAATACCAGCTAGGTTCTGGGTAGTGTCGCAATTGAGGTCCCTTGCTTGTGCCTGTTAACTTGGCTGACAGATATAAACAGGAGTACATAGAACATAGAGAAGTACAGCACAGAATAGGCCCTTTGGCCCACGATGTTGTGCCGAGATTTAATCCAAATGTAAAATATAGTAATTTAACCTGCGCATCCCTCAACTCACTGCTATACATGCGCATGTCCAGCAGTCGCTTAAATGTCCCCAATGACTTCACTTCCACCACCTCAGCTGGCAACGCATTCCATGCATTCACAACTCTCTGCGTAAAGAACCTACCACTGATGTCTCCTTTATACTTCCTCCTAAAACTTTCAAGCTATGATTTCTCGTAACAGTCAATCCTGCCCAGGGGACAAGCCTGTTGCTATTGACTCTACCTGTTCATGTCATTATTTTTTCGACTTCGATCAGGTCGCCTCTCTTCCTCCTTTTCTCCAGAGAGAAAAGTCTGAGCTTATTCAACTATTCTTCATAAGGCAAGCCCTCCAGTCGAGGCAGCATACTGGTTAACCTTCTTTGCACCCTCTCCAAAGCCTCTGTGTCTTCCCTATAGTAGGGCGACCAGAACTGGACACAACATTCCAAGTGTGGTCTCACCAGGGACTTGTACAGCTGCTGCAAAACCTCGCGGCTCTTAAACTCGATCCCACTGTTAAATGAAAGCACAAACCTATCCACCGGGTGGCAACTTTGAGGGATTTATGTACTTGCGCACCCAGAACCCTCTGTTACTCCACAGTCAAGAATCATGTCTTTAATCCTGTATTCAGCATTCGAGTTCAGCCTTCCAAAATGCATCACTTCGCCTTTATCCAGTTAGTACTCCAACTGCCATTCCTCTGTCCAGCTCTGCATCCCGTCTTTGGCGTGCTGCAGATAATGCAACCTGGGAAATTCCACAAGCTCTTTCAACTTGGAGTTCCTGTTGTAAGACTGCAAATACATTTTCAAATAGAGGCCAGATTGTTTGCATATTATTCACGGTTTAATAAATAGAGTAAATGGTTATTTTACTCAACTGATCGACTCCTCTCTGAATTTGGTTTGTGCTAGAGGCATATATGCAAGGGTCGGCGTAACAAATTAAGAAGCCGTAGCAGGAATCAAATTTGTGGAATAACAAATATCGGTTCACTGAAACTCTTATTTTCATAATTATATTTTATTATTTGCCAATTGAAAGACTTTACAACATTTGTCATCTACAATCTGTCATCCACAACAGTATAAAATTAGCAGACAATGCAAAGAGCAAGATGAGTACTTTATATGCGTGACAATGACTGGATCAGGAGGAGTCTGTCCATTTTCTTGGTTTGGGATGTAACAACAGATACTGTTCAGTTTTGTAAAATTCCTGACAGTCAGACATTGAATATCAAAATCAACACAACTGGAAGCAATGATGTAATCATACTGCCAACCATCCATACACTTTCCAGAATAATGATGCATCATAGACAGAGTTTCTGATGCAAAACCACGGGACATTGTCAATAAAACTAAAGACAATAATACAGAATACGAAGTAGTTGAATGCAAACAGCAGACCATACTCACAGCTAATGCAACTACAAACCAGTCCATGTATCTTGCTTTAGCTTCTGGCAAAAAATTGCGTCAAACCGATAAAATGTGAAAGCAAAGGTCAACCAAACTGAACAGTCCAGCAGTGCAAGGAACAAAACAGCTCGAAAGGCAGACACAATAGTGATGGATGAGAATGTGACTGGGGAATAAAAGTTGTTAATTCTGTCCACGTAAGACATTACAAATGATGAGAAGTAGATCTGCTGGAGACATTGCTATCCAATTGCGAGTGATGCATTTGGAGAGCCCAAAATTCCTTCGTGTCAAATTCACAGCTGTTGCTAAATTAATTGAAAGTAAAACAAAGTAACATCCAGTCCTACATGACAAGAGTCAAAGCAGAATTTTCAGCAAAGCATGTCTGCTAAATCAGACCAATTGGTTCGATATAATATATTAACTTAATTATACAATTCACAGTCAGAATATACAATGGAATTATTGACGCCATCAAACTAGAACTGAAGACATGTTGGGAGCCAATAGAAAAGCAGAGTAAATGAACAAATAAATGAGAATAATAAAAACATAATGAATTTTATACTTTAGTGCAAGTATGTCACGCTGACAGATTCACTGAAATGTTTAGCAGATTTTTCATACATACTAAACTGGTAAAGATCAAATTATTATAATAATAGGAAAAGTTATGTCAAATCAGGAATTGAGCACATGAGCATTTATTTATATATATATATTTTATGAAGTGGAACTGAGTGGAATAAGAGGGTTTGGTGGGTTGGTCAGGTCTTTCACTGAACGGTTCCCACACTTTCTCATGTATGCAAGTCACAAATCTGAAGAGGCTGTTGACGTAGTGAAGCAGAGTTCAGAGTTGAGGATGGATAGGAGCACATGAGAATCATTATGGAACTTGGTAAATGAGACCCTTTAACAGAATAGTAATACCGAAATGGAAGGTATGATAACAGCCCACTTGGTTGGCAATGCATAATAAATATTTAAATATACGCACTAGATTCACTGCAGAAATTCACCAAAGATTCTCAGACAGGAGCTTCCACACCCACAAACACGTCCACACATGAGCACAGGGCAGCTGATACATTGGGACATCACCCCTTGTAAATTCCCTTGAAGAAACTTTCCATCCTGAATTGGAAATACAACACCGTTCCATCACTTTGGCTGGGTCACTGTCATGGATCTCCCTACCTCAGGGCATTGTGGGAAACACATAACAGGTGGACTGCAGCAATTCAGAGAAGTGTTATCAACTTCTCAAGTGGCAACTCGGGACAGCGATTAAATTCTGGTCAGCCAGCACACATTTCACACATGAATGGAAATATAACTAGTTCGAAATCAAAAGGCAGTTTGAAGATTTCAATTAGTGCTCAGATCACTTGTGTCTGCAAGGTTAAATTATGTGGAGTGATATGAACAGTGGTTTTGGGAGCAGAATGATGTAATAAATCACTCAGAATGGTGTAATGAATGTGTATCACCACATTCCAAAACTCTGACGTCTGTACCTGCATTTCAATCTTCCCTGCAATAATGGGGAGACCTCACTTTCTGTCCAGAGGATTTGTAGCGGGATCTCTTTAATGCTTATTCAGGTTTATTTTTAACGATATGTGCATATGTATGCAAACTTACAAATTCAAAATATATAACTGTGAACATCTGGAAACCTCAACTCCTGTCAATCCAATTGTGATAGCTCGCAGTATAAGGAATTCTTCTATCAGCTTATTCAAGGGTGCTTCTTCATAACAACTGCAGCTGCATGACTATATTAGGACGCTTGGTGTATTATCTTAATCTGTTTCCTTGGATATAATCGATCTGCGAAGCTACAATTATCATCAATCTTGCATTAAGCCAACACGGCACCAATCAATTTTTACGACTTTACAAGACATGCACTAGGCCTTTAAGAGAAAGGGAATGCTGAACTGAACTGAGAGACAGTAAACATCTGTGTACGTGAAGACGGAGGAGTCCCAGAGTACATGAAAATTTGAAAAAAATTAACGTTTGGATGTTAAATGCATATCTGAGTTTTGGTCCGATTTCGAGAACAATTAAAATTTCACCAAATAGTTTAAATTATGCCCCGTTACGAAAGATCAATCGAGTCTTAATTTATTGTTTTTCCAACTTCGAAACAATGAGATGATCCATTGTCGACGGTATTAAAAATGCAGACATTTTGAAAGTTGGTCATACAACAACTGCTGAAGAGAGAGAGAAACCTTTGGAGAGCTCATTGCCGATTGGACATATTGCCGATTTAACACTCTTTTGAAGGCTGCTTTTCACGTGAAACATAGCGCAGTAAACAGAGCGAAGATGACGCAGGGAAATCATCAGATGAAGAGTGAAGTCACAGAAGATGGAGACTGTGGTTTTGAAATTAAGTTGAAGTGAATTTAATAATTATCTTATCAGAACACAATATTGTTACAAAATTGGAGGCAGATAATAAGCAGTTTAGAGAGAGGGTGGCTTAGATTTGTGAACAACTTCTTGTTCATGTTCACTTATAGAGTAAGAAAAAACAAATTGTTGTTATTTTATTTCAAACGTGGAATTTGTGAGTTTACTTTCAGTCATATTTTAACAGATTGCTTGGTCTTGTATGTGATTGGTTGAATTAACATAAGGGTTAGGTCTCTGTGTCAGTTATAATTCAAATGCAAACTCCTTTTGGCCACCTTTGTTGCGATAGGAACGTGATCAGCCACGGGGTGCTCACACAATATGAGATCCCTGAATGGGGCTGCTAACCCAGTTCAATCAGGCAACCCCAGCTGACAGATATGAACAGACAGATCATGGGTTCTGTTCACTCTGAGAGCTGGCTCTGAAGAAGCCAGACTATTGTTATGTTCTATGCACGCATAAATAATGGGAGACTTGGCAATGGGATACCGGTCTTTATGGAGCTATGTCAAAATTGTATTTGTTTCAGCCAAGGGAAGACACAACAACGGAAGTGCAAAAATGCGATTGATAACAACTGAAAAACCATCACTTTGTTCCAATGAACTAGCGAAGGATGCATTCCTTGACATGTGCCTTATGGAGACAAAAGTAATTTTCAAGTTAAGATTTGGGAGCGAGGTTAGGCTGAGCCATACTGAGATTCTGAAGGAACATACCACATCTGTTGTGTCCACCTCCTTTGTTTATTTTGTTTTATTTGCTTGGGCAAGCACTTGAACTCCAACTGAAATCTGGATCATTTTACCTCACAGGAAACTGTTTCTATACAGGTAGCTTGGATGATAAATTGTACTTTGCCTCTTATCTATAGGGGCTCATTTCTCTTTAATGATACACATGTTCACAATCCAATTGAAAATGTTTATTAAAATGTTTCCTGCTCTGAAGCATCTTAAGTTTCATGTTGGTTTTCAGTCGTAGAATCATAGAGTGATGCAACACAGCAACAGAGCCTTTGATCCACATTGTCCATGCCAAACAGTTTTCCCAAACAAATACAGTCCAATTTTCCTGCGCCTGGCACCTTTTCCACTAAATCAATCCTATTGGTGTACCTGTTCAAATACCTTTGGAACTGTTGTGAATATACAACTTTCTCTGGAAGTTAATTCCACTGGTGAAACACCCTCAGTGTCAAACTTGTACCACCATCTCTAAGTGCAAGTCAGGAATCTGAGGTATACATCCACTTGCCTGGATGGTTGCAGCTCCAACAACACTCATGAAGCTCAACACAATTCAGGGCCTTCGAAAATACTGAAGAAGACACATACCGGACTCAAAAACATATCTTTTGTTTTCTCTCCACATAGACTATCAGATCTGCTGAGTTAATCTGTCGTTTTCGAAACGGAGAAAAGTGACCAGTGGTATTGCAGAGGAATCAGTGCTGGGCTATTGTTGTATCTGATATGCATAAATAAACTGAAGAGGGCACTGTTGATATGAGGGCAAGTTTCCAGATGATCCAAAGATTGGTGGATTAGCATAAAGCAAAGGGGACTCTCAAAGAATACAGTAGAAGATAGATTGGATTTTGGGTGGAGAAGTAGGAGATTGAGTTGATACAGGCAAATGTGAGATTGGGAAGTCTAATCCTAGACTGAATTATCCAGAAAACGGAAGAGCCATAGGAATAGTTGATGAGTGAGCAGGGAGATCTGGGAGTTCAGGTCCTTTACCCTGACTTTGTTTGCACAGGTGGATAGAGTGGTCAAGAAGGCATAGGGTGTGCTTGCCTTCATCGGACGGGCTATTGCGTAACAGAGCTGGCAGGTCATGTTAAAATTGTGTAAGATTTTGTTTGACCGTATTTAGGACACTGTGTGCAGTTCATTCCCAAAAGGATGTGGCCGCTTTGGAGAGGGTGCAGAGAAATGATTTACGAGGATGTTTCCTGTTATGGAAGGTGCAAGCTATGAAGAAAAGTTGAGTAGGATGGAATTGTTTTCATTAGAAAAGGAGATTAGGGTGGGGGGGACTTGAATGAGGTCTGCAAAATCATGTAAATTATAGGCAGCGTAGATAGAGAAAATAGCCTTTTCCCAGAGTGAAGGTTTTAATAACGAGAGATCATGCTCTCAAGGTGAGCGGTGAAGGTTTGAGGGGGATACAAGAGGCAAATACTTTATGCAAAGGATGTTAGGTGCCTGGAACGCGTTACCAGCAGAGGTAGTACAGGCATGCACGGTAGTTTCTTTTAAGATGCATCTGGACAGATGCCTGAGAAGGTGGGGGATCAGAGAGGTATAGATGGTTAAGAAATCGGGTGACAGCTTTAGACAGTGGGTTTGGATCGTCTCAGGCTTGGTCGGTCGAATGGCCTGTTCCTGGGCTGTAACTTTTCTTTATTCGTCTCTTTGTTCTTTGTTTACTTTGCCAATTGCAGAACTCCGGCATCTGCTGTAGCTTGCATTTATTCCATGATGTGTCAGTTTACTTCTTTTTCACCACATCCACAAACCATCAGTCTGACAACTCCACCACCCTCCCCCCACCCCGTCCCCCTCCCAAACGCACACCACCCCGTCTTCCGGCCACTGCCACTCAGTGAAAGCAGGCAATATCATTTACAAAGACACATTGTAACACCTCATCAATGTCCCTGTCATCCTCACAACTGCTACTGTCTGGAAGCAGAGGAAAATGGCGATTGAAACCACGTGCAAGTTTCATTCAAGCCACTCACCTTCCTGGCTTGGAAACACATAACCGTTCCTTTTGTGTTGTTGGATCAGTTCAGAGACATTTGCACAGCTCCATGGTTCGAAAAGAATTTGGGGATAAAGGTCAAGTGTATGAAAATGTGACCACTTCAATTTAGCAATCCTGGTCAGCGTGAATGAGTTGCAAAGAGAGTCTGTTCCGTGCTGTATGCCTCTATACTGGTTCTCTTATACTAAATGGTCTGCAGTGGTTTGAAAAGGATCCTTCTGAAGTGTAACTTGGTATGGGGAATACATGCTGACTCAGCCTTTTCTCCACTGGAAATAAATTCTCAATAAAATATTATCAATAAACCAACTGCTGCAGACGGATGCAAACAACAGTGAAATTGTTGACCGACGTTCAGCAATGAACTACAAAAGAAATCACTGGAAACACAAAGTTTAGGAATAGCCAATGTCCGGGAAATACGCCAAATTTCAGTGAAGAATGAAGGAGTTGAGTTAAACAGGTTGTATGCAAACATAAAAACCAAAAGAATTGTGGATGTGGTAAAACAGAAACACAAACAGAAGTTGCCAGCAAAAGTTCTGAGGAAGTCTGACCAAACCGAAATGTTAACTCTGAGTTCTCTACCCGACCTGCTGAATTTTCCCAACAGCTTCTGTTTGCGTTCACACAAACATAACTGCAATTAAGGACTTACCAATAATACCAACGGCTGCAAGTTTCGGGTAATAAATACATGCTGTCTGGAAGATTGCTGAGTGTTCAATTCTGTCCCAATCAGGCCTGCCTGTAGTTGTTCAAACAATGAATCTGTCCGTCTAAATACAAAAATTTTGTCCAGACAGCCTAACTTTATTTGAAAGCTAAATGTCCAATGAGATAATAATTCTGATTGCACAATTTGCAGTAATCCAAATTAGCAGCAAATTAACCACTTTTCTTTGAGGATTATTACGTAGTGGAATATATTTTGGAAATTAATATGACAATAATTTCTTGAGAATTTGAATTAGATTTCATTGACGTGTACTGAAGTGCAGATGTACATGAGTGCAGTGAAAATTGTACAATGGGAACATTGCGAGGTCCACCTTACATGCAATGGTATATCTGAACAAAATCTCAGGTACAGTGCAGAAACATACTGTTCAAAGCTAAAACTTGAAAGACGGGATTTGAAATCTTTTCTAAAGACAGCACAATGCTCCCAGTTTGCAATAAAGCTATTGTGTGCGAGACTGAGATGCACGTTTCCCTTCATTATTGCTTTTTAGAATAAATTGACTGCAGCAACAGGTTTTCCAGTGAGGGGAATCTCACACCTATACCTAACTGGTCCCTTTCCTTCCTGATGATAGAAAAGAACTCTGCATTTCTAAGAGGAAATCCCATTCAGGGTTTATCCGCAGGAATGTGTAAATGTAATTCCATCCTGATCTTTCCTGGCGAGAATTGTATTACAATGCATAAAGTCAGTGTTATGTGACAGCGCGGTTAGAGTGAGGTGTCAGGTGGGTAATGACAGACAACAGCAGATTAATTGGGTGCACGGTGGTGATGGTGCCAATGTGCAGGTATGAAGGATTCTGACTGGTAAGGGATTAGAATACCAAGTGGATATGGGTAGTAGAGTGATTGAGTTCCTGATTGGGAATGTTAACCTGGTCCATTCAGGGACCCTTGCTCAACGTTGCAAATAGGATTTCTTTGCCTTTAAATTATTGTTTATTGAGATTGTTTGTTTTCTGGATTTTCTGGCTTTGAAGCAATAAAAGAAAAGAAAATCAAACAGCAATCTGGGTTATGCTCCCTCTGAGAGCTGGCTCTGAGGAAACCAGACAATGACAAGTACTGTACATATGTAAAAAGAGTGACTCGGCAATAGGATACCGACCTCTGTGAAAGTATTTCATTGAGATTTATGATGTATCCACGCTAAAGCGCCTACGAGCTGAAATCTAACTTGACCTCAAATGTTGTCATTCGAAATGCATCAAGTGGAACATGTCAGTTGCATGGTATGCCGATTGAATAGGACATCTCACCAGGCAAATGGCCTTGGGGGATACTGCTCGAGTGAAAGCAATTGCATCACCTCAGGATATAATCCTGAGTCGATATACTCCAGGTCAGCTCATACCAATAGCCTCAAAACAAAGCCAAACTTCTGTCTAACTGTGGACATTTTCGTCAGGATCAGAGCCAGCAAACCATTGCAGTTGTTGCCAAGATGTAGGCTTCTGATAGTGGAAGAATCCCACTAGACCTGAAGTAAAGAAGAGAACTGACATGCTGGACCCAGGTGTGTGCACTCCCGACAGTTGCCTTGGAACACTTACATTGTTCAGCAGCATCCAAATCATAACCAATCAAAATTAACATCTGTTAAACGGTCAACTGGTTCGACTGGAGGTAGATAACAGCACAGGTGTATCAGTGATTGCAGAACCAATCTTTAAAGACGTTTGCTCGGTAACAACTCTTAAGTTTGTGTAAGAGTTCTATTCCAGGGAATCTTTTCAGATTAAGGCGAGAACTTCAATTCTGGTCTCGTACGATAAACAGCTGGAACAGTTTTCAACTGAGACACTTTTATGTGCTCAAACGTTTCCAATAAGAATAGCTTCTATTGCTTCACTTGTTGTGGGTGGTACAGTAGCTCAGTGGTCAGCACTGCTGTCTCACAGTGCTAGAGACATGGGTTCAATTCCCACCTCAGGCGACTGAGTTGCTGGAGTTTGCAGTCTCCCATTGTCTGCGTAGGTTTCCTCCCACAGTCCAAAAATGTTCAGACTCGGTGAATTGGCAATGCTAAATTGCCCGTTGTGTTAGCCTAAGGGGTAAATGTCGAGGAATAGGTTTGGGTGGGTTGCGGATTGCTGTGGGTGGTTGGGCCGCACGGCCTGTTTCCACACTGGAAGTAGTCTAATCATTTACGCGATGAGGGTGTGGCTGGATAACCAGTGTCCATGCTCATCCCAGAGGGAATTACGAGTCAATCACATTGCTCTGCATCTGGAGTCACATGTAGGCCAGACCAGCGAGGGACAGCGGTTTCCTGTCCGGAAGCAGATTGGCTTCTTCCAACATTAGTTATTGGATTCCTGGTCATTAGAGACATTTGATTCAAGATTTGTATTGAATTCAAATTCAAAGGCTGCATTCGAACCTGGGTCCGATAATGTTACCTGGGTCTTTTGGTTGACAGTCCATCAATAATACCACTACGTCATTACCTCCACGATAGAGTGAATTCCAGACTTGAGTGAAGACTGAATGAAAGACACAGAGTTTTCCATAATGTCTAGGGATTCCTAAAAGATCGAAGGCCAACTTGTGAGTTGATCATTAAGCAATTCTACGATTTTGCCCAGTGCAATTAACGCATAGTGAAAAGCAGAGGCAGAAATCAAAAGGCTGGAAAGGGAAGGAATAATTAACCCAGTACAGTTTGCAGAATGGGCAGCAAAGGGATACACCTGAGTAAAGATCTCCACCAGCCATTGGCTAAACACCAACGGGATGATCCAGGGGATTTCCAAAATAATCATGTTGTGAGACGTCATGTCTGGTGGCCAGGATTGGATACCAACATAGCCACAGTCGGGCAGTGCCCAGAGTGCCATTGAGTATAAAAATTCCCACCAACGGGTGCTGTACAAATACATGTGAACGGCTGGATACACCATGGACTTGATAATTGACCATTGACTACACTGGTACATTAATAGGCTCAATGATCTTGGTTACTGTGGATGCTCATTGAAAGTGTTTGGACCTGCATAGAATTCTTTGAAAGTAAGGCCAGAGACTGAATGTGAATTGTGAAAAAGATTTTTAATCTTACATATACTCATCCAAGCCGCTAATCATGCCAGTAAAAGTAGACTTCAGAATGACAGTAGTTTGGAAGATATTCAGTTTAATCTTTGCATTTCGTGGTCGTCAGTCATTGGACAGGTTCACACGACGTTGTCACTGAGCTTCAGCAAAAGAACGTAAACTGATTGATGACACAAAGCAAAGCACGAATACATTAGAATTTCGAAAAGGTCGTCACATGGAACAGAAAAGCAAATACTCTGCCCAGTAAACAGCAGTAGCTATTAGAGATACCAATTTCAATGAAATATTAGTCGAAATGCAATTTGTTTTTTTTTTAAAGAAGTGGTCATTTCCGATTTTCGTGTTAGAGAGGCTTTTTTTCCAATTCTGAGGACATGGACATCTTTTCAGTTAATGCAGTTAAGAAAATTCCACAAGCTCTTTCAAATTGGATATCTTGTTCTGATACTGAAAATACGTCTCCAAATACAGATCAGACCTGTATGCTTATTTGCACAGTTTAATAATTCGAATAAATGGATATTTTACTCCATTGATTAACTCCTCTCTGAATTTACTTTGTGTTAGAGCATATATGCAAGTATTGGTGCACGAATTCATAAGCTGTAGCATGAATCCAGTTTCTTGAAGAACAAAAATTGGATCATTCAACGTCTTGTCTTGATAATTATAGTTTATTACTTGCCAGTTGAAAGAGTGTATGACATGCGTCATCCACAATAGTATAAAAGTTACAGACAAGGTAAAGAGGAGGATGATGGATTTTCTCCTGTTTACCACCTCTGGATCAGTGTTATTCTGTCCATTTCCGTGGTTCTGGAGGCGACAGCGGATGCGGTTAGCTGTTATAATATTCCTAACAGTCAAAGCATTGAATACCAAAATCATCACAATAGCAATCAATGTGTGTAATTATACACTCAATCCATTCATACACATTCCAGAATAATGATGTTTATAGTCTGATATTAAGCTGCAAAACCATGGTACATTGTCAATAACAACTGAAGGAGTAAATACAAAATACCAAGTAACTGAACGCAAACAGCATACCACACACAAAGTTACTATAACCGCAAATGCAGTTCTCGTATTGCAATATCTTGCTCTTAGCTTTTGGCAACAAATTGCTACAAACCGGTCAAATGTGAAAGCAACTGTGAACCAAACTGAACAGTCCACAGCTGCAACGAACATAACAACTCTCAAGGCACACAAGGAGTAATGAATAAGAAATTAAGGGAAATAAAGATTGTTAATTCGGTGGAGTAAGACATAGATGACGAGAAGTAGATCTGCTGTCGACATTGCCAACAAATAGCGAGTGATACATTTGGAGAGTCCACAATTGCCTCGATTCAGGATCAAATTCTACGACATTAACTGTAAGAAAAATAATGAAATGTATGCGTCTTCACGATTCCAGACACAGCAAAAACATCATATATCTTCTGAAACATGCATCTGCTAAATTAGACTAATTGCATCAGACTAATATATTAATTCAATTACATGATGCATAGTGAAAAGTTACAAGGAATTATGTACTAAAGAAAACCAGAATGATATAAAGACATGTTGGGAATTATAGAGACAGAGTAAATCAACAAATAATTCAGATGAAGCATCATAAAGAATGAAATTTTTTAATGCAAGTATGTCATTCTCAGAGATTGATTGAAATGTTTCAAAGATTTTTACTACTTATTAACCTATTAATGGAAGAAAAATCAAAGCAAAATGGTATTAAGCACAAGGCGTTTCACATCAGGAACTGAGTTCATGAGCACACAACAATGTTATTTTTTGAAATGCAACTGGCATGGTTGAATATGAGAACTGGGTTGTTGGACAAACAGTATTTTTCGCTGGTCACATGGTTTCCCATGTATGCTCGTTACAAATCTGTAGGGGCTGGTAATGAGGGTGGCTAGTACTCGTATATGAGCAGGCATAAGACCATGTGAGAAACATTTAGAAACTTGGTGAATGTAGTACTTTATTAGAACAGTTACACAGTTTGGAAGGTAAGATTAAAACCCGATTGTTTGACAAAACATCCCAAATATATTTTCCTCCTCCACCAACACGCTCTGAATCAACAGTGGCACAATGGTTTGCACTGCTGCCTCACAGCGCCAAAGACCGGGTTCAATTCCTGCCTCAGGCGACTGTCTGCGTGGATTTCTGCTGGTGCTCCGGCTTCCTCCCACAGTCCAAAGATGTGCGGGTTGTAATGTGCCCGTAGTCTTAGGTATGAGGTAAATGTAGGGGTATGGGCGCATTGCGCTTCGCGATTTGGTGTGGAATTGTTGGGGCAAATGTCTGTTTCCACACTATAGTAATCTAATCTGTCAATAAGGCACTGCAAACGTCACCAAAGATTCAAGACTTTACCGACCACACACGCAAACACTTCCAGCCAGA
The DNA here is from genome assembly GCF_020745735.1 of Hemiscyllium ocellatum. Lineage (NCBI taxonomy): Eukaryota > Metazoa > Chordata > Chondrichthyes > Orectolobiformes > Hemiscylliidae > Hemiscyllium > Hemiscyllium ocellatum. Next base: position 12,147,166 of record NC_083440.1, on the reverse strand, counting down.
AGGTCAGGGCCTCTGATGCATGGCAGCATGGTCCCTTGCAAATTCTCTCGGAGACATCACTGTCCTGACTTGTTAATACATCACCGTTCCTTCACTATCACTGAATCACCAACATGAATCTCCATGCCCCAAGGCATTCTGGGTAAGCCACAGCAGGCAGACTGCATTAATTCAAAAAAGTGTCACCATCTTCTCAAGGCAACCACGGACAGGCAATAAATATTTGTCTGTCAGCTCACATCCCAACATGCTAAACGGACGAGTCAGAATTCGTAATTCAGGTGAATATATCAATTTGTCTTCAGATAACTTGTGCCGTAAGGTTAATATTTAAGGATTTTATGAACAGTAGTGTTTTGGGTCAGAATGATGAATGCAATCAATGAACACCTGGAGTCCACTTCCAGCATCAAAGACTTTGTTGATGCCACCCTGGTGGGAGGAAATCTCGAGGGTTCCAATAGCTTCTTCATTGGCAAAGGAAAGGCATAAACGTTTGTACATCCATTTAACCACCATTACAGATCATTCATATTATCAATTTCTTACAGCCACTCCAAATCTAATCAGACATAAAACTGGCCAGTGATGGAAAGACTTATAGACAACCCTCTGTTTCTCTGATGTTATGATATTTCTGGATGTCCTTATCACTTTCTTCAACTCACGGTCCGTGCTGTGTATAACAACATTTCAATACTGTTGGCTTTTGCATCTGAATTTCAACACCCCCTGCAATAGTGTGGGAGCCCTCCATTCCTGCCCAGAGGATTTTTAATGGAATCTCGTTCATCGTTATTGAGCATTTTTTCGTGTTGTATGCATAGTTATACGAACCCTACATTTCAAAACATGGAACTATGAACATCTGGAAATCTCTTGTAATAGCTCTCAGAATTTTAAGTAGCTGGGTAAGGAGTTTTTCGATCAGCATCTCAAATGTGTCCTTCTCTCGCTGTGTATGCATCAAAACGGCAGCTGCATGTCTCTAAAGGGACAATTTGCGCATTATTATAACCTGTTATCTTGGATGTAATCTGTCGGAAAGCATGCTTTTCCTTAATACTAAATCAAACAAATCTTATGAATATGAAGACATGTTCTTGAAGAGAGAGGAATGCTGAACTGTAATGAGAGGTTACACACAACTATGTTAATGACCTTCAGTTTAATGTTCACTGTTATAGTTAGAAAATAATAGAAGTAATTCTGTTTATTTGAAAGTGAAATTTGTGAGTTCTTGTCACTCATATTTTAACAGATTATGAGGCAAGGCAAGCTTTTTTGTGTTATTAGTTTAATTAACAGAGGGGTTCAATTTCGGTGTCGGGACACATTCTATTTCTCAGTCAACTTCAAACTATGTGAGGTCATCTTTGTAACGATGGGAACATACTCAGCCAGGGAGATTCTAGAATATGAGTTTCCTGATTGGGCTGTTTCTGGTCGATTCATACATAAATCAGCGGTTCTGCTCGCTGCCAGATCTTGTTCCAGGAAGCCGGACAAGGGCCATGTCCTATGCACATGCAGAGAAAGGGTGATTGGTGATGTGTTTCTGCCCTCTGTACAGGTATGAAATACAGGTGTCATCCACCATCATTTCGCACCGAGAACGGCCCACCAAGGGATTTTTTTCCTCCCTCCCCTATCAGCGTTCCGCAAAGACACTCCCTTCGTGACTCCTCGTCAGGTCCACACCCCCACCATCACAACCTCCACTACCGGCTCCTTCCCCTGCACCGCAGAAAATGTAAAACTTGCGCACACCTCCTCCTCACTTCCCTCAAGGCCCAAGGGATCCTTCCATATCGCCACAAGTTCACCTGCACCTCCACACACTCATTTTGCATCCGCTGCACCCTATGTGGCCCCCTCTACATTGGGGAGCCGGCCGCCTACTTGCGGAACGCTTCAGAGAACATCTCTGGGACGCCCGGAACAACCAACCACCCACCCCGTGGTCAACACTTTAATCTTCCTCCCACTCCACCTAGGACATGCAGGTCCTTGGACTCTTCCATCGGCAGAACATAACAACACGACGGCTGGAGGAGGAGCGCCTCATCTTCCGCCTGGGAACCCTCCAACCACAGGAATGAACTCAGTTTTCTCCAGTTTCCTCATTTTCCCTCCCCCCACCTTGTTCAGTCGGTTCCCTCAACTCAGCACCGCCCGCCTAAACTGCAATCTTCTTCCTGACCTCTCCGCCACCCCACTCCAGCCTATCACCCTTACCTTCACCTCCTTCACCTATCACATCTCCATCGCCCCTCCCCCTAGTCCCTCCTCCCTACCTTTTATCTTAGCCTGCCTGGCACGTTGTCCTCATTCCTGATGAAGGGCTCTGGCCCGAAACGTCGAATTTCCTGTTCCTTGGATGCTGCTACCTGCTGTGCTTTAACCAGCAACACATTTTCAGCTCTGATCTCCAGCATCTGCAGACCTCACGTTTTACTCTGTACATGTATTTCAAACTTGTGTTGGTTTCATCCCAGGGCAGACCGCATAGTGGCAAAGCAAAAATACAATTGATTGCAAATGCAGAATTATCACTTCTTTCCAAAAGATTAGTCAAATAAGCAATTTATTGCCATTTTTGAGATAAGATTACTTGCAGTGTGGAAACGGGCCCTTCGACACTGCAAGCACAATACACTCAGAGGAATTCCCTCATATTTACACCTTCACCTAACACTACAGGCAATTTAACATGACCAATTCACGTAACCTGTACCCAACCTAGATTGTGGCAGGAAACCAGAGCACCTGAAGGAAACCCACGCAGACACGGGGAGAATGTACAAACTCCGCACAATCAGTCAACTGTGGCGAGAATTGAACGCGTGTCTCCGGCGATGTGAGGGAGCAGTGCCTAATGATGCGCCACTGTGCCGCCCAACTTGTTGGGTCAAAAGTAATTTTCAAGCGACAACTTTGGGAGCGAGCTTATGTTGAACTAGAAACAAATGCTGCTATGTTCTCTTATGTTAGATAATTTAGCTCATTTCCTTGGGCAAATAATTGACCTCCAACTGAAGACTGAATCGTTTAAAACAAAGTAATCTTGCATCAACACAATTAGCTACAAAGAGAAGGTATAGAACATTGGGTATTCATTTTGCCTGATAATTATCGAGAGTCGTTTCTGTTTAATAAGTCACGTGCCCATGATTTAAATGCTGTTGTTCATCAAACTGTTTCTTGGTGTGAAACACCTTATGTTTTATGTTGTTTTTCAACTAAAGAGTCATGCAGGACAAAAACAGAGGTTTTGATCCAACTCAGCCATGCCAACCGGGTTTCCCAAACTGAGGTAGACCCATTTTCCTTTGTATTATTCATTTCCTTCTAAACCTTTCATACTCGTGTACCTGTCCAAATATCTTTGGAATGTTGTTACTCTACCTGCATCTGCCATTTTCTCTGGTAGTTCATTCCAAATATGAACAATCTTTGATTTGAAAAACTGGCCCCACATGTCTCTTTTAAATATTTCGTCCAAAACTATGTTCTCCTGCTTTGAGACAGCCCTTTCCCCTCACCCATAGCTTACAGAAAACATTTTTATTAATTCCGTTTTCCTTGCCCTCATGACTTTTTAACCCTCTATAAAGTTGCCCCTTAGCCCCAACGCTGCCGAGAAAATAGCCCCCGAATATTCTGTCTATCTGTACAACACAAACGACCAGTCCTGACAGCATGTTGATACCTCTCCAATCTAATAATATCCTTTCGACACGGGGTGGCCAAGACTGACCAGGACAGTTCGACAAAACTGAATTCATCGACATCTCTTACATTCATTAACATGATGTTCCAACAGTATATTCAAAGATCTGTGCTATGAAACATGCCAAATGCCATCTTTCCACAAGTATACCTGTGACGCAACATTCAAATAACGCTGTACCTGAAACCTGATTTCTCTCTGTTTGACAGCACTACCGTGGTCCCTTCCATTAATTACTTCCCTTGCTCATCTTAACAAAATGCAACACCACGCATTTATCTAAATTTGATTCGATCTGCTAACCGTCAGCCAATTGACCCAATATAATCATTATCCCTTTGTAATCTGAGATACTTTTCACAATCTGCTCTGCCACCAATGTTGGTGTATTCTGCAAACGATCTCACCTGGCTTCAAGTTTATTTCATCTCTCAGAGGTTGGTGAATGTGAGGAATTCTCTACCCAGCAAATTTCAGAATTCAAATCACTGAACGTGTTTGCGGCAGAGGTCGATGTTTTGATGTATAAAGGAGTTGAGGACTATGTGGTGGTGGAAGAGAAGATGTGTTGAGACTTGGGGTAGATGGAGTTGAAAAGTGTGGTGGTGGAAAAACACAACAGGCCAGGCAGCATCCGAGGAGCAGGTGTGCCAAGCAGGCTGAGATAAAAGGTAGGAGGGAGGGAATTTGAGGTAGGGTCGCTGGGAATACGATAGGTGGAAAGAGGTGAGGGTGAGGATGATAGGCCAGAGAGTGGGGTTGGGGTGGAGAGTTCGGGAAGGAGATTGCAGGTCAAGCAGTTGGTGCTGAATCCATTTGTTAGTACTGAGATAAGTGGGGGGCGGGGAAATGAGAAATCTGGAGAAAACTACATTCGTCCCGTGTGGTTGGAGGGTTTATTCCAGAAGTGAGGCTTTTTCCTACAGGTTTCTTGTGGCTGGGGTCTGTCGATGGAGGAGGCCAATGATCTGCATGACCTTGGCGGAGTGGGAGGGGGAGTTAAAGAGTTCAGCCACGAGACGGTTGGGTTAGTTGTTTCGTGTGCCCCAGAGGTGCTCCCTGAAACTTTCCACAATTAGGCACCCTGTCTCCCCAATGTCGAGTAGTACATCGGGTGCAGCAGATACAGAAGTGATGTGCGTGGAGGTGCAGATGAATTTGTGATTGATGTGGAAGGATCCATTGGGGCCTTGGAGAGAGGTGATGGGGGAGGTGTGAGCGCAAATGTTTCATTTTTTGCGGTTGCAGGGGAAGGTGCCTGGCGTGGGGTAGATGAGCCATGATCTTATCGAACAGATGGCAGGAAACGTCTGCTCCTGTTTCCTCTGTCCTTATAATACGTCAGGAATTTTTTAAAGATCATGGAAGTGTGAGAATTCAATCTTTGTAGAAGATTAACGTATCGGAGGAGATACTTCAACAGGAATCAACAAAACGAACATAAAGTCCCAGCATGTTCCATCGATGAACTGTTTAAAACAATCTGGAAGAACAACAGGATGCAGAACTCCAAGAAGAAGGCATTTCAGACCTTGTTCATAAATGGGACATTTGATGTAGGGAGGAAAAATAAACAATGCTACAAAGAAACTGAACAACTGTTTGGTGTTGCACTGTGACTCAGTGGTGAACAGTGCTGCCTCCAGCGCCGGGGACCCCGGTTCAATCCGACGCTTGGGCGACTGTTTGTGTGGAAATTTAATGTTCTCGTGCATCTGCATGGTTTTCCTCCGGGGGCTTTGGTTTCCACCAACAGCCCAAAGATGTACAGTTTAGGTTCAATGGCAATGCACTGTTGCCCCATCGCATCTGGTGATGTGCAGAGCAGATCGGTTAGCCATAGGAAATATATAATTACCGAAATCGGTTCGGGAAGAGGCTGTGCGTCTAGTTTGACCAGTATTAAGAGGATTGGTGTGCACTCGACGGGCCAAATGGCTTGCTTCAACACCATAGGCGTTCTATGATTCTATGAACTGTTCTGTGGAAGGATTTTCAGGGAGTGTGAAATGCTGAAATGGCAAAAATGACAAAAACAAAACACATTCTAATGGAACCCGCTGTCCTGCTGGTACACTGAGACAATAAAATGTCTACATGATAAATGACAGTGTTAAATTGCACAAATGAACTGTATTACTCTTCCAGAAAGAAAAGAAGAAAACACGTAACTGAATGCCTTTAAAAGCAATGCTGAAATAAAAATCTAAACAATCCTGAAGTTGCTGCACTGGTGGATAGAGTGGTCAGGAAGGCATATGGTATTCTTGCCTTCATCGGACGAGTTATTGAGAATAAGAGCTGGCAGGTCATGTTAAATTTGCGCAAGTCGCTGCTTCGGCTGCATTTAGAATACTGATACAGTTTTGATCGCCACATTATCAAAATGATGTGGATGCTTTGGAGAAGGAGCAGAGAAATTTACGAGGATGTTGCCTGGTCTAGAAGGTGCTCGCTATGAAGAGAGGTTGAGTAGTTACCAATTGTTTTCATGAGGAAAAAAAGGAGATTGAGGGAAGACATGTTTGAGGTTTACAAAATCATGAACGGTACAGGCATGGTAGATCGAGATGAGATTTTTTTTTCCCCAGGGTGAAGGATTCAATAACAAGAGGTCACGCTTTCAAGGTGAGAGGTGAAAAGTTTAAGGGGGATACACCTGGCAAGTAATTTACACGAGGGTGGTTGGTGTCTGGAACGCGTTGCCAGCAGAGGTGGTAGAGGCAGGCATAGTAGATTCATTTAAGATGTGTCTGATCAGATGCATGAGAAGATGGGGAGCAGAGTGATACCGATGATTATGAATTGACCGACAGGTTGAGAGAGGACATTTGGATCGGCTTGGGCTTGGAGGCCCGAAGGGCCTGATCCTGGTCTGTTTATTTTCTTTATTCCTTGATCTTGTTCTTCGTTTTTTAAGTGCTGGAACACCATATATAATCCGACTAACCTCCCTTTAGAGACAGAGCCAGACGTTTAAAAACTTCGATATGATCTCCAAGCCACCATGCTCAGAGATATCATTTCGCTTCTCTGGAGTTGCTGGCAATTGAACCTGTGACGTCGTAGTGATTCATAACATCGATACAAATGAGTTAAATGTTGCTGGGAATCTACAGGGAAGCCACTGCAACTCACCAGTTGAATTTTTACAGTCAGATTGTAGGTGACCATACTAACGAGCCCCAGCATCGTGCTGTGTAATTATTCATTCAAGCTCACAACAGACAGACTCAGCGGCAACAGTTATCGCATGGACAGAGCACAATGCTGATGGTTTGGAATTTAACTTATTTTGCATTGCTGCTTTTGTTAATGTACAATAATAATTTTTATCTTGTGCTAATCATTATCCTTTGAAAAATAATCAAACAACAAATAACACAGGACCACTCGATCATCAGGCATCAGAAAATATATCTTCCAGTAGTAAAAACACTGGAAAATTATTGCAATCATCCCGAAAAGACAAGCTTATTCTGAACTAAATGGAACATGCAAACGATTCACATACATAAGATAAGCAAAAGTTGCATGTACCAATTAAATACCCATGTGCATGTACTCACGTGTTTTATGTACACATTAGTAGACATTTAACATCTTGCACAAGAATTCATGAGCGGTATTTGGCCCCGTGTCTATGGAAAGATGTGTTCGACTTGAAGGGGGCTCAGAGAGCATTCACAGGAATGACCGTGTGGATGAAGGCGTTGCCATATGAGGAGCAGTTGAGGACTCTGGAACTGAATGTGAGGGATTCAGATATGAGAATGGGAATCTGATTCAAACTTTCAGTACACTGATAGACCTGGACAGTGTAGACGTGGAGAAGGTGTTTCCAAAATAGGAAAGATCAGGACGTGGGGCTCAGCCTGAGAGTGAAGGGATGACACTTTCGAACTGGGATGAGGAGGAATTTCTTCACCGAGAGCATGGTGAATCTGTGGAATTCAGTGCCACAGAAAGGCTGGGGAGACCAAGTCACTGAGTTCATTCAAGATAAAGATAGTTTCTTGTTGAATAAAGGAATCAAGGGACACAGGAAGAAAACAAGGCAGTGGGGATAGGAAACATATCAGTCACGATTGAATGACGGAGCAAATTTGTGTAGCGAAATGAGTACATTCTGCAGATCTAACAGAGAAGTTTATCTATCCATAAAAACTGACAGATATACGGAGATTATCTGACATTTTCTTTGCTTATTGCAACAGTTTGCTTTTTTTCCATCAAATATCAGCCCACTGAATTACCACCATATCCACAAACCATCAGTCTGTTCCCCTCCCCCACAGTCACTCAGTAACAGCAGGGTGTACAATCTACAAGACATATTGCAGCAGGTCACCAAGGTCCCTCAGGCAGCTCTCTCTCAACCTCCAATCTGATGCTGATAGAACCAGCAGATGGATGGGAATGACACAACTTGCAAGTTTCCTTCAAGACACTCACCTTCATGGCTTTGAAACACATCACCAATCCTTCAATGTTATTGAATCAGTTAAACGACATTTGGACAGCTGCATGGATTTGAAAGGTTTTGGGGTAATGGGCCAAATAGATGAAATAGAACTTGTTCAGTTTCGGAAATCAGATCAGCATGAATGAGTTGGACCGAATGGTTTGTTTCCATGCTCTATGACTCGATGTGTGTGCTCTAATACCAAAAGGTCTGCAGTAATCTAAGAAAGCAGCTCACAACTCTGAAGAGTAACTCGGGGTAGGATTCAGCCTGCTCTGTATTGTAGCTAATTTCTCTGTTAAACATTCATGAATAGACTTGATTCAGCAGACGGAATTAAACAATAAAAAGCATGAACTACTGGTGAAACCACGAGATACATTTCGGTTAGAAATAACCAAAGCCAAGGAAAGTATGTCAAATTTCAACAAAAAATGAGGGAGTCGGATTAAACAGATTTAACACAAACATACAAACCAAAAGAATGACTAATGGTGTAAATCAGAATTCATGACAAAACAGTTGTTGGAAAAGGTCACGGGACCCGAAATGTCAACTCTGATTTCTCTTCCCAGATGCTACCAGACCGGCTGAAATTTTCCAGTAACTTCTGTTTTTGTTGACACAAACATAACTGTATTTAAGAACTTACCAGTAATGCCAACAGCTGCAAGTATCGGGTAGCAAATGCGTGCTATCTGCAAGATTGTTGAGTATTCCATTCTGTCCCAGTCAGATCTGTCTGTTCCGGTGGAGCCAATGATTCTGTACGTCGAAACAGGGTAACATTGTCAACACAGGCTCATTTTATTGGGAAGCAAAATGTCCATTGAGACAATAAATCTGGCTGAATCACCATTAACGGTAGTTGCACTAATCTGAACAAGCAGCAAGCTAACCATTTTCCTCTGAGGTTCATTACGCAATATTACTTATTTTGAAGAATAAAATGTCACTAATTTCTTGAGAATAAGAATAAGATTTTTTTGTCCATGTGTACTCAAGTGCGGAATTATATGATGACAGTGAAATATACACATTTTCATCATTCCCAGCAACACCTTAGGAACAAACCTACCTCAGCTCAAAATCTTAAGCATAAAATAGAAAAAAATAAAGTTAAAAGGTTAGTTTTGACATGTTTTGAAAGACAGAACAATGTGCTGCAGTTTGAAACAAAGCTATTTTGTACTAGACTGAAATGTAGCTTTCCATTCTTTATTGCCTTTTAAATGGACAAAACACTGCGACAGGTTTGAAAATGAGTGGGAATCTCTCATGTCCTTTTCCTTCTGATGAAATAATCGAGATCTGCATTTCTGAGCGGAGATTCCATTCAGGGTTATTCTCAGGAGTGTGCAACTGTACTTCCATCCTGAAAGATCATTCCGGGTTAGAACTGTCTTATTATGCAGAAAGTAAGTGCGTTTTAACTGTGCTGTACAGGTAAAGGGCAAGGTGGTTAGTGACGTACAGCATCAAGTTTATTCCGTGCTATTTGGTTAGTGTGACAAGGTGCAAGCTACGTAGTGTACTGACTGGTGAGAAGTTTGAATGCCGCCTAGGTTGTGGGAAGTGTAGTGATTGTGTTCCTTGTTTGGTGGTTATAAACCTGGTCTAATAAGGGGGTCCTGGCTGACAGATATAAACAGGAGGGTCAACGATTTTGTTTACTCTGAGACCTGGCTCTGAAGAAATAAGACCAGTATCAAGTCCTTTACATGTGTAAATAAAGGGTGACTTGGTGACGGGATAAAAACAAGTGTGGAATTACTTCATTGGCGACGACATTAAGATGGACGAGGCATACATGCAATAGTGCTTACTAGCCGAACTCCAACTGGACTTCAAACAAACGTTTCAAATGGCTTTGTCATTCGAAAATGCGTCGAGTGGAGCATATCGGCTGCAAGACATGTCCGTGCAAGTAGACACTCTCACCAGAAAACCTGAGCTAGAGGGGCACCATTTGAGTGAAGGCAATTGTATTGCCTCAAGACATATCTGAACAGATGGTCTTCACGACAGCCCACATCAAAACCTCAAAATAAAACCACACCTCGGCCAAACTGTCAACACTTTCTTCAGGATCACAGCTGGTAAGCCATTGTACTTGCTGTCGGTATGCATTCTTGACATAGTGAGAGAGTCGCACTACAGCACAAGTGAGGCAGATAACTGATAGGTCAATTTCCATGAGAGTTCACAACCTGGATATCCTCCCAAAAGGTGGCTCGAAATTGCTGAGCAACATCCAGATTAGAACCAATCAAAATGAACGTCTGATTAAAAGGTCATCTGGCACTAATGGAGGTACATACAAACAGAGTTGTACCAGTGATTGCAGATGAAAATGTGTTGCTGGTTAAAACACAGCAGGTTAGGCAGCATCTCAGGAATAGGAAATTCGACGTTTCGAGCATAAGCCCTTTGCAGAACCAATCTTTAACAAAGTTTGTTTGACTGAAATTCATTAGTGTGTGTAAGACCTCGGCTAGACTGAGAACATAACACGAGGAAAGCTTACAGATTAGGGGGAGTAACGTCAGTTCTGGTCTCGCAGGAGAAGCAGCGGGTTCAGTTCCCACTAATTGTGGTAAAAGGCTCGGGCCAAGGCTGACGGGAAGGAATTAGATGAGAAAGGTTCACTTTGATTGATTCAGCATTTTTCGATTAGAACGTGGCTGCTTGAGAGAAGTCTGAATGAATTTCCTAGAGCTTTTGCAGGACGGTTTGGGATTCCCAAAGGGGCCAAGGACACTTTACATGTTGAGCAGAAAGCAATTCCCCGATTCTGTGAGGCCCGCTCTGTGCTATTTACCCGACATAGAAAAGCAGAGACAGAAATCAGGTTGTGTAAAAGGGGAGGAATCATCAACCCCGTTCACTTTGCCAATCGGGCAACACCAGGCTTAGATATTGTGAAAACTGATTGTTCAGTTTGCCATTGTGGAAATTTTAAGCAAACTGTAAACTAATTATCAGAGCTGGAGAAATACCCAAGACCTCATTAAATAAAACAGTATTTTATTATGCAAAGCAAAATAGATTGCTATGAGCAATGGTCTCTTCCAGCCATGAGCTGAGCAGCAGCGCGATCGTGCGAAGGTTTCAAAAATGAAGATGCTGGCGAGAGGTTATGTCTGGTAGACGGGATTGGATGCCAACATAGCCACGAGAGAGCGGTATTAAGCACCACCAACTGGTTAAACAACAGCTAGGTCATCCAAGGGTTTACAAAACGAAGCTGCTGGTGAGACGTTATGTCTGGTGCCAGAATTGAATGCCAACATAGCCACGTCATTGTGGCAGCATCCAGCGTTATATTAGTGATAAACATTAAATTCCATACTCCTGGAATCTGCGGGATAACTGCTGAACACGGTGACACATGGATTATACCGTCCTTTCATGGGATCAACGGATTTGGTTATTGTGTATGCCCATTCACATTGATCCCAGTTCCTTCAACAATTTCCATGATGATGATTGCAAAGCGGTGAGCATCATTTTCAAGACATGGACTTCCGGGTGTATTGGTCAAGGACAGCGAGACATCATTTCCCAGCAGGAATTTCCAGTGCTTTCTGACGTCGAAATGCATTCATGTTCAGACAACTCCAGACCATCCACCAACCAATGGTCTGGTGGAAAGAGCAGTCCAATCATGGAAAGCAAGTTTCAAGAAACAGACGACATCTTCACTCGACACCAAATAGTCCCGGGTCCTGTTCTGTTATACAACTGCCCCTCACACAACAACAGGGATCACTCCAGCAGAGGTGCTGATGGGGAGAAGGATCTGCACCCGGTAGAGCTGATATTCGCGGATCTGGGGGTAGAGTGAAGCAGCACTAGGAACACCCAATATCAGACACATGACTCCTCAAACGGAAAGAGGCAGTTTACTCCAGCGAACGAAGTTTGATGTTGAATCCACAGAAATGACCATGTGGGAAGAGGCGAGGTTGATGTGAGATCAGGGCATGTCACTTACAGGATTTGGTTAAGTGATGACATTTTGAACAACTAAAACAACATATGAAAGCTGTTGATTTTTAATCGGGAGGAGTGATACATGACTGTCCCCTCAGAACAGCCAGAAAGTGTCATGTCCACCTGTGATTAGCTTCGAAGGAAGTTCCGACTCTCAGATTGATGCAGCCTGAGGAGGATGAGGAAACCCTGCCGTGACACTCTGGGGGCTATAAACTGTTTATGGTCCAGTAAAGGTCACCTCTGTCCGAGTCAGACTCAGAGGAACCAGATCTGGTGCGATAACGCCCTGGGACAAGCTACAAGAGGATGAGTAGGAGTGCAATCTATGACTTGGTGGGGGAGCAATGTCGTCATTAAAACGTGGGCCGGGTAGATCACTGACTATGAGATCCTTGACTGGGAATGTTAACCATGCCCAATCATGGAGCTGTGGCTGGCAGAGGTAAACTGGAGATTGTATCTGCCAAGTGCATGTCCCTGTTCTGCACTGATGTTCCTGGCTGGGTGTCCTCGGAGAGGGAGCATGCAGTGTCCGCCAATGCTCTTGATGCCTTTAGGGAGAGGTTGTCTTTACCCTTCATTTTCTTTTTTGAGTGGAGGCCTTGCCCCGATTGGGTTTTGCTTTTTATTGGTTCCCTGTCTGCATGGGTTTTTTTTCTTGGTGGTGGAATTATAGCATAAAGTTCTTGCACAACAATGGCATTTTTAAAGAGTCTGTACATAGATTCACACACACACACACATACAGGTGTGATGTTGGGGCAATGTAAGCACCACTGATGAGCAGTCGTCGTGTATGAGATAAATTTAAGATAATGGAAAAAGGGAACACAGGAAAACTCATCAGTGCGTGTTCACTCTTGGCAATGTATTTGAGCTGGTTGGGTGAACTTTATGCACTGTGTTCTTGTAAATAAAGGGAGTCTTGGTGACTGGATACCGGCCACTCTGGGACATGAGAGAAAGCTAAATCTCAAACAATTCTAATTGCTTAAATGAGCACAAATTACCAGGTCTGATTTGTGTGTGTGTGTGTATGTGTGTGTGTGTGTGTGTGTGTGTGCAATAATTCAGGCACTGGGGCTGGGCCAGCATTGATAACCTGTCACTGGTTACCCCTTGAATGTGGGGGAGAGCTGCTTCTGTCCACTGCTCGTAGGCTGACTCACAATTCGGGAAGGAATTCCAGGATTCTGACCGAGTGACGTAACAGCAATAAACTCCTTTGTGGGATGGTGAGTGACAAGGTGGGAAACGTGCATGAAATGGTGTTCCCATATATCTCTGCCCTTGTCTGGATGAAAGTGGTCACATGTTGGAAAGTGCTTTCCAAGGATCTTTGGTGAATTTCTGCAGTGCGTCTTGTAGCTGACACGCACTGCTGTTATTGAGTGTAAGTGGTGAAGGGGCTGAATGATTGTGGATGTTGATACAAAAATGCGTGTTGATGTGTCCTGGATAGTGTCTAGAATATTCTTAATAATTAGTGTCAGTCCTCATTCTTGTTTTCACAGCGAATCTCAATGTTCAAGGGACTGCTCAGATATGTTGCCTTACGTGATCATTCACTGTGTGTTATAATTGATGTGCTCAGAAATAAACAGGAGAAAGTAAGAACGAAAGGCGCAATTGCAGGCAGAAACTGAAAGCAAAACTGACATTTTATGACTGTTAAAAAATGCAAAACACGTCCAAATAAGGAGGTTCACGCATGTTGACAATGTTGGTACTTTCAATGGTTGCTGCTGAGAAATGGTATACAGCAATCGGAACAACTTGACAATTTTATTTGCGGAAGGAGGGCCAGAGGCTGAATGTGAATTGTGAATACGATCCTTGAATATTACACATTTTCAGACCAACTGTGAAAAATACCAAGTAAAATCAGACTCCACAATGGCAGCAAATGGGAAGATTTTAATTTTAATATCGGCATTTCGTTGCCGTGTTAGTCAGTCATTGGACATGTTCAGCTGATGTTGCCACTGACCTTGCAGCACAAGAGCATAAACTTATTGATGACACAAAGCAAAGCTTTCAGTACATTAGAAAGTTTCCTTAACCTGAAACACAAAAACAAGGACTCAGCGTTTTGAAGAGCAATATTCTTTTTCAGACACACAACATCAGTTAGAAAGTCAATTTATCATTTTTTTTTTGTCCAAGTGATTATTTCCAATTTTCGTTGCTGACAGTCACCTTTCCAATTTTGGTGACATGGCCTTCTTTTCAGATAATGCAACCTGGGAAATTCCACAACCTCCTTCAACTTGGAGTTCATGTTGTAAGACTGCAAATACATTTTCAAACAGTGGTCAGACTTGTTTGCTTATTTTTCACGGTTTAATAAATCGAGTAAATAGTTATCTTACTCAACTGATCAACTCCACTCTGAATTTGGTTTGTGCTAGAGTCTATATGCAAGGGTTGGCGGACAAATTCAGAAGCCGTAGCAGGAATCAAATTTGTAGAATAACAAATATTGCTTCATTGAAACTCTTATTTTCATAATTATAGTTTATTATGTGCCAATTGAAAGAGTTTACAACATCTGTCCTCGACAACAGTATACAATTAGCAGACAATGCAAAGAGCAAGATGAGTACTTTATATGCGTGACAAAGACTGGATCAGTAGGATTCTGTCCAGTTCCGTGGATTTGGAAGTTACAACAGATACTGTTGAACTTTGTAAGATTCCTGACAGTCAGAGCATTGAATATCAAAATCAATACATTTGGAAGCAATGATCTAATCATACTGCCAGCCATCCATACACTTTCCAGAATAATGATGCATCATGGACTGATTTTCTGATGCAAAACCAATGGATATTGTCAATAAAAATAAAGACATTAATGCAGAATACGGAGTAATTGAATACAAACAGCAGACCAGACTCACAGCGACTGCAACTACAAACCCACATATTTTGCTCTTAGCTTCTTGCAAAAACCGATCAAATGTGAAACCAAAAGTGAACCAATCGGACAGTCCAGCACTGCAAGGAACAAAACAGCTCTAAAGGCAGACACAAGAGTGATGGATGAGCATGTAACTGGGGAATAAAAGTTGTTAATTCTGTTCACGTAAGACATTACACATGACGAAAAGTAGATCTGCTGGAGACATTGCTATCAAATTGCGAGTGATGCATTTGGAGACCCTAAAACACCTCGTGTCTGGTTCACAACTGTTACTAAATTAATAGAAAGTAAAACAAAGTAACATCCATTCCTTCATGACAAGAGTCAAAGTAGAAATTTCAGCAAAGCATGTCTGCTAAATCCGACCAATTGGCTCAAAATAATATATTAACTTAATTATAAAATGTACAGTCAGAATTTACAATGGAATTATTGACGCAAGCAAACCAGAATGAACTGAGACATGTTAAGAGCCAATAGACAAGCAGATTAAATCAACAAGTAAATGAGAATAATGAAAACATAATGAATTTTATTCCTTAGTGCAAGTATGCCATGCTGATAGATTCACTGAAATGTTTAGCAGATTTTTCATACATACTAAACTGGTAAAGATCAAATTATTATAATAATCAGAAAAGTTATGTCACATCAGGAATTGAGCACATGAGCAATTACGGCTCAATATTTATCTTATGAAGTGGAACTGAGATGGTTGAATATGAGGGTTTGGTGGGTGGGCAGGTCTTTCACTGACCGGGTCTCACACATGCTCATGTATGCAAGTCACAAATCTGAAGAGGCTGTTGACGTGGTGAAGTAGAGTTCGGAGATGAGGATGGATAGGAGCACTTGAGAATCATTATGGAATTTGGTAAATGAGGCACTTTATCAGAACAATGAGACCAAAATGGAAGGTGTAATTACAGGCCGCTTGGTTGGCAATGCATAACAGAAATGTAACCAGATCCTCTACCACCAACATACTGTAGCATCAGTACGTACTAGATTCACTGCACAAATACACCAAAGATTTTCAGACAGTAGCTTGCACACACACAAACACATCCGCACATAAGCGCGGGGCAGCTGATACTTTGGTACATCACCCCCTGCAAATTTCCTTGACGAAACTTTTCGTCCTGAATTGGAAATACAACACCATTCCATCACTTTCTCTGGGTCACTGTCATGGATCTCCCTATCTCAGGGCATTGTTGGAAACCCATAGCAGGCAGGCTGCAGCAATTCAGAGAATTGTTATCAACTTCTCAAGTGCCAACTCGGGACAGCGATTAAATTCTGGTCAGCCAGCTCACATTTCGCACATGAATGGGATATATAACTAGTTAGAATTCAAAAGGCATTTAGAAGATTTGAATTAGTGCTCAGATCACTTGTGTCTGCAAGGTTAAATTACGTGGACTGATACGAACAGTGGTTTTTGGGACAGAATGCTGCAATGAATCATTCACCACCCGCAGTCTACTTTCAGTATCAAAGAGTTTACTGGTGTTAAACCAGTGGGAGGAAACCTCTGGGGTTCCAAAAGCTTCGTCACTGAAGAAAGGAAATGCATAAACGTTTCTAAAATACTTTTATCCCAACATTCGAGGCATCTCACATTATTAGTATTTTGCATACATACACACACAATCTATTTTGCCACGTCTCTGCATGTCAATGATGTTCATTCATAATAGAAAGTCCCCTGTCGATTATGATGTCATGATGTTTCCCAGTTACCGTTATCTCTTTCCTTGAAGCTTTCACAGTGAGCGCTGTGTATCACCAAATTCCAAAACTCTGACGTCTGTACCTGCATTTCAATCTTCCCTGCAATAATGTGGGAGCCATCCATTTCTGTCCAGAAGATTTGCAGTGAAATCTCTTTAATGCTTATTCAGGTTTTCTTTAACGATATGTGCTTATGTATTCAAACTTACAAATTCAAAACATATAATTATGAACATCTGGAAACCTCAACTACTGTAAATCCAATTATGATGGCTCGCAGTCTAAGGAATTCTTCTGTCAGCCTATTCAAGGGTATCCTCATCCAGCTGTTTCTTCATAACAACTGCAGCTGCATGACTCTATTAGAACGTTCTGTGTTTTATTTTAATCTGTTTCCTTGGATATAATCGATCTGCGAAGCTACAATTGTCATCAATCATGCATTATGCCAACCCTGCACCAAACAATGTTACAAGACATGCACTGGGCCTTTAAGAGAAAGGGAATGCTGAACTGAACTGAGAGATAGTAAGCAACTGCGTATATGAAGACGGAGTAGTCCCAGAGTGTACTGAAAATTTGAAAAAAATGTAACGGTTGGCCGTGAAATGTATACCTGAGTTTTGGTCCCATTTGTATAACAATTCAAATTCCACCAAACAGTTTAAATTGTGTCCCCAATACCAAAGATTAATCGAGTATTAATTTATTGTTTTTCCAACTTCGAAAGAATGAGATGGTCCCATGTCGACGGTATTAAAAATGAAGACATTTTGAAAGTTGGTCATAGAAAATTGCTGAAGAGAGAGAGAAACCTCTGGAGAGCTAATTTCCGATTTAACATCTTGCTATGAAATGAATTGGAAACATTCATTCGAAGGCTGCTTTTCACGTGAGACACAGCGCAGTAAAAGGAGCGAAGATGATGCAAGGAAATCATCGGATGAAGAGTGAAGTAACAGAAGATGGAGACTGGCTTTGAAATTAAGTTGATGTGAATTAAATAATTATCTTATTACAACACAATATTATTATACAATTGGAGGCAGATTATAAGCAGTTTAGAGAAACGTTGGCTTAGATTTGTGAATAGCTTCTTTTTAATGTTCAATTACACAGTGAGACATAAATAAATTGTTGTTATTTTATTTCAAACGGGGAATTTGTGAGTTTGCTTTCGGTCATATTTTAACAGATTGCTTGCACTTGTATGTGATTGGTTGAATTAACAGAAGGTCTAGGCATCTTTGTCATAAAACAAGCTATTTCTAATTCAACTGCAAACCACTTTTGGTCACCTTTGTTGCGATAGGAACGTGGTCAACCACGGGGAGTTCACAGAATACTAGATCCCTGAATGGGGCTGCACACCAGGTTCAATCAGGCAACCCCAGCTGACAGATATGAACAGACAGATCATGGGTTCTGTTCACTCTGAGAGCTGGCTCTGAAGAAGCCAGACTATTGTCATGTTCTATGCACGCATACATACTGGGTGACTTGACGATGGGATACCGGTCTTTGTGGATCTATGTCAATATTGTGTTTGTGTCAGCCAAGGGAAGACACAACAACGGAAGTGCAAAAATGCGATTGATAGCATCTGTAAAACCATCACTTTGTTCCAATGAACTAGCGAAGGAAGCATTCCTTGATATGTGCCTTATGGAGACAAAAGTAATTTTCAAGTTAAAGATTTGGGAGCGAGGTTAGGCTGAGCCATACTGAGATTCTGAAGGAACATACCACATCTGTTGTGTCTACCTCCTTTGTTTATTTTGTTTTATTTGCTTGGGCAAGCACTTGAAATCCAACTGAAATCTGGATCATTTTACCTCACATGAAACTGCTTCTACACAGGTAGTTTGGATGATAAATTGTACTTTGCCTCTTATCTATAGGGGCTCATTTCTCTTTAATGATACACATGTTCACAATCCAATTGAAAATGTTTATTAAACTGTTTCCTGCTCTGAAACATTTTAAGTTTAATGTTGGTTTTCAGTCGTAGAATCATAGAGTTACGCAATTCAGCAACAGAGCCTTTGATCCACATTGTCCATGCCAAACAGTTTTCCCAAACAAATACAGTCCAATTTTCCTGCGCCTGGCACCTTTTCCACTAAATCAATCCTATTGGTGTACCTGTTCAAATACCTTTGGAACTGTATGTGAATATACAACTTTCTCTGGAAGTTAATTCCAATTGTGAAACACCCTCAGTGTCAAACTTGTACTACCATCTCTAATGTACAAGTCAGGAGTCTGAGGGTGTACATCCACTTGCCTGGATGGTTGCAGCTCCAACAAAACTCAAGAAGCTCAACACTATTCAGGACCTTCGAAAATACTGAAGAAGACACATACCGGACTCAAAAACATATCTTTTGTTTTTCTCTCCACATAGACTATCAGTTCTGCTGAGTTAATCTGTCGTTTCTCGAAACGGAGGAAAGTGACCAGTGGTATTGCAGAGGAATCAGTGCTGGGCTATTGTTGTATCTGATATGCATAAATAAACTGCAAGAGGGCACTGTTGCTATGAGGGCAAGTTTCCAGATGATCCAAAGATTGGTGTAGTAGCATAAAGCAAAGGGGACTCTCAAAGAATACAGGAGAAGATAGATTGGATTTTGGGTGGAGAAGTAGGAGATTGAGTTGATGCCAGGCAAATGTGAGATTGGGAAGTCTAATCCTAGACTGAATTATGCAGAAAACGGAAGAGCCATAGGAATAGTTGATGAGCAGGGAGATCTGGGAGTTCAGGTCCTTTACCCTGAATTTGGTTGCACAGGTGGATAGAGTGGTCAAGAAGGCATAGGGTGTGCTTGCCTTCATTGGACGGGCTATTGAGTAACAGAGCTGGCAGGCGATGTTAAAATTGTGCAAGATTTTGTTTGACCGCATTTAGGACACTGTGTGCAGTTCATTCCCAAAAGGATGTGGCCGCTTTGGAGAGGGTGCAGAAAAGATTTACGAGCATGTTTCCTGTTATGGAAGGTGCAAGCTATGAAGAAAAGTTGAGTAGGATGGGATTGTTTTCATTAGAAAAAAGGAGATTGGGCTGGGGGCGGACTTGAATGAGGTCTGCAAAATCATGAAAATTATAGACAGAGTAGATAAAGAAAATAGCCTTTTCCCAGAGTGAATGTTTCAATAAAGAGAGGTCATGCTCTCAAGGTGAGCAGTGAAAGGTTTGAGGGGAATACAAGCGGCAAATACTTTATGCAAAGGATGTTAGGTGCCTGGAACGCGTTACCAGCAGAGGTAGTAGAGGCATGCACGGGAGTTTCTTTTAAGATGCATCTGGACAGATGCCTGAGAAGGTGGGGGATCAGAGAGGTATAGATGGTTAAGAAATCGGTTGACAGCTTTAGACAGTGGGTTTGGATCATCTCAGGCTTGAAAGGTCGAATGGCCTGTTCCTGGGCTGTAACTTTTCTTTATTCGTCTCTTTGTTCTTTGTTTACTTTGTCAATTGCAGATATTCGGCATCTGCTGTAGCTTGCATTTATTCCATGATGTGTCAGTTTACATGTTTTTCACCACATCCACAAACCATCAGTCTGACAACTACACCACCCTCCCCCCACCCCGCCCCCCCCCCTCCCAAACACACACCACCCCATCTTCCGGCCACTGCCACTCAGTGAAAGCAGGCAATATCATCTAAAAAGACACATTGTAACACCTCATCAATGTCCCTGTCATCCTCACAACTGCTACTGTCTGGAAGCAGAGGAGAATGGCGATTGAAACCACGTGCAAGTTTCATTCAAGCCACTCACCTTCCTGGCTTGGAAACACATAGTGTTTCTTTAGTGTTGTTGGATCAGTTCAGAGACATTTGCACAGACTCAAGGTTCGAAAGGAATTTGGGGATAAAGGACAAGTGTATGAAAATCTGACCCATTCAGTTGAGCAATCCTGGTCAGCGTGAAGGACTTGCAAAGGAGAGTCTGTTCCGTGCTGTATGCCTCTATGCTCGTTCACTTATCCCAAATGGTCTGCAGTGGTTTGAAAAGGATCCTTCTGAAGTGTAACTTGGTCTGGCGAATACATGCTGACTCAGCTTTTTCTCCACTGGAAATAAATTCTCAATAAAAAATTATCGATAAACCAACTGCTGCAGATGGATGCAAACAACAGTGAAATTGTTGACCGACGTTCGGCAATGAACTACAACAGAAATCACTGGAAACACAAAGTTTAGGAATAGCCAATGTCCGGTAAATACGCCAAATTTCAATGAAGAATGAAGGAGTTGAGTTAAACAGATTGTATGCAAACATAAAACCCAAAAGAATTGTGGATGTGGTAAAACAGAAACACAAACAGAAGTTGCCAGGAAAAGTTCTGAAGAAATCTAACCAAACCGAAATGTTAACTCTGAGTTCTCTACCCGACCTGCTGAATTTTCCCAACAGCTTCTGTTTGCGTTCACACAAACATAACTGCAATTAAGGACTTACCAATAATACCAACGGCTGCAAGTGTCGGGTAATAAATACATGCTGTCTGTAAGATTTCTGAGTGTTCATCTCTGTCCCAATCAGGCCTGCCTGTAGTTGTTCAAACAATGAATCTGTTCGTCTAAATACAAAAATATTGTCAAGACAGCCTAACTTTATTTGAAAGCTAAATGTCCAATGAGATAATAATTCTGATTGCACAATTTGCAGTAATCCAAATTAGCAGCAAATTAACCACTTTCCTTTGAGGATTATTACGTAGTGGAATATATTTTGGAAATTAAAATGACAATAATTTCTTGAGAATTTGAATTAGATTTCATTGACATGTGTACCGAAGTGCATATGTACATGAGTGCAGTGAAAATTGTACAATGGGAACATTGCGAGGTCCACCTTACATGCAATGGTATATCCGAACAAAATCTCAGGTACACTGCAGAAACATACTGTTCAAAGCTAAAACTGGAAAGACGTGATTTGAAATCTTTTCTAAAGACAGCACAATGCACCTAGTTTGCAATAAAGCTAATGTGTACGAGACTGAGATGCACGTTTCCCTTCATTATTGCTTTTTAGAATAAATTGACTGCAGGAACAGGTTTTCTAGTGAGGGGAATCTCACACCTATACCTAACTGGTCCCTTTCCTTCCTGATGATAGAAAAGAACTCTGCATTTCTAAGAGGAAATCCCATTCAGGGTTTACCGCAGGAATGTGTAACTATAATTCCATCCTGATCTTTCCTGGCGAGAATTGTATTACAATGCATAAAGTCAGTGTTATGTGACAGCGCGGTGAGAGTGAGGTGTCAGGTGGGGATTTGACAGACAACAGCAGGTTAATTGGGTGCACGGTGGTGATGGTGCCAAGGTGCCAGGTATGAAGGATTCTGACTGGTAAGGGATTAGAATACCAAGTGGGATATGGGTAGTAGAGTGATTGAGTTCCCTGATTGGGTATGTTAACCTGGTCCATTCAGGGAGCCCTTGCTCAACGTTGCAAATAGGATTTCTTTGCCTTTAAATTATTGTTTATTGAGATAGTTTGTTTTCTGGATTTTCTGGATTTGAAGCAATAAAAGAAAAGAAATTCAAACAGCAATTCTGGGTTCTGCTCCCTCTGAGAGCTGGCTCTGAGGAAACCAGACCATGACAAGTACTGTACATATCTAAAAAGAGTGACTTGGCAATAGGATACCGACCTCTGTGAAAGTATTTCATTGAGATTTATGATGTATCCACGCTAAAGCGCCTACGAGCTGAAATCTAACTTGACCTCAAATGTTGTCATTCGAAATGCATCAAGTGGAACATGTCAGTGGCATGGTATGCCGATTGAATAGCACATCTCACCAGGCAAACTGGCCTTGCGGGATACTGCTCGAGTGAAAGCAATTGCATCACCTCAGGACATAATCCTGAGTCGATATACTCCAGGTCAGCTCATACCAATAGCCTCAAAACAAAGCCAAACTTCTGTCTAACTGTGGACATTTTCTTCAGTATCAGAGCCAGCAAACCATTGCAGTTGTTGCCAAGATGCAGGCTTCTGATAGTGAAAGAATCCCACTAGATCTGAAGTATAGAAGAGAACTGACATGCTGGAACCCAGGTGTGTGCACTCCCGATAGTTGCCTTGGAACACTTACATTGTTCAGCAGCATCCAAATCATAACCAATCAAAATAAACATCTGTTAAATGGTCAACTGGTTCGACTGGAGGTATATAACAGCACAAGTGTATCTGTGATTGCAGAACCAACCTTTAAAAACGTTTGCTCGGTACCCCAACTCTAAAGTTTGTGTAAGAGTTCAATTCCAGAGAATCTTTTCAGATTAAGGGGAGAACTTCAATTCTGGTCTCGTACGAGAAGCAGCTGGAACAGTTTTCAACTGAGACACTTTTATGTGCTCAAACGTTTCCAATAAGAAAATAGCTTCTATTGCTTCACTTGTTGTGGGTGGTACAGTAGCTCAGTGGTCAGCACTGCTGTCTCACAGTGCTAGAGACATGGGTTCAATTCCCACCTCAGGCGACTGATTTGGTGGAGTTTGCAGTCTCCCATTGTCTGCGTAGGTTTCCTCCCACAGTCCAAACACGTTCAGACTCGGTGAATTGGCAATGCTAAATTGCCCATTGTGTTAGCTTAAGGGGTAAATGTCGGGGAATAGGTTTGGGTTGCTTTGCGGATGGGTGTGGGTGGTTGGGCTGCAGGGCCTGCTTCCACACTGCAAGTAGTCTAATCATTTTACGCGACGAGGGTGTCACTGGATAACCAGTGTCCATGCCATCCCAGAGGGAAGTTATGAGTCAATCACATGGCTCTGGATCAGGAGTCACATGTAGGCCAGACAAGCGGTGGACAGCGGTTTCCTTTCCTGAAGCAGATTGGCTTCTTCCAACATTAGTTAATGCATTCCTGGTCATTAGAGACATTTGATTCAAGATTTGTATTGAATTCAAATTCAAAGGCTGCATTCGAACCTGGGTCCAATAATTTTACCTGGGTCTTTTGGTTGACAGTCCATCAATAATACCACTACGTCATTACCTCGACGATAGAGTGAATTCCAGACTTGAGTGAAGACTGAATGAAAGACCCAGAGTTTTCTATAATGTCTAGGAATTCCCAAAAGATCGAAGGCCAACTTGTAAGTTGATCATAAAGCAATTCTACAATTTTGCCCAGTGCAATTTAACCCATAGTGAAAAGCAGAGGCAGAAATCAAAAGGCTGGAAAGGGAAGGAATAATTAACCCAGTACAATTTGCAGAATGGGCAGTGAAGGTATTGTCCTGAGTAAAGATCTCCACCAGCCATTGGCTAAGCACCAACGGGATCATCCAGGGGATTTCCAAAATAATCATGTTGTGAGACGTCATGTCTGGTGGCCAGGATTGGATACCAACATAGCCACAGTCGGGCAGTGCCCAGAGTGCCATTAAGTATAAAAATTCCCACCAACGGGTGCTTTACAAATACATGTGAACGGCTGGATACACCATGGACTTGATTATTGACCATTGACTACACCGGTACATTAATAGGCTCAATGATCTTGGTTACTGTGGATGCTCATTGAAAGTGTTTGGACCTGCATAGAATTCTTTGAAAGTAAGGCCAGAGACTGAATGTGAATTGTGAAGAAGATTTTTAATCTTACATATACTCATCCAAGCCGCTAATAATGCCAGTAAAAGTAGACTTCAGAATGACAGTAGTTTGGAAGATATTCAGTTTCATCTTTGCATTTCGTGGTCGTCAGTCACTGAACAGGTTCACACGACGTTGTCACTGAGCTTTCAGCAAAAGAACATAAACTGATTGATGACACAAAGCAAAGCACTAAATACATTAGGATTTCGAGAAGGTCGTCACATGGAACAGAAAAGCAAATAATCAGCCCAGTAAACAGCAATAGCTATTAGAGATACCCAATTTAAATGAAATATTAGTGGAAATGCAATTTGTTTTTTTTTTACAGAAGTGGTCATTTCCCATTTTCGTGGAGAGTGGCTTTTTTTCCAATTCTGAGGGCATCGACATCTTTTCAGTTAATGCAGTTAAGGAAATTCCACAAGCTCTTTCAAATTGGAGATCTTGTTCTGATACTGAAAATACGTCTCCAAATACAGGTCTGACCTGTATGCTTATTTGCACAGTTTAATAATTCGAATAAATGGATATTTTACTCCATTGATTAACTCCTCTCTGAATTTACTTTGTGTTAGGGCATATATGCAAGTGTTGGTGCACGAATTGATAAGCTGTAGCATGAATCCAATTTCTTGAAGAACAAAAATTGGATCATTCAACGTCTTGTCTTGATAATTATAGTTTATTCCTTGCCACTTGAAAGAGTGTATGACATACGGCATCCACAACAGTATAAAATTAGCAGATAAGGCAAAGAGCAGAATGATGGATATTCTCCTGTTTACCAACACTGGATCAGTATTATTTGGTTCATTTCCGTGGATCTGAAGGCGACAGCGGATGCGGTTAGCTGTTATAATATTCCTAACAGTCAAAGCATTGAATACCAAAATCAGCACAATTGGAATCAATGGTGTAATTATACACTCAATGCATTCATACACATTCCAGAATAATGAAGTTTCATAGTCGGATCTGGTGATGCAAAGCCATGGTACATTGTCAATAACAACTGAAGGAGTAAATACAAAATACCAAGTAACTGCCCGCAAACAGCACACCACACTCAAAGCTACTATAACCACAAATGCAGTTCTCGTATTGCAATATCTTGCTCTTAGCTTTTGGCAACAAATTGCTACAAACCGGTCAAATGTGAAAGCAACTGTGAACCAAACTGAACAGTCCAGGGCTGCAATATACATAACAACTCTCAAGGCACACACAGGCGTGATGAATAAGAAATTAACTGGTAAATAAAGATTGTTAATTCTGTTAAGTAAGACATTAAGGATGACGAGAAGTAGATCTGCTGTCGACATTGCCAACAAATAGCGAGTGATACATTTGGAGAGCCCACAATTGCCTCGATTCAGGATCACAATTCCAACTACATTAACTGGAAGAAAAATAAAGAAATGTATACGTCTTCACCATTCCAGACACAGCAAAAATATAATATATCTGCCAAAACATGTATGTGGTAAATTAGACCAATTGCATCATCCTAATATATTAACTCAATTCCACGATGCATAGTGAAAAGTTACAATCGAATTATGTAGTCAAGCAAACAGAATGAAACAAAGACATGTTGGGATGTAATAGAGAACAAAGTAAATCAACAAATAATTCAGGTTAAAAATCATAAAGAATGAAATGTTTTAATGCAAGTATGTCATACTAAGAGATTGCTTGAAATGTTTCAATGATTTTTCATACTTCTTAACCAATTAATGGAAGAAAAATCAAAGCAAAATGGTATTAAGCACAAGGTATTTCACATCAGGAACTGAGTTCATGAGCACATAACAATACATATTTTATGATGTGGAACTGGCATGGTTGAATATGAGAACTGTGTTGTTGGACTAACCTGACATTGACCATTGTCACGTGTTTTCTCATGTATACTCGTCACAAATCTGTAGGGCCTGGTAATGAGGGGAGCAAGTTCTCGTATATGAGCAGACATAAGATCACGTGATAATCATTTTGGAGCTTGGTGAATGCAGTACTTTATTAGAATAGTAGCACATTATTTGGAAGGTGAGATTACAACACGATTGATTGACAACGCATCCACAAATATATCCTCCTCCAACACAACAACGCTCTGAAGGAACAGTGTGTGTCATCTAGAAAATCCACTGCAAACGTTCACCAAAGATTCACAGACTTATCAGCCACAGTTACAAACACTTTCATCCAGAAGAACATGACATCTGATACATGGGAGCATTGTCCCTTGCAAGTTCGCGTGGTGACACTCACCGTCCTGACATGTTAATACATCACCGTTCCTTCACTATCACTGAATTACCAACATGAAGTTCCATGCCCCAAGGCATTCTGGGTAAACACACAGCAGGCAGACTGCATTAATTCAAAAGGGTGTCACCATCTTCTCAAGCGGCAACCAGGGACAGGCAATAAATATTTGCCTGCCAGCTCACATTCCACACATAATAAAAGGACGAGTCAGAATTCATAATTCAGGTGAATATATCAATTTGTGCCAGTAAGGTTAATATTTGTGGAGTGATATGAACATTAGTGTTTTGGGGCAGAATGATGAAAGCAATCACTGAACACCCGGAGTCCACTTCCAGCATCAAAGAGTTTATTGATGTTACCCTTGTGGGAGGAAGCCTCTAGGATTCCAATACCTTCTTCATTCGCAAAGGAAAGGCATAAACGTTTAAACATCCATTTTGTCCCACCATCACAGACCATTCATATTCTCAATTTCTTACAGCCATGCCAAATCTAATCAGTCATGCAACTTCTCAGTGCTTGACAGTCTTACAGACGACCCTCTGTCTTCTCTGATGTCATGATATTTCCCAGATGTCCTGATCACTTTCCTTCAAACTCTCACGGTGCGTGCTGTGTCTAACAACATTTTAATACTGCTCACGTTGCACCTGAAGTTCAAAAACCCCCTGCAATAGTGTGGGAGCCCTCCATTCCTGCCCAGAGGAATTTTAGTGGAATCTCGTTCCCAGTTATTCAGCATTTTTCGTGTTGTGTGCATATTTATACGAACCCTGCATTTCAAAAAATGAAACTATGAGCGTCTGGAAATTTACTTGTCATAACTCTCAGAATTTAAAGCAGCTGGGCCAGGAGAATTTTAAATCAACATCCTCAAAAGTGTCCTTCTCTCGCTGTGTATGCATGAACAACTGCAGCTGCATGTCTCCAAATGGACAATTTGTGTATTATTTTAACATGTACCTTGGATGTAATCTGTCGGAAAAGCATGCTTTGCTTTAATACTAAATCAATCAAATCTTATGAAGTTGAAGACATGTCCCTTGAAGAGAGAGGAATGCTGAACTGTACTGAGAGGTTACACACAACTGTGTTAATGACCTTTTGTTTAATGTTTACTGTTAGAGTTAGAAAATAAATAGATGTAATTCTGTTTAATTTGAGAGCGAAATTATGTGAGTTCTGTGTCCCTCATATTTTAACAACTTATGAGGCAAGGCAAGCTTTTCTGTGTGATTGGTTTAATTAACAGAGGGGTTTGATTTCGGTATCGGGACACATTCTGTTTCTAAGTCAACTTCAAAATATGTGAGATCATCTTTGTAACAATGGGAACATACTCAGCCAGGGAGACCTCAATGAATATGTGTTTCCTGATTGTGGATGTTCGCCTGTTCGAATCAGGGAGCCCTGGCTGACATACATAAATCAGCGGATCTGTTCGCTGTCAGATCTGGTTCCAAGGAAGCCGGACAAGTGCCATGTCCTGTGCACGAGCAGAGAATGGGTGACTTGGTGATGTGTTTCTGGCCTCTGCACAGTTATTTCCAACTTGTGTTGGTTTCAGACAAGGGCAGACTGCACAGTGGCAAAGCAAAAATACAATTGATCGCAACTGAAGAATTATCACTTCTTTCCAAAAGATTAGTCAAAGAAGCAATTTATTGCCATTTTTGAGATTAGATTACCTGCAGTGTCGAAACAGGTCCTTCGGCCCAGCAAACACATTCCAACCAGACCCATTCCCTTACATTTACCCCTTGACCTAACTCTGCGGGCAATTAAACATGGCCAATTCACCCAACCTGCACTCAACCTAGATTGTGCCAGGAAACCAGAGCACGTGAAGGAAACCCACGCAGACACGGGGAGAATGTTCAAACTCCACACAATCAGTCACCTGCGGCGAGAATTGGACGAGGGTCTCCGGTGCTGTGAGGCAGCAATGCTTACCAATGAGCCACCGTGCTGCCCAACTTGTTGAGTCAAAAGTTTGGGATCGAGCTGATATGGTACCACACAGAGACTTTGAGGTAAGAAACAAATGCTAATACTTTCTCTTACGTTCGATAATTTATTTCATTTCCTTGGCAAATAATTGACTTCCAACTGAAGTCTGAAACGTTTAAAACAGAGTAAGCTTTCATCGATGCAATTAGCTTCAAAGAGAAAGTATAGAACATTGGGGATTCGTTTTGCCTGATATTTATAGAGGGTTGTTTCTATTTAATAAGTCACGTGTCCATGATTCAATTGCTGTTGTTCATCAAACTGTTTCTTGGTGTGAAACGTCTTATGTCATGCAGGACCAAAACAGAAGTTTTTAACCAACTCAGCTATGTCAATCGGGTTCCGGAAACTGAGGTAGACCCATTTTCCTATTTGTGGCTAATTTCCTTCTATCCCTTTCTTACTCGTGTACCTGTCCAAATATCTTTGGAAAGTTGTTACTCTATCTGCATCTTACCATTTTCTCTGGCAGTTCATTCCAAATATGAACCATCTTTGATTTGAAAAATTGGCCCCTCATGTCTCTTTTAAATCTTTTCTTATAAAATAAAAAACTTTAAGACACCCCGTCCCCCTCACCCACAGTATACAGAAAACATTTTTATTATTCCCGTTATCCTTGCCCCTCATGAATTTTGAAACCTCTATAAAGTTTCCCCTCAGCCTCCAACGCTGCAGAGAAAATTGCCCCAGAATATTCAGCCTATCTGTACAACACAAACGACTAGTCCTGGCAACATATTGATAAATGTTAATGGAAACCTCTCCAATCTAATAATATCCTTTCGACACGAGGTGGCCAAGACTGACCAGGACAGTACTACAAAACTGAACTCACCAACGTGCCGTACATCCATAACATGATGTTCCAACAGTACATTCAAAGATCTGTGCTATGAAACATGCCAAATGCCATCTTTCCACAAGTATACCTGTGATGCAACATTCAAATAACTCTGTATCTGAAACCTGATTTCTCTCTGATGGATAGCACTGCCGTGGTACCTTCCATTAATTACTACCCCTGTTCACCTTAACAAAATAGAACACCACGCAGTTATCTAAATTTGGTTCCATCTGCTAACCCTCAGCCAATTGACCCAACACATCTACATCCCTTTGTAATCTCAGATAAGCGTCACAATTTGCGATGCCACCAATGTTGGTGCCATCTGAAAACGTTCTCACCTGGCTTCAGTATAATTTCTTCTCTCAGAGGGTAGTGAATATGAGGAATTCTCTGCCCAACAAATTTCAGAATTCAATTCACTGAACGTGTTTGATGTGGACTTCGATATTTTGAAATACAAAGGAGTTGAGCGCTACGTGGTGATGGAAGACAAGAAGTGTTGAGATTTGGGGACGATGGAGTTGAAAAGTGTGGGGCTGGAAAAACACAGCAGGCCAGGCAGCATCCGACGAGCAGGAGAATCGAAGTTTCGGGCGTAAACCCTTCTTCAGGAATGCGGTTGGTGTGCCAAGTGGGCTGAGATAAAAGGTTGCAGGGAGGAAATTTGGGGAAAGGGTGCTGGGAATACTGTAGTTGGAAGAGGGTGAGGGTGAAGGTGTAAAGCCGGAGTGGGGGGTGGGGGGCGGAGAGATCGGGAAGGAGATTGTGGTGCTGAATCCGGGGGTTGGGACTGATATAAGGTGGGGGAGGGGAAATGAGAAATCTCTAGAAATCTACATTCATCCCGTGTTGTTGGAGGGTTTATGGGCTGAAAATGAGGCTCTCTTCCTCCAGGCTTCTTTTGGTCTGGGTCTGGCGATGGAGGAGGCCAACAATCTGCATGTCCTTGGTAGAGTAGGAAGAGGAGTTAAAGTGTTCAGCCATGAGGCGTTTGGGTTAGTTGGTGCGGGTGCTCCAGAGGTGTTCCCTGAAACGTTCCGCAAGTAGGCGACCTGTCTCCCCAATGTAGAGGAAAACACATTGGGTGCAGCAGAAACAGTAATTGATGTGCGTGGAGGTGCAGGTGAATTTGTGACTGATATGGAAGGATCCATTCGGGC
This sequence comes from Hemiscyllium ocellatum, assembly GCF_020745735.1. Taxonomy (NCBI): domain Eukaryota; kingdom Metazoa; phylum Chordata; class Chondrichthyes; order Orectolobiformes; family Hemiscylliidae; genus Hemiscyllium; species Hemiscyllium ocellatum. Next base: position 12,116,378 of record NC_083440.1, on the reverse strand, counting down.
CTTCGAGAGAGGTGATGGGGAGGTTTGGTTGCAAGTTCTTCACTTCTTGCACTGGAAGGTACCAGGAGTGGGGTAGATGAACCATGATCTTATCGAACAGATGACAGGCAACGTCTGCTCCTGTTTCCTATGTCCTTGTAATACATCAGGAATTTTTAATGATCATGGAAGTGTGAGAATTCAATCTTTGGAGAAGATGAACATATCGGAGGAGATACTTCAAAAGGACTCAACAAAATGAACTTAATGTCTCAGCATGTTCGATCTATGAACTGTTTAAAACAATCTGATTAAGAACAACAGAATGCAGAAATCCAAGAAGAAGGCATTTCAGACCATGTTCATAAATGGGACGTTTGATGTCGTGAGGAGAATTAAACAATGTTACAAACAACCTAAACAACTGTTTCGTGTTGCACGATAGCTCAGTGGTGAACAGTGCTGCCTCACAGTGCCGTGGATAGAACACAAGGCTGATAGTTTGGAATTTAACTGATTTTGCATTATTGCCTTTGTTAATGCACGATAATAATATACATCTTGAGTTAAACATTAGCCTTTGAAAAATAATCAAACAACAACAAAAAACAACGGACCTCTCGATCATCAGGCATCAGAAAATATATCTTCCAGTAGTAAAAACACTGGAAAATTACTGCAATCATCCCGAAAAGACAAGCTTATTCTGAACAAAATGAAACATGCAACAGATTCGCATACATAAGAAAAGTGAAAGTTGCATGTACTCATTAAATATTATTTGTACACATGAGTACATGTGCATGTATTCACGTGTTTCATGTACACATTAGTAGACATTTAACATCTTGCACAAGAATTCATGAGCGCTATTTGGCACCGTGTCTATGGAAAGATGTGTTCGACTTGAAGGGGGCCAGAGAGCATTCATAGGAATTATCGTGCGGATGAATGCTTTGACATATGAGTAACAGTTGAGGACTCTGGAACTGTACGTGATGGGGTTCAGATATGTGAATGGGAATCTGATTCACACTTTCAGTATACTGAGAGACCTGGATAGTGTAGACGTGGAGAAGAAGTTTCCAAAAAAGGACAGATCAGGACGTGGGGCTCAGCCTGAGAGTGAAGGGATGACACTTTCGAACTGGGATAAGGAGGAATTTCTTCAGTGATTGGATGATGAATCCGTGGAATGCAGTGCCACAGAAAGGCTGGGGCGACCAAGTCACAGAGTTCATTCAAGAAAAAAGATAGTTTCTTGTTGAATAAAGGAATCAAGGGACACAGGAAGAAAACAGGGCAGTAGGGATACGAAACGTATCAGTCATGATTGAATGACGGAGCAAATTTGTGTAGTGAAATGAGTACGTTTTGCAGATCTAACAGAACAATTTCTCTATTTATAAAAACTGACAGATATACTGAGATTATCTAACATTTTCGAACATAGAACATAGAACATAGAAAGATACAGCGCAGTACAGGCCCTTCGGCCCTCGATGTTGCGCCGATCGAATCCTACCTAAGCTACACTAGCCCAATAACTTCCAAATGCCTATCCAATGCCCGCTTAAATGACCATAAAGAAGGAGAGTTCACCACGGCTACTGGCAGGGCATTCCATGAACTTACAACCCGCTGTGTAAAGAATCTACCCCTAACATCTGTCCTATACCTACCACCCCTTAATTTAAAGCTGTGTCCCCTAGTAACACCTGACTCCATTAGCGGTAAAAGGTTCTCAGTGTCGACCCTATCTAAACCCCTAATCATCTTATACACCTCTATCAAATCTCCCCTAAACCTTCTCTTCTCCAATGAGAACAGCCCCAAGTGCCTCAGCCTTTCCTCATAAGATTTTCCTACCATTCCAGGCAACATCCTGGTAAACCTCCTCTGCACTCGTTCCAATGCCTCCACATCCTTCCCAAGGTATAGCGACCAAAACTGCACACAATGATGAGGCCGCACCAGAGTCTTATACAGTTGCAACATGACCTCAGGACTCCGGAACTCAATTCCTCTACCAATAAAGCCCAGTACACCATATGCCTTCCTCACAACACTATTTACCTGAGTGGCAACTTTCAGAGATCTGTGTACATGGACACCAAGATCCCTCTGCTCATCCACACTACCAAGTAGCCTACCATTAGCCCAGTAATCCATCATCTTGTTACTCCTACCAAAGTGAATGACTTCACACTTAGCTACATTGAATTCCATTTGCCACCTTTCTGCCCAGTTCTGCAACTTATCTATATCCCGCTGTAACCTACCACTTCCTTCCTCACTATCCACAACTCCACCGACTTTTGTGTCATCCGCAAACTTGCTTACCCAGCTTTCAAGCCCTTCCTCTAGATCATTTATAAAGATAACAAAAAGCAATGGTCCCAAGACAGATCCTTGTGGTACACCGCTAGTAACTGTACTCCAAGATGAACATAGTCCATCAACTACTACCCTCTGTCTCCTTCCAGCCAGCCAATTCCTAATCCAAACCTCTAATGTATCCTCAATGCCATACCTCCGTAGTTTTAGCATTAGCCTACCATGGGGAACCTTATCGAATGCCTTACTAAAATCCATATACACAACATCTACTGCTTTACCCTCGTCCACTTCCTTAGTCACCTTCTCAAAGAACTCAATAAGGTTTGTGAGGCACGACCTGCCCTTCACAAAACCATGCTGGCTATCCTTGATCACGTTATTCCTATCCAGATGTTCATAAATCTTATCCCTTACCATTCTCTCTAAGACTTTGCCCACCACTGAAGTCAGACTCACTGGCCTATAGTTACTAGGGCTATCCCTATTCCCTTTCTTGAACAAGGGGACCACATTCGCTATCCTCCAGTCCTCTGGTACTATTCCTGTTGACAATGACGACATAAAAATCCAGGCCAATGGCTCTGCTATCTCCTCCCTAGCTTCCCATAGGATCCTAGGGTAAATGCCATCAGGCCCAGGAGACTTATCTATTTTCATCCTCTCCAATATTCCCAGAACCTCTTCCCTGCATATTTCCAGGCCATCCATTCTAATCATTTGTGACTCCATATTCACGTCAGCAACAGTGTCCTGTTCCTGAGTGAATACTGATGAAAAGTATTGATTTAGTGTCTCTCCAATCTCCTCCGCCTCCACACACAACTTCCCACTACTATCCTTGACTGGACCGATACCTGCCCTAGTCATCCTTTTATTCCTGACATACCTATAGAAAGCCTTTGGGTTTTCCCTAATCCTACCAGCTAAAGACTTTTCATGTCCCCTTCTCGCTTCTCTTAGCTCTCTCTTTAGATTCTTCCTGGCTACCTTATAACTCTCTATCGCCCCAACTGAACCTTCACGCCTCATCTTTACATATGCCGCCTTCTTCCCTTTCACAAGGGATTCCAATTCCTTACTAAACCACGGCTGCCTCACAAGGCCCTTTACACCATGCCTGACTGGTACATACTTATCGAGGACACGTAGTAGCTGCTCCTTGAACAATCCCCACACCTCATTAGTGTTCTTCTCTTGAAGCCTGTTTTTCCAATCCACACATCCAAAGTCATGCCTCACTGCATCATAATTTCCCTGCCCCCAGCTATAACTCTTGCCCTGCGGCGCACACTTATCCCTCTCCATCACTAAAGTAAAAGTCACCGAGTTGTGGTCACTGTCCCCGAAGTGCTCACCTACCTCCAAGTCTAACACCTGGCCTGGTTCATTACCTAGAACCAAATCCAGTATAGCCTCACCTCTTGTTGTTTATTTTCGTTGTTTATTGCAGCAGTTTGCATTTTCCCCGCAAATATCAGCCCACTTAATTGCAACCACATCCACAAACCATCGGTCTGTTCCCCTCCCCCACAGTCACTCAGTAAGAGCAGGGTGGACAATCTACAAGACCCATTGCAGCAGGTCATAAAGGTCCCTCAGACAGCTCTCTCCCAACCTCATATCCGCTACTGACTAGAAGCAGCAGATGGATGGGAATGACACAACTTGCAAGTTTCCTTCAAGACACTCACCTTCATGGCTTTGAAACACATCACCAATCCTTCAGTGTTGTTGAATCAGTTAAACGACATTTGGACAGCTGCATTGATCGGACAGGTTTGTGTGTAGTGTGCCAAATAGAAGGAAATATTACACTTTCGGAAATCTGATCAGCATGAATGAGTTGGACCGCGGGGTTTGTTTCCGTGCTCTTTGACTCGATGTGGGTGCTCTAAAACCAAATGGTCTGCAGTGGTCTGAGAAGGCAGGTCACAACCCTGGGATACTGGGATGGGGTACAAATGCTGATTCAGCCTGTTCTGTGTTGTAGCTAAATTCTCTGTAAAACATTTATAAGTAGACCTGCTTCGGTAGACGGAACTAAACAATAAAAAACATGAATTACTGGTGAAACCACGAGGAATACTTAGGTTAGAAATAACCACAGCCATGGAAAATAGGTCAAAATTCAACAAGGAATGAGGTAGTCGGATGAAACAATTTTAACACAAACATACAAATCAAAAGATCGACAAATGTTGTAAATCAGAATCATTGAGAAAACAGTTATTGGAAAAGGTCACGGGACACGAAATGTCAACTCTGATTTCTCTGCCCAGATGCTACCAGATCTGCTGAGATTTTCCAGTAACTTCTGATTTTTTTAACACAAACATAGCAGGATTTTAACAACTTACCAATAATGCCAACAGCTGCAAGTATCGGGTAGCAAATGCGTGCTATCTGCAAGATTGTTGAGTATTCCATTCTGTCCCAGTCAGGTATGTCTTATCCGGTGGAGCCAATGATTCTGTACGTCGAAACGCGGTAACATTGTCAACACAGGCTCATTTTATTTGGAAGCAAAATGTCCATTGAGACAATAAATCTGGCTGAATCACCATTAACGGTAGTTGCACTAATCCGCACAAGCAGCAAGCTAACCATTTTCCTCTGAGGTTCATTACGCAATATTACTTATTTTGAAGAATAAAATGTCACTAATTTCTTGAGAATAATTATTAGATTTTTTGTCCATGTGTACTCAAGTGCAGAATTATATGACGACAGTGAAAAATACATATTGCTAGCAACAACTGAAGAACAAACCTACCTCAGTTCAAAATCTTTAGCAAAAACAGAAAAAGTGAAGTTAAAAGAATAGTTTTGAAATTTTGATAGACAGAACAATGTAATACAGTTTGAAGCAAAGCTATTTCGTACTAGACTGAGATGTAGCTTTCCTTTCTTTATTGTCTTTTAAATGAACAAAATACTGCGATGGGCTTGCCAATGAGTGGGAATCTCTCATGTCCTTTTCTTTCTGAATAAATAATGGAGATCTGCACTTCAGAGCGGCGATTCCATTCAGGGTTATTCTGAGGAGTGTAGAACTGTGCTCCCATCCTGAAAGATCATTCTTGGCTAGGACCTGTCTTATAATGCAAAAAGTCAGTGCGATTTGACTGTGTTGTACGGGTAAGGGGCAAGGTGGTTAGTTATGTACACCATCAAGTTTATTCGGTGCTAGTTGGTTAGAGTGCCAAGATGCCAGCAATGTCGGGTTCTGACTGCTGATGAGTTTGAATGCCTCCTAGGTTGTGGGAAGTGTAGTGATTGTGTTCCTTGTTTGGTGGTTGTAAACCTGGTCTAATCAGGGAGCCCTGGCTGACAGATATAAACAGGAGAGTCAAAGATTCTGTTTATTCTGAGAGCTGGCTCTGAATAAATACTTGACATGCATAAATAAAGGGTGACCTGGTGACGGGATAAAGACCACTGTGGAATGACATCATTGCCGACAACATGAAGATGGACGAGGTATACATGCAACAGTGCTTACGAGCTGATGTCCAGCAGGACTTCAAACAAACTTTCCAAATGGCTTTGGCATTCGAAATGCATCGAGTGGAACATACCAGCTGCAAGGCATGTCCGTGCAATTAGACACTCTCACCAGATCACCTGAGCTGGGGTGGGCACCATTTGAGTGAAGGCAATTGTATTGCCTCAAGACATATCTGAACAGTTTGTCTCCTGGTCAGTCCACATCAAAACCTCAAAACAAAACCACACCTCGGCCAAACTGACAACACTTTCTTCACGATCACAGCTGGTAAGCCATTGTACTTGCTGTTGGTTTGCATTCTTGAGATAGTGAGAGAGTCACACTACAGCAGAAGCGTGGAAGATAACTGATAGGCCAATGTCCATGAGAGCGCACACCCTGGAAATCCGACATAAAGCTGACTCGAAATTGCTGAGCAACATCCAGATTAGAACCAATCAAAATGCACGTCTGATTAAAAGGTCACCTGGCACGAATGGAGGTAGATACCAGCAGAGTTGTACTAGTGATTGCAGAACCAATCTTTAACAAAGTTCGTTTGGGACTGAAATTGATGTGTTTGTGTAAGACCTCGGTTAGACTGAGAACATAACCTGAGGAAAGCTGACAGATTAGTGAGAGTACTTCGTTTCTGGTCTCGCATGAGAAGCAGCGGGTTCAGTTCGCAATATTTGGGATAAAAGGCTCGGGCCAATGCTGACGGGAAGGAATTGGTTGAGAAAGGTTCACTTTGGTTGATTCAGAATTTTTCGATGAGAACATGGCTGCTTGAGAAAAGTCTGAATGAATTTCCTAGAGCTTTTGCAGGACGGTTTGGGAAGGGCACTTTCCATGTTGAGCAGAAAGCAATTCCCCGATTCTGCGAGGCCGGATCTGTGCCATTTACCCGACAGGGAAAAGCAGAGTAAGAAATCAGGAGATGAGAAAGGGGAGGAAACATCAACCCAGATCACTTTGCAAAACGGGCAACACCAGGCGTAGCTATTGTGAAAAGTGATTGTTCAGTTTGCCATTGTGGAAATTTTAAGCAAATTGTAAACTAATTATCGGAGCTGGAAATATACCCAAGTCCTCATTAAAGAAAACAGCATTTTATTATACAAAGCAAAAGGGATTGTTATGAGCAATGGTCTCTTCCAGCCATGAGCTGAACAGCAGTGTGATCATGCGAAGGTTTCAAAATGAAGATGCTGGCGAGAGGTTATGTCTGGTAGACGGGATTGAATGCCAACATAGCCACGAGAGTGCGGCACTGCCCAGAGTACCAACAAGAATCAACATTACAGCCAGCAGGGAACGTCTGTGAAAAAATTGGATGATCCCGGTCCTTTCATGGGCTCAATGTTTATTTAGTTAGAGTCATTCAGCAAACTCTGCAATGATGTTTGAAAAGCTGTGAGCACCATGCGCGACACTTGGACCCCTGGAAACAATGGTCATGGACAATGGAATGTCATGTTCCAGCAGGGAATTCCAGTATTGTTTTTCTGAATTGAATGTCATCCGAAATGTTCAGACGACCTTATGAAGTCCAACATCTAATGGTCTGGCAGAAAGAGCAATCCAAACATTAATAGAATATAGAACATAGAAAAGTACAACACAGAACAGGCCCTTTGGCCAACGATGTTGTGCCGAGGATTACTACAAATATAAAATATAGTAACTTAACCTATGCACCGCTCAACTCACTTCTCTCCATGTGCATGTTCAGCAGTCGCTTAAATGTCCCCAATGAGTCTCCTTCCACCACCACCGCTGGCAACGCATTCTATGCATTCACAACTCTCTGCAGAAGAAACATACCTCTGACATCTCCTCTACACCTTTCCCCTAATATCTTAAAACTATGACCTCTCGTTCTAGTCAATCATGCCCTGGGGCAGAGTCTCTTGCTCTTGACTCTATCTATCTCTCTCATTGTCTTGTATATCTCGATCAGGTCTCCGCTCTTCCTCCTCTACAGAGAGAAATCCGAGCTTATTCAACCTGTCTGCAAAAGGCAAGCCCACCAGACCAGGCAGCATCCTTTTTTGCATCCTCTCCAAAGTCTCTGCATCTTTCCTACAGTAAGGCGACCAGAACTAGACACAATATTACAAGGGTGGTATCACCAGGACAACATACAACTTCACTTGATAGCAAACAGTCCTGGCCCGTGTTTTAATTGTAGGACCATACCTCACGCAATACAAGTGATAGCTCCAGCAGAGTTGACTTTTGGAGTAGACTCCCCACCAGATAATACCAGATATTCCAGGACCTGAAAGAAGGGTGAATCATCATCAGGAACACCAATATCAGCACATGCCTCCTCTAAGCGAGAGAGGCAGTTTAAAATTAAATCAATAGTAAGAAACGTAGTGGGGCCAGATGATATGGAATGGGTGTGGTTAGAATTGAGAAACCACAAAGGTAATGAAACCATTGTTGGAGCAATGGATAAGCCTCCAAATAATATTCAGGCGCTGCGGTGCAACACACGCCAGGAAATAGAAAAGATGTGCAGGAGAGGGAAAGTAACAGTCATCACACGAGATTTTAAAAAGCAGATGAACTGAGTAGGTAAGTTTAATCGTAGATTGCAAGAAAATGAATTTGTTTAATGTTTATGAGATGGCTATTTGGAGCAGCATGTTGTGGAACCCACTCGGGAACACTCAATTTAATGTTGTGTAATGGGGCAGACTTGATAAGGGAGCTCAAGGTGAAGGAATGCTTCGGAAAAAGTGATCAAAGTAAGATTGAATTTACTCAGCAATTTGAGTTCGAGAAGGCGGAGTCAGAGGTAAAGGAATTACTGTTGAAGAGGCAACGACAAGGACATGGAGGAGGATCTGGATAGAATTAATTGGTAGAGGAGCCGAGCAGGAAAGACAGTGGAACAGCAAAGGCAGTTATTTCTGAGACTAATTCAAGACACAAAGCAGAGATTCATCCCGAGGAAAAAGAAGCATGGCACAGGAAGGATGCGGGAACAATGGCAGACAAGGGATGTTAGGGATAGCAAAAAAGCAAACGAGAAAGCATATGATGTGGCGATGGGTTGCAGACAATCAAAGTATTGGGAAGCTTGCAAACATCAACAGTGGCCAACAATAAGGGAGGGAAAAGAGTACATATGAGGGGAAAACGAGCAAGCAGTAGAAAGGAAGACTGGACGCATTTCTTTCGATATATAAGGTGCAAAAGAGGGGCAAGAGTGGACATTGAGCCGCTGTACATTGATACTGGAGAGATAGATGTGGAGAACAAGGAAAAGGTTGGGGATTGAATAATTACTCCACATCTGTCTTCACTGTGGAATACAACAGTAGTATCCACAAAATTCGACAGAGTGAGAGTGAAGAGCTGAGTATGGTGGCAATGACCATGGAGAAGGCACCAGAAAAACTGAACGGGCTGAAGCTGGATAAGTCACCTGGGTCAGAAAGACATTCCCCAGAGTTCTCAGTAAGGTAACTGAAGAAGTAGTGGGGGCATGTCGTGACTTATCAGGAATTGCGAACAACCAGTGAAGGTCACAGAGGGCTGGAAATTTGGTCATGGGACACACGATTTTAAAAGTGAGAAAGGCAAAAAACGGAAAATTGCAGACCAACTCGGCTAACCTTGGTCGTGGTTAAGATCTAGAAAACATTACGAAGGATGAAATATCTGTATATTTGGATGTGTACGCTCAAAAAGAGCAGAATCAGCATGGTTTCATCAATGGGACGTCATGGCTGACAAACTCCGGAATTCTTCGAGGAAATAACAAGCAGATTGGACAAAGGAGGAAGCCAATAAATGCTATCTACTTCGACCTCAAAAAGGCCTTTGACAAGGTGCCACACATGAGGCTATGAAATAAGACAAGGGCTGGTGGTGTCACAGGCAAAGTGCAAGCACAGATAGCTTTATTCTGAAGCAGTGGTGCTGGAAGAGCACAGCAGGTCAGGCAGCATCCAACGAGCAGCAAAATCGACGTTTCGGGCAAAAGCCCTTCATCATTGCCAGGCCAAAGTCAGAGAGTGAGGATAAAAGCGTCCTTCTCAGGATGGCAGCTGGTGACAAGCAATGTTCCACAAGACCTCGTTTTGGGACCACAACATTTCACTTCATACATTAACGATATAGATGAAGGAACTGAGGGCATTCTGACGACGTTTGCAGGAGAAACGAGGAGAGGTGGAGGGACAGGGAGCATTTAGGAGGTGGGGTGGCTGCAGAAGGATTTCTACAGGTTACATGAATGGTGAAAGACGTTGCAGATGGAGTAAAATGTGGGAAAGTGTAAGATCAATCTCTTCTGTAGAAAGCATAGAAGCATTGCCTATTTTCCAAAATAATGAGATAATTCAGAAGTCTAAAGTGAGAAGAGACTTCAGAAACGAGAAAGGAGTTCTAGCTCAGGATTCTCTCAACGTAAACTTGCAGGTTGTTTCAGTTGTGAGGAAGGAAAATGCACTGAAGATATTTATTTTGAAAGGACTTGAATATAAAAGCAGAGATGTACTTCTGAGGCTGTATAAGGCTTTAGTGAGACCACATTTGGAATATTAAGTGCAGATTTGGGCCTGATACCTCAGGATGTACTGCCCGACGATCAGAGGAAGTTCACAAGAATGGTCCCAGGAATGAAAAGCAAAACATATGGGGAACGTTTGAAGATTTTGAGTTTATACTGTATGGAGTTGAGAAGGATGAGGGGGCGTCTCACTGGATCATGCAGAATACTGAACGGCCTGGACATAATGGATGTTGGGATGATGTTTCTATTGATATGACAATTAGGCACAGTCTTAGAGTAAAGGGAAGACGTTTTTAGAATAGAGATAAGGAGAAACATCTTCAGACACAGAGTGAAGAACCTATGAAATTCGGAGCAATAGAAAGCTGTGGAGGCCAGGTGATTAGGTACATTTAAGGCAGAGGTAGATAGTTCTTGAGTATCAAGAGAACCAAGTGCTTCACGGAGGATCTGGCAGAATGAGGTTGAGAAACTTATCGGACATGATTGAATGGTGGAGCAGACCCCATGGACTGAATGGCTTAACTTCTGGACTGTACTTAAGTGAACAAAGAAAAGCTGTCCCAAACTATGGGTTATCCACCTCAGTCGAGATTCGAAGAAACCTGAAGAAGAGGATGGAACTCTCCCGAGCTGCAGGTCGAAGAGGTTGGTTACAGTCAAGCACATGTCACCCGTGACCGAGTCAGAGTCAGAGGAAACATACTTGGGGTGAAAATGTCCAGGGAGTAATTACAATATGAAGAGCCGACATACTTCCTTCGACTGAATGGGGAAGTAATATCATCATTGGAACGAGGGCCAGATGGACCACTGACCATGAGATCCTTGGCAGGGGTTGTCAATCTGGACCAATCGTGGAGCTCTGACTAACAAAGATAAACTGGAGATTGTCTCTGCCGTGTGCCTATCTCTCTTCTGCAATGATGCTCGATGCTGGGTGTTCTTGGAGAGGGAGCATGCAGTGTCCAACAGTGCTGTCGATCCCTGTAGGGAGAGTTTGTGACTGCGGGGGATAGAGTACTTTACTTCACTCTGCAAAACCATTTTCATTTCATCTTTACCCTACCCTTCTCTTTCACTTTCGTTTCTCACGCACGCCATGCCTTTATTGGGCTTTGCTTGTTAATGATTAGCTGGCCACATGGGTGATTTTCCTGGTGGTGAAATTAGAGCATAAAGATCTTGTGCAATTGTGTTTTTTTACTGAGTCTGTACACACACGCAGCCACGGATGCACGAGTGATGTGAGAGCAAAATCAGCGCTACTACTGTGCAATTGTCATGTCAGAGATTTTTGAGAGGAAGTGAAAAGGAAAACAGAGAACACAACAGGAAGGTCTCTTCCCTCCAGGCATTGGCTTTGAGTGGCTGTTTGGAGCCCATGTCCTGTACGCTTGTAAATAAAGGGTGACTTGGTGAAGGGATACTGGCGCCAGTGCAGTTATTTACGTGTTAAATGAAGGCATCCGTTTTTATTCATGAGCATTTATTGGAAATCTGAACTGGAATAAAAGAGAACAACCAAATGGCTGTTGGCATATTGCGTTGGGGAGGTGGCACAAGGGAGGGAACTAAATACACAACTGTTTTCAAACGGTTACATGAGCAGAATCTACCAGTCCGTTTTCCTTTTCCTTTCTGCAATAATGCAGACGTTGGGGCTGGGCCAGCATTGATAGCACATATCTCGTTGGCCTTTGAAGCTGGCGGATTTCTCCTTGTTGTGCACGTGCTGGTTGGCTGAGCCACAAAGCCTTGCGGAAGGGCGTTTTGATCCAACAGCAGTGAAGGAAACAGGGATGTATTTTCCAGTCTAGATGGCAACAGACTTGGAGGGGAATGTGCTGTTCATGATATTCACATGTATCTACAGTCCTTGTCTAGATGGAATTGATCATTTGTTTGAAGGTGCTTTACGAGGATCTTCAGTGAATTTTATGCAGTGTATCTTGACGTTGGTACACACAGTTGCTGATACCTTTTCGTGGTGGAGGGGCTGGAGGTTTGTGAATGTACTTACAATCAAGTGGTTGATTTGTCCAGGATGGTGGGAGTCAAAAACTGTGTTGCTGGAGAAGCACAGCAATTCAGGCAGCATCCGAGTTGGAGGAGATTCGACTTTGCGGGCCCCATCATCAGGAACTTGGGGGTAGGGGCCCCAAGGGATCTGAGAGATAAATGGGAGCAAATGGGGATTGGCAGAGAGAGGGACGGTTACATTTTCCTTGCACTAGATGGTGTCAAGCTTCATCAGATTTGATGCGGCTGTACCCACGCAGGTAAGTGGATTAGGGGGCGTCAATATCAAACTGAAATGAAGAGGTTTTTCTCCGTTCAGAGAGTTTGGAGACTTTGTAACTACTTGACACAGAGAGCTGTTGTGCAATAGTCCTATGTTTAAAGCAGACAGAGACGGAATTTGATTAGTCAGGGATGAGCAATTTCTGGGGGAAGGTTAGGAAAGTGGACATAAGGATTGTAGGACTAGCCATAATCCTATTGATGGGTGCAGCAGGCTCAAGAAACCGCACAGCCTCCTCTTGTCCTTATTTATTTTAACATTGTGGTCTGAAAGATCTTCTATTCAGTGCCCCAAGGAGCCACCAAACGTTACACATTCCTTGTAAGACAGGAAAAACTGAAGGCAATCACTTGACACTTAGTTCCATTCTAAACATCAAATGGAGCAATTCTCTGAGTGAAACATGTGCTTCTCCATTGAGCAAAGGAGATCCTGCACTTTGTTTACTTTTAGTTCAGCATATTCTGGATCCTTCACGATTTCCTGCACGATGAATCGCAGTAATTATTTTTTTTTCATAATTGGTATCAGTGCTTAGTATTCTTTCACAGTAAAGTTTGGTGATGTGTCTGTGTTCAGAGCTCCTGAGATGCGGTGAGTTAAATGACCATTCAATGTATGTTATAGTTAATGTACCTGGAAATAAGCAGGAGACAGTAAAATAAAGAACCACAATTGCAGACAGGACAGAAACGTCAACTGTCATTTTATGGCAGATTAAACAAAGCAAAACGTAAACTACACACAATGAAGAATTTTCAGGAAAGTTTACAGTCGGGTAGTTTAAACGATGGAGAGTGGAGATGATGTAAAACAATGGGAATAACTGGACAAGTTGTATTCACGAAACATTGCCAGTGACTGAGTGTGAATTGTGGAAGACACTTTAAAGATTTATTTTAGGGTCCCACCTGCTGAATTCAACTGGTCAAATCATATCCCCAAAATGAGAGCTGAAAATGTGTTGCTGGTTAAAGGGCAGCAGGTCAGGCAGCATGCAAGGAACAGGAAATTCGACGTTTCGGGCATAAGCCCTTCATCAGGAATGAGGAAAGTCTGTCCAGCAGGCTGAGATAAAAGGTTGGGAGGAGGGACTTGGGGGAGGGTCGATGGAGATGTGATAGGTGGAAGGAGGTCAAGTTGAGCATTATAGGCCGGAGTGGGGTGGGGGCGGAGAGGTCAGGAAGAAGATTGCCCGTTAGGAGGGCGGTGCTGAGTTCGAGGGAATCGACCGCGACAAGGCTGGGGGAGGGGAAATGAGGAAACTGGAGAAATCTGAGTTCATCCCTTGTGGTTGGAGTGTTCCCAGGCGGAAGATGAGGCGCTCTTCCTCCAACCGTCGTGTTGTTATGTTCTGGCGATGGAGGAGTCCCTACCTTTTATTTTAGCCTGCTGGACAGACTTTTCTCATTCCTGATGAAGGGCTTATGCCCGAAACGTCGAATTTCCTGTTCCTTGGATGCTGCCTGACCTGCTGCGCTTCAACCAGCAACACATTTTCAGCTCTGATCTCCAGCATCTGCAGACCTCACTTTTTTTCCTCAAAGTGAGAGTATTGGAAGATTTCACAAATTATCTTTACGTTTGGCTGCCACGGGACATGCTCACATAAGGCAATCACTGTCCTTTCGTCACAAAATCATAAATTTATTCATGAGAAAATGCAAAGCTTTAAATATATGAGCCATTGGTAAAAGTGTTAACATGAAACAGAAAACGAACGATTTAGCCTTTTGTTCAGTCACACTGTTTACACATTCTCAACATCTGTGAAATATTGTTCGAAATTCAATGAATCATTTTTTTGCACATCTGATTATTTCCAATGTTCGTGGCTAAGAGACGTCTTTCCAACTTTGAGAACATAGAATTAATTTCAGTTAATGCAGCCAGGTAAATTTCATAAGATCATTCACGCGGGAAATCCTGGTGTCAGACTGGAAATACATCTTCAAAGAGAAGCCATACTTTTATGCTTATTTCAGCAGTTTAACAGGTCGAGTAAATGGATAACTTAATCCGTTGACTAACGTCTCTCTGAACTGAGTTTGTGTTAGAGTGTATACGCAGCTGTTCATGCACAAACTCAAAAGTATAGCATGAATCCAATTTATCGAAAGACAAGTATTGAACTATTCAAAGTCTTGTCCCTATAATTATACTTTACCACTCGCCGGACTAAAACTGTACAAGAAGTGGATTCAACAACAGCATAAATTTAGCAGAAAATGCAAAGAGCAAGATGGTAGATTTTCTCCAGGTGACTACCTCTGATTCAGTTTTATTTTCTTAAATTCCATGCATCTGGAGGAAAGAGCGGATATGGTTGGCTCTTACAATAGGCTTGACTATCAGAGCATTTATTATAAAATCCATACAATTGGAAGTAATGGTATCTTAATAATGCCAATCAATACATACACTTTCCAAACTAGTGACGAGTAACAATCTGATATTAAGACACAATACCAGAGCACATTATCAATAACAAAGATTAAATACAAAATATCGAATGATTGAAGGCGAATAGCTGACCACATTCACAGTTGCTATCACTGCAAATGCAGTTCTCGTATTACAATATCTTGCTCTCAGCGACTGGCAACAAACTGTGGCAAACTGATCAAAAGTGAAAGCAACTGTGAACCAAATCGATCGCTCCAAATCTGCAACACAGAAAACAGCTCTCAAGGCAAACAGCAGTAATGGATAAGAAAGTAACTGGGAAATACAGACTGTTAATTAAGTCCAGTAACACATTAAGTCTGACGAGAAGTAGATCTGCTCTAGACATTTCCAACAAATCGAGAGCCCAATATTGCCTCGATTCACGATTACAATTCCCACTAATTTAACTGCAAGTAAAATAAAGAAAGGGACGCTCCTTCTTGGCTGGGGTCACAGCAAAGAATTCGACGTAATGTGTCTGCTAAGTCAAACAAATGGCCTCATTTCAATATATTGTCTCAATTACATGATACATGGTGAAACGTCATAATGGAAACATGGTCTGTGCAAAACATAATGAAATACAGATATGTTGGGAACCAATGGGAAAACAGAATAAATGAAGAAAAATGAGGAAAAATTGTGTTATGATTGAAAAGTTCAGCTATTTTCTGGTTTTCTTTGTTTCGAATAGACTGTCAGTGGTGAACCTGTTGGACCAAAAGAAACAGATGAAGACTGATCCTCCTCGCTCTCCGGCATCTCTCCTGTGACACCCTGGATTTGATTTTAGCTTTCGTGCCAAAGGGTGTTTATGTGGGTTGTTGCAAGTATTTACAGCAGCAACGGTAATTCTGCATAACTGGTGGGTCTTCAAAATATAGTAAATTATTCTCTATTCTATTCCCTTTTCATTGTAATTCAACAGATAATCTTCCAAATCAATTTACTTTTCTTAAAAATGTAGTTGAGCCAACTGCATCCCAATTAGAATATCCACTTCACAGTTTAAATGACGGGCAAATTTAAGGTCTGGGCTTCTTTCTTGAAATGCTTTGAGGAGTTCTGGCCTCGTGCACAATGGATTCGTTATTGTGCGTAGCCATTGAACGTGCACAGAGAAAATTCATCAAACATAATTTAAAAGCAGCGAGCTTCGTTCGTGATGTGTGGATTCCAGAATGTATTGCAAGCGGTATCACAGTGAATATTTCAAGAAGAGATCGATAGATGTTGGAAACATCAAGGAGTTGCGAGTTATGTGGATCTGGAATGAAAGAAACGTTGAGATTTGGGGCAGATGAGCCATGATTATGTAGAATAGGTGGCAGATTGGAGGATCACCTGCTTCTGCTCCTGTTACCCAGATTCTTATGTGACATCATGATTTTTTAAACATCATTGAAGTGTGAGAATTCAAGCTTTGAAGAAGGTAGACCTATGGGAGGAAGACCATGAAAAGGAATAAGCAAAATTAACTTTATGTACAATCCTGTTTGATCATTGAACAATAAAAAGAAACCTGGGTAAAAACAGCAGAGTGCAGAACCCGAAGTAAAAGGAATTGAGGACCACACTCCGAAATGGATCCATTGATGTAGGGAGGAGAAATAGACAGAAGTATACAGTAATCATTCAACTGTTTCGGTGTGACACGGTGAATCTGTGGACAGCACTGCTGCCTCACAGCGCCAGGGACCCGGGTTTGAATTCATCCTCGGTCGACTGTATGTGTGGAGTTTGCACATCGTTCCCGAGGCTGTGTGGGTTTTCTGAGGTGCTCCTCTCACGTAACAAAGATGTGCAGGTTAGGTCGATGGGCTATGGTAAGTTGACCCATTGTATCTCGGCATGTGCATGCTAAGTGCGTTAGCCATGCAAAATGTAAAACTATCGAATTAGGATGGGGGCGTTGTGGGTCTGGATTAGATGCTCTAAGTAGGATTGGTATGTACTAAATGGGCGGAATTTCCCACATTTTAAGTTTTCTATGAACTGTTCTGCAGAAGGAAATTCAGGCAATATAAAAGTGCTGAAATGGCCGAACTGATGAAAAACAAACATCATCCTCACAGAATCTGTCATACTCCTAGGTTCCCTTGGCAGAACAATTTCTACTTTATAAAATGATGTTGCTAAATTACTGAAACAAACTGTATTCCTATCCCAGGAGTAAAAGAAGAACACCTTTACCTTATGACTTGAAAATCAAGGTTGGAATAAACATATGAGCACGTGATGCACAGCCATTTTTGATTTGACTGATTTCCCTTTGTAGACAGTGGCAGATAGTTAAAAGCATCGAAACGTTTTCCAAACCAATCTGTTCAGATATGCCACATTTGGAGGTGGCGGGCTCTGAAAATGAAACTCGCTGACCAACAGTTTGGGATACATATCATCAATATAATAGCGTGGAATGTTGCTGAGAATGCACGGGGACCCAGTGTAACCCACCTGGTAGACATTGTGACAGTCAGATTGTAAACGTGCATATTAATTAATCCCAAGCATCATTCTGTCTAATTATTTATTCAACCTCACAACAGACAGACCCCGAGGCAGCAGTCATTATATAAACAGAATACGGTGTTGCCAATGTGAACGTTTGGAATTAAAGTCGCTGTGCATTGTTGTCTTTGGTAATGCAGCACAATATTTCACATCTTCTGCAAATCACTATACATTCAACGAACAAAAGGTTTGATCACAGGAATAGTCGATCACCAGGATTTAGAAAATATATCTTTAATTACAAACACGAAGAAAATTAGTGTAATCGTCACAAATATACGAACTATGAGGAATGTGTGACGCTGTGATCTCAGTGAAAGTCTCATGTACTCATTAGCTTCATGTACCGATTAGGAGATATTTAAAACCTTATTCAACATATCATGAGCAGTTTTGAGCCCCTTGTCTTAGGAGGATGTGTTGGACATGAGGGGGATTCAAAGGAGGATCATAAGAATGATTCTGGAGATGAAGGATTTGTCTAATGATTAGTGGTTGAAAACTTTGGGTTTGCACACAAACGAGGTTTAGCATTATGAAGGAGAATCTGTTGAACCTTTCAGAATACTGAGAGACCTGGGTGGAGTGGACACGCAGAAGTCAGTTCAGTAATACGACACTTCAGGACTTCAGGGCACAGCCGCAGGTTAAGGGGACGTCTATGTAGAAAATACATGAAAAGGATTTTCTTCAGTCAAAGTATCGTGAGGCAGTTAAAGTTATTGACACAGAAAGGGTATGGAGACTAAGCCACTAAATATATTGAAGAATGAGATATGTTTTTGATGAATTAAGTGATCGGAGTTGCAGAGATAAAGCAGTACAATGGGATTAAGAAACATGTCGGCCATGATTAAATGGCGGGGCAGATTCGATAGACCGAATTGACAAATTCTACTCCAGTGTCTTATCTTCTTATGATCTTATGGCAAGTAGTAAATATCAACTGATCCACACAAGTATCAGGCAATTGCCAGCTTCAACAAAAGAGTTCAAATCATTGTCCTTTGACATTCAATGAAATTGCAACTATGCAGTCCTTCAACATCCACATCTGAGGATTAACATTGACCCAAACAAGCCCTGCCTTAGCCATGTAAGTGTTGTTGCTGGAAGTCCAGGTCAGAGGCTTGGATTCCTGCTGAGGAAGTCTCACTCATGGCTCGGCAAAACCTGACCAGCATCTACAAGGCACAAATTATGACTGTGATGGAATGCTTCCCACTTGCCTGAATGGGTGCTTCTTCAACAACACTCAAGAAACTCAACATCATTCAGGACCATGGAAAAGTCTGAAAAGGATTAACACCAGACTGGAAACCTTCACATTTGTTTCTCTCTCCACGGATACTGACAGATCTGCAGAGTTTATCGAATGTTTACTTTGCTTATTGCAGATATCCAGCATATGCAGTGGTTTGCCATTATTCCAGGATATATCAGCCTATTTGTTTCACCCCCATCCACAAACCTTCAATCTGTCACCTGCCACTGATGCTCAGTGACAGCAGGGTGTACCGTCTAAAAGGCACATTGCAGCAGCTCACCAAGATCCCTCAGCCTGTTCCCTCTCACCCTCATAGCCACTCCTGTCTAGAAGTAGCAAATAGATGGTCATGACAACACTTACAACTTCCGCTCAAGACACGGCCATTTTGTTCTGGAAACATATCACCAGTTCTTCAGGCTTGCTGTAGCAGTTCAAAGAAATTCTGACAGCTCCATGGATAGGAAAGGTTTATGTGGATATGCGCAAAATACATGTCAACTGGAATACTTTAGTTTAGGTAAACTGATCAGCGTGGAAGAGGTGGACCGAAGGGTCCGTTTCCGTGCTCAGTGATTCTATGTGGGGGCTCTTACACAAAATGGTCTTCAGTGGTTTGAGAAGACAGCTCGCCACTACTTTCTGAAGTGTCACCCGAGATGGAAGATAAATGCTGACACGGCCTGCTCTGTAATCGAAATAAATTCCAATTGCAAATGATTGCAAAATATTTACAAATAAATCTGCATCTACAGACGGATGGAAACAAAAATGAAATGACCTGCAGCTGAAACCAGGAATCACAGAGAGGTTAGAAATCATCAAATCCAAGGTAAGTATGTCAAATTTCAATTTAAAAAGAGGGAGTTGAGTTAAATATTTTTTTCACAAACATAAAAATCTGAAGAACTGTGCTGTAAAATCAGAATCAAAAACATAAGTTTCTGGTAAAGTTCTGATGGATCGTCACTAGGCCAGAAATGCCAGCTCAGATTACTCGTCCCTGAAGCTGACAGACCTGCTCAGTTTTCCAAGCAACTTCTGTCTTTGTTTATGCAAATATCACTGGATTTGAGGACTTAACACTGATGCGAACAGCTGCAAGTATCGCGTTGCAAAACTTTAAGATTGATGAGTATTTCGTTCTCTCCCAGTCAGATAGGTCTGTTTCTGTGGAGTCAATGATTCTGTCCGCCGAAATACAATAATATTGTCAACACAACCTCATTTTATTTGGAAGCTAAATATCCATGCGACAAATAAGTCGAGTTGAAAGACTAATTACATTAGTTGCAGTAATCTGAACATGCAGCAAAATAACCACTGTCCTCTGTGGTTTATTACGTAGTGGAATCTATTTGAAGAATAAAATGTCACTAATTTCTTAAGAATTCAAATTTGATTTTATTGTCATGTATATACAAGTACAAAATTTCGTGAGTACATTGAAAAGTGGTCGAAGATAACATTCCTAGATCAAACTTATGTAGAAAGGTACCTCGGCACAAAATCTTAAGTACGAAGTAGAAATATAAAATTAAAACTGAAAAGATGTATTTTGGAATATTTCAGAATACAGACCAATGCACTCCTGTTTGCAGTAAAAATATTCTGTACCAAACTGAAAGGTTGCTTTCCCTTCAGTATTGCCGTTTAAGGCAATTATAAAAACTGGAAACAGTCTGTGGAATTGGTAATCGGGCCCATATCTTCCTAATGAAAGAACGAAGGTTGACATTTATGAGGGGGTTCCATGCTGGGTTGCCATCCGGAGTTTGGAACCATATTTCCATCCGAACAGATCTTTCTGAGCTAAAGCTGTCGTGTATTGACCAAAGTCAATGTGATTTGACAGAGCTGAAAGTTTAAAGAACCAGGAGGGTCATGAGGTAGCCACCAGGTTGATAGGGTGCAAGATTCCGGAGGGTGCTATTGTGATAGTTATATAGGGTGCTGACTGGTGCGGAGTAAGAATACCAGCTAGGTTCTGGGTAGTGTAGCAATTGAGGTCCCTTGCTTGTGCTGTTAACTTGGCTGACAGATATAAACAGGAGTACATAGAACATAGAGAAGTACAGCACAGAACAGGCCCTTTGGCCCACGATGTTGTGCCGAGATTTAATCCAAATGTAAAATATAGTAATTTAACGTGCGCATCCCTCAACTCACTGCTATACATGTGCATGTCCAGCAGTCGCTTAAATGTCCCCAATGACTTCACTTCCACCACCTCAGCTGGCAACGCATTCCATGCATTCACAACTCTCTGCGTAAAGAACCTACCACTGACGTCTCCTTTATACCTTCCTCCTAAAACTTTCAAGCTATGATTTCTCGTAACAGTCAATCCTGCCCAGGGGACAAGCCTGTTGCTATTGACTCTATCTGTTCATGTCATTATTTTTTCGACTTCGATCAGGTCGCCTCTCTTCCTCCTTTTCTCCAGAGAGAAAAGTCTGAGCTTATTCAACTATTCTTCATAAGGCAAGCCCTCCAGTCGAGGCAGCATACTGGTTAACCTTCTTTGCACCCTCTCCAAAGCCTCTGTGTCTTCCCTATAGTAGGGCGACCAGAACTGGACACAACATTCCAAGTGTGGTCTCACCAGGGACTTGTACAGCTGCTGCAAAACCTCGCGGCTCTTAAACTCGATCCCACTGTTAATGAAAGCAACAAACCTATCCACCGGGTGGCAACTTTGAGGGATTTATCTACTTGCACACCCAGAACCCTCTGTTACTCCACAGTCAAGAATCATGTCTTTAATCCTGTATTCAGCATTCGAGTTCAGCCTTCCAAAATGCATCACTTCGCCTTTATCCAGTTAGTACTCCAACTGCCATTCCTCTGTCCAGCTCTGCATCCCGTCTTTGGCGTGCTGCAGATAATGCAACCTGGGAAATTCCACAAGCTCTTTCAACTTGGAGTTCCTGTTGTAAGACTGCAAATACATTTTCAAATAGAGGCCAGATTGTTTGCATATTATTCACGGTTTAATAAATAGAGTAAATGGTTATTTTACTCAACTGATCGACTCCTCTCTGAATTTGGTTTGTGCTAGAGCGTATCTGCAAGGGTCGGCGTACAAATTCAGAAGCCGTAGCAGGAATCAAATTTGTAGAATAACAAATATCGGTTCACTGAAACTCTTATTTTCATAATTATATTTTATTATTTGCCAATTGAAAGACTTTACAACATTTGTCATCTACATTATCTGTCATCCACAACAGTATAAAATTAGCAGACAATGCAAAGAGCAAGATGAGTACTTTATATGCGTGACAATGACTGGATCAGGAGTAGTCTGTCCATTTTTCTTGGTTTGGGATGTAACAACAGATACTGTTCAGTTTTGTAAAATTCCTGACAGACAGACCATTGAATATCAAAATTAACACAACTGGAAGCAATGATGTAATCATACTGCCAACCATCCATACACTTTCCAGAATAATGATGCATCATAGACAGAGTTTCTGATGCAAAACCACGGGACATTGTCAATAAAACTAAAGACAATAATACAGAATACGAAGTAGTTGAATGCAAACAGCAGACCATACTCACGGCTACTGCAACTACAAACCCAGTCCATGTATCTTGCTTTTAGCTTCTGGCAAAAAATTGCGTCAAACCGATAAAATGTGAAAGCAAAGGTCAACCAAACGGAACAGTCCAGCAGTGCAAGGAACAAAACAGCTCGAAAGGCAGACACAATAGTGATGGATGGGAATGTGACTGGGGAATAAAAGTTGTTAATTCTGTCCACGTAAGACATTACAAATGATGAGAAGTAGATCTGCTGGAGACATTGCTATCCAATTGCGAGTGATGCATTTGGAGAGCCCAAAATTCCTTCGTGTCAGATTCACAGCTGTTGATAAATTAATTGAAAGTAAAACAAAGTAACATCCAGTCCTTCATGACAAGAGTCAAAGTAGAATTTTCAGCAAAGCATGTCTGCTAAATCAGACCAATTGGTTCGATATAATATATTAACTTAATTATACAATTCACAGTCAGAATATACAATGGAATTATTGACGCCATCAAACTAGAACTGAAGACATGTTGGGAGCCAATAGAAAAGCAGAGTAAATGAACAAATAAATGAGAATAATAAAAACATAATGAATTTTATACTTTAGTGCAAGTATGTCACGCTGACAGATTCACTGAAATGTTTAGCAGATTTTTCATACATACTAAACTGGTAAAGATCAAATTATTATAATAATAGGAAAAGTTATGTCACATCAGGAATTGAGCACATGAGCATTTATTTATATATATATATTTTATGAAGTGGAACTGAGTGGAATATGAGGGTTTGGTGGGTGGTCAGGTCTTTCACTGAACGGTTCCCACACTTTCTCATGCATGCAAGTCACAAATCTGAAGAGGCTGTTGACGTAGTGAAGCAGAGTTCAGAGTTGAGGATGGATAGGAGCACATGAGAATCATTATGGAACTTGGTAAATGAGACCCTTTAACAGAATAGTAATACCGAAATGGAAGGTATGATAACAGCCCACTTGGTTGGCAATGCATAATAAATATTTGAATCTACGCACTAGATTCACTGCAGAAATTCACCAAAGATTCTCAGACAGGAGCTTCCACACCCACAAACACGTCCACACATGAGCACAGGGCAGCTGATACATTGGGACATCACCCCTTGTAAATTCCCTTGAAGAAACTTTCCATCCTGAATTGGAAATACAACACCGTTCCATCACTTTGGCTGGGTCACTGTCATGGATCTCCCTACCTCAGGGCATTGTGGGAAACACATAACAGGTGGACTGCAGCAATTCAGAGAAGTGTTATCAACTTCTCAAGTGGCAACTCGGGACAGCGATTAAATTCTGGTCAACCAGCACACATTTCACACATGAATGGGAAATATAACTAGTTCGAAATCAAAAGGCAGTTAGAAGATTTCAATTAGTGCTCAGATCACTTGTGTCTGCAAGGTTAAATTATGTGGAGTGATATGAACAGTGGTTTTGGGAGCAGAATGATGTAATAAATCACTCAGAATGGTGTAATGAATGTGTATCACCACATTCCAAAACTCTGACGTCTGTACCTGCATTTCAATCTTCCCTGCAATAATGGGGAGACCTCACTTTCTGTCCAGAGGATTTGTAGCGGGATCTCTTTAATGCTTATTCAGGTTTATTTTTAACGATATGTGCATATGTATGCAAACTTACAAATTCAAAATATATAACTGTGAACATCTGGAAACCTCAACTCCTGTCAATCCAATTGTGATAGCTCGCAGTCTAAGGAATTCTTCTATCAGCTTATTCAAGGGTGCTTCTTCATAACAACTGCAGCTGCATGACTATATTAGGACGCTTGGTGTATTATCTTAATCTGTTTCC
The DNA here is from genome assembly GCF_020745735.1 of Hemiscyllium ocellatum. Lineage (NCBI taxonomy): Eukaryota > Metazoa > Chordata > Chondrichthyes > Orectolobiformes > Hemiscylliidae > Hemiscyllium > Hemiscyllium ocellatum. The sequence continues at coordinate 12,092,105 of NC_083440.1, read as the reverse complement.
TTGGACATAATCGATCTGCGAAGCTACAATTATCATCAATCATGCATTAAGCCAACACGGCACCAATCAATTTTTACGACTATACAAGACATGCACTAGGCCTTTAAGAGAAAGGGAATGCTGAACTGAACTGAGAGACAGTAAACATCTGTGTACGTGAAGACGGAGGAGTCCCAGAGTACATGAAAATTTGAAAAAAATTAACGTTTGGATGTTAAATGCATATCTGAGTTTTGGTCCGATTTCGAGAACAATTAAAATTTCACCAAATAGTTTAAATTATGCCCCCGTTACGAAAGATCAATCGAGTCTTAATTTATTGTTTTTCCAACTTCGAAACAATGAGATGATCCATTGTCGACGGTATTAAAAATGCAGACATTTTGAAAGTTGGTCATACAACAACTGCTGAAGAGAGAGAGAAACCTTTGGAGAGCTCATTGCCGATTGGACATATTGCCGATTTAACACTCTTTTGAAGGCTGCTTTTCACGTGAAACATAGCGCAGTAAACAGAGCGAAGATGACGCAGGGAAATCATCAGATGAAGAGTGAAGTCACAGAAGATGGAGACTGTGGTTTTGAAATTAAGTTGAAGTGAATTTAATAATTATCTTATCAGAACACAATATTGTTACAAAATTGGAGGCAGATAATAAGCAGTTTAGAGAGAGGGTGGCTTAGATTTGTGAACAACTTCTTGTTCATGTTCACTTATAGAGTAAGAAATAAACAAATTGTTGTTATTTTATTTCAAACGTGGAATTTGTGAGTTTACTTTCAGTCATATTTTAACAGATTGCTTGGTCTTGTATGTGATTGGTTGAATTAACATAAGGGTTAGGTCTCTGTGTCAGTTATAATTCAAATGCAAACTCCTTTTGGCCACCTTTGTTGCGATAGGAACGTGATCAGCCACGGGGTGCTCACACAATATGAGATCCCTGAATGGGGCTGCTAACCCAGTTCAATCAGGCAACCCCAGCTGACAGATATGAACAGACAGATCATGGGTTCTGTTCACTCTGAGAGCTGGCTCTGAAGAAGCCAGACTATTGTTATGTTCTATGCACGCATAAATAATGGGAGACTTGGCAATGGGATACCGGTCTTTATGGAGCTATGTCAAAATTGTATTTGTTTCAGCCAAGGGAAGACACAACAACGGAAGTGCAAAAATGCGATTGATAACAACTGAAAAACCATCACTTTGTTCCAATGAACTAGCGAAGGATGCATTCCTTGACATGTGCCTTATGGAGACAAAAGTAATTTTCAAGTTAAAGATTTGGGAGCGAGGTTAGGCTGAGCCATACTGAGATTCTGAAGGAACATACCACATCTGTTGTGTCCACCTCCTTTGTTTATTTTGTTTTATTTGCTTGGGCAAGCACTTGAACTCCAACTGAAATCTGGATCATTTTACCTCACAGGAAACTGTTTCTATACAGGTAGCTTGGATGATAAATTGTACTTTGCCTCTTATCTATAGGGGCTCATTTCTCTTTAATGATACACATGTTCACAATCCAATTGAAAATGTTTATTAAAATGTTTCCTGCTCTGAAGCATCTTAAGTTTCATGTTGGTTTTCAGTCGTAGAATCATAGAGTGATGCAACACAGCAACAGAGCCTTTGATCCACATTGTCCATGCCAAACAGTTTTCCCAAACAAATACAGTCCAATTTTCCTGCGCCTGGCACCTTTTCCACGAAATCAATCCTATTGGTGTACCTGTTCAAATACCTTTGGAACTGTATGTGAATATACAACTTTCTCTGGAAGTTAATTCCACTGGTGAAACACCCTCAGTGTCAAACTTGTACCACCATCTCTAAAGTGCAAGTCAGGAATCTGAGGGTATACATCCACTTGCCTGGATGGTTGCAGCTCCAACAACACTCATGAAGCTCAACACAATTCAGGGCCTTCGAAAATACTGAAGAAGACACATACCGGACTCAAAAACATATCTTTTGTTTTTCTCTCCACATAGACTATCAGATCTGCTGAGTTAATCTGTCGTTTTTCGAAACGGAGAAAAGTGACCAGTGGTATTGCAGAGGAATCAGTGCTGGGCTATTGTTGTATCTGATATGCATAAATAAACTGGAAGAGGGCACTGTTGATATGAGGGCAAGTTTCCAGATGATCCAAAGATTGGTGGATTAGCATAAAGCAAAGGGGACTCTCAAAGAATACAGTAGAAGATAGATTGGATTTTGGGTGGAGAAGTAGGAGATTGAGTTGATACCAGGCAAATGTGAGATTGGGAAGTCTAATCCTAGACTGAATTATCCAGAAAACGGAAGAGCCATAGGAATAGTTGATGAGCAGGGAGATCTGGGAGTTCAGGTCCTTTACCCTGACTTTGTTTGCACAGGTGGATAGAGTGGTCAAGAAGGCATAGGGTGTGCTTGCCTTCATCGGACGGGCTATTGTGTAACAGAGCTGGCAGGCCATGTTAAAATTGTGTAAGATTTTGTTTGACCGTATTTAGGACACTGTGTGCAGTTCATTCCCAAAAGGATGTGGCCGCTTTGGAGAGGGTGCAGAAAAGATTTACGAGGATGTTTCCTGTTATGGAAGGTGCAAGCTATGAAGAAAAGTTGAGTAGGATGGAATTGTTTTCATTAGATAAAGGAGATTAGGGTGGGGGGGACTTGAATGAGGTCTGCAAAATCATGTAAATTATAGGCAGCGTAGATAGAGAAAATAGCCTTTTCCCAGAGTGAAGGTTTTAATAACGAGAGATCATGCTCTCAAGGTGAGCGGTGGAAGGTTTGAGGGGGATACAAGAGGCAAATACTTTATGCAAAGGATGTTAGGTGCCTGGAACGCGTTACCAGCAGAGGTAGTACAGGCATGCACGGTAGTTTCTTTTAAGATGCATCTGGACAGACGCCTGAGAAGGTGGGGGATCAGAGAGGTATAGATGGTTAAGAAATCGGGTGACAGCTTCAGACAGTGGGTTTGGATCGTCTCAGGCTTGGTCGGTCGAATGGCCTGTTCCTGGGCTGTAACTTTTCTTTATTCGTCTCTTTGTTCTTTGTTTACTTTGCCAATTGCAGATATCCGGCATCTGCTGTAGCTTGCATTTATTCCATGATGTGTCAGTTTACTTCTTTTTCACCACATCCACAAACCATCAGTCTGACAACTCCACCACCCTCCCCCCACCCCGTCCCCCCTCCCAAACGCACACCACCCCGTCTTCCGGCCACTGCCACTCAGTGAAAGCAGGCAATATCATTTACAAAGACACATTGTAACACCTCATCAATGTCCCTGTCATCCTCACAACTGCTACTGTCTGGAAGCAGAGGAAAATGGCGATTGAAACCACGTGCAAGTTTCATTCAAGCCACTCACCTTCCTGGCTTGGAAACACATAACCGTTCCTTTTGTGTTGTTGGATCAGTTCAGAGACATTTGCACAGCTCCATGGTTCGAAAAGAATTTGGGGATAAAGGTCAAGTGTATGAAAATGGGACCACTTCAATTTAGCAATCCTGGTCAGCGTGAATGAGTTGCAAAGGAGAGTCTGTTCCGTGCTGTATGCCTCTATACTGGTTCTCTTTATACTAAATGGTCTGCAGTGGTTTGAAAAGGATCCTTCTGAAGTGTAACTTGGTATGGGGAATACATGCTGACTCAGCCTTTTCTCCACTGGAAATAAATTCTCAATAAAATATTATCAATAAACCAACTGCTGCAGACGGATGCAAACAACAGTGAAATTGTTGACCGACGTTCAGCAATGAACTACAAAAGAAATCACTGGAAACACAAAGTTTAGGAATAGCCAATGTCCGGGAAATACGCCAAATTTCAGTGAAGAATGAAGGAGTTGAGTTAAACAGGTTGTATGCAAACATAAAAACCAAAAGAATTGTGGATGTGGTAAAACAGAAACACAAACAGAAGTTGCCAGGAAAAGTTCTGAGGAAGTCTGACCAAACCGAAATGTTAACTCTGAGTTCTCTACCCGACCTGCTGAATTTTCCCAACAGCTTCTGTTTGCGTTCACACAAACATAACTGCAATTAAGGACTTACCAATAATACCAACGGCTGCAAGTGTCGGGTAATAAATACATGCTGTCTGGAAGATTGCTGAGTGTTCAATTCTGTCCCAATCAGGCCTGCCTGTAGTTGTTCAAACAATGAATCTGTCCGTCTAAATACAAAAATTTTGTCCAGACAGCCTAACTTTATTTGAAAGCTAAATGTCCAATGAGATAATAATTCTGATTGCACAATTTGCAGTAATCCAAATTAGCAGCAAATTAACCACTTTTCTTTGAGGATTATTACGTAGTGGAATATATTTTGGAAATTAATATGACAATAATTTCTTGAGAATTTGAATTAGATTTCATTGACGTGTACTGAAGTGCAGATGTACATGAGTGCAGTGAAAATTGTACAATGGGAACATTGCGAGGTCCACCTTACATGCAATGGTATATCTGAACAAAATCTCAGGTACACTGCAGAAACATACTGTTCAAAGCTAAAACTTGAAAGACGGGATTTGAAATCTTTTCTAAAGACAGCACAATGCTCCCAGTTTGCAATAAAGCTATTGTGTGCGAGACTGAGATGCACGTTTCCCTTCATTATTGCTTTTTAGAATAAATTGACTGCAGCAACAGGTTTTCCAGTGAGGGGAATCTCACACCTATACCTAACTGGTCCCTTTCCTTCCTGATGATAGAAAAGAACTCTGCATTTCTAAGAGGAAATCCCATTCAGGTTTATCCGCAGGAATGTGTAACTGTAATTCCATCCTGATCTTTCCTGGCGAGAATTGTATTACAATGCATAAAGTCAGTGTTATGTGACAGCGCGGTTAGAGTGAGGTGTCAGGTGGGTAATGACAGACAACAGCAGATTAATTGGGTGCACGCTGGTGATGGTGCCAATGTGCCAGGTATGAAGGATTCTGACTGGTAAGGGATTAGAATACCAAGTGGGATATGGGTAGTAGAGTGATTGAGTTCCCTGATTGGGAATGTTAACCTGGTCCATTCAGGGAGCCCTTGCTCAACGTTGCAAATAGGATTTCTTTGCCTTTAAATTATTGTTTATTGAGATTGTTTGTTTTCTGGATTTTCTGGCTTTGAAGCAATAAAAGAAAAGAAAATCAAACAGCAAATCTGGGTTATGCTCCCTCTGAGAGCTGGCTCTGAGGAAACCAGACAATGACAAGTACTGTACATATGTAAAAAGAGTGACTCGGCAATAGGATACCGACCTCTGTGAAAGTATTTCATTGAGATTTATGATGTATCCACGCTAAAGCGCCTACGAGCTGAAATCTAACTTGACCTCAAATGTTGTCATTCGAAATGCATCAAGTGGAACATGTCAGTTGCATGGTATGCCGATTGAATAGGACATCTCACCAGGCAAATTGGCCTTGAGGGATACTGCTCGAGTGAAAGCAATTGCATCACCTCAGGATATAATCCTGAGTCGATATACTCCAGGTCAGCTCATACCAATAGCCTCAAAACAAAGCCAAACTTCTGTCTAACTGTGGACATTTTCGTCAGGATCAGAGCCAGCAAACCATTGCAGTTGTTGCCAAGATGCAGGCTTCTGATAGTGGAAGAATCCCACTAGACCTGAAGTAAAGAAGAGAACTGACATGCTGAGACCCAGGTGTGTGCACTCCCGACAGTTGCCTTGGAACACTTACATTGTTCAGCAGCATCCAAATCATAACCAATCAAAATTAACATCTGTTAAACGGTCAACTGGTTCGACTGGAGGTAGATAACAGCACAGGTGTATCAGTGATTGCAGAACCAATCTTTAAAGACGTTTGCTCGGTACCCCAACTCTTAAGTTTGTGTAAGAGTTCTATTCCAGGGAATCTTTTCAGATTAAGGCGAGAACTTCAATTCTGGTCTCGTACGATAAACAGCTGGAACAGTTTTCAACTGAGACACTTTTATGTGCTCAAACGTTTCCAATAAGAAAATAGCTTCTATTGCTTCACTTGTTGTGGGTGGTACAGTAGCTCAGTGGTCAGCACTGCTGTCTCACAGTGCTAGAGACATGGGTTCAATTCCCACCTCAGGCGACTGAGTTGCTGGAGTTTGCAGTCTCCCATTGTCTGCGTAGGTTTCCTCCCACAGTCCAAAAATGTTCAGACTCGGTGAATTGGCAATGCTAAATTGCCCGTTGTGTTAGCTTAAGGGGTAAATGTCGGGGAATAGGTTTGGGTGGGTTGCGGATTGCTGTGGGTGGTTGGGCCGCACGGCCTGTTTCCACACTGGAAGTAGTCTAATCATTTACGCGATGAGGGTGTGGCTGGATAACCAGTGTCCATGCTCATCCCAGAGGGAAATTACGAGTCAATCACATTGCTCTGGATCTGGAGTCACATGTAGGCCAGACCAGCGAGGGACAGCGGTTTCCTGTCCGGAAGCAGATTGGCTTCTTCCAACATTAGTTATTGGATTCCTGGTCATTAGAGACATTTGATTCAAGATTTGTATTGAATTCAAATTCAAAGGCTGCATTCGAACCTGGGTCCGATAATGTTACCTGGGTCTTTTGGTTGACAGTCCATCAATAATACCACTACGTCATTACCTCCACGATAGAGTGAATTCCAGACTTGAGTGAAGACTGAATGAAAGACACAGAGTTTTCCATAATGTCTAGGGATTCCTAAAAGATCGAAGGCCAACTTGTGAGTTGATCATTAAGCAATTCTACGATTTTGCCCAGTGCAATTAACGCATAGTGAAAAGCAGAGGCAGAAATCAAAAGGCTGGAAAGGGAAGGAATAATTAACCCAGTACAGTTTGCAGAATGGGCAGCAAAGGGATACTCCTGAGTAAAGATCTCCACCAGCCATTGGCTAAACACCAACGGGATCATCCAGGGGATTTCCAAAATAATCATGTTGTGAGACGTCATGTCTGGTGGCCAGGATTGGATACCAACATAGCCACAGTCGGGCAGTGCCCAGAGTGCCATTGAGTATAAAAATTCCCACCAACGGGTGCTGTACAAATACATGTGAACGGCTGGATACACCATGGACTTGATAATTGACCATTGACTACACTGGTACATTAATAGGCTCAATGATCTTGGTTACTGTGGATGCTCATTGAAAGTGTTTGGACCTGCATAGAATTCTTTGAAAGTAAGGCCAGAGACTGAATGTGAATTGTGAAAAAGATTTTTAATCTTACATATACTCATCCAAGCCGCTAATCATGCCAATAAAAGTAGACTTCAGAATGACAGTAGTTTGGAAGATATTCAGTTTAATCTTTGCATTTCGTGGTCGTCAGTCATTGGACAGGTTCACACGACGTTGTCACTGAGCTTTCAGCAAAAGAACGTAAACTGATTGATGACACAAAGCAAAGCACGAAATACATTAGAATTTCGAAAAGGTCGTCACATGGAACAGAAAAGCAAATACTCTGCCCAGTAAACAGCAGTAGCTATTAGAGATACCCAATTTCAATGAAATATTAGTCGAAATGCAATTTGTTTTTTTTTTAAAGAAGTGGTCATTTCCGATTTTCGTGTTAGAGAGGCTTTTTTTTCCAATTCTGAGGACATGGACATCTTTTCAGTTAATGCAGTTAAGAAAATTCCACAAGCTCTTTCAAATTGGATATCTTGTTCTGATACTGAAAATACGTCTCCAAATACAGATCAGACCTGTATGCTTATTTGCACAGTTTAATAATTCGAATAAATGGATATTTTACTCCATTGATTAACTCCTCTCTGAATTTACTTTGTGTTAGAGCATATATGCAAGTATTGGTGCACGAATTCATAAGCTGCAGCATGAATCCAGTTTCTTGAAGAACAAAAATTGGATCATTCAACGTCTTGTCTTGATAATTATAGTTTATTACTTGCCAGTTGAAAGAGTGTATGACATGCGTCATCCACAATAGTATAAAAGTTACAGACAAGGTAAAGAGGAGGATGATGGATTTTCTCCTGTTTACCACCTCTGGATCAGTGTTATTCTCTCCATTTCCGTGGTTCTGGAGGCGACAGCGGATGCGGTTAGCTGTTATAATATTCCTAACAGTCAAAGCATTGAATACCAAAATCATCACAATAGCAATCAATGGTGTAATTATACACTCAATCCATTCATACACATTCCAGAATAATGATGTTTCATAGTCTGATATTAAGCTGCAAAACCATGGTACATTGTCAATAACAACTGAAGGAGTAAATACAAAATACCAAGTAACTGAACGCAAACAGCATACCACACACAAAGTTACTATAACCGCAAATGCAGTTCTCGTATTGCAATATCTTGCTCTTAGCTTTTGGCAACAAATTGCTACAAACCGGTCAAATGTGAAAGCAACTGTGAACCAAACTGAACAGTCCAGGAGTGCAACGAACATAACAACTCTCAAGGCACACACAGGAGTAATGAATAAGAAATTAACTGGGAAATAAAGATTGTTAATTCGGTGGAGTAAGACATTAAGGATGACGAGAAGTAGATCTGCTGTCGACATTGCCAACAAATAGCGAGTGATACATTTGGAGAGTCCACAATTGCCTCGATTCAGGATCACAATTCCTACGACATTAACTGTAAGAAAAATAATGAAATGTATGCGTCTTCACGATTCCAGACACAGCAAAAACATCATATATCTTCTGAAACATGCATCTGCTAAATTAGACTAATTGCATCAGACTAATATATTAATTCAATCACATGATGCATAGTGAAAAGTTACAATGGAATTATGTACTAAAGAAAACCAGAATGATATAAAGACATGTTGGGAATTATAGAGAACAGAGTAAATCAACAAATAATTCAGATGAAGCATCATAAAGAATGAAATTTTTTAATGCAAGTATGTCATTCTCAGAGATTGATTGAAATGTTTCAAAGATTTTTACTACTTATTAACCTATTAATGGAAGAAAAATCAAAGCAAAATGGTATTAAGCACAAGGCGTTTCACATCAGGAACTGAGTTCATGAGCACACAACAATGCATATTTTTTGAAATGCAACTGGCATGGTTGAATATGAGAACTGGGTTGTTGGACAAACCAGTCATTTATCGTGGTCACATGGTTTCCCATGTATGCTCGTTACAAATCTGTAGGGGCTGGTAATGAGGGTGGCTAGTACTCGTATATGAGCAGGCATAAGACCATGTGAGAAACATTTAGAAACTTGGTGAATGTAGTACTTTATTAGAACAGTTACACAGTATTTGGAAGGTAAGATTAAAACCCGATTGTTTGACAAAACATCCACAAATATATTTTCCTCCTCCACCAACAACGCTCTGAATCAACAGTGGCACAATGGTTTGCACTGCTGCCTCACAGCGCCAAAGACCCGGGTTCAATTCCTGCCTCAGGCGACTGTCTGCGTGGATTTCCTGCTGGTGCTCCGGCTTCCTCCCACAGTCCAAAGATGTGCGGGTTGTAATATGCCCGTAGTCTTAGGTATGAGGTAAATGTAGGGGTATGGGCGCATTGCGCTTCGCCGATTTGGTGTGGAATTGTTGGGGCAAATGTCCTGTTTCCACACTATAAGTAATCTAATCTGTCAATAAAAGGCACTGCAAACGTCACCAAAGATTCACAGACTTTACCGACCACACACGCAAACACTTCCAGCCAGAAGGTCAGGGCCTCTGATGCATGGCAGCATGGTCCCTTGCAAATTCTCTCGGAGACACTCACTGTCCTGACTTGTTAATACATCACCGTTCCTTCACTATCACTGAATCACCAACATGAATCTCCATGCCCCAAGGCATTCTGGGTAAAGCCACAGCAGGCAGACTGCATTAATTCAAAAAAGTGTCACCATCTTCTCAAGGGGCAACCACGGACAGGCAATAAATATTTGTCTGTCAGCTCACATCCCACACATACTAAACGGACGAGTCAGAATTCGTAATTCAGGTGAATATATCAATTTGTCTTCAGATAACTTGTGCCAGTAAGGTTAATATTTAAGGATTTATATGAACAGTAGTGTTTTGGGTCAGAATGATGAATGCAATCAATGAACACCTGGAGTCCACTTCCAGCATCAAAGACTTTGTTGATGCCACCCTGGTGGGAGGAAATCTCGAGGGTTCCAATAGCTTCTTCATTGGCAAAGGAAAGGCATAAACGTTTGTACATCCAATTTAACCCACCATTACAGATCATTCATATTATCAATTTCTTACAGCCACGCCAAATCTAATCAGACATGAAACTGGCCAGTGATGGAAAGACTTATAGACAACCCTCTGTCTTCTCTGATGTTATGATATTTCCTGGATGTCCTTATCACTTTCCTTCAACCTCTCACGGTCCGTGCTGTGTATAACAACATTTCAATACTGTTGGCTTTTGCATCTGAATTTCAAAACACCCCCTGCAATAGTGTGGGAGCCCTCCATTCCTGCCCAGAGGATTTTTAATGGAATCTCGTTCATCGTTATTGAGCATTTTTTTCGTGTTGTATGCATAGTTATACGAACCCTACATTTCAAAACATGGAACTATGAACATCTGGAAATCTACTTGTAATAGCTCTCAGAATTTTAAGTAGCTGGGTAAGGAGTTTTTCGATCATCATCCTCAAATGTGTCCTTCTCTCGCTGTGTATGCATCAACAACGGCAGCTGCATGTCTCTAAAGGGACAATTTGCGCATTATTATAACCTGTTATCTTGGATGTAATCTGTCGGAAAAGCATGCTTTTCCTTAATACTAAATCAAACAAATCTTATGAATATGAAGACATGTTCCTTGAAGAGAGAGGAATGCTGAACTGTAATGAGAGGTTACACACAACTATGTTAATGACCTTCAGTTTAATGTTCACTGTTATAGTTAGAAAATAAATAGAAGTAATTCTGTTTAATTTGAAAGTGAAATTTGTGAGTTCTCTGTCACTCATATTTTAACAGATTATGAGGCAAGGCAAGCTTTTTTGTGTTATTAGTTTAATTAACAGAGGGGTTCAATTTCGGTGTCGGGACACATTCTATTTCTCAGTCAACTTCAAACTATGTGAGGTCATCTTTGTAACGATGGGAACATACTCAGCCAGGGAGATCTCATAGAATATGAGTTTCCTGATTGGGGCTGTTCACCTGGTCGAATCAGGGAGCCCTCGCTGACATACATAAATCAGTGATTGCAGATGAAAATGTGTTGCTGGTTAAAACACAGCAGGTTAGGCAGCATCTCAGGAATAGGAAATACGACGTTTCGAGCATAAGCCCTTTGCAGAACCAATCTTTAACAAAGTTTGTTTGACTGAAATTCATTAGTGTGTGTAAGACCTCGGCTAGACTGAGAACATAACACGAGGAAAGCTTACAGATTAGGGGGAGTAACGTCAGTTCTGGTCTCGCAGGAGAAGCAGCGGGTTCAGTTCCCACTAATTGTGGGAAAAGGCTCGGGCCAAGGCTGACGGGAAGGAATTAGTTGAGAAAGGTTCACTTTGATTGATTCAGCATTTTTCGATTAGAACGTGGCTGCTTGAGAGAAGTCTGAATGAATTTCCTAGAGCTTTTGCAGGACGGTTTGGGATTCCCAAAGGGGCCAAGGACACTTTACATGTTGAGCAGAAAGCAATTCCCCGATTCTGTGAGGCCCGCTCTGTGCTATTTACCCGACAGGGAAAAGCAGAGACAGAAATCAGGTTGTGTAAAAGGGGAGGAATCATCAACCCCGTTCACTTTGCCAATCGGGCAACACCAGGCTTAGATATTGTGAAAACTGATTGTTCAGTTTGCCATTGTGGAAATTTTAAGCAAACTGTAAACTAATTATCAGAGCTGGAGAAATACCCAAGTCTTCATTAAATAAAACAGTATTTTATTATGCAAAGCAAAATAGATTGCTATGAGCAATGGTCTCTTCCAGCCATGAGCTGAGCAGCAGCGTGATCGTGCGAAGGTTTCAAAAATGAAGATGCTGGCGAGAGGTTATGTCTGGTAGACGGGATTGGATGCCAACATAGCCACGAGAGAGCGGTATTAAGCACCACCAACTGGTTAAACAACAGCTAGGTCATCCAAGGGTTTACAAAACGAAGCTGCTGGTGAGACGTTATGTCTGGTGCCAGAATTGAATGCCAACATAGCCACGTCATTGTGGCAGCATCCAGCGTTATATTAGTGATAAACATTAAATTCCATACTCCTGGAATCTGCGGGATAACTGCTGAACACGGTGACACATGGATTATACCGTCCTTTCATGGGATCAACGGATTTGGTTATTGTGTATGCCCATTCACATTGATCCCAGTTCCTTCAACAATTTCCATGATGATGATTGCAAAGCGGTGAGCATCATTTTCAAGACATGGACTTCCGGGTGTATTGGTCAAGGACAGCGAGACATCATTTCCCAGCAGGAATTTCCAGTGCTTTCTGACGTCGAAATGCATTCATGTTCAGACAACTCCAGACCATCCACCAACCAATGGTCTGGTGGAAAGAGCAGTCCAATCATGGAAAGCAAGTTTCAAGAAACAGACGACATCTTCACTCGACACCAAATAGTCCCGGGTCCTGTTCTGTTATACAACTGCCCCTCACACAACAACAGGGATCACTCCAGCAGAGGTGCTGATGGGGAGAAGGATCTGCACCCCGGTAGAGCTGATATTCGCGGATCTGGGGGTAGAGTGAAGCAGCACTAGGAACACCCAATATCAGACACATGACTCCTCAAACGGAAAGAGGCAGTTTACTCCAGCGAACGAAGTTTGATGTTGAATCCACAGAAATGACCATGTGGGAAGAGGCGAGGTTGATGTGAGATCAGGGCATGTCACTTACAGGATTTGGTTAAGTGATGAAATTTTGAACAACTAGAACAACATATGAAAGCTGTTGATTTTTAAATCGGGAGGAGTGATACATGACTGTCCCCTCAGAACAGCCAGAAAGTGTCATGTCCACCTGTGATTAGCTTCGAAGGAAGTTCCGACTCTCAGATTGATGCAGCCTGAGGAGGATGAGGAAACCCTGCCGTGACACTCTGGGGGCTATAAACTGTTTATGGTCCAGTAAAGGTCACCTCTGTCCGAGTCAGACTCAGAGGAACCAGATCTGGTGCGATAACGCCCTGGGACAAGCTACAAGAGGATGAGTAGGAGTGCAATCTATGACTTGGTGGGGGAGCAATGTCGTCATTAAAACGTGGGCCAGGTAGATCACTGACTATGAGATCCTTGACTGGGAATGTTAACCATGCCCAATCATGGAGCTGTGGCTGGCAGAGGTAAACTGGAGATTGTATCTGCCAAGTGCATGTCCCTGTTCTGCACTGATGTTCCTGGCTGGGTGTCCTCGGAGAGGGAGCATGCAATGTCCGCCAATGCTCTTGATGCCTTTAGGGAGAGGTTGTCTTTACCCTTCATTTTCTTTTTTGAGTGGAGGCCTTGCCCCGATTGGGTTTTGCTTTTTATTGGTTCCCTGTCTGCATGGGTTTTTTTTTCTTGGTGGTGGAATTATAGCATAAAGTTCTTGCACAACAATGGCATTTTTAAAGAGTCTGTACATAGATGCACACACACGCACACATACAGGTGTGATGTTGGGGCAATGTAAGCACCACTGATGAGCAGTCGTCGTGTATGAGATAAATTTAAGATAATGGAAAAAGGGAACACAGGAAAACTCATCAGTGCGTGTTCACTCTTGGCAATGTATTTGAGCTGGTTGGGTGAACTTTATGCACTGTGTTCTTGTAAATAAAGGGAGTCTTGGCGACTGGATACCGGCCACTCTGGGACATGAGAGAAAGCTAAATCTCAAACAATTCTAATTGCTTAAATGAGCACAAATTACCAGGTCTGATTTGTGTGTGTGTGTGTGTATGTGTGTGTGTGTGTGTGTGTGTGTGTGCAATAATTCAGGCACTGGGGCTGGGCCAGCATTGATAACCTGTCACTGGTTACCCCTTGAATGTGGGGGAGAGCTGCTTCTGTCCACTGCTCGTAGGCTGACTCACAATTCGGGAAGGAATTCCAGGATTCTGACCGAGTGAAGTAACAGCAATAAACTCCTTTGTGGGATGGTGAGTGACAAGGTGGGAAACGTGCATGAAATGGTGTTCCCATATATCTCTGCCCTTGTCTGGATGAAAGTGGTCACATGTTGGAAAGTGCTTTCCAAGGATCTTTGGTGAATTTCTGCAGTGCGTCTTGTAGCTGACACGCACTGCTGTTATTGAGTGTAAGTGGTGAAGGGCTGAATGATTGTGGATGTTGATACAAAAATGCGTGTTGATGTGTCCTGGATAGTGTCTAGAATATTCTTAATAATTAGTGTCAGTCCTCATTCTTGTTTTCACAGCGAATCTCAATGTTCAAGGGACTGCTCAGATATGTTGCCTTACGTGATCATTCACTGTGTGTTATAATTGATGTGCTCAGAAATAAACAGGAGAAAGTAAGAACGAAAGGTGCAATTGCAGGCAGAAACTGAAAGCAAAACTGACATTTTATGACTGTTAAAAAAATGCAAAACACGTCCAAATAAGGAGGTTCACGCATGTTGACAATGTTGGTACTTTCAATGGTTGCTGGTGAGAAATGGTATACAGCAATCGGAACAACTTGACAATTTTATTTGCGGAAAGCAGGCCAGAGGCTGAATGTGAAGTGTGAATACGATCCTTGAATATTACTCATTTTCAGACCAACTGTGAAAAATACCAAGTAAAATCAGACTCCACAATGGCAGCAAATGGGAAGATTTTAATTTTAATATCGGCATTTCGTTGCCATGTTAGTCAGTCATTGGACATGTTCAGCTGATGTTGCCACTGACCTTGCAGCACAAGAGCGTAAACTTATTGATGACACAAAGCAAAGCTTTCAGTACATTAGAAAGTTTCCTTAACCTGAAACACAAAAACTAGGACTCAGCGTTTTGAAGAGCAATATTCTTTTTCAGACACACAACATCAGTTAGAAAGTCAATTTATCATTTTTTTTTTGTCCAAGTGATTATTTCCAATTTTCGTTGCTAACAGTCACCTTTCCAATTTTGGTGACATGGCCTTCTTTTCAGATAATGCAACCTGGGAAATTCCACAAGCTCCTTCAACTTGGAGTTCATGTTGTAAGACTGCAAATACATTTTCAAACAGTGGTCAGACTTGTTTGCTTATTTTTCACGGTTTAATAAATCGAGTAAATAGTTATCTTACTCAACTGATCAACTCCACTCTGAATTTGGTTTGTGCTAGAGTCTATATGCAAGGGTCGGCGGACAAATTCAGAAGCCGTAGCAGGAATCAAATTTGTAGAATAATAAATATTGCTTCATTGAAACTCTTATTTTCATAATTATAGTTTATTATGTGCCAATTGAAAGAGTTTACAACATCTGTCCTCGACAACAGTATAAAATTAGCAGACAATGCAAAGAGCAAGATGAGTACTTTATATGCGTGACAAAGACTGGATCAGGAGGATTCTGTCCAGTTCCGTGGATTTGGAAGTTACAACAGATACTGTTGAACTTTGTAAGATTCCTGACAGTCAGAGCATTGAATATCAAAATCAATACATTTGGAAGCAATGATGTAATCATACTGCCAGCCATCCATACACTTTCCAGAATAATGATGCATCATGGACTGATTTTCTGATGTAAAACCAATGGATATTGTCAATAAAAATAAAGACATTAATGCAGAATACGGAGTAATTGAATACAAACAGCAGACCAGACTCACAGCGACTGCAACTACAAACCCACATATTTTGCTCTTAGCTTCTTGCAAAAACCGATCAAGTGTGAAAGCAAAAGTGAACCAACCGGACAGTCCAGCACTGCAAGGAACAAAACAGCTCCAAAGGCAGACACAATAGTGATGGATGAGCATGTAACTGGGGAATAAAAGTTGTTAATTCTGTTCACGTAAGACATTACACATGACGAGAAGTAGATCTGCTGGAGACATTGCTATCAAATTGCGAGTGATGCATTTGGAGACCCTAAAACACCTCGTGTCTGGTTCACAACTGTTACTAAATTAATAGAAAGTAAAACAAAGTAACATCCATTCCTTCATGACAAGTGTCAAAGTAGAAATTTCAGCAAAGCATGTCTGCTAAATCCGACCAATTGGCTCAAAATAATATATTAACTTAATTATACAATGCACATTCAGAATTTACAATGGAATTATTGACACAAGCAAACCAGAATGAACTGAAGACATGTTCAGAGCCAATAGACAAGCAGAGTAAATCAACAAGTAAATGAGAATAATGAAAACATAATGAATTTTATTCCTTAGTGCAAGTATGCCATGCTGACAGATTCACTGAAATGTTTAGCAGATTTTTCATATATACTAAACTGGTAAAAATCAAATTATTATAATGATCAGAAAAGTTATGTCACATCAGGAATTGAGCACATGAGCAATTACGGCTCAATATTTATCTTATGAAGTGGAACTGAGATGGTTGAATATGAGGGTTTGGTGGGTGGGCAGGTCTTTCACTGACCGGGTCTCACACATGCTCATGTATGCAAGTCACAAATCTGAAGAGGCTGTTGACGTGGTGAAGTAGAGTTCGGAGATGAGGATGGATAGGAGCACTTGAGAATCATTATGGAATTTGGTAAATGAGGCACTCTATCAGAATAATGAGACCAAAATGGAAGGTGTAATTACAGGCCGCTTGGTTGGCAATGCATAACAGAAATGTAACCAGATCCTATACCACCAACATACTGTAGCATCAGTACGTACTAGATTCACTGCACAAATACACCAAAGATTTTCAGACAGTAGCTTGCACACACACAAACACATCCACACATAAGCACGGGGCAGCTGATACTTTGGTACATCACCCCCTGCAAATTTCCTTGACGAAACTTTTCGTCCTGAATTGGAAATACAACACCATTCCATCACTTTCTCTGGTTCACTGTCATGCATCTCCGTATCTCAGGGCATTGTTGGAAACCCATAGCAGGCAGGCTGCAGCAATTCAGAGAATTGTTATCAACTTCTCAAGTGCCAACTCGGGACAGCGATTAAATTCTGGTCAGCCAGCTCACATTTCACACATGAATGGGAAATATAACTAGTTAGAATTCAAAAGGCATTTAGAAGATTTGAATTAGTGCTCAGATCACTTGTGTCTGCAAGTTAAATTACGTGGACTGATACGAACAGTGGTTTTTGGGACAGAATGCTGCAATGAATCATTCACCACCCGCAGTCTACTTTCAGTATCAAAGAGTTTACTAGTGTTAAAGCAGTGGGAGGAAACCTCTGGGGTTCCAAAAGCTTCGTCACTGAAGAAAGGAAATGCATAAACGTTTCTACAATACTTTTATCCCACCATTCGAGGCATCTCACATTATTAGTATCTTGCATACATACACACACAATCTAATTTGCCACGTGTCTGCGTGTCAATGATGTCCATTCATAATAGAAAGTCCCCTGTCGATTATGATGTCATGATGTTTCCCCGTTACCGTTATCTCTTTCCTTGAAGCTTTCACAGTGAGCGCTGTGTATCACCAAATTCCAAAACTCTGACGTCTGTACCTGCATTTCAATCTTCCCTACAATAATGTGTGAGCCCTCCATTTCTGTCCAGAAGATTTGCAGTGAAATCTCTTTAATGCTTATTCAGGTTTTCTTTAACGATATGTGCTTATGTATTCAAACTTACAAATTCAAAACATATAATTATGAACATCTGGAAACCTCAACTACTGTAAATCCAATTGTGATGGCTCGCAGTCTAAGGAATTCTTCTATCAGCCTATTCAAGGGTATCCTCATCCAGCTGTTTCTTCATAACAACTGCAGCTGCATGACTCTATTAGAACGTTCTGTGTTTTATTTTAATCTGTTTCCTTGGATATAATCGATCTGCGAAGCTACAATTGTCATCAATCATGCATTATGCCAACCCTGCACCAAACAATGTTGCAAGACATGCACTGGGCCTTTAAGAGAAAGGGAATGCTGAACTGAACTGAGAGATAGTAAGCAACTGCGTATATGAAGACGGAGTAGTCCCAGAGTATACTGAAAATTTGAAAAAATGTAACAGTTGGCTGTGAAATGTATACCTGAGTTTTGGTCCCATTTTTAGAACAATTCAAATTTCACCAAACAGTTTAAATTGTGTCCCCAATACCAAAGATTAATCGAGTCTTAATTTATTGTTTTTCCAACTACGAAACAATGAGATGGTCCCATGTCGACGGTATTAAAAATGAAGACATTTTGAAAGTTGGTCATAGAAAATTGCTGAAGAGAGAGAGAAACCTCTGGAGAGCTAATTGCCGATTTAACATCTTGCTATGAAATGAACTAGGAAACATTCATTTGAAGGCTGCTTTTCACGTGAAACACAGCGCAGTAAAAAGAGCGAAGATGATGCAAGGAAATCATCGGATGAAGAGTGAAGAAACAGAAGATGGAGACTGGCTTTGAAATTAAGTTGATGTGAATTTAATAATTATCTTATTACAACACAATATTATTACACAATTGGAGGCAGATTATAAGCAGTTTAGAGAAACGTTGGCTTAGATTTGTGAATAGCTTCTTGTTAATGTTCACTTACAGAGTGAGAAATAAATAAATTGTTGTTATTTTTTTTCAAACTGGGAATTTGTGAGTTTGCTTTCGGTCATATTTTAACAGATTGCTTGCAATTGTATGTGATTGGTTGAATTAACAGAAGGTCTAGGCATCTGTGTCATAAAACAAGCTATTTCTAATTCAACTGCAAACCACTTTTGGCCACCTTTGTTGCGACTGGAACGTGGTCAACCACGGGGAGTTCACAGAATATTAGATCCCTGAATGGGGCTGCTCACCAGTTTCAATCAGGCAACCCCAGCTGACAGATATGAACAGACAGATCATGGGTTCTGTTCACTCTGAGAGCTGGCTCTGAAGAAGCCAGACTATTGTCATGTTCTATGCACGCATACATACTGGGTGACTTGACGATGGGATACCGGTCTTTGTGGAGCTATGTCAATATTGTGTTTGTTTCAGCCAAGGGAAGACACAACAACGGAAGTGCAAAAATGCGATTGATAGCATCTGTAAAACCATCACTTTGTTCCAATGAACTAGCGAAGGAAGCATTCCTTGACATGTGCCTTATGGAGACAAAAGTAATTTTCAAGTTAAAGATTTGGGAGCGAGGTTAGGCTGAGCCATACTGAGATTCTGAAGGAACATACCACATCTGTTGTGTCTACCTCCTTTGTTTATTTTGATTTATTTGCTTGGGCAAGCACTTGAACTCCAACTGAAATCTGAATCATTTTACCTCACAGGAAACTGCTTCTATACAGGTAGCTTGGATGATAAATTGTACTTTGCCTCTTATCTATAGGGGCTCATTTCTCTTTAATGATACACATGTTCACAATCCAATTGAAAATGTTTATTAAACTGTTTCCTGCTCTGAAACATTTTAAGTTTAATGTTGGTTTTCAGTCGTAGAATCATAGAGTTGTACAACACATCAACAGAGCCTTTGATCCACATTGTCCATGCCAAACAGTTTTCCCAAACAAATACAGTCCAATTTTCCTGCGCCTGGCACCTTTTCCACTAAATCAATCCAATTGGTGTACCTGTTCAAATACCTTTGGAACTGTATGTGAATATACAACTTTCTCTGGAAGTTAATTCCACTTGTGAAACACCCTCAGTGTCAAACTTGTACCACCATCTCTAATGTGCAAGTCAGGAGTCTGAGGGTGTACATCCACTTGCCTGGATGGTTGCAGCTCCAACAACACTCAAGAAGCTCAACACTATTCAGGACCTTCGAAAATACTGAAGAAGACACATACCGGACTCAAAAACATGTCTTTTGTTTTTCTCTCCACATCGACTGTCAGTTCTGCTGAGTTAATCTGTCGTTTCTCGAAACGGAGAAAAGTGACCAGTGGTATTGCAGAGGAATCAGTGCTGGGCTATTGTTGTATCTGATATGCATAAATAAACTGGAAGAGGGCACTGTTGCTATGAGGGCAAGTTTCCAGATGATCCAAAGATTGGTGGATTAGCATAAAGCAAAGGGGACTCTCAAAGAATACAGGAGAAGATAGATTGGATTTTGGATGGAGAAGTAGGAGATTGAGTTGATGCCAGGCAAATGTGAGATTCGGAAGTCTAATCCTAGACTGAATTATGCAGAAAACGGAAGAGCCATAGGTATAGTTGATGAGCAGGGAGATCTGGGAGTTCAGGTCCTTTACCCAGAATTTGGTTGCACAGGTGGACAGAGTGGTCAAGAAGGCATAGGGTGTGCTTGCCTTCATCAGACGGGCTATTGAGTAACAGAGCTGGCAGACCATGTTAAAATTGTACAAGATTTTGTTTGACCGCATTTAGGACACTGTGTGCAGTTCATTCCCAAAAGGATGTGGCCGCTTTGGAGAGGGTGCAGAAAAGATTTACGAGCATGTTTCCTGCTATGGAAGGTGCAAGCTATGAAGAAAAGTTGAGTAGGATGGGATTGTTTTCATAAGAAAAAAGGAGATTGGGTTGGGGGGGGTACTTGAATGAGGTCTGCAAAATCATGAAAATTATAGGCAGAGTAGATAGAGAAAATAGTCTTTTCCCAGAGTGACGGTTTCAATAACGAGAGGTCATGCTCTCAAGGTGAGCGGTGAAAGGTTTGAGGGGGATACAAGAGGCAAATACTTTATGCAAAGGATGTTAGGTGCCTGGAACGCGTTACCAGCAGAGGTAGTACAGGCATGCACGGTAGTTTCTTTTAAGATGCATCTGGACAGATGCCTGAGAAGGTAGGGGATCAGAGAGATATAGATAGTTAAGAAATCGGGTGACAGCTTTAGACAGTGGGTTTGGATCGTCCCAGGCTTGGTCGGTCGAATGGCCTGTTCCTGGGCTGTAACTTTTCTTTATTCGTCTCTTTGTTCTTTGTTTACTTTGCTAATTGCAGATATCCGGCATCTGCTGTAGCTTGCATTTATTCCATGATGAGTCAGTTTACATGTTTTTCACCACATCCACAAACCATCAGTCTGACAACTGCACCATCCTCCCCCCACCCCGCCCCCCCTCCCAAACACACACCACCCAATCTTCCGGCCACTGCCACTCAGTGAAAGCAGGCAATATCATCTAAAAAGACACATTGCAACACCTCATCAATGTCCCTGTCATCCTCACAACTGCTCCTGTGTGGAAGCAGAGGAGAATGGCGATTGAAACCACGTGCAAGTTTCATTCAAGCCACTCACCTTCCTGGCTTGGAAACACATAGTGTTTCTTTAGTGTTGTTGGATCAGTTCAGAGACATTTGCACAGCTCCATGGTTCGAAAAGAATTTGGGGATAAAGGTCAAGTGTATGAAAATCTGACCAGTTCAGTTTAGCAATCCTGGTCAGCGTGAATGAGTTGCAAAGGAGAGTCTGTTCCGTGCTGTATGCCTCTATGCTGGTTCTCTTATACCAAATGGTCTGCAGTGGTTTGAAAAGGATCCTTCTGAAGTGTAACTTGGTATGGGGAATACATGCTGACTCAGCCTTTTCTCCACTGGAAATAAATTCTCAATAAAAAATTATCAATAAACCAACTGCTGCAGACGGATGCACACAACAGTGAAATTGTTGACCGACGTTCAGCAATGAACTACAAGAGAAATCACTGGAAACACAAAGTTTAGGAATAGCCAATGTCCGGGAAATACGCCAAATTTCAGTGAAGAATGAAGGAGTTGAGTTAAACAGGTTGTATGCAAACATAAAAACCAAAAGAATTGTGGATGTGGTAAAACAGAAACACAAACAGAAGTTGCCAGGAAAAGTTCTGAGGAAATGTAACCAAACCGAAATGTTAACTCTGAGTTCTCTCCCCGACCTGCTGAATTTTCCCAACAGCTTCTGTTTGTGTTCACACAAACATAACTGCAATTAAGGAATTACCAATAATACCAACGGCTGCAAGTGTCAGGTAATAAATACATGCTGTCTGTAAGATTTCTGAGTGTTCATTTCTGTCCCAATCAGGCCTGCCTGCAGTTGTTCAAACAATGAATCTGTCAGTCTAAATACAAAAATATTGTCAAGACAGCCTAACTTTATTTGAAAGCTAAATGTCCAATGAGATAAAAATTCTGGTTGCACAATTTGCAGTAATCCAAATTAGCAGCAAATTAACCACTTTCCTTTGAGGATTATTACGTAGTGGAATATATTTTGGAAATTAAAATGACAATAATTTCTTGAGAATTTGAATTAGATTTCATTGTCATGTGTACTGAAGTGCAGATGTGCATGAGTGCAGTGAAAATTGTACAATGGGAACATTGCGAGGTCCACCTTACATGCAATGGTATATCCGAACAAAATCTCAGGTACACTGCAGAAACATACTGTTCAAAGCTAAAACTGGAAAGACGTGATTTGAAATCTTTTCTAAAGACAGCACAATGCACCTAGTTTGCAATAAAGATATTGTGCACGAGACTGAGATGCACGTTTCCCTTCATTAATGCTTTTTAGAATAAATTGACTACAGGAACAGGTTTTCCAGTGAGGGGAATCTCACACCTATACCTAACTGGTCCCTTTCCTTCCTGATGATAGAAAAGAACTCTGCATTTCTAAGAGGAAATCCCATTCAGGGTTATCCGCAGAATGTGTAACTGTAATTCCATCCTGATCTTTCCTTGCGAGAATTGTATTACAATGCATAAAGTCAGTGTTATGTGACAGCGTGGTTAGAGTGAGGTGTCAGGTGGGTAATGACAGACAACAGCAGATTAATTGGGTGCACGGTGGTGATGGTGCCAAGGTGCCAGTTATGAAGGATTCTGACTGGTAAGGGATTAGAATACCAAGTGGGATATGGGTAGTAGAGTGATTGAGTTCCCTGATTGGGTATGTTAACCTGGTCCATTCAGGGAGCCCTTGCTCAACGTTGCAAATAGGATTTCTTTGCCTTTAAATTATTGTTTATTGAGATTGTTTGTTTTCTGGATTTTCTGGATTTGAAGCAATAAAAGAAAAGAAAATCAAACAGCAAGTCTGGGTTCTGCTCCCTCTGAGAGCTGGCTCTGAGGAAACCAGACAATGACAAGTACTGTACATATGTAAAAAGAGTGACTCGGCAATAGGATACCGACCTCTGTGAAAGTATTTCATTGAGATTTATGATGTATCCACGCTAAAGCGCCTACGAGCTGAAATCTAACTTGACCTCAAAAGTTGTCATTCGAAATGCATCAAGTGGAACATATCAATTGCATGGTATGCCGATTGAATAGGGCATCTCACCAGGCAAACTGGCCTTGGGGGATACTGCTCGAGTGAAAGCAATTGCATCACCTCAGGACATAATCCTGAGTAGATATACTCCAGGTCAGCTCATACCAATAGCCTCAAAACAAAGCCAAACTTCTGTCTAACTGTGGACATTTTCTTCAGGATCAGAGCCAGCAAACCATTGCAGTTGTTGCCAAGATGCAGGCTTCTGATAGTGAAAGAATCCCACTAGACCTGAAGTATAGAAGAGAACTGACATGCTGGAACCCAGGTGTATGCACTCCCGACAGTTGCCTTGGAACACTTACATTGTTCAGCAGCATCCAAATCATAACCAATCAAAATAAACATCTGTTAAATGGTCAACTGGTTAGACTGGAGGTAGATAACAGCACAGGTGTATCAGTGATTGCATAACCAACCTTCTATTCCAGGGAATCTTTTCAGATTAAGGGGAGAACTTCAATTCTGGTCTCGTACGAGAAACAGCTGGAACAGTTTTCAACTGAGACTCTTTTATGTGCTCAAACGTTTCCAATAAGAAAATAGCTTCTATTGCTTCACTTGTTGTGGGTGGTACAGTAGCTCAGTGGTCAGCACTGCTGTCTCACAGTGCAAGAGACCTGGGTTCAATTCCCACCTCAGTCGACTGATTTGGTGGAGTTTGCAGTCTCCCATTGTCTGCAAGGTTTCCTCCCACAGTCCAAAAATGTTCAGACTCGGTGAATTGGCAATGCTAAATTGCCCGTTGTGTTAGCTTAAGGGGTAAATGTCTGGGAATAGGTTTGAGTTGCTTTGCGGATCGGTGTGGGTGGTTGGGCTGCAGGGCCTGGTTCCACACTGCAAGTAGTCTAATCATTTACGCGATGAGGGTGTCACTGGATAACCAGTGTCCATTCCCATCCCAGACGGAAGTTATGAGTCAATCACATTGCTCTGGATCAGTAGTCACATGTAGGCCAGACCAGCGAGGGACAGCGGTTTCCTTTCCTGAAGCAGATTGGCTTCTTCCAACATTAGTTATTGGATTCCTGGTCATTAGAGACATTTGATTCAAGATTTGTATTGAATTCAAATTCAAAGGCAGAATTCGAACCTGGGTCCGATAATGTTACCTGGGTCTTTTGGTTGACAGTCCATCAATAATACCACTACGTCATTACCTCCACGATAGAGTGAATTCCAGACTTGAGTGAAGACTGAATGAAAGACCCAGAGTTTTCCATAATGTCTAGGGATTCCCAAAAGATCGAAGGCCAACTTGCAGGTTGATCATAAAGCAATTCGACGATTTTGCCCAGTGCAATTTAACGCATAGTGAAAAGCAGAGGCAGAAATCAAAAGGCTGGAAAGGGAAGGAATCATTAACCCAGTACAGTTTGCAGAATGGGCAGCAAAGGGATTGTCATGAGTAAAGATCTCCATCAGCCATTGGCTAAACACCAACGGGATCATCCAGGGATTTCCAAAATAATCATGTTGTAAGACGTTATGTCTGGTGGCCAGGATTGGATACCAACATAGCCACAGTGGGGCAGTGCCCAGAGTGCCATCAAGTCTACAAATTTCCGACCAACGGGTGCTTTACAAATACATGTGAACGGCTGGATACACCGTGGACTTGATTATTGACCATTGACTATACCGGTACATTAATGGGCTCAATGTACTTTGATGCTCATTGAAAGTGTTTGGACCTGCATAGAATTCTTTGAAAGGAAGGCCAGAGACTGAATGTGAATTGTGAAAAAGATTTTTAATCTTACATATACTCATCCAAGCCGCTAATAATGCCAGTAAAAGTAGACTTCATAATGACAGTAGTTTGGAAGATATTCAGTTTAATCTTTGCATTTCGTGGTCGCCAGTCACTGAACATGTTCACACGACGTTGTCACTGAGCTTTCAGCAAAAGAACGTAAACTGATTGATGACACAAAGCAAAGCACGAAAAACATTAGAATTTCGAAAAGGTCGTCACATGGAACAGAAAAGCAAAGACTCAGCCCTTTAAACAGCAATAGCTATTACAGACATCCAATTTCAATGAAATATTAGTGGAAATGCAATTCGTTATTTTTTTATAGAAGTGGTTATTTCCCATTTTCGGGTCGAGAGGCTATTTTTCCAATTCTGAGGACATGGACATCTTTTCAGTTAATGCAGTTCAGGAAATTCCACAAGCTCTTTCAAATTGGATATCTTGTTCTGTTTCTGAAAATACATCTCCAAATACAGGTCAGACCTGTATGCTTATTTGCACAGTTTAATAATTCGAACAAATGGATATTTTACTCCATTGATTAACTCCTCTCTGAATTTACTTTGTGTTAGAGCATATATGCAAGTGTTGGTGCACGAATTCATAAGCTGTAGCATGAATCCAGTTTCTTGAAGAACAAAAATTGGATCATTCAACATCTTGTCTTGATAATTATAGTTTATTATTTGCGATTTGAAAGAGTGTATGACATACGTCATCCACAACAGTATAAAATTTACAGACACGGAAAAGAGCAGGATGATGGATTTTCTCCTGTTTACCACCTCTGGATCAGTGTTATTCTGTCCATTTCCGTGGATCTGGAGGCGACAGCGAATGCGGTTAGCTGTTATAATATTCCTAACAGTCAAAGCATTGAATACCAAAATCAGCACAATTGGAATCAATGGTGTAATTATGCTGTCAAGCCATTCATACACATTCCAGAATAATGATGCTTCATAGTCTGATTTCATGATGCAAAACCATGGTACATTGTCAATAATGACTGAAGGAATAAATATAAAATACCAGGTAACTGACTGCAAACAGCACACCACACTCAAAGCTACTATAACCACAAATGCAGTTCTCGTATTGCAATATCTTGCTCTTAGCTTTTGGCAACAAATTGCTACAAACCGATCAAATGTGAAAGCAACTGTGAACCAAACTGAACAGTCCAGGGCTGCAACATACATAACAACTCTCAAGGCACACACAGGAGTAATGAATAAGAAATTAACTGGGAAATAAAGATTGTTAATTCGGTGGAGTAAGACATTAAGGATGACGAGAAGTAGATCTGCTGTCGACATTGCCAACAAATAGCGAGTGATACATTTGGAGAGTCCACAATTGCCTCGATTCAGTATCACAATTCCTACGACATTAACTGTAAGAAAAATAATGAAATGTACGCTTCTTCACGATTCCAGACACAGCAAAAACATCATATATCTTCTGAAACATGCATCTGCTAAATTAGACCAATTGCATCAGACTAATATATTAATTCAATTACATGATGCATAGTGAAAAGGTACAATGGAATTATGTACTAAAGCAAACCAGAATGATATAAAGACATGTTGGGAAGTATAGAGAACAGAGTAAATCAACAAATAATTCAGATTTAACATCATAAAGTATGAAATGTTTTAATGCAAGTATGTCATTCTAAGAGATTGATTGAAATGTTTCAAAGATTTTTACTACTTATTAACCTATTAATGGAAGAAAAATTAAAGCAAAATGGTATTAAGCACAAGGCGTTTCACATCAGGAACTGAGTTCATGAGCACACAACAATGCATAATTTTTATAATGGAACTGGCATGGTTGAATATGAGAACTGGGTTGTTGGACAAACCAGTCATTTATCGTGGTCACATGGTTTCCCATGTATGCTCGTTACAAATCTGTAGGGGCTGGTAATGAGGGTGGCTAGTACTCGTATATGAGCAGGCATAAGACCATGTGAGAAACATTTAGAAACTTGGTGAATGTAGTACTTTATTAGAACAGTTACACAGTATTTGGAAGGTAAGATTAAAACCCGATTGATTGACAAAACATCCACAAATATATTTTCCTCCTCCACCAACAACGCTCTGAAGCAACAGTGGCACAGTGGTTTGCACTGCTGCCTCACAGCGCCAAAGACCCGGGTTCAGTTCCTGCCTCAGGCGACTGTCTGCGTGGATTTCCTGCTGGCGCTCTGGCTTCCTCCCACAGTCCAAAGATGTGCGGGTTGTAATGTGCCCGTAGTCTTAGGTATGAGGTAAATGTAGGGGTATGGGCGCATTGCGCTTCGCCGATTTGGTGTGGAATTGTTGGGGCAAATGTCCTGTTTCCACACTATAAGTAATCTAATCTGTCAATAAAAGGCACTGCAAACGTCACCAAAGATTCACAGACTTTCCCGATCACACACGCAAACACTTCCAGCCAGAAGGTCAGGGCCTCTGATGCATGGCAGCATGGTCCCTTGCAAATTCTCTCGGAGACACTCACTGTCCTGACTTGTTAATACATCACCGTTCCTTCGCTATCACTGAATCACCAACATGAAGCTCCATGCCCCAAGGCATTCTGTGTAAACCCACAGCAGGCAGACTGCATTAATTCATAAAGTGTCACCATCTTCTCAAGGGGCAACCACGGACAGGCAATAAATATTTGTCTGTCAGCTCGCATCCCACACATACTAAACGGACGATTCAGAATTCGTAATTCAGGTGAATATATCAATTTGTCTTCAGATAACTTGTGCCAGTAAGGTTAATATTTAAGGATTTATATGAACAGTAGTGTTTTGGGTCAGAATGATGAATGCAATCAATGAACACCTGGAGTCCACTTCCAGCATCAAAGACTTTGTTGATGCCACCCTGGTGGGAGGAAATCTCGAGGGTTCCAATAGCTTCTTCATTGGCAAAGGAAAGGCATAAATGTTTGTACATCCAATTTATCCCACCATTACAGATCATTCATATTATCAATTTCTTACAGCCACTCCAAATCTAATCAGACATGTAACTGGCCAGTGATGGAAAGACAACCCTCTGTCTTCTCTGATGTTATGATATTTCCGAGATGTCCTTATCACTTTCCTTCAACCTCTCACGGTCCGTGCTGTGTATAACAACATTTGAATACTGCTGGCTTTTGCATCTGAATTTCAAAAAAAACCCTGCAATAGTGTGGGAGTCGTCCATTCCTGCCCAGAGGATTTTTAATGGAATCTCGTTCATAGTTATTGAGCATTTTTTCGTGTTGTATGCATCGTTATACGAACCCTGCATTTCAAAACATTGAACTATGAACATCTGGAAATCTACTTGTAATAGCTCTCAGAATTTTAAGTAGCTGGGTAAGGAGTTTTTCGATCAGCATCCTCAAATGTGTCCTTCTCTCGCTGTGTGTGCATCAACAACGGCAGCTGCATGTCTCTAAAGGGACAATTTACGCATTATTTTAACCTGTTATCTTGGATGTAATCTGTCGGAAAAGGATGCTTTACCTTAATACTAAATCAAACAAATCTTATGAAGTTGAAGGCATGTTCCTTGAAGAGAGAGGAATGCTGAACTGTACTGAGAGGTAACACACAACTATGTTAATGACCTTTAGTTTAAAGTTCACTGTTAGAGTTTGAAAATAAATAGATGTAATTCTGTTTAATTTGAAAGTGAAATTTGTGAGTTCTCTGTCACTAAAATTTTAACAGATTATGAGGCAAGGCAAGCTTTTCTGTGTTATTGGTTTACTTAACAGAGGGGTTCAATTTCGGTGTCGGGACACATTCTATTTCTAAGGCAACTTCAAACTATGTGAGGTCATCTTTTTAACGATGGGAACATACTCAGCCAGGGAGATCTCATAGAATATGAGTTTCCTGATTGGGGCTGTTCACCTGGTCGAATCAGGGAGCCCTCGCTGACATACATAAATCAGCGGTTCTGCTCGTTGCCAGATCTTGTTCCAAGGAAGCCGGACAAGTGCCATGTCCTATGCACATGCAGAGAAAGGGTGACTTGGTGATGTGTTTCTGCCCTCTGTACAGGTATGAAATACAGGTATCATTCACCATCATTTCCGCCACCTACAAACGGACCACACCACCAGGGATAAATTTCCCTCCCCTCCCCTATCAGCGTTCCGCAAAGACCACTCCCTTCGTGACTTCCTCGTCAGGTCCACACCCCCCACCATCACAACCTCCACTACCGGCACCTTCCCCTGCAACCGCAGAAAATGTAAAACTTGCGCCCACACCTCCTCCCTCACTTCCCTCCAAGTCCCCAAGGCATCCTTCCATATCCGCCACAAGTTCACCTGCACCTCCACACACATCATCTATTGCATCCGCTGCACCCTATGTGGCCTCCTCTACATTGGGGAGCTGGGCCGCCTACTTGCAGAACGCTTCAGAGAACATCTCTGGGACGCCCGGACCAACCAACCCAACCACCCAGTGGCTCAACACTTTAACTCTTCCTCCCACTCCACCTAGGACATGCAGGTCCTTGGACTCTTCCATCGGCAGAACATAACAACACGACGGCTGGAGGAGGAGCGCCTCATTTTCTGCCTGGGAACCCTCCAACCACAAGGAATGAACTCAGTTTTCTCCAGTTTCCTCATTTCCCCTCCCCCCACCTTGTTTCAGTCGGTTCCCTCAACTCAGCACTGCCCTCCTAACCTGCAATCTTCTTCCTGACCTCTCCGCCCCACACCACTCCAGCCTATCATCCTCACCTTGACCTCCTTCCACCTATCACATCTACATCGCCCCTCCCCAAGTCCCTCCTCCCTAACTTTTATCTTAGCCTGCCTGGCACATTCTCCTCATTCCTGATGAAGGGCTCTGGCCCGAAACGTCGAATTTCCTGTTCCTTGGATGCTGCCTAACCTGCTGTGCTTTAACCAGTAACACATTTTCAGCTCTGATCTCCAGCATCTGCAGACCTCACTTTTTACTCTGTACATGTATTTCAAACTTGTGTTGGTTTCATCCCAGGGCAGACCGCATAGTGGCAAAGCAAAAATACAATTGATCGCAAATGCAGAATTATCACTTCTTTCCAAAAGATTAGTCAAAGAAGCAATTTATTGCCATTTTTGAGATAAGATTACTTGCAGTGTGGAAACGGGCCCTTCGACACTGCAAGCACAATACACCCAGAGGAATTCCCTCATATTTACACCTTCACCTAACACTACAGGCAATTTAACATGACCAATTCATGTAACCTGTACCCAACCTAGATTGTGGCAGGAAACCAGAGCACCTGAAGGAAACCCACGCAGACACGGGGAGAATGTACAAACTCCGCACAATCAGTCAACTGTGGCGAGAATTGAACGCGTGTCTCCGGCGATGTGAGGGAGCAGTGCATAATGATGCGCCACTGTGCCGCCCAACTTGTTGGGTCAAAAGTAATTTTCAAGCGACAGCTTTGGGAGCGAGCTTATGTTGAACTAGAAACAAATGCTGCTATGTTCTCTTATGTTAGATAATTTAGCTCATTTCCTTGGGCAAATAATTGACCTCCAACTGAAGACTGAATCGTTTAAAACAGAGTAAGCTTGCATCAATACAATTAGCTTCAAAGAGAAGGTATAGAACATTGGGTATTCATTTTGCCTGATATTTATCGAGAGTCGTTTCTGTTTAATAAGTCACGTGCCCATGATTTAAATGCTGTTGTTCATCAAACTGTTTCTTGGTGTGAAACACCTTATGTTTTATGTTGTTTTTCAACTAAAGAGCCATGCAGGATAAAAACAGAGGTTTTGATCCAACTCAGCCATGCCAACCGGGTTTCCCAAACTGAGGTAGACCCATTTTCCTTTGTATTATTCGTTTCCTTCTAAACCTTTCATACTCGTGTACCTGTCCAAATATCTTTGGAATGTTGTTACTCTACCTGCATCTGCCATTTTCTCTGGTAGTTCATTCCAAATATGAACAATCTTTGATTTGAAAAACTGGCCCCACATGTCTCTTTTAAATATTTCCTCATAAAACTATGCTCTCCTGCTTTGAGACAGCCCTTTCCCCTCAAACACAGCTTACAGAAAACATTTTTATTACTTCCGTTATCCTTGCCCCCATGACTTTTAACCCTCTATAAAGTTGCCCCTTAGCCTCCAACGCTGCAGAGAAAATAGCCCCCGAATATTCTGTCTATCTGTACAACACAAACGACCAGTCCTGACAGCATGTTGATACCTCTCCAATCTAATAATATCCTTTCGACACGGGGTGGCCAAGACTGACCAGGACAGTACGACAAAACTGAACTCATCGACATCTCGTACATCCATAACATGATGTTCCAACAGTATATTCAAAGATCTGTGCTATGAAACATGCCAAATGCCATCTTTCCACAAGTATACCTGAGATACAACATCCAAACAGCTCTGTACCTGATTTCTCTCTGTTTGACAGTACTACCGTGGTCCCTTCCATTAATTACTTCCCTTGCTCATCTTAACAAAATGCAACACCACGCATTTATCTAAATTTGGTTCCATCTACTAACCCTCAGCCAACTGACCCAATATAATCAATATCCCTTTGCAATATGAGATAAACTTCACAATCTGCTGTGCCACCAATGTTGGTGCCATCTGCAAACGATCTCACCTGGCTTCAAGATAATTTCTTCTCTCAGTGAGTAGTGAATATGAGGAATTCTCTACCCAGCAAATTTCAGAATTCAAATCACTGAACGTGTTTGAGGCAGAGGTCGATGTTTTAATGTATAAAGGAGTTGAGGGCTATTTGGTGGTGGAATTGAAGATGTGTTGAGACTTGGGGTAGATGGAGTTGAAAAGTGTGGTTGTGGAAAAACACAACAGGCCAGGCAGCATCCGAGGAGCAGGTGTGCCAAGCAGGCTGAGATAAAAGGTAGGAGGGAGGGAATTTGAGGGAGGGTCGCTGGGAATACGATAGGTGGAAAGAGGTGAGGGTGAGGATGATAGGCCGGAGAGTGGGGTAGGGGTGGAGAGTTCGGGAAGGAGATTGCAGGTCAAGCGGTTGGTGCTGAATCCGGTTGTTAGGACTGAGATAAGTGGGGGGCGGGGAAATGGGAAATCTGGAGAAAACTACATTCATCCCGTGTGATTGGAGGGTTTATGGGCAGAAGATGAGGCTCTTTTCCTCCAGGTTTCTTGTGGCTGGGGTCTGTCGATGGAGGAGGCCAATGATCTGCATGACCTTGGCGGAGTGGGAGGGGGAGTTAAAGAGTTCAGCCACGAGACGGTTGGGTTAGTTGTTTCGTGTGCCCCAGAGGTGCTCCCTAAAACTTTCCGCAATGAATCGCCCTGTCTCCCCAATGTCGAGGAGTCCACAACGGGTGCAGCAGATACAGAAAGTGATGTGCGTGGAGGTGCAGATGAATTTGTGACTGATGTGGAAGGATCCATTGGGGCCTTGGAGAGAGGTGATGGGGGAGGTGTGAGCGCAAATGTTTCACTTTTTTGCGTTTGCAGGGGAAGGTGCCTGGCGTGGGGTAGATGAGCCATGATCTTATCGAACAGATGGCAGGAAACGTCTGCTCCTGTTTCCTATGTCCTTATAATACTTCAGGAATTTTTAAAGATCATGGAAGTGTGAGAATTCAATCTTTGGGGAAGATTAATGTATCGGAGGAGATACTTCAGAAGGAAGCAACAAAACGAACATAAAGTCCCAGCATGTTCGATCTATGAACTGCTTAAAACAATCTGATTAAGAACAACAGAACGCAGAACTCAAAGAAGAAGGCATTTCAGACCTTGTTCATAAATGGGACATTTGATGTAGGGACGAGAAATAAATAATGTTACAAAGAAACTGAACAACTGTTTGGTGTTGCACTGTGACTCAGTGGTGAACAGTGCTGCCTCACAGGTAGACACAGGTTCAATCCGACGCTTGGGCGACTGTTTGTATGGAAATTTAATGTTCTCGTGTGTCTGCATCGTTTTCCTCCTGGGGCTTTGGTTTCCACCAACAGCCCAAAGATGTACAGTGTAGGTGCAATGGCAATGCACTGTTGTCCCATCGCATCTGGTGATGTGCAGACCAGATCGGTTAGCCTTACGAAATGTACAATTATTGAAATCGGGTCGGGAGGAGGCTGTGCGTCTCGTTTGGCCAGTATTAAGAGAATTGGTGTGCACTCGACGGGCCAAATGGCTTGCTTCAACACCATAGGCGTTCTATGATTCTATGAACTGTTCTGTGGAACGAATTTCAGGGAGTGTGAAATGCTGAAATGGCAGAAATGACAAAAACAAAACGCATTCTAATGGAACCCGCTGTCCTGCTGGTCCACTCAGACAATAAAACGTCTGCACGATAAAATGATGATGGTAAATTGCACAAATGAACTGTATTACTCTTCCAGAAAGTAAAGAAGAAAATATTTAACTGAATGCCTTTAAAAGCAATTCTGAAATAAAAATCTAAACCACCCTGGAGTTTGCTGCACTGGTGGATAGAGTGGTCAGGAAGGCATATGGTATGCTTGCCTTCATCGGACGAGGTATTGAGTATAAGAGCTGGCAGGTCATGTTATATTTGTACAAGTCGCTGCTTCGGCTGCATTTAGAATATTGCATACCATTTTGATCGCCACCTTACCAAAATGATGTGGACGCTTTAGAGAAGGAGCAGCGAAAGTTTACGAGGATGTTGCCTGGTCTAGAAGTTGCTCGCTATGAAGAGAGGTTGAGTTGTTTTTGATTGTTTTCATGAGGAAAAAAAGGAGATTGAGGGAAGACATACTTGAAGTTTACAAATCATGAATGGTACAGGCATGGGAGATAGAGATGAGACCTGGACAGTGTAGACGTGGAGAAGATGTTCCCAAAATAGGAAAGATCAAGACGTAGGGCTCAGCCTGAGAGTGAAGGGATGACACTTTCGAACTGGGATGAGGAGGAATTTCTTCAGTCAGAGGGTGGTGAATCTGTGGAATTCAGTACCACAGAAAGGCTGGGGAGACCAAATCACTGAGTTCATTCAAGAAAAAGATAGTTTCCTTTTGAATAAAGGAATCAAGGGACACAGGAAGAAAACAGGGCTGTGCGGATGGAAACGGATCAGTCACGATTGAATGACGGAGTAAGTTTGAGCAGTGAAATGAGTACATTCTGCAGATCTAACAGAGAAGTTTCTCTATCCATAAAAACTGACAGATATACTGAGATTATATAACATTTTCGTTGTTTATTGCAGCAGTTTGCTTTGTTCCAAGCAAATATCCGCCCACTTAATTGCCACCACATTCAAAAAACATCCCCTCCCCAACAGTCACTCATAACAGCAGGGTGTACGATCTAGAAGACGCATTGCAGCAGGTCACCAAGGGCCCTCAGACAGCTCTCTCAACCTCACATCCGCTACTGACTAGAACCAGCAGATGGATGAGAATGACACAACTTGCAAGTTTCCTTCAAGACACTAACCTTCATGGCTTTGAAACACATAACCATTCCTTCAGTGTTGTTGAATCAGTTAAACGACATTTGGACAGCTGCATGGAAAGAAAAGGTTTGGGGGTAATGGGTGAAATAGATGAAAAACGACTAGTTCAGTTTCGGAAATCTGATCAGCACGAATGAGTTGGACCGAAAGGTGTACGAGCTCTAGGACTCGATGTGTGTGGTCTAAGAAGGCAGCTCACAACTCTGAAGAGTAACTCGGGGTGGGATTCAGCCTGCTCTGTATTGTAGCTAATTTCTCTGTTAAACATTCATAAATAGACCTGATTCAGCAGACGGAATTAAACAATAAAAAGCATGAACTACTGGTGAAACCACGAGATACACTTAGTTTAGAAATAACCAAAGCCATGGAAAGTAGATCAAATTTCAACAATAAATGAGGGAATCGGATTAAACAGATTTAACACAAACATAAAAACCAAATGAAAGACAAATGTTCTCAATCAGAATCAATGACAAAACAGTTGTTGGAAAAGGTCACGGGACCCGAAATCTCAACTATGATTTCTCTTCCTAGATGTTGCCAGACCGGATGAGATTTTCCAGTAAGTTCTGTTTTTGTTGACACAAACATAACTGGATTTAAGAACTTACCAATAAAGCCAACAGCTGCAAGTATCGGGTAGCAAATGCGTGCAATCTGCAAAATTGTTGAGTATTCCATTCTGTCCCAGTCAGGTCTGTCTGTTCCGGTGGATCCAATGATTCTGTGCGTCGAAACATTGTCAACACAGGCTCATTTTATTTGGAAGCAAAATGTCCATTGAGACAATAAATCTGGCTGAATCACCATTAACGGTAGTTGCACTAATCTGAACAAGCAGCAAGCTAACCATTCTCCGCTGAGGTTCATTACGCAATATTGCTTATTTTGAAGAACAAAATGTCACTAATTTCTTGAGAATAAGAATAAGATTCTTTTCTCATGTGTACTCAAGTGCAGAATTATATGACGACAGTGAAATATTCACATTGTCATCATTCCCAGCAACACCTCAGGAACAAACGTACCTCAGGTCAAAATCTTAAGCATACAATAGAAAAAATTAAAGTTAAAAGATTTGTTTTGAAAGACAGAAAGATGTGCTCCAGTTTGAAACAAAGCTATTTTGTACTTGACTGAGAGTATGCCTTCTCTACTGTATTTTAAATGAACAAAATACTGCGATAGGCTTGCCAATTATTTCTGATGAAATAATCGAGACCTGCATTTCTGAGCGGGAATTCCATTCAGGGTTATTCTCAGGAGTGTGGAACTGTGCTTCCATCCTGAAAGATCATTACTGGTTAGAACTGTCTTATAATGCAGAAAGTAAGTGCGTTTTAACTGTGTTGTACGGGTAAGGGGCAAGGTGGTTAGTGACGTACAGAATCAAGTTTATTTGCTGCTAATTGGTTCGTGTGCCAAGGTGCCTGCTATGTAGGGTTCTGGCTGGAAAGAAATTTGAATGCCGCCTAGGTTGTGTGAAGTGTAGTGATTGTATTCCTTGTTTGGTGGTTGTAAACCTGGTCTAATCAGGGAGCCCTGGCTGACAGATATAAACAGGAGGTGAATGTTCTGTTTACTCTGAGAGCTGGCTCTGAAGAAATAAGGCCTGTATCAAGTACTTTACATGTTTAAATAAAGGGTGACTTGGTGACGGGATAAAGACCACTGTGGAATTATTTCACTGGCAACGACAGTAAGATGGACGAGGCATACATGCAACAGTGCTTACTAGCTGAAGTCCAACTGGACTTCAAACAAACGTTTCAAATGGCTTTGTCATTCGAAATGCATCGAGAGTAGCATATCAGCTGCAAGGCATGTCCGTGCAAACAGACACTCTCACCAGACCACCTCAGCTAGGGGGGGGGCACCATTTGAGTGAAGGCAATTGTATTGCCTCAAGATATATCTGAACAGATGCTCTCCAGGACAGCCCACATCAAAACCTCAAAACAAAACCACATCTCGGCCAAATTGGCAACACTTTCTTCAGGATCACAGCTGTTAAGCCATTGTACTCGTGGTCGGTTTGCATTCTTGAGACAGTGAGAGAGTCGCACTACAGCAGAAGTGAGGAAGATAACTGATAGGCCAATGTCCATGAGAGCGCACATACTGGAAATCCGACTTAAAGCTGACTCGAAATTGCTGAGCAACATCCAGATTAGAAACAATCAAAATGAACGTCTGATTAAAAGATCACCCGGTACTAATGGGAGTAGATACCAGCAGAGTTGTACCAGTGATTGCAGAACCAATCTTTAACAAAGTTAGTTTGGTACTGAAATTCATAAGTTTGTGTAAGACCTCGGCTAGACTGAGAACCAAACCCAGAGGAAAGCTTACAGATTGGAGGAACAACATCAGTTCTGGTCTCGCATGAGAAGCAGCGGGTTCACTTCTGACAAACTGTGGTAAAAAGCTCGAGCCACGGCTGACGTGAAGGAATTGGTTGAGAAAGGTTCACTTTGATTGATTCAGCATTTTTCGAACAGAACATGGCTGATTGAGAGAAGTCTGAATGAATTTCCTAGAGCTTTTGCAGGACGGTTTGGAATTCCCAAAGGGGCCAAGGGCATTTTACATGTTGAGCAGAAAGCAATTCGCTGATTCTGTGAGGCCCGCTCTGTGCCATTTACCCGACAGGGAAAAGCAGAGTCAGAAATCAGGAGGTGGGAAAGGGGAGGAATCAGCAACCCAGATCACTTTGCAAAACGGGCAACACCAGGTTTCGGTGTTGCAAAAGGGCACCAGCAAAAGGGATTGCTATGAGCAATGGTCTCTTCCATCCATGAGCTGAATAGCAGCGCGATCATGCGAAGGTTTCAAAAATGAAGATGCTGGCGACTGCTTATGTCTGGTAGACTGGATTGGATCCCAGCATAACCACGAGAGTGCGACACTGCCCAGAGGATCAACAAAAATCAACATGACCGCCAGCAGGGAACGGCTGTGTAAATGCTGGACAATCCCGGTCCTTTCACGGGCTCAATGTTTACTGTAGTTAGAGTCATTCCGCAAACTCTGCAATGAGGTTTGAAAAGCTGTGAGCGTCATCCGCGATACTTGGACTCCTGGAAACATAGGTCATGGACAATGGAATGCTAGTTTCCAGCAGGGAATTCCAGTATTGTTTTTCTGAGTTGAATGGTATCCAGAATGTTCAGACGACACCATAAAGTCCACCATCTAATGTCTGTGAGAAAGTGCAATCAAAACATTGCTAGAACATAGAACATAGAAAAGTACAGCACGGAACAGGCCCTTTGGCCACCGATGTTGTGCCAAGGTTAAATCTTAATGTAAAATATAGCAACTTAACTTAAGCACCCCTCAACTCACTTCTCTCCATGTGCATGACCAGCAGTCGCTTAAAAGTCCCCAATGACTTTGCTTCGATCAGCACCGCTGGCAACGCATTCTATGCATTCACAACTGTCTGCGTAAACAACATACCGCTGACATCTCCTCGATACCTTTCCCCTAATATCTTAAAACAATGACCGCTTGTACCAGTCAATCCTGCCCTGGGGCAGATTCTCTTGCTCGTGACTCTATCTATCCCTCTCATTATTTTGTATATCTCGATCAGGTCTCCGTTCTTCCTCCAATACAGAGAGAAAAGTCTGAGCTTATTCAACCTTTCTGCAAAAGGCAAGCCCTCCAGGCAGCATCATGGTAAACCTTTTTTTTTGCATTATCTCCAAAGCCTCTGTATCTTTCCTATACTAAGGCGCCCAGAAATAGACACAATATTCCACGGGTCGTATCACCAGGAAAACGAACAACTTCACTTGATAGCAAACTGCCCTGGCTCCTGTTTTGATTATATGACCATACCTCACGCTATAACATTGATAGCTCAAGCAGATTTGCTGTTTGGGAGTAGACTCACCACCAGATAAAAACAGATATTCCAGGACCCGAGAGAAGGGTGAATCAGGAACGCCAATATCAGCACATGCCTCCTCTAAGCAAGAGAGGCAGTTTGAAATTAAATCAATAGTAAGAAACGAAGCGGGGCCAGACGATATAAAATGTGTGTGGGTAGAA
Source organism: Hemiscyllium ocellatum (assembly GCF_020745735.1). NCBI lineage: Eukaryota > Metazoa > Chordata > Chondrichthyes > Orectolobiformes > Hemiscylliidae > Hemiscyllium > Hemiscyllium ocellatum. The sequence continues at coordinate 12,053,460 of NC_083440.1, read as the reverse complement.
TTGAGAAACCACAATGGTAATGAAACCATTATTGGAACAATGAATAAGCCTCCAAATAATATTAAGGAGCTGGGGCGCAACACACACCAGGAAATACAAAAGATGTGCAGGAGAGGCAAAGTAACTCATCACACGAGATTTTAAAAAGCAGATTAACTGAGTCCGTAAGTTCAATCTTATATTGAATGAAAATGAATTTGTCTAATGTTTACGAGATGGCTTTTTGGAGCAGCATGTTGTGGGACGCACTTGGGAACACTCAATGCTGGATTTAAAGTTGTGTAACGGGGCAGACTTGAGAAGGGAGCTCAAGGTGAAGGAATGCTTCGGAAAAAGTGATCAAAGTAAGATTGAATTTACTCAGCAATTTGAAAGGGAGAAGGCAGAATCAGAGGTAACGGAATTACTGCTGAAGAGGCAATGACAAAGACATGAAGGAGGATCTGGATAGAATTGATTGGGAGATAAGCCTAGCAGGAAAGACAGTGGAACAGCAAAGGCAGTTATTTATGAGAGTAATTCAAGAGACAAAGCAGAGATTCATCCCGAGGAAAAAGAAACATAGCACAGGAAGGATGCGGCAACAATGGCAGACAAGGGATGTTAGCGATAGCATAAAAGCAAAAGAGAAAGCATATGATGTGGCGATGGGTTGCAGGCAATCAAAGGATTGGGAAGCTTTCAAACATCAACAGTGGCCAACAAAAAGAGAGGGAAAAGAGTACATATGAAGGTGAAACGAGCAAGCAATAGAAAGGAAGACTGGGCGAGAGGGAAGAGCTAAGTATGATGGCCATGACCAAGGAGAAAGTACCAGAAAAACTCAACGTGCTCAAGGTGGATAAGTCACCTGGACCAGATAGACAATACCCCACAGTTCACAGGAAGATAACTGAAAAACCACATTAAGTGACTTATCAGGAATGTCAACAACCAGTGAAGGTCACAGAGGACTGAAAATTTGGTCATGGGGCACACCTATTTCAAAAGTGAGAAAGGCAAAAGGCGGAAAATTGCAGACCAACTAGTCTAACCTTGGTCGTGGTTAAGATCCAGAAAACATTACGAAGGATGAAATATCTGAATACTAGGATGTGTACACTCAGAAAGAGCAGAGTCAGCATGGTTTCATCAATGGGACGTCATGCCTGACAATCTGCTTGAATTCTTTGAGGGAATAGCAAGCAGGTTGGACAACGGAGGAAGCCAATAAATGCTATCTACTTGGACGTCAAAAAGGACTTTAGCAAGGTGCCACACATGAGGCTACTGAATGAGACAAGGGCTCGTGGTGTCACAGGCAAAGTGCAAGCACAGATCGCTTTATTGTCAGGCCAAAGGCAGAGAGTGAGGATAAAAGGGTCCTTCTCAGGATGGCAGCTGGTGACATGTAATGTTCCACAAGACTTCGTTTTTGGACCACAACTTTCCACTTCATACATAAACGATATAGGTGAAGGAACTGAGGGCATTCTGACGAAGTTTGCAGGAGAAACGAAGATAGGTAGAGGGACAGGGAGCATTTAGGAGGTGGGGTGGCTGCAGAAGGATTTGCACAGTTTAGATGAATGGCGAAAGACATTGCAGATGGAGTAAAATGTGGGAAAATGTAAGGTCATGCGCTTCCTCAAGAAAAATAGAAGCATTGCATATTTTCCAAAATTATGAGAAAATTCAGAAGTCTAAAATGAGAAGAGACCTCAGACACTAGAAAGGAGTTCTAGTTCAGGATTCTCTCAACTTAAACTTGCAGATTGTTTCAATTGTTAGGAAGAAAAATGCACTGAAGGCATTTATTTTGAAAGGACTTGAATATAAAAGCAGAGATGTACTTCTGAGGCTCTATAAGGCTTTGGTGTGACCACATTTGGAATATTGAGTGCAGATTTGGGCCTGATATCTCAGTATGTACTGACCGACGTTCAGAGGACGTTCACAAGAATGGTCCCAGGAATGAAAAGCTGAACATATGAGGAACGTTTGAAGACTCTGAGTTTATACGGTATGGAATTGAGTAGGATAAGGGGACGTCTAACTGAATTATGCAGAATACTGAACGGCCTGGACATAATGGATGTTGGGAAGATGTTTCTATTGGTCGGACAATTATTCACAGTCTTAGAGAAAAGGGAAGAGTATTTTAGAATAGAGATTAGGAAAAACCTTTTCAGCCAGCGAGTGATGAATCTATGAAATTCGTCGCAAGAGAAGGCTGTGGAGACCAGGTGATTAAGTACATTTAAGGCAGAGGTAGATAGTTCTTGCGTATCAAGGGAACCAAGTTTTCACGGAGGAAATGGCAGAATGAGGTTGAGGAACTTATCAGCCATGAATGAATGGTGGAGCAGACCCCATGGACTGAATGTCTTAACTTCTGGACTGTACTTCAGGGAACAAAGTTTGGTGTCAAATCCACAGAAATGGCTGTGTATGGGTTTGAGGTAGAGTCGAGATGAGGTTAGGTCCCAGGAGTTACGAAGTTTGGGTTGGTCAGGCGGTCCTGGACAAGCATGTAGATCATATGAAAGCGATTTCATTGCAAACGGGTCAGCATCCAAACATACCTGCCCTCTCGGAACAGCCAGAAAGGCTGTCCCAGACTGTGGGTTATCCACCGCAGTCGAGAGTCGAAGAAACCTGAAGAAGAGGATGAAACTCTCCCTAGCTGCAGGTGGAAGAGGTTGGTTACGGTCCAGCACATGTCACCAGTGACCGAGTCAGAGTCAGAAGAAACAGACTGGGGGTGAAAACGTCTAGGGAGGAGTTACAAGATAAAGAGCCGGCTTACATCCCTAGACTTGATGGGGAAGTAATATCATCATTGGAACGAGGGCCAGATGGACCACTGACCATGAGATCATTGGTTGGGGTTGTCAATCTGAACCAATCATGGAGCTCTGACTGACAAAGACAAACTGGAGATTCTCCCTGCTGTGTGCCTATCTCTAATCTGCAATGATGCTCGAAGCTGGGTGTCCTTGGAGAGGGAACATGTGGCGTCCAACAATGCTGTCGATCCCTGTAGGGAGAATTTGTGACTGCGGGGGATAGAGTACTTTCCTTCACTCTGCAAAACCATTTTCATTTCATCTTTACCCATCCCTTCTCTTTCACTTTCTTTTCTCACGCACGCCTCGCCCTTATTGGTCTTTGCTTGTTAATGATTAGCTGGCCAAATGGGTGATTTGCCTGGTGGTGAAATTAGAGCATAAAGATCTTGTACAATTGTGTCTTTTTACAGAGTCTACATACACAGACTCAGCCACGGATGCACGAGTTATGTGGGGGAAAAGTCAGCGCTACTACTGTGCAATTGTCATGTCGGAGATTATTTTAAAGGAAGTGAAAAGGGAAATAGAGAAAACAACAGAAAGGTCTCTTCCCTCAAGGCATTGGCTTTGAGGTGGCTGTTTGGAGCCCATGTCCTGTAAGCTTGTAAATAAAGGGTGACTTGGTGAAGGGATATTTGCCTCAGAGCAGTTATTTTCGTGTTAAATGCAAGCATTCAGTTGTTGTGCATGAGAATTGATTGGAAATCCGAACTGGAATAAAAGAGAACAGCCAAATGGCTGTTGGCATATTGTGTTTGGCAGGTGGCACTAGGGAGGAAGCTAAATACACAACTGCTTTCAATCTGTTACATGAGCAGAAACTACCAGTCCATTCTCTTTTTGCTTTATGCAATAATGCAGACTTTGGGGCTGAGCCAGCGTTGATAGCCCATATCTAGTTGGGTAGTTTAAGCGATGGAGAGTGGAGATGATGTAAAACAATGGGAAGAACTGGACAAATTGTTCTCACGAAACATTGCCAGTGACTGAGTTTGAATTGTGTAAGGCACTTTACATAATGTATGTTATGGTCCACCTGCTCAATACTACTGGTCAAATTAGTTAATTTAAAAAAAATCTTTGCATTTGGCTACCATGGGACATGCTCACATCAGGCAATCACTGGGCTTTCATTACAAGATCATAAAATTATTAATGAGAAAATGCAAAGCTTTAAATATATGAGCCATCGGTAAAGGTGTTAACATGAAACAGAAAATGAACGACTCAGCGTTTTGTTCAGCAACATCGTTTACACATTCTGAACTTCAGTGAAATATTATTCGAAATTCAATGAATCATATTTTGCACACCTGATAATTTCCAATCTTCGTGGTTAAGAGATGTCTTTCCAACTTTGAGAACATAGAATTAATTTCAGTTAATGCAGCCAGGTAAATTTCATAAGATCATTCGAGCGGGAAAGCCTGTTGTCAGGCTGGAAATAAATCTTCAAAGAGAAGTCAGACTTTTATGCTTATTTCAACAGATTAACAATTCGAGTAAATGGATACCTTATTCTCTTGATTAACTTCTCTCTGAATTTAGTTTGTGTTAGAATGCATACGCAGCTGTCGTGCACAAACTCAGAAGTGTAGCATGAATCCAATTTCTTGAAAGACAAATATTGAACTATTCAAAGTCTTGTCCCTATAATTATACTTTACCTCTCGCCGGACTAAAACTGTACAACAAGTGGATTCAACAACAGCATAAATTTAGCAGAAAATGCAAAGAGCAAGATGGTAGATTTTCTCCAGGTGACTACTTCTGATTCGGTATTATTTACTCCATTTCCATGCATCTGAAGGGAAGAGCGGATATGGTTGGCTCATTTAATATGCTTGACAGTCAGAGCATTTAATAACAAAATCGATACAATTGGAAGTAATCTTATCATTATAATGTTAATCAAAACATACACTTTCCAAAATAATGACGAGTAATAATCTTATGATTGAAAAGTTCAGATTTTCTCTGGTTTTCTTTGTTTCGAACAGACTGTCAGTGGTGAACCTGCTGGACCAAAAGAAACAGATGAAGACTGAACCTCCTCGCTCTCCGGCATCTCTCCTGTGACACCCTGGATTTGATTTTAGCTTTCGTGCCAAAGGGTGTTTATGAGGGTTGTTGCGAATATTTACAGCAGCAACGGTAATTGAGGATAATGGATGGGTCTTCCGAATAGATTAAATTATTCTCTATCTGTTCCCTTTTGTTTGTATTTCAACAGATAATCTTGCAAATTAATTCTGTTTCGCTTAAAACGAAGTAGTTGAGCCAGCTGCATCCCAACTGGAATATCCACTTCACAGTTTAAAGGACTACCAAATTTAAGGTCTGGGCTACTTTCTTGAAATGTTTTGAGGAGTTCTGGCCTCGCGCATAATAGATTTGTTATTGTGTGTAGCCATTGGAAGTGCACAGAGATAATTCATCAAACATAATTTAAAAGCAGCGAGCTTCATTCGTGATGTGTGGATTCCAGAATATATTGGAAGCGGTATCACTGAGTGTGTTTGAAGAAGAGATCGATAGATGTTTGAAATATCAAGGAGTTGCGAGTTATGTGGAACTGGAATGAAAGAAACGTTGAGATTTGGGGCAGATGAGCCATGATTATGTAGAATAGGTAGCAGATTTGAGGATCACCTGCTTATGCTCCTGTTTCCCAGATTCTTATGTGACAACATGATTTTATAAACATCATTGAAGTAGAAGAATTCAAGATTTGAAGAAGGCAGACAGATGGGAGGAAGACCATGAAAAGGAATAAGCAAAATTAACTTTATGTACAATCCTGTTTGATCATTGAACAATAAAAAGAAACCTGGATAAGAACAGCAGAGTGCATAACCCGAAACTGAAACTCACTGATCCACAGTTTGGGATACAAGTAATCAATATAATAGAGTGGAATGTTGCTGAGAATGCACCGGGGAGCTAGTGTAACCCACCTGGTCGACATTGTGACAGTCAGATTATAAACGTACAAAATAATTAATTCCAAGCATCATGCTGTGTAATTATTTATTCAACCTCACAACAGACAGACCCCGAGGCAGCAGTCATTATATAAACAGAACACGGTGCTGCCAATGTGAAGGTTTGGAATTAAAGTCGTTGCATATTATTGTTTTTGGCAATGCACGACAATATTTTACATCTTCTGCAAATTACTGTACATTCAGCCAACAGAAGGTTTGATCACAGGACTAATCGATCACCAGGATTTAGAAAATATATCTTTCAATACTAACACTAAGAAAATTATTGTAATCATCACAAATAAACGAACTGAGAGTGAACTATGTGGAAGGTGTGACGCTGTGATCTCAGTGAAAGTCTCATGTACTCATTAGCTTCATGTACTCATTAGTAGATATTTAAAACGTTATTCAATATATTATGAGCAGTTTTGAGCCCCTTAACTAAGGCAGATGTGTCGGAAATGGAGGAAATTCAGAGGAGGATCATAAGAATGATTCTGAAGATGAAGGATTTGTCCAATGATTAGCGGTTGAAGACTCTGGGTTTGCACACAAACAAGGTTTAGCATTATGAAGGGGCATCTGTTGAAACTTTCAGAATACTGAGAAACCTGGGTGGAGTGGACACGCAGAAGTCGGTTCACTAATACGACACATCAGGACTTCAGGGCACAGCCGCAGTTTAAGCGGACATCTATTTAGAAAAGACATGAAGAGGATTTTCCTCAGTCAGAGTATCGTGAGGCAGTTAAAATTATTGCCACAGAAAGGGTATGGAGACTAAGCCACTAAATGTATTGAAGAAGGAGATTTTTTTTGATGAATTAAGTGATCAGAGTTGCAGAGATAAAGCAGTACAATGGGATTAAGAAATATGTCGGCCATGATTAAATGGCGGTGCAGATTCGATAGGCAGAACGGACAAATTCTACTCCTATGTCTTATCTTCTTATGATCTTACGGCAAGTAGTAAATATCAGTTGATCCACACAAGTATCAGGCAATTACCGTCTACAATAAAGAGTTTCTAATCATTGCCCTTTGATATTCAATGAAATTGCTACTATGCAGTCCTTCACTATCTACATCGAAAGAACTGTTCTGTAAAATCATAATCAAAAACAGAAGTTGCTGGAAAATTTCTGATAAAGCGTCACTAGGCCAGAAATGCCAGCTCAGATTACTCGTCCCTGAATCTGACAGACCTGTTCAGTTTTCCAAGCAACTTCTGTTTTTGTTTATGCAACTATAACTGGATTTGAGGACTTACCACTTATGCGAACAGCTGCAAGTATCGAGTTGTGAAACTGTAAGATTGCTGAGTATTTCCTTCTCTGCCAGTCAGATAGGTCTGTTTCTGTGGAGCCAATGATTCTGTCCGCCGAAATACAATAATATTGTCAACACAACCTCATTTTATTTGGAAGCTTAATGTCCATACGACAAAAAAGTCCAGTTGAAACACTAATTACATTCGTTGCAATAATCCGACCATGCAGCAAAATAACCACTTTCCTCTGTGGTTTATTACGTAGTGGAATGTATTTGAAGAATAAAATGTCACTAATTTCTTAAGAATTCAATTTTCATTTTCTGGTCATGTATATAAAAGTACAAAATTTCGTGAGTACATTGAAAAGTGGTCAAAGATAACATTCCTAGATCCAATTTATGTAGAAACGTACCTCGGTACAAAATCTTAAGTACGAAGTAGAAACATAAAGCTAAAACTGAAAAAACGTATTTTGAAATATTTCTGAAGACAAAACTGTTCACTCCAGTTTGCAGTAAAAATATTCTGTACCAAACTGAGAGGTTGCTTTCCCTTTAGTTTTGTCGATTAAGGCAATTTTAAAAACTGGAAAGAGTCTTCCAATGAGTTGGAAACTCACAGGAATTGCTCATCGGGCCCATATCTTCCTAAAGAAAGAACGAAGGTTGACATTTCTGAGGGGGTTCCATGCTGGGTTGCCATCGGGAGTGTGGAACCATACTTCCATCCGAACAGATCTTTCTGAGCTAAAGCTGTCTTATATTGTGTAAAGTCAATGTGATTTGACAGTGCTGCAAGTGTAAAGTGCCAGGAGTGCAATGAGGTTGGCACCAGTATGATCGGGTGCAAGATTGTTTAGGGTGCTAATGTGACAGTTATATAGGGTGTGGACTGGTGAGGACTTAGAATACCATCTAGGTTCTGGGTAGTGTAGCGATTGAAGTCCCTCACTTGTGCCGTTAACTTGGCTTGCAGATATAAACAGGCATACATAGAACATGGAGAAGTCCTTTGGTCCACGATGTTGTGCCGAGATTTAATCCAAATGTAAAATACAGTAATTTAACCTGCGCACCCTTCAATTCACCGCTATCCATGTGCATGCCCAGCAGTCGCTTAAATGTCCCCAATGACTTCGCTTCCACCACCTCATCTGGCAACGCATTCTATGCATTCACAACTCTCTGCGTAAAGAATCTACCACTGACGATTCCTTTATACCTTCCTCCTAAAACCTTCAAACTATGACTTCTCGTCTCAGTAAATCCTGCCCAGGGGAAAAGCCTCTTGCTATTGACTCTATCTATTCATCTGATTATTTTTTGTACCTCGATCAGGTCGCCTCTCTTCCTCCTTCGCGCCAGAGAGAAATGTCTGATCTTATTCAACCTTTCGACATATGGCAAGCCCTCCAGTCGAGGCAGCATACTGGTAAACCTTCTTTGCACCCTCTCCAAAGCCTCTGTGTCTTTCCTACAGTAGGGCGACCAGAACTGGATGCACAGTCCAAGTGTGGTCTCAACAGGGACTGTTGCAGCTGCTGCAAAACCTCGTGGCTCTTAAACTCGATCCCTCTGTTAATGACAGCCAAAGCACCATATCATTTCTTAACAAACCCAACCACTTGGGGGGCAAATTTGAGGGATTCATGTATTTGCACACCCAGATCCCTCTGTTACTGCACAGTCAAGAATCATATTCAGCATTCGACTTCAGCCTTCCAAAATGCATCACTTCGCCTTTATCCAGTTTGAACTCCATTTGCCATTTCTCAGACCAGCTCTGGATCGCGTATTTGTCATGCTGCAGCCTGCAGTAGCCCTCTATGTCATCAACGACATCTCCAACATTTGTGTAATCAGCAAATTTAATAAACCACCCCTCAATCTTCTCATCCAAGTCATTTATAAATCTACAAGTGCAGAGTCCCAAGAACAAACCCCTGCGGGACACCACTCTAATCTGTCCTCCTGACAGAATACTTTCCATCTACAAACACTCTCTGTCTTCTGTCGGCCAGCCAATTCTGAATCCAGATAGCCAAATCTCCCTGTATCACATACTTTTGACTTTATGAATGAGCCTATCCTGGCGAAGCCTATCAAATGCCTTGCTGAAGTCAATATACACCACATCCAATGCTCGACCGTCATCGACTAGTCTTCACACCTCTTCAAACTGCTCAATAAGATTTGTGAGGCATGACCTGCCCCTCACAAAGCCATGCGGACTGCCTTTAATCACACTATGCTTTGCCAAATAATCAAAATCCTTTCACTGAGAATTCTTTCCAAAACTTTGCTGACCATAATGTCAGGGTTCTGTTCGATCTGAATACTGGCTCTGAGTAAACCAGTCCAGGGTCCAGTACTTTACATGGAAAGCCCACCTACAGCTCGCTTGTAACACTTAAATTGTTCAGCAACATCTAATTCAGAAACAATCAAAACAAACGTCTGGTTAAATGGTCACCTGTTTCGAATGGAGGCATATACCAGCACAGCCATATCAGTGTTTGCAGAACCAATCTTTAACAATGATTGTCCGGGACTTTTTCTCTGACCTTTCTTTAAGGCCTCAGCTGAACGAAATGAAGGCCACCTGGCATGTTGACCAAGAGGCAATTCCCCACTACTGCGAGCCCCGCCTAGTGCCAATTCCTGCACAGGGAAAGGTAGAAATAGGGAGGATGGAAAGAGAAGAAATCAACAACCCAGTACAGTTTGCAGAATGCCAGTGGTACCGATTGTGAAATCTGATTGGTCGTTTACCATTGTAGGGATTTTAAACAAACTGTAAATCAATTCTCACAGCTGCATTAATTCCCAATCCCTCATTATACAGTACGGCATAATATCATGAGGAGCAAGGGGGATTTTCCTGAGAAGAAATGTCCACCATCAAATGGTTAAACAACAGCAAGTTCCTCCAAGGGTTTCCAAAACGAAGATGCTGGTGAGACGTTATGTCTGGTGGCTAGAACTGGAATCCAACATAACCAGGTCTTTGTGGCAGCTTCTAGCGTTATAATAGTGATAAACATTACATCCCATACTCTTGGATTCTGCGGCATAAGTGCTGAACACGGTGACATGTGGACTATATCATCCTTTCAAAGGATCAATGTTTTTGGTTATTGTGTATGCCCATTCACAGTGATCCCAGTTCCTTCATCAATTTCCATGATGATGATTGCAAAGCTTTGAGTATCACTTGCAAGAAATGGACTTCCTGAATTATTGGTCAAGGACAACGAGACATCATTTCCCTCCAGGGATTTCCAGTGCTTTCTGCATGTTCGGACAGCTCCATAACGTCCACGAACCAATGGCCTGGTGGAAAGAGCAGTCTAGTCATGGAAGGCAGGTTTCAAGAAACAGACGACAACGTCACTCGACACCAAACAATCCCGGCTCCTGTTCTGTTATACAACTATCCCTCACACAATAACAGAGATATCTCTAGCAGAGGTGCTGATGGGGAGAAGGATCTGCACCCCAGTGAAGATGATATTCGCTGAGCTGGGGGTAGGGTGAAGCAGCACCAAGAACACCCAATATCAGACACATGTCACCACCAACGGCAAGAGACAGTTTACTTCAGCGAACGAACTTTGATGTTGAATCCACAGAAATGACCGTCTGTGGGATGAGGCGAGGTTAATGTGAGATATGGGCCTGTCACTTACAGGATTTGGGTAAGTGAGGAAATCTTGAACAAACTTGTACAACATATGAAACCTGTTAACTTTTAAATCGGCAGTAGTGATCCATGACTGTCCCCTCAGAACAGCCAGGAAGTGTCATGTCCACCTGTGATTATCTTCGAAGGAAGTTCCAAATCTCAGACGGATGCAGTAGAAACTATTTATGGTCCAGTAAAGGTCACCTATGTCCGAGTCAGAGTCAGAGGAACCAGAACTGGTGTGATAACGCCATGGGAGAAGCTACAGGAGAACAAGCAGCTGTACATTCTATGACTTGGTGGGGGAGTAATGTCGTCATTTAAACGAGGGCCAGGTAGATCACACACTATGAGACCCTTGACTGGGACGGTTAACCTGGGCCAATCATGGAGCTGTGGCAGGCAAAGGTAAACTGGAGATAGTTTCTGCCAAGTGCATGTTCCTGTTCTGCAGTGATATTCGAGGCTGGGTGTCCTCGGAGAGGGAGCACGCAGTATCTGCCAATGTTTTGATGCTTTTAGGGACAGATTGACTTTACTCTTCACTTTCTTTTTTGAGTGGAGGCCTTGCCCAGATTGGCATTTGCTTGTTAATGGTTCCCTGTCTGCATGGGTGTTTTTTCCTGGTGGTGGAATTATAGCATAAAGTTCTTGCACAACAGTTTAATCTGTGCATAGATACACACACACACACACACACACACACAGCCACGGGTGTGATGTTGGGAAAATGTAAGCACCACTTATGTGCAGTCGTCGTGTAGGAGATAAAATAAAGATAATAGAAAAAGGGAACAGAGGAAAACTCAGCAGTGCGTGCTCACTCTTGGCAATGTATTTGAGCTGGCTGGGTGGACGTTAGGTACTGTGTTCTTCTAAATAAAGGGAGACTTGGTGACGGGATACCGGCCTCTCTGCATTTATTTCAGGGTTACATTAATGCATTCCATTGATGTAAATGAGAATTGATTGGAAATCTGAACTGAACAGTCACTAGTGTGTTGGCAGATTGAATTTGGCGGGTGCAACATGGGAGAAAGCTAAATCTCAAACTGTTTTAATTGCTTAAATGAGCACAAATTACCAGGTCAGATTCATGTGTGTGTGTGTGTGTGTGTGTGTGCGCAATGATTCAGGCATTGGGGCTGGGCCAGCATTGATAGCCTGTTCTTGATTACCCCTTGAATGTGGTGGCGTGCTGCTTCCCTCCACTGCTAATATGCTGACTCACAATGCCCTTTGGGAAGGAATTCCAGGATTCTGACCGAGTGAAGGAACAGCAATAAACTTCCCGGTGGAGATGGTGAGTGACTAGGTGGGAAACGTCCATGAAGTGGTGTTCCCATATATTTCAGCCCTTGTCTATATGGAAGTGGTCACGTGTTGCTGACACGCACTGCTGTTTTTGAGTGTCAGTGGGGTTGGGGCCGAATGATTGTGAAAGTTGACACAAAAATGCGGGTTGATTTGTCCTGGATAGGGTCCATAATATTCCGTATAACTCATGTCAGTCCTCTTTATTTTTTTCACAGCGAAACTCAATGTTCAAGGGACTGCTCAGATATGTTGCCTTACGTGATCATTCACTGTGTGTTATAATTGATGTGCTCAGAAATAAACAGGAGAAAGTAAGAACGAGAGGCACAATTGCAGAGAGGAACTGAAAACAAAACTGACATTTTATGACTGTTAAAAAAATGCAAAACACGACCAAATAAGGAGGTTCAGGCATGTTGACAATGTTGGTACTTTCAATGATTGATGGTGAGAAATGGTATACAGCAATCGGAACAACTTGACAATTTTATTTGCGGAAGGAAGGCCAGAGGCTGAATGTGAATCGTGAATATGTTCTTTGAATATTACTCATTTCAGTCCAACTGTGAAAAATACCAAGTAAAATCAGACTCCACAATGGCAGCAGATGGGAAGACTTTAATTTTAATATCAGCATTTCGTTGCCGTGATAGTCAGTCATTGAACATATTCATCTGAGGTTGCCACTAACCTGTCAGCACCAGAGCATAAACTTACTGATGACACAAAGCAAAGTTGTAAGTACATTAGAAAGTTTCCTTAACCTGAAACACAAAAACAGAGACTCAGCCTTTTGAAGAGCAATATCCTTTTTCAGAAACTCAATCTCAGTTCGAAAGCCAATTCATCAGCTTTTTTTGGTACAAGTGATTATTTCCAATTTTCGTGGCTGACAGTCATCTTTTCAATTTTGGTGACATGGCCTTCTTTTCATATAATGCAACCTGGGAAATTCCACAAGCTCTTTCAACTTGGAGTTCCTGTTGGAAGACTGCAAATACATTTTCAAATAGAGGACAGACTAGTTTGTTTATTTTTAACGTTTTAATAAATCGACTAAATAGTTATTTTGCTCAACTGATCAACTCCTCTCTGAATTTGGTTTGTGCTAGAGCGTATATGCAAGCGATTGTGTACAAATTCAGAAGTCGTAGCAGGAATCAAATTTGTAGAATACCAAATATTGGTTCATTGAAACTCTTATTTACATAATTATAACTTATTATTTGCCAATTGAAGAGTTTACAACATCTATCATCTACAATAGTATAAAATTAGCAGACAATGCAAAGAGAAAGATGAGTACTTTATATGCGTGACAATGACTGGATCAGTAGTATTCTGTCCATTTCCGTGAATTTGGAAGTAACAACAGATACTGTTCAGTTTTGTAAGATTCCTGACAGTCAGAGCATTGAATATCAAAATCAATACATTTGGAAGCAATGATGTATTCATACTGCCACCATCCATACACTTTCCAGAATAATGATGTATCATAGACTGATTTTCTGATGCAAAACCACGGGACATTGTCAATAAAACTAAGGACATTAATACAGAATACGAAGTAATTGAATGCAAACATCAGACCATACTCACAGCTACTGCAACTACAAACCCAGTCCACGTATTTTGCTCTGAGCTTCTGACAAAAAATTGTGTCAAACGGATCAAATGTGAAAACAAAGTGAACCAAACTGAACAGTCCAGCACTGCAAGGAACAAAGCAACTCTAAAGGCAGACACAATAGTGATGGATGAGAATGCAACTGGGGAATAAAAATTGTTAATTCTGTCCACGTAAGGCATTACAAATGACGAGAAGTAGATCTGCTGGAGACATTGCTATCAAATTGCGAGTGATGCATTTGGAGAGCCCAAAACTCCTTCGTGTCAGTTTCACAACTGTTGCTAAATTAATTGAAAGTAAAACAAAGTAGCATCCATTCCTTCATGACAAGAGTCAAAGGAGAAATATTAGCAAAGCATGTCTGCAAAATCAGTCCTATTGGCTCAAAATAATATATTAACTTAATTATACAATTCACAGTCAGAATTTACAATGGAATTATTGACGCCATCAAACCAGAATGAACTGAAGACATGTTGGGAGCCAATAGACAAGCAGAGTAAATCAACAAATAAATGAGAATGATGAAAACATGATGAATTTTATACTTTAGTGCAAGTATGTCACGCTGACAAATTTACTGAAATGTTTAGCAGATTTTTCATACATAGTAAACTGGTAAAGATTAAATTAACATAATAATAGGAAAAGTTATGTCACATCAGGAATTGAGCACATGACCAATTACAGCACTATACATATTTTATGAAGTGGAACTGAGATGGTTGAATATAAGGGTTTGGTGGGTGGGCAGGTTTTTCACTGACCGGGTCCCACGCTTTCTCATGTATGCAAGTCACAAATCTGAAGAGGCTGTTGACGTGGTGAAGTAGAGTTCGGAGATGCGGATAGATAGGAGCACATGGGAATCATAATAGAACTTGGTAAATGGGGCCCTATATCAGAACAGTAAGACCGAAATCGAAGGTGTGATTACAGCCCGCTTAGTTGGCAAAGCATAAAAAAAATCCAGATCCTCCACCACCAACATACTGTAGCATCAGTACGTAATAGATTCACTGCAGAAATTCACCAAAGATTCTCAGACAGTAGCTACCAAACGCAGAAACAATTCCACACATAAGCGCAGGGCAGCTGATACATTGGTACATCACCCCTGCAAATTCCCTTGAAGAAACTTTCCATCCTGAATTGGAAATACAACACCATTCCATCACTTTCGCATGGTCACTGTCATGGATCTCCCGACCTCAGGGCATTGTGGGAAACCCATAGCAGGCAGGCTGCAGCAATTCAGAGAAGTGTTCTCTACTTCTCAAGTGGCAACTCGGGATAGCAATTAAATTCTGGTCAGCCAGCACACATTTCACACATGAATGGGAAATATAACTATTTAGAATTCAAAAGGCAGTTAGAAGATCTCAATTCGTGCTCAGATCACTTGTGTCTGCAAGGTTAAATTACGTGGAGTGATATGAACAGTGGTTTTTGGGGCAGAATGGTGCAATGAATTACTCGCCACCCGCAGTCTACATTCAGTATCAAAGAATTTATTGATGTTAAACAAATGGGAGGAAACCTGCAGAAGGAATATCAGACAAGACAGACTGGTTTGAGAAGACATCTAACATCGAATGTAATAACGAACTGGGAAGCTCCGCCTGCTAAGAAGGCAATCTACAGACTTGATGATTCCACAAGAGCAATCATCGTTGCAAATGCCCAGCTCTCAAGGTCATTGATGATATCACACCACAGACATTATAGGTCAGAGAGTCCAACAATAATTCTCCTCCACGATGCTTCAGCAGCAGGAATCTGGAGATCATCACGGGATATGGGTCAAATCGTGAACTCTTTCAGACTCCACCAGAAATGTTTGGAGTTGTGCCTAAAGTTCACCAACAACTGGGAAATAGCCAAGTTGCGTTGTGAGGTTGAAGTATTCTTATTTTGGAGGCTTTTCCACAGAGAGTTGTTGGGACGCATTCATTTCGAATACCTAATTCTAAGACATGCAAATTCTTCGGTTACTAGGAAAGGGCAGGAAAGTATGTATGCAGAAAATCAGATCATCTGTGATGCGATTCGATAGCACAGCAGGGGTGAGGGAGTAAATTATTGCAGTCACACGGCCTAATCTCTATTTCCCACACTTGGCACATAGCCATTGCAAGACTTAGCATCACTAGTGTGAATCTACCAACCTTACAGGAAGTGAGTTCCAGATTCCATCATGCTGTGGATGAACACTTTGCCCTAACCTCCCTCCTAAACCTCCTGACACTTGATTTAAATATGTGATCCCTGATCATTGAGCTTTCTTCTAAAGAGAATTGTTTCTTCCTCTCGACCATGTCTATGCCTCTCATAAGTAAATCCCTCAGATTGCACTTTCCAAACCCATGACCACTTCCACGTAAAAGGACAAGAGCAGCAAATTAATACCTCCTGGTACAGCACTGGGACAGCAAAGGTTGAGAAGACAGCTCACCGCACCTTCTTAATGGCAATTATAGTTGTGTAATAAATGCTGGTCCAACCAGAGATGCTCACTCCTCACAATTATTTATCTTTTTAAAAAAACAAGATCATTCGTGAATACTCAACGCAAATCTGCATATCAAGTGGAGATGTGTGGTCAGAAACAGGATGAAATTCAAACATGAACCAATGACATGCATCAATTGGCGCTAGGAATTTTCATTTTCAAGATGCTTAAAGTTTAAACAATGTTAGAACTAATGTCCAAGGAAATATCACTAATTTCTTCAACTCTTCCCTGAATTTTCTCTGAATAGTTGCATACAAGCACGTATTTAAAGAGGAACTCAAAAGCTTCAGCTTTGCTCCGACTTCAGTGGCGATATATCCAGGAGCTGCATAGTCACCTCTGTAATTATTGGTGTTGCTCATTCTGGTCGTTAAGAGGCTCACAGCAGTCGTCATCCAGAGCAATATAAAACTGCTCGATATAGTGAGGAGCAAAATGATGGACTTCCTTCGGCTCTCCATCTCAAGATCACTTTGTGCCCGACTGTGGTGACCCCGGAGGTCCCTGCGCACTCTGCTGGCCACTAAAATTCGAGTAATTGTCAAAGAGTTCAATAAAATGATTAAGGCAAACGGAAGCCAGACGAGCATGATACTATGAAACCAGGAGTAAGGTAATGCAACAGATAAGGACGAGAAAGCTGCACTTGTCCGGCAGCCCCACTGCACATTATTAACTGTTCGTTCAGCTTCATAAACAAATGCAACAGAGATATCTTTGACGACGAGAAAAATTGAGAAACTTATTATGACTATCGTAGCAGTTCTCGCTGTGCAATATTTTAATTTAATCTTTTGGCAACACAGAGCTACAAATCTGTCAAATGTGAAGGTGACCGTGAACCAAACAGATAAGTCAAGGGCAACAGCAGACAGGGGCAGAATAACCCTGCATACAGGAGTGAGAGACAGGAATGAAAGTGGAAAGTGGTAACTAAATATATAGTACAATTTTACATTGACGATCATGACCAAAAGATCCGCTGTTGCCATTGCCATCATGTAGACAGAGATGCATTTCGACAGGCCACAGTTTCCCCGGAAGAGAATCATGATTGTCAGCAGGTTTGCTGTAAATGGAATAGTAGGAATAATTGAACTTAGATTTCTGATTGAATTGCACATGGACCTGCCTATAATAGAGCATTATGGTCAATATACAGCTGGTAGAATGCAGCATTTTGAGTAGAGCATTGCAATTGAGACTGTTATCTAGGAAAGCTTGTCACTGTATAATCAGCTTCCACAACATTCACATTGCACATGGTGAAACAAAGCGTGGAAACCCAGAAAGGATAGCACATGAAGTCACTGCAGACATTTGCGGACTTCAATAGTTTCTTCTTATGTTGAATGAATGTAGAAGATTCACACATGATAAATACATTAGCTTACCAAGCAGGCAATATGGGCATGGATCGAGTTACCATCACACTAAAACACAAAGTACAGTTACTCACCAGGAACACCGATGGTGGCAAGAATCGGGTAGTAAATCTCCTTGATCTGAAAAAGAATCCATTGTCCCATTTTGCAAATAAAATGACGAATTAATTATCACCTGAAAGACTTCACATAATGTACAGCAGAAGGAATGAATGAAAGACATTACTTATACACAAATCAACCCTCCAAAGATTCAGTCCTGTTACAGTCATTGAACATACAATTAGAGTGACAATGTTGTCACTTGACAATTCACATAAGGAAGGCAGACAAATTGTTTACTTGATAAATAACACCTGCTGCAGGTGGTGTTTTTATATTGAAAGGCAATCTCGCTTATACCCTGACAATTTGTTTTAAAGACGATATGATCAATGTAGAGTCTGAACATCCCTCTGCAAAGCAGGTGAAGAAAGTTACATTGCACAATACACCATGGCTCTGCCCTGGACTCAGTCTCCTCGCACAGTCACGGAAATGTGGGTGTGATATATATATTTAAGAGAGTAAAGGCTGGCAGTGACGGCACCAAGTATTCTCAATAAGACTGTAACATGTGTTCCAGCTGCTGGGTTCTGGTTAACTGGAAACGACAAAGCAGATTCGAATTAGGCCAATCAGTTCAGATTATACCCCGAAAAATATCAAATTCCAATCAAGTTTGAATTGAGTATTTTAACAATCTTAAAAGGCAATGACACAATCCAATCCTTTGGGATGTAAGAGCAGGGAAATTGAACATTAGGAGAACCGCCACCACACAAACAGATGTAGATTGCAAGTCAGACGTCGATGAGAGGTACTTGTCCAGAGAAGGAGTTTGGACAGAGATATAACACAGCACTATCCTGGGGAGCAAGTGTTGACGAAGATAACGAAAAGAGACGACAGCTGGCTGTTGTTAAAATGTGAAATTTTCTGTAAATCTTACTTGGCAGCATTAAAGATGTTAGAGGAAGGAAATTTAAATAGTTGTCAGGTAATTATTCTCTGTTTTACTTTAAGAAATAAAATTGTTATAGTTTAAATAGTTCCTGGCCAATCGAATATTTGCAGATTATCCTACGGGATAAATCTGCTATATGTTGTTGATTTTAAATTAAATAGCAGGGTTTACCCCGTGTCGTGACAATTTGGAGGCTTCTCCGGGATATGAACTGATTGAAATAGATTTTAATATATTTGCGACTACGATAAATCCAAGAAGCTGTAAATACTTGCAGGTTAATGTCCTAGATCTTTAAATAAAAGGTAGGTGAGGCAATTTATTTGCTTTCTGTGATTTGTGGTTGATAATGTTAAAATTCGGAGACATGGCTCAATTTGGTATCGGGAGATGATTCTCAAATTTTCCAAGAAAGTTTAGAAGGAAAGTAAAAAGCCATATACGCAGGAGTCCGAGAAGCAGACAAGTGCATTCGAGAAGTGCGCCGAGGACAGAGGGAGGAGAAAAAAGAGGGCTGCCAGGTAAGGCAGTTTTTCCGACCTTTTGACCAAAAAGGGCCTCCATTTTGAACAGAGCTGCGTGGGGAGAGGGTGCAGAGAAGCGAGGTCTGGCGGGAAGGTTTTAAATGGGTGAGATCTAAAATCGAGACTCTACACTGTAAGGCCTCTCTCACACCCATCTCCTCTAACCTTTAACAAGGATCTGTAAACTCAGTGAGTTTACAGGTGTTCTCTTTTTATTTACTTCACTTCATTACTTATTCTCATGTGGGCTTTCAGATTAGTGAGCGATGGCTGATGGGGCAGTTGCTTGTTCCTCCTGCAGAATGTGTCAGGTGCGAGACACAACACATATCACTGCCGAATACATCTGGGGGAAGTGCACCCAAGTCCAGCTTCTCCAAAACCAAGTTCGGGAAAGAGAATTGGAGCTGGATGAACTGCGGATCATCCGGGAGACTGAGGGAGAAATTGAGAGGATGTAGAGGGAGGCGGTCACTTCTCAGAATAAGATTAGGTCACCTGGGTGCCAGTCAGGGGGAAGAAAGCGAATAAACGGATAGAGAAGTGATCCCCTGTGGCCGTTCCCCTCAGCAATAAGTATTCGGTTTTGGATATGGCTGATGGTGATGGGCGACCGGGGAAAGCCGTGGTTGTCAAGTCTCTGGCATTGAGCCTGGTAGTGAGGCTCTGAAGGGAAGGCGAGAATATAAAAGCGCTAGTGGTAGGAGATTCAACAGATAGATGAATAAGCAGGAGAATTTGTGGTCAGGAACGAGAGTCCTGGACGATGTGTTGCCTCCCCAGTGCCATGGTCCAGAATGTCACAGATCGGATTGACAGGATTCTGAAGGGGGAGGGGTAGCAGCCAGAAATCATGACACGTATTGATACCAACGATACAGCCAGGAAAGGCACTAAGGATCTGAAAAGTGACTACAGAGAGCTAGGTTGGAAGCTGAAGAGCAGGACGGGTAGTGCAGTGTTCACAGGTTTGCTACCGGTGCCATGAGATTGTGAGGTGAGGAAGAGGCAGCGAGTGCAGCTTAACACATGGCTGCGCAGCTGGTGCAGGAGGGAGGGCTTCAGACATTTTGACCATTGTGATGCCTTCTGCGCGAGGTGGGACCTGTACACGATGGACGGGTCCCTGAATTGGAGGGACGCAAATGTCCTGTGCAGGAGATTTGCTCGCGTTTTTCAAAGGGTTTAAAATAGTTTGGCAAGGAATTAGAGCTACATATCTGAGAAGGGGCAAGTTAGATATACAGTGATTCTATCGGGAAGGTTATTCATATGATGGAATAAGTGGTCGGTTGAAGTGTGGCTAATTCAACGCAAGGGGTGTCAGAGATAAGAGTAATGAACTTAGAGCATGGATCAGTACTTGGGACTAAGTTTTTATGGTCATAACGGACACGTGGCTTTCACTGGAGCAGGAATGGTTGTTAGATGTTCCAGGGTTTCGAACGTTTAAAAATAACAGAGAGGATGGAAAAAGAGGAGGGGTGTAGTATTACTAACACAGAAGGCATCACAGCTACAGAAATGAAGGTTGTTGAGGAAGGTTTGTCCACTGAGACAGTATGGGTGAAAGTAGGAACAGCAAGGGAG
The DNA here is from genome assembly GCF_020745735.1 of Hemiscyllium ocellatum. NCBI lineage: Eukaryota > Metazoa > Chordata > Chondrichthyes > Orectolobiformes > Hemiscylliidae > Hemiscyllium > Hemiscyllium ocellatum. Next base: position 12,032,712 of record NC_083440.1, on the reverse strand, counting down.
CAGCCACCTCATTGCGGGTTTCCTACAGACACCCGAAGAGCAGTAGGGAGATTGAAGTACTCATCGGCTGGTCGGTTTTGTTAAAATTGAGATGTAGCATGGTTGTTGTTATGGGTGACTTTAATTTTCCCAATATTGACTGGAACCTCCGTGGTGTAGATGGTTTGGATGGAGCCGTTTTTGTCAGGAATGTTCAGGAGGGCTTCCTTCATCAGTATGCACAACAGGCCGACAAGCGGATCGACCTTTTTGGATTTGGTGCTCGTCAATGAGCCAGGACAGGTCTCAGAACCCTCGGTGAGAACAACACTTTGTGAAAGTGACCACTCCTGTCTCACATTAACCACAGCCTTGAAGAGGGAAAGAACTAATTACTAAGGGATGATATTTAATTGCGGGAAAGGAAATAATGATGCTATCAGACAAGGGTTGAGAAGTACAGACTGGAAGCAATTGTCCCACAGAAAGGGCACAACAGACATATGGAAAATGCTAAAGAAGCAATTGCTGCAAGTGATGCACAAATCTGTTCTTCTGAGACAGGCAAGAAGAGGTAAAATTAAGGAGCCTTGAATGGTGCGAACAAAGGAGCTTCTCGTCAAAAGAAAGAAGGCAGCTTATGTCAGGTAGAGGAAGCAAGGATCTAGCACGACTTTAGAGGATTGCAGGTTTACCAGAAAGGAGTTCAGAAATGGACTGAGGAGAGCCAGGACGGAGTACGCAAAAGGCTTGTTAGAAGGATTAGGAAGAAACCAAATGCATTTTACTCATATGTGAGGAATAAGAGAATGATCAGGGAGAAGGTGGAGCCGGTCAGTGAGAGCGTAGGGAACTTGGGCGTGGAGTCTGGGTAGATAGGGAAGCTTTAAATGAGTTTTCCTTTGCTTCAGTTTTCACTAAGGAAAGGGAACTTGTTGTGATTGAGAATATTGAGGAGCTGGGAAACAGGCTTCAACAGATCAAGGTTTATGAATTTGATGTGCTGGAAACTTTTGGCATACATTAAGATTGATAAGACCCCAGTGCCACACCAGACTTATCCTAGGTTGCTTTGGGAAGCAAGAAAGGAGGTTGCTAAGCCGCTGGCAAAGATCTTGCTTCCTCCCTGTCCGCGGGGGTCGTATTAGAGGATAGAAGGGAGGTGAAAGTTGTTCCTTTTTACAAGAAGGAGAATGGAGAAATTCCTGGCAGTTACAGACCAATCAGTCTTACGTCTGTGGTCAACAAGGTTTTGGAAGGAGTTCCGAGGGATAGATTTTATGGTTATTTGGAACAGTTTAGTGTGATTAAAAGCAGTCAGCATGGTTTCGTGAGAGACATGTCAAGCGTCACGAATCCTATTGAGTTCTTTGAGAAGGTGACGACACAGGTCGATGAAGGTCGAACGGTGGATGTGGTGTATATGGATTTCAGCAAGGCATTTGATAAGGTTCCCCATGGTAGGCTCATTCATAAAGTCAGTAGGTATGTGCAGGGAGACTTCGATCAATGGATTCAGAATTGTTTAGCTGACAGAAGGTAGAGTGTGATTGAAGCTGGAAAGTGTTCTGCCTGGAAGTCAGTGATGAAGACTGTGTCCTTGGGCCTCTGGTCTTTGTCGTTTTTACAAATGACTTGGATGAGGAGGTTGAGGTGTGCAGTTATAAATTTGCCGATGACACAAAGGATGGAGGTTCAGTTCATAGTATTGAGGGCTATTGCATGCTGCAGGGCAATATTGACAAGATGCAGAGCTGAGCTGAGAAATGGCAGATGGAGTTCAATCTGGATAAATGTGAAGTGATGCGTTTTGGAGGTCGAACATGAATGCTGAATAGTGAATTAAAGACAGGATTCTTCACAGTGTGGAGGAATAGAGGTATCTTGATGTTCAAATGCATATATCGCTCAAAGTTCCCACCCAAATGGACTGGCTGGTTAAGAAAGTCTATGGTGTTTTGGCTTTCATTAATGGGGAATCGATTTTCAGAGCCGCGAGGTTTTGAGGCAGTTCTACAAGACTCTGGTGAGACCACACTTGGAATATTTTGTCCAGTTCTGGGCGCTCTATTATAGGAAAGATACACAAACTTTAGAGTGGGTGCAGAGAAGGTTTACCAGGATGCTGCCTGGTATAGAAGGATTGTCTTACAAAGAGAGGTTGACTCAGCTCGGGCGTTTTCTATCTGGAGAGCAGGAGGAAGAGAGGTGACCTGATCGAGAAAAACAAGGTAATCAGAGGTATGGATAGAGCCAATAGCCCCCAGGGCAGGATTGACTAGCACGAAGTGTCATACTTTTAAATAATATGAGGAAGGCATGGAGAACACTTCAGAGGTAGGTTCTTTGTGCAGAAAGTTGCGAATGCATGGAATGTGTTGCCAGTGGTTGTAGTGGAAGCAGAGTCAGTAGGGACATTTCAGCGAGTGTTGCACATGCACATGGACAACAGTGAATTGAGGACTACGTATGTTAGGTTTTTTCTTTCACATTAGGAATAATCCGCAGCACAACATCGTTGGCTGAAAGGCCTGTACTGTGCTGTACTTTTCTATGTTATATGTTTTGTGTTCGAGGTAGAAAAACTTAAAATACAAAGCGAGAGCTAAGGAAGAGGGAAGGAGAGGGAAAGGGAAAGAAAGAGAGAAGACAGAGTGAAAGTCGAGAGGGACAGAGAAAGAGAGAGAGGAGAGAGAGACAGAGAAAAAAGAGATAAAGTTCTTAGCTAAGCAAAGGGAGAGAGAAAAGAAAGAAAGAGAGAAAGAGACAGAGAAGAAAGGGAGAGAGAAACGAAGAGAGACGAAAGGAAGAGACAAAAAGAGAGCGAATCTGATCTTGAGAAGTTGCGACTCAGTGAGCAGAGTCAAGTTGACGTGATGGAGATTAAACAAGAAGATATACACGTCTGTCAAACCTCTGCCGCATTGTGATGAGAAAGATGTTGAAAGCTCTTTAAGTCATTTGAAAAAATGGCGAGGCAAATGGAGTGGTCTGACGCTTTATTGGAAATGTAAGTTTAGACTAAACTGGTAGGCAGTGCAAGTGAGGTATTTGCCGCCATTTTAGATGGGATGTCAAGAGATTATGAAGGGTTTAAACGGGTTATGCTAAGTGCATATGAATTGGTCCCCGAAGTTTACAGACAGCGGTTCAGAACCACAAATAAGGAACCAGGTCAGAATTATGTTGATATCTAAAGAATTATATGTCATCGTTTTGACTGATGGATGCATGTGTTGAAAATATGTAAGACATTAGAGGTTCGAAGAGAGATTATTATGCGGGAGAAGTTTAAAACTCACTTCCAGAGATGTTTAGAATTCACTTGAGGAACACAAAAGTTGAGAATGTGAGAAGGGCAGCAGAATTAGCAGATGAGTACATGTTGGTGCATAAGACAAGCTTCTGACCAGGAATTCGTACGGTGAGTGATAGAAGTTGGGAGAAGGCGAGATCTTACACTACTAAACCAAGAGTAGAGAGCGCTAGTTAGATTTTGACTACAAGATTATTAAAGAAGCCAAAGCGGGTGGACAGGAGTTGAAAGACGTCAGACGTTTTCACTGCAATGGAGTGGGACACAGAAAATTACAATACTTGTGTTCTAAGAAGAGCACTGGGGAAAGGTGCTTTCACTGCAAGAAGGTGGGAAACGTAAAGTTACAGTGCTGGATATTAAAGAAAGGTGCCTGTGAAAAGATGTGGTAAAAGAAGTTAGGCCAGAGGCATTGGTAAATGTCGTAAAGAAAAAAAAACTCAAGAGGAGCCGAAGAGATTGTGGACAGTGCACAACCAAGGCATGGATTGGGTATGGAGTTAGTACCTGATCTCCACAAAGAATTCGCCTCTGTGGGTAAAGTTTACTCAGAAAGAGCAGGGGGAAGAAGGACAAGAAGTCATAACTTTGAGCGATACCGTGTCTCACCAGTAGCTGATAGTAAGGAATGAGCGAATTTGCACTCTTCCTGATCTATTTCCCGAGAGGATGGTCATTGATGGTACAGATGGACAGAAATTTAACATTCCCTGATGTCAGATCAGATTGGATTGTCAACGTTAGGCTGTGCAAGTTAAAGTGGCAGTGATTGACAGAGTATCAGTTCCAGAAATTCAGTTTATTCTTGGGAATGATTTGACAGGGACCCAGGTGAGAGTGACACCCCATGTTGTGGAGAAGCCGAAGAAATTGAGTAGCTAAAACACAAATATCGTGTTATTTTCCCAGATTCTGTGGTAACCAGAATAAGTTGCAGCACGAAGTGAAAAGTGAAGTGAAAGACGAACAAGTTGAGTTTGAGTTAGGACATACCCTGTTTGATGTAATGTGAAGGAAAAACCTGTACAGGCAGAGGGTCAGACAGAAGTGTTTAGTCCTGAAAGGTGAAGAGAATTACAACAGCAAGTCAAGACAGTGAAAGATAAAAAATGTGAATGTGCACTGTTAAATGGAGTCCGAGAATATTCTGGATGGTTATTATCTGAAAGATAGAATATCAAGGAGGAAATGGAAACCGCGGCAAGTTAGTGCAGAGGAGAAATGTGCCAAAGTACACCAGATTGTGTTGCTGGTAGTGCACAGACAGGAGGTGTTATGGGCAGCACATGAACTACCTGTCGGAGGTCATCTAGGGGTATGAAAGACTCAAGCTAATGTCCAAAAACATTTTTGTTGGCCTGGAATGCACAAAGATGTCGTTAACCTTTGCTGTTCGTGTCATACATGGCAAATGTTAGGTGAGCCACAGGCAATAATAAAATCAGCACTTTTTGTTGCCAATTCCCACATTGGAAGAACCTTTCAAGCAGGTCATAATAGATCGTGTAGGGCCACTCCCGAGAACTAAAAATGGGAATCAGTACTTTTTCACAATTATTGATGTTGCTACCAGATTTCCGAAGGTAATTCCATGATAGAGTATCAAAGCAAAAAGGAAGGAAGAAGGGTTAGAAGCTTTCTTACAACAATATGGGCTACCCAAAGAGATTCAGACAGGCCAATGGTCAAATATGTACAACAAGGCTGCCTAAGCAGATTGTGGAGAGTTTAGGGATGCAGCACTTGAAATCCAGTGCTTATCATCCTGAATCCCAGGGAGATTTAGAAAGGTGCCATCATACCTAGAAGACCATGTTGAGAGCATACTGTCAGGATTACATAAATGATTGGGCTTAATGAATCCAATTCGTATTGTTTGCCATGAGAGGTACCCAAACGAATCTTCTCAGTTTACTTCTTTTGAGTTCAAATTAGGTCATGAAATGAACGGCACTTTGAAATTCATTAAAGAAAAATTGACAGGACCAAAGTCGGAGATCTCACACTTACATTATGTATCGGATGAAAGGGAGAGATTAAATCGAGAAGGTGAGTTAACTAAACAGCACCTGAAGTGGGCACAGTATTGAATGAAATAGGTAGCAGATAAAAGTTCTGAGACTCAAACATTTTCCCGAGGAGTAACATGTCAGTCCAGCTACCAGTGATAAGACATCCCTTCAAAGCCATGTTTAGCGCACCCTATCAAATTGAGAAGAGTTTGGGTCAGGTGAACTATTTATGAAGATGCCAAATGGAAAAAAAAACGTATCGAGTATGGAAGGTGAATGTTTTGAAACCCTATGATATCAGAGAGAAAGAATTGGAGAAACGGGTGTTTTTCACACACAACCCCCACTGTATTAGTGAGGAAACAAGTCCAGATGATTTGGATTTTGATCTGCCTCAAAATAGATTTAAAAATGAGAAAGACCTTGAGGAATGGGATCAATTGGTAAGCTCTCTGTCTCAGGAACACAGATGTCAGAATCAGATGGGGAGGACTAATGTTATTGTACATTAAGTAGATGTACGAAATATTGCTCTGATAAAACCCCTATTGGTTTAATCCATTCAAAGCCACACTGATCCAGAAGGATGTGGAGGCCATGACTTGACAAGGACTTGATCGAACCAAGCCAGAGAGAGTTCACCCGTTGTCTTAGTTCCCAAACTGGATGGGACTCAATGATTCTGCGTGGATTATTGGAAGGTCAACGCCGTTACAAAGTCGGACTCATATCCGTTCATTGATTGGAGGGCAGTATTAAGAAAATCGGACAAGCCAATTATATCACCAAGTTGGACTTAATGCGTGGATAATAGCAGGTTCATTTATCAGACTCAGCAAAATAGACTTCCCCGTTTGTCACCCTAAATGGGCCACATCAGTTTAAAGCGATGCACTTCCAAATGAAGATCACACCCGTCACATTCCAAACACTCATGAACAGAGCTGTGGCTGGGTTAACAAATTGTGCAGTCTATTTCGATGATGGAGTGATCTTTATTAAATCCTGGCAGATCACGTGGTACAGATGGCGGAGCTCTTTGAAGGACTACGAGAAGCAAAACTTGTGATAAATTTAAATAAAACTGATTTTGTGAATGCAGGGGGGACGTTCTTGGGACATACTTTCGGTCATGGAAGATTGACCCCATGGAACGCAAAGACGCAGGCCATCGAGGACTTTCCACGATCAGCCTCGAAGAAAGAGGTGCTTCAATTCTTAGGACTCAGCGAATTCTATTGAACCTGCATTCCAAACTTCAGCTGTGTCCTGGCACCATTACCCGATTTGCTGAAGAACACAAAGTTTTAGTGGACAGAATAATGCCAGGAAGCATTCGACCATTTGAAATCCAAATAAACCACCAAACCAATTTTAGCTACACCAAACTTTTCACACCTTCTAATATCGCCATCGATCCGAGTGACATTAGAGTTGGAGCTGCACTCCTACAGGTAGATATGGACTGGATTGAACTGTCAGTTGGTTACTTTTCGCAGGAGATCAACATCCAACCAAAGGAATTACGCCCCGATTGAAAAAAAACTGTTGAGTTTAGTATTGGCTTTAATGTGCATGTCACAAACAATGTGTCAGAGATGGTTGTGTGCACGGATCATAACCTGCTTCCAATATTAGAACTCTTTAAAGACAAGAATATGAGATTATTTAGTTGGAGACTTATATTACCGAATTTTAATTTTAAAATTGTACATGTTGTGGGTTGGTAGAATATAATAGTAGAACTGTTATTGTGGATTTAACTGATACAATTTGATGAGATGTGCCTTTAGTTAATGTTATAGATATACAGGTATATGGGAATATGTTAAGGTGAACATATACAAAAATTATCTGTAGGTTTCTGTAATTTATTCAAAATATTGTGAAAAAAATGAAGCCATCCTTTCATTATGATGGTTCATTTATTCTTAAGGGGAAATTGTTAGGAAGATGTGGGTATACTGTACCTTTCAGAGAGTAAAAGCTGGCAGTGACAACACCAAGCGTTCTCAGAAGAAACAATGTAAAATTTTCTCCAGGTACTGGGGCAGCTGGTTGCCTGGAAACGACCAAGCAGATTCGAATTACGCCAATTCGTTTAAATTATACCCCGAAATGTACCAAATTTCAGTCAAATTTAAATTCAGTATATTGAGAGTATTAAAATCTAATGATAGAATCCGATGCTTTGGGGAAAATTAAAGATTAGGAGAACTGCCACCAGACCAACAGATGTAGACAGCTGGTCGGAACTCTCTGAGAGGTACCTGTCTTGAGAAGAACATCAACACTGAAGTGGACAGCAAATCTACTGACGAAGATAAAGAGAAGATTCGACCACTATTTGGTTTAAAGATCTGATTTTTTTCTGTGAACATTAATAGGGAGTTTTATTGGACTGGTAAGGTAAAGGTAAAGGGAAGGTAAAAGATAGGTTAGAAGAAGGATATGTAAGTAGTTGTTAGTTAATTATTCTCTGTTATACTTTAAGAAATGAATTTGTTATTTTTTAATTTAAATAGTTCTTGGCCACTCGATTTTGTTACATGGGATAAATCTTTTGTGTGTTGCTAGCTTTAAATAAAGTATGAGGCTTTACCCCGTGTTGTAACTGTATAATGTGTGAGTAAGGCAATTCCTCCAGTTTAGGAGGTAGATGTAACTTTATGTCATACTCATTGCTCTACTGAGGTACACCAAATGAGACAAAAGGGTGTTCTGCTTCAGTCTGCATCTGCATTGCTCCTGCATTGATTTTTCTCCAAAGGTATCGCCTAATCAGTGTAATTTCTGTTAACCAAAAAAACTCAATAGGACTCTCCTATAATTACAATGACTGCACGTGTACATTGGAGACGACTACCCCTGCAGCAAGTAACTCACCTCAAGACTTCCCAAAATCTCTCCACAATCTGCAAGGCACATGTCAGGCGTGTGATGGAATACTCCCCACTTCCCTGGGAGGGTGCAGCTCCAACACAACTGAGAACGCTCGACACCATCCAGGACAGAGTAGACCCCACGTGATTGGCACCATATTCACAAACTTCAATTCCTTCCACCAACGACACTCTCATTAGCAGCAATGTGAACACTCTACAAGATCCTTACACTTTATCTCTGCAAGCTATAATTATTTTTTTCTTGAAGGAAAATCAGCAGCGAATAGGGAGCAACATCAGCCCATTTAACTTGAACCCATCCCGTCCTCCCCTTCCACTTCCACTCTCCTTCAGTACTGCTCCTTCAGTGTCATTTGCTCAACTTCCAGGAACATCCTTCCGAAAAGCATTGTGGTCTACCGACACCAGATATCCCTGTTCATTTCGGGTGGCTCAGTTTTCATGCCCCCATATATATTTGTTCCATTTTTATGTTTTAAATACTGGTCTTTGACCAACTCTTCCCCTTTTCAAATTGCTGTAAAATTCCCTCCATTATGATCACTTCCTCCAAGAGGTGTCTCTGCGATCAGATCGTTAACTGATCCTGTCATGTTGTGCAATACACTGCCTGATGTAGACTGCTCATTGCTCAGAGATGAAATATGTTGCTCCCAGACACGATTCCTAAATGGTTCTGCATCGAGGCTCATTGCTAATATTGCAGGTTAACAGCCCCTAATGAAGGAACTCATATTCGATGAGGTCCACCTGGTTACAATCACGACATTCTTCCCCCCTCAATCCTTTAGCGGAGGCCTGCTCCTTTTCCTGCAGCTTTTTCTTCCAGGTTTTCACACAACCTTCGTTTGCTCCAACACCTGGGACTCTACAGTTGACTATTTTTACCTAGAGCATTCTTCTCACTGCATACCCAAGCAAGTCCATTGCCAGAGCTTCAACGCCTCACTTCACCCCCTGAAGTAACGTGTCTCAGTCGTTTAGAGGAGGCATGCATCTAGTTATGGTGGTCCTAATGCTGCTTCTCTCTTAGCCCTACGCCCCACCCCCCTCCGCCAGGTCTGGGACGATCAGGTTTAACCTGGTGCAGATTAATTTTGGCCTTTGTTGGCATGTTAGGCATAGCCCACCAATGTGGCTACGACACTGTCCAATCCTGGTGGCCACACATAACGTCTCACTAGCATCCTCATTTTGGAAACAAACTTCAGACTGGCCTCTTGCTTTCCATCATAGTATACCGTTCTGTCCCGTGATCTGGCCTTACTGAGTCCTAAAGTTTTCAATTCTGGTTGTGATGTCCTTTCTCCTTCCCTCATTACGACCAACTGTTTTAGTTTTGCCAGATGGAATGTTTGGGGTCCACAGTTGGAAATTGTCAGCGCTGACGAGAACGGTGTTCAGAACGTTCAAAACCAAACCAGTCTCTTCCAGTGAAGGCACTACCTGTGGTGTATCTGTCAGTGGGAGATGGCTCAATGCATCCACATTTGCCATTTGTCTTCCATCGGGCGTTCCAACTTGCAATCACAGACCATAATCGACCACTGCTGAATTTGAAAAGAAGCGATGGGTGGAATGGCCCTGTCTTCTTCAACCTTGCTTCTGTATCTGGGTGTATTTGCGTTTGGCATCAGCCAAAGTCCGGGGAATATACGCTGTCAGATGTTCCTCGGGTCAACGGCGAGCCAACATCATGCTGATACCCTAGAGGTAGGCATTGCATGTCAGCACCACCGCTCACTTCCGATCACAGCGTGCCAACAGCTTAGACAACAACAGCTGCTTCTCCACTTCCTGAAAGGCTAGAGACCATTCCTAAGACAGATCTCTTTTCAATAGCAGAAGGAAGAGTGCCAGGATGGTGGTCAGAAGCTTTCACGTAAACCACTAGTCTAAGGAAAGAACTTCGCTCCTATAGAGACATGGGAGCCAGGGTACCTGTGATAGCCCTCAGTTCATCTTCCAGTGTGTGGAGCCTGGCCTTGTTGAATCTGTAGCCCAAGTACGTCACTTGGGGTTCCTAGAACACGCATTTTGCCCATTTAGTGCCTGAAAAATATGTTTAAGTGCCGTGTCAAAGTTGTCTAAAGGCACTTCAATGGTATTCTCTGTTATTAGCACTTCATCCAGATAAATGGTAACCTGGAGTGACCACATCCATTGAATAAGGGTACAGGCTAATGACACACTAAATTCAGTTTTGTATATTGGTACAACTCTTATGGGTACTTTTGGTGCACCCATCTGGGAAACCTCATCTGAAGGCAATTGTAGGTTTACATGCCCAGCTTCCTGAAGTGCAGCCCAAGCACCTGTCAGCTTTGTGTCCTTTATAATGAGGGATTTGGGTTTAACCAGCTGTGAGAATTGCCTTATAGCTTGTTTAATATCCCCACAATGACAAACCCAAACGTCAGGTTTCACAGTCAGTTCTCCATTGTTGCCAATTCTGTCCTAGGTTGATGATTATTTCCCCATCCAGTCTCCTGATTTCTGCCTCTGCTTTTACCCATAAGGAAAATGGCGCTGGGAGGGCCTTGCAGAATCTGGAAATTTCTTTCCGGCCAACATGTGAGGTGACTGTGGCGCCTTTGCTAATGCCTAGACCTTCTTGAAAAACATTCGGGAAATTAATTCAGACTTCACTCAGGCGATCATTTACTAATTGCAAAGTTTTGAGCCAATGAAGCTGAATCCTTTTTTACCCAGTATCACACTATTAAGCTTGGGCCCAATTGATGGTCACTGAAACAGTCGTTTCTCATGTGAGACCAGAACCGAAGTTGACCCCATAGTGTGTAGGGGGTTCTCTGGGATAGATTCTCAGTCTGGCCGAGGTCTTCTGTCAACTTAAGGGTTAGAGTCATTAGCGAATGTTTTGGTCGACTGATTCCACAATCACCGATATAGTTGCTCCCAGAATCGACTTCATTTTGGTATAAACTCGGAGCAAACACAACCGTCCCTCCCACAACGTTAACGAGAGGAATGAGCTAGTCATTGACTTCAGGAAGCGGAGCAGAGAGCAGACTTCTGTCTGCATCAATGGTGCTGAGGTGGAGATAGTTGAGAGCGTCAAGTTCCTCTGAATAAACATCACCAACAATCTGGTCCACCGACACCAAAAATGCAGTCAAGAAAACACATCAATGCATTAACTTCTCAGGAGGCTAATCTGACGTGTCCACAATAACTCTTACTGATATTTAAAGATGCACCACAGAAAGCATCATAACTGCATGCATCACCGCGTGGTACGGCAACTGCTTTTTTAGATTAGATTACTTACAGTGTGGAAACAGGCCCTTCGGCCCAACAAGTCCACACCGACCCGCCGAAGCGCAACCCACCCATACCCCTACATATACCCCTTACCTAACACTACGGGCAATTTAGCATGGCCAATTCACCTGACCCGCACATCTTTGGACTGTGGGAGGAAACCGGAGCACCCGGAGGAAACCCACACAGACACGGGGAGAATGTGCAAACTCCACACAGTCAGTCGCCTGAGGCGGGAATTGAACCCAGGTCCCTGGCGCTGTGAGGCAGCAGTGCTAACCACTGTGCCACCGTGCTGCGGGTCAAGACTGCAAGAAATTAGAGAGTTGGAGATGCAGCCTAGTCCATCATGAAAACCAGTACTTCTCACTGTCTTTGAAAAGCGACCAACATAATCAAAAAGCCCTCCCACCCCAGTTATACTCTCTTTCATATTCTTCGATTGGGCAGAGGAGAGAAAACATTGAAAACACCCACTAAAAGATTCAAGAACAGCTTATTCCCTGTTTGTATCAAACTTGAGATGGGCAGCACGGAAACGGACCTTTCAATCCAAGTCAAATATGCCAACCAGATATTCCAAGTTAATCTTATCCCGTTTGCCAGCACTTGGCACTTATACCTCTAAATCCTTCCTATTCATTTACCGATCCAGATGACTTTTAAACATTGTCATTGTACCAGCTTCCACCTCTTCATCTGGCAGCTCATTTCATGCACGCACCAAACTCTGTGTGAGAATACTGTTGTTTCGGCCCCTTTCAAACGGTTCCTCTCTCACCCGAAACCTATGCCCTCTACTTCTGGCCTCCCTTACTCTTGGGTAAAAGTCTTAGGCTATTCACACTATCCACGCCCCGTCACAATTTTATAAACTTCTATAATTTCCCGCTACAGTCTCTGGCTCCAGGGAAAGCAGCCCAAGCCTGTTCAACTTCTCTCTATGGGTCAAAAATCCATCCCCGGCAATGTGCTTGCAAATTTTTTTTGAGCCCTTTCACGTTTAACAGCATCCTCCCTAAAGCAGGGCAAAAAAAAATGACGAAGTATTCCAAATTTGGCCTCGCCTGCACAGCTGCAATATAACATTCCAAATCCTATATTCAATGCCTTGACCAACAAAGGGAAACATATCAAAATGTCTTCTTAGTTATCCTATCTCACTGCGCCTCCATTTGTAAGGAACTATGAACCTGCACTCCAATGTCTCTTTATTGAGCAACACTCAAACCTTACCATTAAGTGTATATGTCCTGCCCTGACATTGTATCGTGCAGCTGCACAGTTACTGAGCTCCTGCATCAACATGGTCATTTCTGCAGCAACCGAGAGAATGTCCAGGAAGCATCATCTGCTTGATTTGATCAAGTCTCGTTTTAATCTGATCGAACATTGAATTGAATGAGTTAAACGGCAGAACTGAAGGGCAGACTGTACCCCTCAGTGCCACAATTCAGATGGAAACCAAACTTCGAGGGAACTTGTGACACATTCGTCGTTTCCTTAACTCTAAACCAGGAGTCCCAGGTACATGCCGCAGTGACTTCTGAGTTGTATGATAGCATCTTTCAGCAGAGTTATCAGAATGTCTCTCCAAATTAAAATAAACAAAGATGCTCAGCAAATAACAATTTATATCGTTCCTTCCAATTCCTTCCAAATTGAACTTCAAACCTCAGATTCCTTCAGCAGGATGTAATTCCCAGTTATGCCTGTGTAGGTGACCATACAGGCGATGGAGAGGAGCACTCATTGTAAGCAGCCAATACAATAGATCACATTGAGTAAAGTGCAGGTAAATCACTGCTTCGCCTAGAAATAGTGTGCCTGGAGCCTTGGATAATGAGCAGTGAGGAAGTAAACGGATGGTTGTAACAACTTGTGCGGTTCCAAGGTAAGGTCACATGGGTTGCAGGGAGACGTTGGGAATGTGGGAGTGGTCCACGGTATATCAGAGAGAATGATCCTTGTGGAAAGGTGAATGTGGGAAGTAGCAGCTAATGATCCCACAGATGTGGAGGATGGTGGGGCAGCAAGTGAAAACCGAGGGCCCTATCCCTGTAGTGAGAGATAATTAAAGGGGTGAGGAGGGTTGGTAGGTTGAATAGTGAGATCTGCATATCACCGCATAGAAAAAGTACAACATAGAAAATCCATATATGTATTTTTATCTTGTTCTGAATCGTCAACTGCACCAACATAACTCTCGCTTCATAAACTGTGCACTGAAACCACTTTATACTTCAGCTCTCTGCGCAGTGATTAATATTCCCTGCTTGTACAATATACGCCTGCTAATTGGCTTCCACACACAGTTCGTTTGATTTATTTGAGTGACTACTCAGTATTCATCGCAGGATCTCCTAACCGGAGCCAGGCTGCTTTTACTTTATACATATTGAAGTTTTGAACTGGATTGTAATTTTTCATGTGTGCATGATTCTCATGAGAGAACCTCCCCTTCCACCATATTCCTGATTTGGCACTCAGTAATATAAAGCACCCAATTCTCAAAGAACTGCCGATCTGAACTCGGAGGAGGGGGGGCAAATGCTGCTTTGAGATATGATAAAAATATCCTGTCACACAGGTGTCCGATCTTGGATCTTTCTGCCTCATCTGATGGTCAATGCAAGACAATGAATGATACTGATAGTGGTGGGAGGTAAATTCCAATTTTATAAGGCATCCCAGGGTAACCAGGTACAGACAGAAATGTGGAATGTGGAACGTAAACAAATCAAACATGATTTTATTGAATAATAAAGCATAACATATTTCTCCTTCTAAACTGGATTCTTAACATCAGTCGTTACTTGCTTTCCAAGATATATTCCCCAAAGGTATTCTCCTGAAAACTATATATTGCCCATTTTCTCTTTTGTTCAAAAATGCCTGTAGATATAGAACATTGAACATATAAAAGTACAGCATGGAACAGGCCCTTTGGCCCAAGATGGTGTGCCGAGATTTTATCCTAATGCAAAATATAGTAACTTAACCTACGCACCCCTCGACTCACTGCTATCCATGTGCATTTCCAGCAGTCACTTAAATGTCGCCAGGGACTCAGATTCCACCTCCACAGCTGTCAAATCATTCCATACATTCACAACTCTATGTGAAAAGAACTTACCTCTGACGTCTCCTCACTACCTTCCTCCTAACATCTTCAAACTATGACTTATCATACTGGTCAATTCTGTCTTGGGGAAAAGTCTCTGGCTATTGACTCTATCTATTCCTTTCATTATTTTGTACACCTCGGTCAGGTCTCCTCCCTTCCTCCTTCTCTCCAGAGAGACAAGTCCAAGCTTATTCAACCTTTCTTCTTCAGGCAAGCCCGCCAGTCGGCAGCATTCTGGTAAGCCTTTTTTGCACCCTCTCCAAAGCCTCAGAAACTTTCCTATAATAGGGCGAACAGAACTGGACACAATATTCCAAGTGTGGTCTTGCCAGGGACTTGTACAGCTGTAGCAAATCCTCATGGTTCTTAAACTCGACCCCCTTGTTAATGAAAGTCAAAGCACCATATGCTTTCTTAACAACCCTATCCGCTTGGGTGACAACTTTGAGGGATCTATGTAATTGCATACCTAGATTCCTCTGTTCCTCCACACTGCCAACAATCCTGTTTTTAATCCTATATTCAGCATTCAAGTTCTACCTTCCAAAATGCATCACTTTGCATTGATCCAGGTTGAACTCCATCTGCCATTTCTCAGCCCAGCTCTGCATCCTGTCTATGTCGAACTGCAACCTGCAGTAGCACTCAGAAGTATCGATGACACCTCCATCCTTTGTGTCATTGGCAAACTTACTAACCTACGCCTTAACCTTCTCACCCAATTCATTTCTATAAACTACAGAGAGCAGAGGACCAAGAATGGAACTCTGCGGGGCTCCCCTCAACACTGTCCTCCAGGCAGAATGCATTCCATCTACAACCACAAACTGCTTCTATCAGTCAGCCAGTTCTTTAATAGATAGCCAAATCTCACTGTACCCCATATTTCCTGACTTTATGAATGAGCCTACCATGCGGAACCTTATTCAATGCCTTGCTGAAATCCCGAGACACCACATCCGCTGCTCGACCCCGTCGTCGACTCTTCTTGAAACCTCCTCAAAGAACTCAATGAGATTTGTGAGTCATGACCTGCCCCTCATAAAGCCATGCTGGCTGCCTTTAATCACACTGTGCTTTGCCAAATAGTCATAAATCATATCCCTCAGAATTATTTCCAAAACTTTGCTGAGCACAGACGTAAGACTGACTGGCCTGTAATTGCCAGAACTTTCCCTATTACCCTTCTGGCAACCTGTTGTTTTATTTCAAGAGACGTTTCTCTTGTACTCAAGTTGCCCTTCCGTATACAAAGTTTTACCTTTGTAATTATTGATATTCTTCTGGTATTCCTACTCTTGGATTTTCATTTTTCCTATTTCATTAATCAATGGTTCACTTCCTCAGGTCACTTTAGTGTATTATGACATTACAGCATTTGTTTGCATTAAAATGCACTTCTGTTAAGCATTCCGAAATATTATCTTCAATGTCAGACACTGCCTCCACTAACTTGACACATAATCCGATTTCCAAATTATCTTTGTTCTTATGTCTTCGCAATCGCCTCAATAAATCACCATTTTTAGATCTAACCAAGTCTCCATCATATCCGATGTGAGACCTAGTTATGAACACTTTTACCTAAAAGTGCCTTCAAGACGATGTCATGAACGATCTGTGCCTTTGTGTAATTCCAGATCCGGTATTGCTTGCTCTCTTGTTGTACCTTGAATATGGAACACCTTGAAAATGTTCCGAAAACATGCCACAAACTATCATCTAAACCATATCAAAATGCAAAAATAAATTCTAATGAGGAAGGAAGAAATGTCGATGTGGAGATACAATGAACAATGAAAGTTTAGAGCCACTCTCAGCCTGACCCAATCCAAAGCTATTACTATGCACTTCCGAATAGAAGAAAGAAGTGCGGAAGCTGGAGATCTGAAACAAAGCAAACACAGAAATCAGTAGAGAAATTCAGTAGCGTCTGATGAGAGAAATTAGAAACAATGCTTTGAGTTCATTGACGTTTGTTATACCTGGACAATATATTTCTCACTTCTGACAGATACTGCCAAACCTTCCAAATTCTAGAGAAAACAGACCTTAGTTTTATTTAGAACAGTACAGGACAGAAACAGGCCCTGCAGACGGTCAGGTCTGTCCTAAATATGATGCTACTCTAAACTAATCCCACCTGCCTGTTCGTGGTCCATAACCTTCTGTTCCGACCTGTTCATGTGTCATAAATCCCTCTTCAACATTTCTATTGTGCCTGTTTCTGCCATTAATCCTGGCATCAAGCACCCTCTGTTGAAATAAACTTGCCTACCACGTCCCCTTTAAATTAGTCAATGAGTTATCTAATCCTCCATGCGTGCTACACACTGTCCTAATGTCACAGGCTCTTATCAGTCGAACGTGCAGCACCTGATGAAACACCATTTGGCAATCCAATTATATTGGATTCACTGAATCCCCGTGTCTCCCTTCCTTGTTCTCCTCTTAATATATGCAAATACATTTGGCAAGGAGAATTTCTCCTTCATCCATCATGCTGAGTCCATTTGATTTTCATGTTTGTCCATGCTATGGTGTAAAATCGTTTATAATATGCTTGAATGATTTTACTTCTTCGAAAGAAGTGTTCCATTGACAGTTTTAGAATCCTCCAGGCTGTTTCTAGAATTCGAAGGAAACTGGAGAGAATATCGTGAGGGTTTCCATTATCTCTGTCCCAACTCATTTTAACATGTCAGGGGGAATTTCACCGAGTCCAAGGGATGTTCACACTTTAATACCATTAATTATTCCTGTACTTTTTCTTTCTTTAATGATAATTATTGGATTTATTTCTACTGGTCCTCCTTCTTAATTATTCTTTTAATGTTCCTCAGTGAGGACTGAAGAAAAGTTTTTATTCAAAAATTCTGAAATCCTGTCTCGCCATTCTCCATTCTCCAACACCATTCCCAAAGGAATCAATGATCACTTTGCTAGCTGATTGTATTTTTATCCTTCACAAAACGCTCTTGCTGGCTGTCTTGATGTTACGAATTGGCACTCAGTTATCACATGGAATGACAGAACAGACCCATCGGGGTGAATGGCCTGCTCATGTTTCAATAGATTCACAGCACGTTAACATATCCTCCAATCCAGACATTTAACTCTGACTTTGTCTCATTTGCTAGTGTTTGGCCTATATGCTTCTAACCCCTTAATGTTCATATACCCATCCAAATGCTTTCAAACACTGCAATGTGGTGCGGTTCTTAATTTCCACAGTTCGTCTGAATCTTTGCAATCGCATTTGTTCACCATTGAGATATAATGAACCGTTATGTGTCTGCCAACTGATTTATTTTTTGCATTAAATTAGGTCGCCGGTTCAATTCCGGCTCGAAGGAGCCTAAGCTGCTTTTGTGGGCGGCACGGTGGCACAGTGGTTAGCACTGCTGCCTCACAGCGCCTGAGACCCGGCTTCAATTCCCGACTTAGGCTACTGCATGTGTGGAGTTTGCACGTTCTCCCCGTGTCTGCGTGGGTTTCCTCGGGGTGCTCCGGTTTCCTCCCACAGTCCAAAGATTGCGGGTCAGGTGAATTGGCCTTGCTAAATTGTCCGTAGTGTTAGGTAAGGGGTAAATGTAGGGCTATGGGTGGGTTGCGCTTCGGCGTGTCGGTGAGGACTTGGTGGGCCGAAGGGACTGTTTTCATACTGTACGTAATCTAATCTAATCTAAATTCCTTACCCAGTCCAATCGTTTGTTCCTTTGTATTTATACTTGATGAATTTCAGCAATATTTGCTTCGAAACCCCATTCCCCGCTCCCGGTCTGAACGCTCAGCTTGAACCATGTCACGGTCACTGAATTATGGGCTATGTTTCACTCTATCATTTGTTAAATGTATCTTTTGCACAATACTAGATACGAGGTAACCTGATCCCTCTATCTGAATGAAGTAAGTCTTTTTCTCTGTGCTGCCGGTTGTCTTCGAAATTGAGGAGGTGATTGAAATGTTTCCATTGACATTCCTAATGTACTTCTGCTGCACATCGGAATGTTTTCACTTTGAGTTTCAAAAAGCTGTATAAGATTCAGATGTTGTGGAAAAATTAAGAGCTGAATCGGTTTCGAGTGATTCTAATACGTACAGAGAAAATATTCTGAACGGAAAACATACAAATATAAATTGCTGAATACCTTTTCAACTTTTAAAAAAAACCTATTTTATTGAATATGGCATTTATTTAAAGATGCGCAACAGTCAGAAAAGAATATTTTTCTAAACTTTAAAATGATGTGTGTTTGTGTGTGTGTGTGTGTTCGAATCGTAAGGCAAAAAGGAAAAGTAATAGTTGGATTTACTGTTTATAAATGCTTCAGTCAAGAATCGAAATGAGAAAATTATAACAAATAGTCAAGTAGATTCATTGACATGCAGGCATTAATTTTCAATAAATATATACGCAACTGCAGGGAAGTCAGCAATTCAACTACATTAAGATTATTCTTCTCTTGCCAAAGAGAGAATGAATTCAGAAAAGAAAAACATTTGAGCGGCAGTCAAGTTCACATGTTTATACGACATAAGCACGTTTTCAACGTTCCATATTTCGCAAACAAATAAACAAACAAACAAACAAACCCCGTAAATAAATGCATTTGTGCAGCAACTTAAATTCGACAGTATGACTCCGACATATTCAACTAGGAGAAAAGAATGATCACCATCTGTGGGATCGGTTCCTGGAATAATCCTATAAATGAAATTTGCCACATATACGGACCACAGAATTACAAAGCTGCCAGAAATGGTAAAGAGTAAAATTATAGATCTCCTCCGGCTCTCTGTCTCTGGGTCACTGCGATTCGCTCCCTTGCTGTGTCCCCTCAGTCTCTTCCGCACTCGACTGGCCACTATAATGTGCCTGACTGTCAGAGCGTTGAGCAGCAGTATGAGAACAAACGGTAGTAATGGATATAAAATTGTGATGAACCATTTAAATCCCACCCAGCTCGAATCGCTGTAGTAACTCGGCTTTGAAACACAGAGGCATGGTAGATTATAAAGTATTGCATAAGGTTTAAATCTAAAGTAGAAAGGAATATGCATTAAACAGATTAGGGCGCAGGTTGTTGATAGAATTATAACTGCATTTCTCTTTGTGCAATGGTGACGCTTCAGTCTCCGGCAGCAGATAATGACAAATCGATCAAAGCTGAAAGTGACCGTGAACCAAACAGAGCAGGAGGTGGCTGCTGTTGATAAGACATAGATTATACTGCACACAGGAGTCAAATCTAAGAAAGATAAAGGGAAGTAATAAACATTGATGTGCCTCAATATAACCTCAGTGATAATCACTATGAGATCCGATCCTGCCATGGCTACCAGATAACAAGTCGTGCAGGAGGACAGGCCACACTTCCCCTGAGACAGGATCATGAGCGAACCTAAATTAACTACAGGGGCAAGAAAAGAACACATTTGAATCAAACATATTTTATGGATTCACTTTGGTTCCAAACAAAAGGCTTTAACTTGTTTAAGCGTCACATTTATGATTTTAGTTCATCTCAAACATTCCTATTCCCAGGCCTAACAAGCTGAGAGTTTATGGGATACATCTTTGTTCACTTCCTATTCAAATCTGTGTATGCATGAGTTATATTCCCAACCTCGAAATTAACTAGTCACACACCACCGTCTTATAGTTCAACAGGTTTCTTTGAAATCACAAGCTTTCTGAACAGAGCCCATTTGTCACTTCACCTGATGAAGGAACTGCCCTGGCCAGTTTCACACTGAGATGAGGAAGGATTTCTTCTCTCAGAGTGGTCTGAGTCTTTGGAACTCCTTGCTGCCGGGGGCTGTGGGGGCAGAGCCCTTGTGTGTATTTAAGGCAGAACATGGATAGAATCTTGTACAGCCAGGGTGTGGGGAAACGATAGGAACGTGAGGAATGTCAGATCATCCATGATCCCATTGAAAGACACAGCAGGCTCGAGGGGCCCAATCGCCCACTCTTGTTCCTTCTTCTTTCGATCTTAAGACATGGATTTATAATAAGGATTCCACTTCCCGTGATGCCTCAGAATCATTTGCCACTGACAAATGGGATGAGATTAATTTTAGATGCCTGGTCAGCATCGACGAAATGGATCGAAAGATCTGTTTCTGCGCTGTACATCTCCATGACTCTGTGACATCGAGCTATTTAGTTGTAAATCCTCAACAAAAAAAAAACTGAGAGAGCCAGGAGTGTGATTTTACAAAAAAAAAGCAAGTACACATAAATAAGTGGAAACTCACATCTGGTCAGGTAGCACTCGTCAGGAGAGAAGTTAAGTGATGCTGTCCGCTAGATAACATTTGTGTCTGATCTGGTTCATATCTATAATGTTGATAGAGTCAGAAAGGATATTTGAAAATGAGGCATTCACCATTCTGTGAATGAGTCGACTGAAAAATGAATGAGGTGGAAAAGTGAGAAAACAGGTTAGTGGAAATGTAAGTGCTTTAATGCGGAACAGAGAGTGTCTTGTGAGGATAATGCTCTTTGTCACTGACAGTTGGAGCAAGAAAGCCAAAGGGACCCCTGGGTTATGGGGCAGGCTATTCCTCACATATTAATTTGGCATCTCCAACTATAATGGGAAACCCCGTCTCCTCTCTTCTCTGCCAAAGCCAGAGGGTAAAACGTGCCGATACTTTGCTGATTCTTGGTAAGCTGGTCACTCCATCAGCACTTGAGGTCACGAGCAGATGGGGAGGGAGTCAGGACAGCTCTGTCAGAGAGCGAGAGATGGAGAGTGAGAGGGAGAGAGAGTGAGAGCGAGAGGGCGTGTGCGTGAGTGAAGAGAGAGAAAGAGAGAAAGAGACGGGTCATTAAATGTCACGCGAGTCGATTGGATGAATATTTCAACAACATTGTGACGGAATCCAAATTGGGAGGTTGCAAGGAAGCATATCCTGCGCAGGGAGTTCCAGTGAAGCGTACAAAGTACAAGTGGATGTCGGTTTGATCTGGATGTGCTATTTTGTTGGGCGGGGTGCAGGTGGCAGGAGAACAGGATGAGAGGGAACCACGAAGAGAGTGAAAACAAATCCAGCGTCGCCTGAACTCCCCCCTCCCCAACTCCTCCCCCGATTGCCCCTCATCACACCAAATCCTTTGGGGCTGCCGCTGGAAGTGAACTAATACACCAGAGACGATAGGATGGCGACGCAAATGTTTGGTCTGAAGTCATAAGGAGGCTGTTAAATGAGATGAGAGTGGTAGGATATCACAAGGAGGCTTCTCAGAATCATTTTCCTGTCTTTCACTAACAGATCGGGTCGTAGGACTATGGAAATAACGAGAATGTTTAAGAAAATGAACTTGTGCAGGTGAGTGTTCTGACTGATTCTCATCTCGGCTTCAAAGAGTCATCCTTCCTCTCTGAGGCTGTACCCTCGGACCCCTGTCAGCCCTATTGGTGGAAACATCTTCTCCACTTCCATTCTATCCAGGCCTCTCAGTAATCCCTAAGTTTCAATCAGAGTTCCCCCCTGCCACCACCAAATAATATCCTTCTGAATTCCATTGGCGACCTCATCACCCCATAGTGGGATGCATTTGCCACTTCTCTGCTCTAAACAGAACAACCCGAGCTTATCAATCCTCTCCCCAGCTCTGAATCACTCCATCCCCACACACAGCAGCTCAAGCAGCATCAGAGGAGCAGGAAGGTTAAAATGAGCACCCTGTCTAAAACATCAACCCTCCTGCACCTCTGATGCTGCCTGACCTATTGATCTTTATCCAGCTCCACAGTTTACTGAAACTGACTTTCCAGCAGCTGTAGCGTTCACTGTCTCCAAACGACAATCCGAAACACACTTGTACACGAGGCACTAAATCAACACACCAAAGTTAATTCAGGTCAGTGGACGTTTTGAAAATTAAATGATAAAACTGATGCGGTATCTGCATACAGGTTTGTACGCAGTGTCAGTCCCACAGTAAAAACAGGGACAGCATACTTACACAGCTTCTGTGTAAACTCACTTACCCGGAAGACCAATGACAGCCAGGATCACGTAAAATATTTTGCTGGCAGTCCGAATTATCCTGTGCATTTTCCGAATGCACTCCTCTGCCTCAATGAACAATCCAACTGAATTCAGCTCCGGAGTCAATGAAGCCCATTATTTATACTCTCTGGAAATCTCCACGGGGACATGAGGATTGCAACATTTTCAAAGTGATCTTTTACATTTTGGGAAAAACAAAATTGTGTCAGAACACGGTTGTGTTAGAATGTGTTTCAATGGTGATACTGATATTTTATATAATAAAATTGGATAATTTAAATGAATCAGCAATTTCTTTTGTTGCTAACATATACAGTACTTAATGAAATAAATGCACAATAAACTACATTAGAGTCGTTCCATGCCATGCAAAACATGGCAAAGTGCTGCTCTCTCAGTAGAGAGAGTTTTCTGATGGTGGTTTAACCTGAGGGGCACCACAACTCAGGCAAGGGGAGAGTCCATCATGGCCAGTTCAGCCAGTCTGCTATTTAAACCTCTACACTATCAGTGCTCTGCACTGCAAGCCATCTCTCCAGACAACTGAGCTAAATTAATGGCCATGTAAAAAATGAGGTCTTCAGATGCTGGAGATCACAGCTGAAAATGTGTTGCTGGTGAAAGCACAGCAGGTCAGGCAGCATCTCAGGAATAGGAAATTCGACGTTTCGAGCATAAGCCCTTCTTCATTCCTAAAGAACACATTTTCAGCTAAATTAATGGCCATGCACGGCACATAACACAAAAAAACTTATCAAAATGACTTGAGTACATTCACTTTCATGATCGAAGCAAACGTGCTGGAGCCACATTTGTAGCTCACACAGAAATACGTCACAGGACATAGGAGCAGAAATTAGGCTATTCAGCCTATCGAGTCTGCTCGCCATTTAATCATGGATGACGGGTTTTTCATCCCCAATCTCCTCTTTCCTCCCCACAATGTTCGATCCCCTTGATACTCAATAACATATCCATCGCAGTCTTAAATACACTCAATGACCTGGCTTCCACGGCCTTCAGGGGCAATGAGTTCCATGGAGTCCCCGCCCTCTGGCTGAAGACGTTTCTCCTTATCTCCGTTCTAAAAGGTTTTCCCTTTGCTCTAAGGCTGTGCCCACATGTTCTAGACTTTCCTACCAATGGAAACATCTTCCCAGCATCTACTCTGTCCAGGCTATTCAGCATTGCTACTGTTTTAATTAGAAACCACCTCGTCCTTCTAACCTTCATCGGATATATGCCCAGAATCCTCAAACTTTCCTCATACGTTAAGCCTTATCATTCTTGGGACTATCCTCGTGAATGCTCTCGGGCCAGTACATCATTCCTGAGTCAATGGGCCCAAAACTGCACACAATACTCTAAATGCAATCATACTAGAGCCTTATAGAGCCCCAGAAATACATCCCTGCTTTTATATTAAAGTCCTCTCAAAATAAATGCCAACATTGCATTTGCCTTCGTAAATATTGACTCAACCTGCAAGGTTTAGGGAGGGTTTTGTATTCTTGAATAATTGGGCCTCTTTCTGTTGTAGGTGGGACCTCTACAAGCAGGATGGTCTTCATCTGAATCAGAGTGGTACCAATATCCTGGGAGAGTCGGGGGGGGGCGGGGAGGGATGGAATTCGCTAAGGTTATTGGGGTGGTTTCAAACTAATCCAACGGGGGAACGGAACCAAAATTGTCTTTCGAGTATAGAAAAGTTTGAGAGTGTGGAGGTCCAAAATCAAGTTTCTGTAACGCAAGATGGCACCAGCAAACAAATAGTTGGTTTGAAGTGTGTCTACTTCAATACCAAGAGCTTCCCGAAAAAGGTGGGTGAACTTGCAGCATGGGTTGGTACCTGGGATTTCGATGTTGTGGCCATTTCGGAGACATGGATGTAGCAGGGACAGGGATGGTTGTTGCAGGTTCCAGGATTTAGATGTTTCAGTAAGAACAGAGAAGATGGTAAAGGTTGGAGGGGGCGGCATTTTTGGTCAAGGACCGTATTACAGTTGCAGAAAGTATGTTTGGAGACTCATCAACTGAGGTAGTATGGACTGAGGTTAGAAACAGGAAAGGAGAAGTCACCATGCTGGGAGTTTTCTATAGGCCTCCGATAGTTTCAGATAAGTAGAGGAAAGGATAGCAAAGATGATTCTCCATAGGAGTGAGAGACACAGTGTAGTTGTCATGGGGAACTTCAACATTTGGAAAATTGACTGAGAACACTGTAATTCCTGATGAAGGGCTTATGCTCGAAACGTCGAATTCTCTATTCCTGAGATGCTGCCTGGCCTGCTGTGCTTTGACCAGCAACACATTTGCAGCTGAGAACACTGTAGTACGAGTACTATAGATGGGTCAGTTTTTTGTCCAGTGTGTACAGGAGGACGTCCTGAAAGAGGATGTGGACAGGCCAACAAGGGGCAAAGCCACAGAAGATTTGGTACTGGGTAATGAGCCCTGCCAGGTGTGAGACTTGGAAGTAGGTGAGCACTTTGGTGATCGCGATCATAACTCTGTTGTGTTTACTTTCGTGATCGAAAGGAATAGGCAAGAGTCACAGCTGGGGGAAATGCAAATACTATGTGATTAGTCAAGATTGAGGAAGCAAGGGTTGGGTAAGGAAACTGCAGGGGATGCACATATTAGAAATGTGGAGCTTATTCAAAGAAACGCTCCTGTGTGTCCAAGATAAGTATGAACCTATCAGGCAGGGAGGAAGATATACAACACGGGAGACGTGGTTTGCAAAGGAAGTGGAATCTCTCGTCAAAAGGAAGAAGAAGGCTTATATAAGGATGGGATGTGAAAGCTCAGTTAGGGTGCATGAGGGTCACAAGGTCGCCAGGAAAGACTAAAGAGAGAAGGTTGAGAAGAGCCAGGAGGAGACATGAGGAGTCGTTGGCGGATAGGATCAGGGCAAACCCTCAGGCTTTCTATAGGTATGTAAGGAATAAAAGAATGACAATAGTAAGATTAGGGACAATCAAGGATAGTAGTGGGAAGGTGTGTGTGGAGACAAAGGAGATGGGGAAGCACTTAATGAATTTTTTCGACAGTATTCACTCCAGAAAACGACAATGTTGTCGGCGAGAATATTGAGATACAAGCTATCAGACTATGTGTGATTGGGGTTCACAATGAAGAGGTATTAGAAATCCTGCAGAGTGTGAAAATAGATAAGCCCCCTGGGCTGAATGAGATTTATTGTAGAGTCCTCTGGGAAGCCAGAGAGGAGAGCGCCGAGCTTTTGGTATTGATCTTTTATCACCATTGTCTACAGGAATAGTGCCAGAAGACTGGAGGATAGCAAATGCGGTTCCCCTGTTCAAGAAGGGGAGTAGAGACAACCCTGATAATTATACACCATGGGCCTGACATCAGTTGTTGGAAAAGTGTTGGAAAAGGTTATAAGAGATTGGATTTATAGTCATTTAGAAAATAATAATTTGATTAGGGATAGTCAGCATGGGTTTACGAAGGGTGGTCGTGCCTCACAAACCTTATTGAGTTCTTTGAGAAGGTGACCAAACAGCTAGATGAGAGTAAACTGTTTATGACGTGCATATGGATTTCAGCAAGGCGGTTGATAAGGTTCCCCACAGTAGGCTATTGTACAAAGTGCAGTGGAATGGGATTGTGGGAGATATCGCAGTTGGATCGGTAATTGGCTTGCTGAAAGAAGACAGAGGTTGGTGGTTGATGAGAAATGTTCATCCTGGAGTCCAGTTACCAGTGGTGTACCGCAAGGGGCGGTGTTGGGTCCGCTGCTGTTCATTATTTTTCTCAACGACCTGAATGAGCGCGAAGAAGGGTGCGTTGGAAATTTGCAGATAACACTAAGGTCGGTGGTGTTGTGGATAGTGATGAAGAAAGTTGTAGGTTACACAGAGACATAGATACGCTGCAGAGTTGGGCTGAGAGGTGGCAAATGGAGTTCAATGCGGACAAGTGTGGGTGATTCACTTTGCTCAGAGTAACTGGAATGCAAAGCGCTGTGCTAATGGTAAGATTCTTATTAGATGAGCAGAGAGATCATGTTTTCCTGGTACACGGATCCTTGAAAGTTACCACCCAGGTTGACAGGTTTGTTAAGACGGCATTCGGTATTTTAGCTTTTATTAATAGACTGATCGAGTTCCGAAACCATGAGGTTATGCTACAGCTGTACAAAACTCTGGTGCGGCCGTACTTGGGGTATTGTGTACAATTCTGGTCACCACATTGGAAGAAGGATGTGGAAGCTTTGGAAAGAGTGCAGAGGAGATTTACTAGGATGTTGCCTATTATGGTGAGAAAGTCTTATGAGGAAAGGCTGAGGAACTTGAGGCTGTTTTCGTTAGAGAGAAGAAGGTTGAGAGGTGACATATTGGATACATATAAGATCATCAGAAGGGAGTGACTTTTTCCAAGTATGCCTTCTGTTAGCCAGCCAATTCTTTATCCGGATAGCCAAATCTCACTGTGCCCCATACTTCCAAACTTTATGAATGAGCCTACCATGGGGAACCCTATCAAATGCCTTGATGAAGTCCATAGACACCACATCCACTGGTCGTCCGTCGTAAACCTGGCTTGTCACCACCTCAAATAACTCAATAAGATTTGCGAGGCATGACCTGCCCCTCACAAAGCCATGCTGACTGCCTTTAATTACACTATACTTTGCCAAATAGTCATAAATCCTCTCCCTCAGAATCATTTCGTAAACTTTGCTGACCACAGACGTAAGACTGACTGGTCTGTAATTGACAGAAATTTTCCTATTACCCTTCTTGCAATCTGTTGCTTTATTTCCAGAGATATGTTTCGCTTGTACTCAAGTTTCACTTCTGCATACATAAGTTGTCTTTGTAAATATTGTTATTCTTCCATTATTCCTACTCTTTTTTTCATTTTTCCTATTTCTTTAATCAATGTTTCACTTCCTCTGTTCACTTTAGTGCATTATTACCTTACAGCCTTTGTTCGCATTAAAATGCACTACTGCTAAGCATTCCGAAATATCATCTTCAATGTCAGAGACTGCATCTGCTAACTTGACACATAATCTGATTTCCAAATTCTCTTTGTTCTTATGTCCTCTCAATCGCTCCAATACATCACCATTTTAAGTCTAATCAAATCTCGATCAGATCCGACGTGAGACCCAGTTATGATCACTGTTACCTGAAGCTGCCTTCAAGATGATGTCATGTCTTTGTATAATTCTAGGTCCGGTATTGCTTGGAAGTCCTTGAAAATGTCACCATAACACGCCACAAAGTATCACCTAAACTATTTCAAAATACAAAAAAAATTCAAATGAGGAAGAAAGAAATGTCGTTGCTGGAGATACAAAGAACAAAGAAACTTTACAGCCGAGGAACAGGCCCTTCGGCCTTCTAAACCGGAGCTGATCCAAAGCTATTACTTTGCTCTTCTGAATAAAAGGAAGAAGCGCGGATGCTGGAGATCTGAAACAAAAAAAAACACAGAGACAGCTGGAGAAACTCAGCGGCGTTTGGTGAGAGAAATGAGCAATAATGCTTTGAGTTCAGTGACGTTCTTTAAAACTGGGAAATATATTTCTCTCTTCACACAGATGCTGCCAAACCTTCCAAATTCTAGAGAAAACAGACCTTTGTTTAAATTAGAACAGTACAGCACAGAAACAGGACCTTCAGACTGTCAGGTCTGTCCTAAATATAATGCTACTCTAAACTATTCCCAGCTTCCTGTTCGGGGTCCATATTCCTCTGTTCCGACCTGTTCATGTGTCTGTCTTAATGCCTCTTCAATACTTCTATTATGCCTGTTTCTGCCATTACCTCCGGCATCAAGCACCGTCTGTCGAAATAAACTAGCCTCGCACGTCCCCTTTAAATTAACCAATAAGTTATCTAATCCTCCATGCATGCTACACACTGCCCTAATGACGCAGGCACTTATCAGTCGAACTTGCAGATAGTCATCAAACAACATTTGGCAATGCAAATATTTTGGATGCACGGGATCCCTGTGTCTCCCTTCCTTGATCTCTTCTCAATATATGCAAATACATTTGTCAGGGAGAATTTCCCATTCATCTGCCATGCTGAGTCCATTGGAATTTCATGTATTTCGAGATGATATGGTGTAAAATCGTTTGTAATCGGCTTGAATAATTTTACTTTTTCGAAAGAAGTGTTCCATTGACAGTTTTAGAGTCCTCCAGGCTGTTTCTAGAATTCGAAGGAAACTGGAAAGAATATCGTGAGGGTTTCCATTATCTCTGTCCCAACTCATTTTAACATGTCAGGGGGAAATTCATCGGGTCCAGGGGATGTTCAGACTTTAATACCATTAATTGTTCCTGTACATTTTCCTTTTTAATGATAATTATTGATTTTTTTTCTACTGGTCCTCCTTCTTAATTATTCTTTTAATGTTCCTCAGTGAAGACTGAAGAAAAGTTTTTATTCAAAAATTCTGAAATCCTGTCTCGCCATTCTCCATTCTCCAACACCATTCCCAAAGGAATCAATGATCACTTTGCTAGCTGATTGTATTTTTATCCTTCACAAAACGCTCTTGCTGGCTGTCTTGATGTTACGAACTGGCACTCAGTTATCACATGGAATGACAGAACAGACCCATCGGGGTGAATGGCCTGCTCATGTTCCAATAGATTCACAGCACGTTAACATATCCTCCATTACAGACATCCCAATCAGACTTTATCTCATTTGCTAGTGTTTGGCCTATATGCTTCTAACCCCTTCATGTTCATATACCCGTCCAAATGCTGTCAAACACTGCAAAGTGATGCCGTTCTTAATTTCCATAGTTCGTCTGAATCTGTGTAATCGCATCTGTTCACCATTGGGACATAATGAACCGTTATGTGTCTGCCATTCTTCCTCAACTGTTTTTTTTTTGCACTACATTCCTTTCCCAGTCCAATCGTTTGTTCCTTTGTAATTATACTTGATGAATTTCAGCAATATTTGCTTCTGAATGCCATTCCCCACTCTAGGACTGAACGCTCAGCTTGAACCATGCCACAGTCACTGAATTATGGGCTATGTTTCACTCTATCATTTGTTAAATGTATGTTTTGCACAATACTAGATCCTACGTAACCTGATCCCTCTATCTGAATGAAATAAACCATTTTCTCTGTGCTGTCTGTTATATTCGAAATAGAGGAGGTGATTGAAATGTTGCCATTGAGGTTCGTAATGTACTTCTGCTGCACATAGGAATGTTTCCAGTTTTTGTTTTCCAGAGCTGTATAAGACTCAGATCTTTTGGAAAAATTAAGAACTGAATCGTTTTTGAGTGATTCGAGTACATACAGAGAAAGTATTCTGAATGGAAAGCGTACAAGTATAACATACTGAATATCTTCTCAACTTGAAAAAAAACTCTTTTATTGAATATGGCATTTATTTAAAGTTACACAACAGTGAGCAAAGAATATTTTTCTGAACTTTAAAATGATGTGTGTGTGTGTGTGTGTGTGTGTTCGAAACATAAGGCAAAAAGGAAAAATAATAGTTGGATTTACTGTTTATAAATGCTTCAGTCAAGAATTGGAATGAGAAAATTATAACAAATAGTCAAGTAGATTCATTGACATGCAGTCATTAATTTTCAATAAACATGTACGCAACTGCAGGGGAGTCAGCAATTCTATCACATTAAGATTTGTCTTCTCTTGCCAAACAGAGAATGATTTCAGGAAACTAACAACATTTGAATGGCAGTCAATTTCACATGTTTATACGACATATGCACGTTTACAACGTTCTATATTTTGCAAACAAAATAGACAGTCTGGTGGGGACAAGATGAATTACATTTGTGACAGCCACAATGCAGATCAATAGTCGATGACTCTGTTGTGTGATGGCACAGAGCTCCTGCACAGATGGCCTTTTTTAGACTCTTCCCTTTGGATGCGTGAGTTCAGGAGTTTCCATGCAATTGATGATTATGTCTGCAGGAAGTGCCATTGGCTGCAAATTCTAACAGAATGCATGGATCAGTTAGAGCAGCATTTCGAGACAATGAGGACATTACAGGAGTTAGGTGCTATGATGGATAGCAGGTATAGGAAGGGGAAAAAACACAGATGCCGTCAGGTGAGTGGGTTACATCCAGAAAGGGTAGGAGAGTTTCCTGCGGCTATCCGCATCTCAAACAAATATTTTTTTTTGTGAAATGTTGGGGATGATGGACTCTCAGGGGAATGTAGTACAAACACATTTTTGGTACTCAGGCAGACTCCAATATTGAGAGGAGAACATCAGATTCCAAACGATCGATTTTGGTCGGGGACACCCTACTCAGAGGCACAGACAGACGTCTCTGCAGCCAGGAGTGAGATATCAGAAAGGCGTGTTGCCTCCACGGTGCAAGGATCAAAGATATCTTGGAGAGGGTGCAGAATAGTCTCAACGGGGACAGGGCCAAGCAAGAGATCATTGTATACATCTGATCTAATGGTGGACAAAGGGGAAAGGATAAGATTCTGAAGACAGTAGAAAGAAAGATAGACAGGAATTTAAAAATGAACGTCATCAAGGGTGATTAGATCTGGATTACTCCCAGTGCTACAAGCTAGTGAGGGTAGGAGTAGGAGGATGGAACAGATGAAAGCGTGACTGAGGAGCTGGTGAAGATTGGAAGGGTTCACATTTTTGTGTCATTGGATCCTGTTCTGTGTATAATTGACATGTCCAAGCAGGATGGATTGCAACTGAATTGGAAGAGGACTACTATATTGGCAGGGGCATTTGCTGGAGCTGCTCTGCTGAATTTAAACAATAAGGTGGGGTGAGTGATACCAAGGGAGATAGCGAGGAAACTGATCAGTCTGAGACGGGTACAGTTGGGAAAAGGGAGCAAGTCACACAGTCAGGACAGGTAGGAACAAAGCAGAGAACCAAGTAGGATTGATATTTTAAACTGCGTTTGCTTCAGTGCAAGAGGCCGCATAGGGAAGCCAGAGGAATTCTGGGCTTAAAAGCATGGGACTGAGATATCACAGCAATTACAGAGATGCGGCTCAAAGATGGACATGACTGGCAGCATAATGTTCCAGGATATGAATGGTTGAGGAATACTAGAAACCAGGACAAGAGGGGAGGGAGAGTGGCTTTTGTGAGATGGGATAGCATTCTGGCTGTAATGACAGAGGATATTAGTGGCATTACATCATGGGAAGTCATTCGGGTGGAACTGAGAAATAGGAAAGGGATGATCACATTTTTGTGATTGTAATAAAAACCACCCATAGTCAATGGGAGTTCCACACACAAATTTGCAAGGAGATCTCAGGTACCTGCAGGAATAATAGGGTTGTTATTGTTGGCGTTGTTAACTTTCCATCAGAGACAGAGTTTTCCATAGCATTAAGCTTTTAGATGGAGAGGAACTTGTGTGTACATGAAAGATTTCTGAGTAAGTATGTGGAGGTACCAACAAGAGAAGGTGCAAAATTGACCTAAAATTGGTGAGTTCTCAGTGCTGGACTAACGACCCGAATTCTATTAGGTTTAAAGTAATGATGGAAAATGATCGATCAGACCTAAAGATTGAAGTTCTAATGTGGAGGAAGACCAATCTTTATGGTAATAGTGGCTGTCTCGCTGTGCTGCGCTATCAGTAATTAACCTATAAATGCCAGATCCACCTTCATTTATGATCGCCATGCAATGAGGCAGCACCTCGGAGTGGGCCCTCTGACTAAAGGGCACTGCATCAGAAGGGAACCAGTGA
The DNA here is from genome assembly GCF_020745735.1 of Hemiscyllium ocellatum. Lineage (NCBI taxonomy): Eukaryota > Metazoa > Chordata > Chondrichthyes > Orectolobiformes > Hemiscylliidae > Hemiscyllium > Hemiscyllium ocellatum. Next base: position 12,000,318 of record NC_083440.1, on the reverse strand, counting down.
AAATGACCCTTGCGCTCAGAACTGACCCTGTGATATAGTATCTCAGTACTCACCCACAAATCATTTCGCCCTCCCACAATTCAGACTCCTGGATTATTTGGCACTGCCTCAAGATTGATGCTATGGCAATAATGCATTTCCTCAATTCTGACCTCTGAAAATGAGGCATACCTTCAGTGTTCAAGATCTAACAGTGATTCAATCACTCAGTATTGACTCTCTGAGAGAGCCATGATATCTCAGTTCTGACCCTCTAATCGTGTGATAGTCTTTTAAGTCTGACCCTCATGCGATGAGGCACTGCCTCATTGTTGACCCATTGAGTGCTACACTGCACTAATTCTCCCGTTATCTGAGATACTGAAGCACTGTCAGATGGTCAAAACCTTGGCAATGCATCACTGTAAGATGGTCAATACTGAGGCAGTGCTTTATTTTAAGAGGTTTGGAACTGTGATAAAGACACATGATTTAAGTGTGAGTCCTGGGTATTGCAGCATCAGATGGGAGAATTGGTGCAGTTCAGGACTAAGTCGGAAAATTGCAGTAGGACAACACTGAATGGGCGAATTAGAGTGTAGCATCCCTCAATGGGAGAATCAGTAAATGGGGGAATTGTTGTTGGGAAGCAATAAACTGGAGAATTGGTGCAGGGCATCAGTAAATGAGAGGGTTGGTGCAGGGTGCCAGGAACTCTCATATCAAAGAAGCACTGTGATGCCTTATGTACATGTAGCAGTATTCCTCCTGCCAAAATATCTTTTCTCGATCATGAGTCACTGAACAACCAGAGAATCACAACGAGATATCTGTACCTGGGGATTAATACCAGACCAGCACGTTTTCTCAGGACACTAGCATTAATCAGCTAACATTAATAAATCTCATGTTAATGATATTCTCCTTTCGTATCTGAGCAGTACAATCACATCCATTGATAGGGTGAGATGCAGAAGAACTAGAAAATGTTCGAGTTTGCTATTTGTATAGCGGCAGTAGAATAGGATGAGCTTAGTCAGATGTGATTCACACCAGTAGTGGGACAAAAGCAGCGTGGTTAAAAATATCATGGGTTCAAGGGTCACTTGTACTGGAGAGATAAACTAACCACTATTACAAATATAATTTACTGAGAGGCAGATGTTGTCAGCTCAAGTTTAAGTGATGCATATCAGTAATCAGAGAATGTCAGTCATGATTTGTATTTGGGATCGGGTTAGTCACACGTATGGTAGGATTTACATCACTGCCTGTTCTGAAACTGTCTCTGCACTTGGCTAATGTGGTCTCCGAGTTGGGAGGATAAGGCTCTGTGTAGCTGCTGTTGTCAGTCCTTTCGGAACAGATTTAGCAACGGCACAGGGGGATTTAATTTGTTACATAAACACTCACCCATATCCCTCCAAACCTTTGCTATTCATGCATCTATACAAGTACCTTTGGTTTTTCAGATCTTGCTGCATCGGTGTCATGGACTGTTTCGCAATCTGAGGAGTCTGAGGCAGTGGCATAAGTGTCAAGACTCAAAAACCAAGTTAAATCTAGTTAAATTTGAGCAAATTGTTTGGGTAGAACGTATATTGTTCAGACTCCTTGGAAACATTCTAGGAAGAGGTAAGGTTAAACTTTGAAATGAGGTGAATGAGGATTGAGCTGTAATGCTGCTCAACGTTAGTCAGCTCAGCAAATGTTTGAAGCTGGAGACCTGACTGAATGTAGCAAAGCTAAGCTGACTGAGGCAAAATTTTAACTGCTGCCTCCATTGGGATGACTGCGTATTCCAGGAAATTTGACATTTCAAACCTTTCAAGCTGTATTCGTATTGCACTTTGTCATTCTTGTATTTTAACTATTGTTCAGAGAGTCGTCAAATCCAAGAATAATATTATAAATGAAATTTATCACATACACGGACCACAAAATTACAAAGATGCAAGAAATGGTAAAGAGTTAAATCATAGACCTCCTTCTGCTCTCTATCCTCGGGTTACCATGATTCTCTCCCTTGCTCTGTCCCGTTAGGCCTTTCCAGAATCGACTGGCGACTATAATGTGTCTGACTGTCAGAGCAGCAGAATTAGAATGAATGGCAGTAATGGAGAAAAGTATGTAATGAACCATTTAAATCCCAGCTGGGCTCACTGAAACAGCTCAGCTTTGAAATACAGAGCCATGTACAGTATTGTGTAAATCTGAAGGAGCAAGAAATCTGTATTAAACAGGTCAGGGTGCAGGTTGTTGGTAATTTGCACAATTTTTAATTTTCAGTGTGCAACTGCACTGCATTGAATTAAATTCATGTTAGGGTTGATAACTATGGTGGGATTAAAATACTCGCATTTCATTGCAATTATCAATAAATTTCCAGATGCTCTTTTAGACGAATTTCTTGAATTGACAGCAACAATGTGGAAAGAGAACTGGAAAAGTTCCAGATTTTAATTTTCCGGATCTGCTCATTTCAAGGTCTCCGAAAAATCTGAAGTCATTTCAAACTCCAAATGACCACTTTTATTTTTATAAAATATCATCAGTAACGACAGACAGAGTCTAATTCTTTCATGAATGTGACATTACCGCATAAGATGTGGTGGAATTAGCTTTTCAAATCATTTTTCAGATCCACAGTTGCAAAGTGGCGTGATGTTGAGGTTGAGAAAATTTCAAATGTAAGTCTCGTTGAGTAGTGGTCAACTCTTTTACGATTGATAAACTTTGTTCATTCTGTTAAACTGGAAATAGTCACTTCAACACCACTTACAAAATTAGTCTGAGGACTTTTCACCTTTGCATTTCTTTGTATTTTGGTCTCGACAGCTCTCCTGGATACTTGCAAATAAGTTTACCCCTTCTAAGCGATACGACCATAGAAGCAGGAATTAGGCAATTCGGCCCATCAGGTCTGCTCTGCCATTCAACCATCTCTGATAGGTTTCCTCAACCCCATTTTTCCTCTTTTTCCTGATAATCCTTGATACCTTTGACAATCAAGAACTCAGCTATCACTGTTTTAGATACATTCAACGACCTGGACTCCACAGCCCTCTGTGGCAATGATTTCCACATATTCACCACTATCTGGCAAAAGACGTTTGTCTTTGTATCCATTATGATAGGTCTTCCCTTTACTCTCAGGCTATGCACTTCCCTGTAGATTCTCATTCATAACTCTAACCTGCCAATGGAGACATTTACAAATATCAAGTTAATCTAATAAAGCGCCATCCATAGTTTGGAAAAACCGGGACAAGCATTTGGTTATTTATGGTGTTGACTTATGTAAAAATTACATTTCAGTGCTTTCTTGATCTGCTGTCTAAATTTGGATTGTGTCACCCCGTAAATAAATGCATTTGTACAACAACTTAAATTCAACAGCATGACTCCAACATGTGCAAATAGGAATAAAGAATGATCACCATCTGTGGGATCGGTTCCTGGAATAATATTATAAATGAAATTTACCACATATACGGACCACAGAATTACAAAGCTGCCAGAAATGGTAAAGAGTAAAATTATAGATCTCCTCCGGCTCTCCGTCTCTGGGTCACTGCGATTCTCTCCCTTGCTGTGTCGCCTCAGTCCCTTCCGCACACGACTGGCCACTATAATGTGCCTGACTGTCAGAGCGTTGAGCAGCAGTATGAGAACAAATGGCAGTAATGGATAAAAAACTGTGATGAACCATTTAAATCCCACCCAGCTCGAATCGCTGTAGTAGCTCGGCTTTGAAACACAGAGCCACGGTAGATTATAAAGTATTGCATAAGGTTTAAATCTAAAGTAGAAAGGAATATGCATTAAACAGATCAGGGTGCAGGTTGTTGATAGAATTACAACTGCATTTCTCTTTGTGCAATAATGAAACTTCAGTCTCCGGCAGCAGATAATGACATATCGATCAAAGCTGAAAGTGACCGTGAACCAAACAGAGCAGGAGGTGGCTGCTATTGATAAGACATAGATTATACTGCACAATGGAGTCAAATCTAAGAAAGATAAAGGGAAGTAATAAACATTGATGTGCCTCAATATAACCTCAGTGATAATCACTATGAGATCCGATCCTGCCATGGCTACCAGATAGCAAGTCGTGCAGGAGGACAGGCCACACTTCCCCTGAGACAGGATGACGAGCGAACCTAAACTAACTTCAGGAGCGAGAAAAGAACACGTTTGAATCAAAAATATCTTATGGATTCACTTTGGTTCCAAACAAAAGGCTTTAACTTGTTTAAACATCACATTTATGATTTTAGTTCATCTCAAACATGCCTATTCCCAGGCCTAACAAGCTGAGAGTTTACGCGATACACCTTTCTTCACTCGCCATTCTATTCTGAATATGTGTGAATAATATTCCCAACCTTGAAATTAACTAGTCACACACCACCATCTTATCGTTCAACAGGTTTCTTTGAAATCACAATGATTCTGAACAGAGCCCTTTTGTCACTTCACCTGACGAAGAAACTGCCCTGGCCAGTTAAAGACTGATATGAGGAAGGATTTCTTCTCTCAGAGGTGTTTGAGTCTTTGGAACTCCTTGTTGCCGGGAGCTGTGGGGGCACAGGCCTTGTGTGTATTTAAGGCTGAACATGGATAGAATCTTGTTCAGCCAGGGTGTGGGGAAACGACAGGAACGTGAGGAATGTCAGATCATCCATGATGCCATTGAAAGACACAGCAGGCTCGATGGGCACAATGGCCCACTCCTGTTCCTTCTTCTTTCGATCTTAAGACATGGATTTATAATAAGGATTCCACCTCCAATGATGCCTCAGAATCATTTGCCACTGACAAATGTGAGGACATTAATTTTGGATGCCTTGTCAGCATCGACGAAATGGATTGAAAGATCTGTTTCTGCGCTTACATACATACATCTCCATGACTCTGCGTCCTCGAGCTATTTAGTTGTAAATCTTCAACAACAAAAAAACTCAGAGATCCAGGAGTGGGATTTTACAAAAAAAAGCAAGTACATATAAATAAATGGAAACTCACATCTGGTCAGGTAGCATTCGTCAGGAAAGAAGCTAAGTGATGCTGTCCGCTAGATAACATTTGCGTCTGACCTGGTTCATATCTATAATGTTGATAGAGTCAGAGAGGATATTTGAAAATGAGGCATTCACCATTCTGTGAATGAGTCGACTGAAAAATGAATGAGGTGGAAAAGTGAGAAAACGGTTTAGTGAAAATGTAAGTGCTTTAATGCGGAACAGAGAGTGTCTTGTGAGGACAATGCTCTTTGTCACTGTCAGTTGGAGCAAGAAAGCCAAACGGACCCCCGGGTTATGGGTCAGCCTATTCCTCACATACTAAATTGGGATCTCCAACTCCAATGGAAAACCCCGTCTCCTCTCTTCTCTACCAAAGCCAGAGGGTAAAACGTGCCGATACTTTGCTGATCCTTGGTAAGGTTGTCACTCTACCAGCACTAGAGGTCACGAGCAGATGGGAAGGGAGTCAAGACAGCTCTGTCAGAGAGTGTGAGAGGGAGAGTGAGAGGGAGAGAGAGTTAGAGGGAGAGAGGGAGAGGGAGATAGGGTGTGTGTGAGTGAAGAGAGAGAAAGAGAGAGAGAGAGTGAGAAGGGCCATTTAATGTCACGCGAATCGATTGGATGAATCTTTCAACAAAATTGTGATGGAATTTCAATTGGGAGGTTGCAAGGAAACATATCCAGTGCAGGGAGTTCCAGTGAAGCGTACAAAGTACGAGTGGATGTCGGTTTGATCTGGATGTGCTATTTTGTTGGGCGGGGTGCAGGTGGCAGGAGAACAGGATGAGAGGGAACCATGAAGAGAGTGAAAACAAATCCAGCATCGCCTCAACTCACCCCTCCCCAACCCCTCCCCCGATTGGCCCTCACCACACCAAATCCCATGGAGCTGCTGCTGGAGGAGGGCTAACACACCGGAGACGACAGAATGGGGACGCAAATGTTTGGTTTAAAATCATAAGGAGGCTGTGAAATTAGAAGAGAGAGGTAGGCTGTCACAAGGAGGTATCTCAGAATCATTTTCCTGTCTTTCACTAAAAGACAGGGCCACAAGGCTAAGAAAATAACGAGAATGTTTCAGAAAAGGAACATGTGCAGGTGAGTTTTCTGATTGATTCTCATCTCGGCTTCAAAGAGTCATCCTTCCTCTCTGAGGCTGTACCCTCGGACCCGTGTCACACCTACTGGTGGAAATATCTTCTCTCCTTCCACTCCCTCCAGACCTCTCAGTATTCTGTAAGCTTCAATCAGAATTCCCCTCTGCCACTACCAAATAATATCCTTCTGAATTCCATTGGCGACCTCATCACCCCAGAGTGGGATACATTTGCCACTTCTCTGCTCCAAACAAAACAACCCGAGCTTGTCCATCCTTCCCCCATCTCTGAATCACTCCATCCCCACACACAGCAACTCAAACAGCATCAGAGGAGCAGGAGGGTTAAAATGATCATCCGGTCTAAAACATCAACCCTCCTCCACCTCTGATGCTTCCTGACCTGTTGTGCTTTATCCAGCTCCACAGTTTACTGAAACTGACTTTCCAGCAGCTGTAGCGTTCACTATCTACAAACGACAATCCGAAACACACTTGTATACGAGGCAATAAATCAAAACACCAAAGTTAATTCAGGCCAATTAAATGTTTTGAAAATTAAATGATAAAACGGTTGCGGCATCTACGTAAGGGTTTGTACGCAGCGTCAGTCCCACAGTAAAAACAGGGACAGCATACTTACACAGCTTCTGGGTAAAGTCACTTACCCGGAACACCAATGACAGCCAGGATCACGTAAAATATTTTGTTGGCAATCAGAATCGTCCTGTGCATTTTCTGAATGCACTCCTCCGCCTCAATGAATAATCCAACTGAATTCAGCTCCGGAGTCAATGAAGCCCATTATTTATATTGTCTGGAAATCTCCACGGGGACATGAGGATTGCAACATTTTCAAAGTGAGCTTTTACAATTTGGGAAAAACAAATCTGTGTCAGAACACGGTTGAGTTAGAATGTGTTTCAATGATGATACTGATATTTTAGATACGAAAATTGGATAATGTAAATGAATCAGCAATTTCTTTTTTTGCTTAGGTATACAGCACTGAATGAAATAAATGCACAATAAACTATATTACAGTCGTTTCAAATCAGACATAACAGTTAAGGCCATAGTCCTGCTCTCTCAGTAGAGAGAGTTTCCTGATGGTGGTTTAACCTGAGTGGCACCACACCTTAGGCAAGGGGAGAGCCCTTCATGGTTAGTTCAGCCAGTCTGCTATTTAAACCTCCGCAGCTATCAGTGCTCTGCACTGCAAGCCAGCTCTCCAGACAACTGAGCTAAACCAATGGTCATGCACGGCACATAATACAAAAAACTTATCAAAATGATTTGAGCATTTTCACTGTCATGATGGAAGCAAACGTGCTGGAGCCAAATTTGTGTCTTACACAGAATTTTCGGGTGGCACGGTGGCACAGTGGTTAGCACTGCTGCCTCACAGCGCCTGAGACCCGGGTTCAATTCCCGACTCAGGCGACAGACTGTGTGGAGTTTGCACGTTGTCCCCGTGTCTGCGTGGGTTTCCTCCGGGTACTCCGGTTTCCTCCCACGACCCAAAGATGTGCGGGTCAGGTGAATTGGCCGTGTTAGTCAAGGGGTAAATGTCGGGATATGGGTGGGTTGCGCTTCGGCGGGTCGGTGTGGGCTTGTTGGGCCGAAGGGCCTGTTTCCACACTGTAAGTCTAATCTAATCTAAACATCATAGGACATAGGAGCAGAAATTAGGCCAGTCAGCCTATCGAGTCTGCTCGTGATTTAATCATGGCTCTTGGGGTTTTCAACCCCAGTCTCCTCTTTTCTCCCCATAATGTTCGATCCCCTTGATACTCAATAACATATCCTTCGCAGTCTTAAATACACTCAATGACCTGGCCCCCACAGCCTTCAGGGGCAATGAGTTCCATCGACTCCCCACCCTCTGGCTGAAGACGTTTCTCTTTATCTACTTTCTAAAAGGTCTTCCCTTTCCTGTAAGGCTGTGCACTCATGTCCTAGTCTTTCCTACCAATGGAAACATCTTCCCAGCATCTACTCTGTCCAGGCCAATCACTACTGTTACTGTTTTAATTAGACACCACCTCATCCTTCTAAACTTCATCGAATATATGCCCAGAATCCTCAACCTTTCCTCATACGTTCAGCCTTATCATTCTTGGGACTACTCTTGTGAATGCCCTCTGAACACGCTCTGGGGCAAATACATCATTCCTGAGACAGTGGGCCCAAAACTGCACACGATACTCTAAATGCAATCATACCAGAGCCTTGTAGAGACTCAGAAATACATTCCTGCTTTTATATTCAAGTCCTCTCAAAATAAATGCCAACATCGCATTTGCCTTCGTAAATATTGACTCAACCTGCAAGGTTGAGGGAGGGTTTTGGATTCTTGGATAATTGGGGCTCTTTCTGCGGTAGGTGGGACCTCTATAAGCAGGATGGTCTTCTTCTGAACTAGAGGGGTACCAATATCCTGGGCAAGGGGGGCGGGAATTCGCTAAGGTTATTGGGGTGGTTTCAAACTAATCCAACAGGGGGAACAATACCAAAATTGTAGTTCGATTACAGAAAATATTGAAAGTATGGAGATCCAAAATCAAGTTTCAGTGACGGAAGATGGCACCGGCAAACAAGAAGTTGGTTTGAAGTGAGTCTACTTCAATGCCAAGAGCATCCGGAATAAGGTGGGTGAACTTGCAGCATGGGTTGGTACCTGGGACTTCGATGTTGTGGCCATTTTGGAGACATGGATGTAGCAGAGACAAGAATAGTTGTTGCAAGTTCCAGGAATTAGATCTTTCAGTAAGAACAGAGAAGATGGTAAAATTTTGAGGGGGAGGCATTGTTGGTCAAGAACAGTATAACAGTTAGAGAAAGTATGTTTGGAGACTGGTCAACTGAGGTAGTATGGGCTGAGGTTAGAAACAAGAAAGGAGAAGTCACCATGCTGGAGTTTTCTATAGGCCTTCGATAGTTCCAGAGATGTGGAGGAAAGGACGGCAAAGATGATTCTCAATAGGAGTGAGAGACACAGGGTAGTTGTCATGGGGGACTTCGACATTCGAAAAAATGACTGTTAACACTAGTACGAGTAGTATAGATGGGTCAGTTTTTTGTCTAGTGTGTGCAACAGGACTTCCTGACAGAGGATGAAGACAGGCCAACAAGGGGCGAAGCCACGTTAGAATTGGTAATGGGTAATGAGTCCCACCATATGTTCGACTTGGAAGTAGGTGAGCACTTGGTTATCGCGATCATGACTCTGTTATGTTTACTTGAGTGATAGACAGGAATATGTGTGTGCCATTGGGCAAGAGTTACAGCTGGGGGAAAGGCAAGTACGATGTGATTAGGCAAGATTGTGGAAGCAGAGGATGAGGAAGGAAACTGCAGGGATGTGTATCTTAGAAATGTGGAGCTTATTCGAGGAAAAGTTCCTGTGTGTCTTGGATAAGAATGTACCTGTCAGGCAGGGAGGAAGTGGTAGAGCGCGGGAGCTGTGGTTCGCAAAGGAAGTGGAATCTCTGGTCAAGAGGAAGAAGAAGGCTTATGTTCGGATGAGATGTGAAAGCTCAGTTAGAATGCTTGAGGTTCACAAAGTAGACAGGAAAGACTAAAGAGAGAGCTCAGAAGAGCCGGGAGGAGACATGAGAAGTTGTTGGTGGATAGGTTCACGTCAAACCCTGAGGCTTTCTATAGGTATATAAGGAATAAAATAATGACGAGAGTAAGATTAGGGACAATCAAGGATAGTAGTGGGAAGTTGTGTGTGGAATCAGAGGAGATAGGGGAAGCACTTAATGAATATTTTTCGACAGTACTCACGATAGAAAACGACAATGTTGTCGGCGAGAATACTGAGATACAAGCTATTAGATTATGTGTGGTTGGGGTTCACAATGAAGAGGAATTAGAAATCCCGCAGAGTGTGAAAATAGATAAGCCCCCTGGGCTGAATGAGATTTATTCTAGAATCCTCTGGGAAGCCAGAGAGGAGAGCGCCGAGCTTTTGGCATTGATCTTTAAATCGTCATTGTCTACAGGAATAGTGCTAGAAGACTGGAGGATATCAAATGTTGTTCCCCCTGTTCAAGAAGAGGAGTGGAGCCACCCCAGGTGTTTATGTACCAGTGAGCCTTACATCAGTTGTCGGTAAAGTGTTGGAAAAGGTTATAAGAGATAGGATTTATAGTCATCTAGAAAAGGATAATTTGATTAAGGATAATCAGCGCGGTTTTGTGAAGGATAGGTCGTGCCTCACAAACCTTATTGAGTTTTTGAGAAGGTGACCAAACAGCTAGATGAGAGTAAGCCGGTTGATGTGGAGTATATGGACCTCAGCAAGGCGTTTGAGAAGGATCCCCACAGTAGGCTATTCTACAAAATGCGGAGGAATGGGACCGTGGGAGTGATAGCAGTTTGGAACAGTCATTGGCTTGCTGAAAGAAGACAGAGGGTGGTGGTTGATGAGAAATGTTCATCCTGGAGTCCAGTTACCAGTGGTGTACCGCAAGGGTCGGTGTTGGGTCCACTGCTTTTCATCATTTTTATAAACGACCTGAATGAGGGCGTAGAAGGGTGGGTTCTTAAATTTGCGGACGACACGAAGGTCGGTGGAGTTGTGGATAGTGACGAAGAATGTTGTATCTTACAGAGAGACATAGATAAGCTGCAGAGCTGGGATGAGGGCTGGCAAATGGAGTTTAATGCGGACAAGTGTGAGGTGATTCACTTTGCTCGAAGTAACTGGAATGCAAAGTACTAGGCTAATGGTAAGATTCTTAGTAGAAGAGCAGAGAGATCTCCATTTCCTGGTACACGGATCCTTGAAAGTTGCCACCCAGGTTGACAGGGTTGTTAAGACAGCATTTGGTGTTTTAGCTTTTATTAATAGAGGGATCGAGCTCCGGAACCATGAGGTTATGCTACAGCTGTACAAAGCTCTGGTGCAGCCACACTTGGAGGACTGTTTACAGTTCTGATCACCGCATTATAAGAAGGATGTGGAAGCTTTGGAAAGAGTGCAGAGAAGATTTACTAAGATGTTGACTGGTATGGAGAGTAAGCCTTATGAGGAAAGCTGAGGGACTTGAAGCAGTTTTCGTTTGAGAGAAGAAGGTTGAGAGGTGACATCTTAGATATATATAAGATAATCGGAGGGTTAGATAGGATGGACAGGGAGAGACATTTTCCAAGTATGGTGACGGCGAGCACGAGAGGCACAGCTTTAAATTGAGGGGTGATAGATATAGGAGAGATGTCAGTGATAGTTTCTTTACTCAGAGAGGAGGAAGGGCATGGAATGTTTTGCCTGCAACGGTAGTGGATTCGCCAGCTTTCAGTACATTTAAGTCATCATTGGACAAGTATATGGACATACATGGAATCGTGTAGATTAGATGGGATTCCGATTGGAATGTTAGGTCGGCCGAAAGGCCTGGACTGCGCTAAATGTTCTATGTTCTATGTTCCATGTTTACCTTGAGAGAGAAAGGTATAAAGACAGGTTGTGAGATGATGCAGGCATTTGCAGAGAAATATTGATCAGTAAAATGAGAGGGCAAATAGTAGGCTAATGGAGTACAAAGTGGGAACATATAATGGCCATTCTGGAAGAGAAAATAAAAAAGAAGTACTACTTAAATGGAGGAAAACATCAGAAAGACAGCACAACTGGACCTGGGAGAAACTGTGCATGAAACACAAAAAGCCACCATGTAACGGTAGCAGATAATTGGGAAGGGGGTGAATGGAATGTTCGTCCTTATTTCAATGTGGCTTGGAGTATAAAAGTAGGGAAGTCTTACTTCTGCTGGAGAGACTACATCTAGAGACCAGCTCTGTGATGGGTTTTGATCACTTATTCAAGGTAAAATGTGACTTAATTGCAGCCAGTTCAGGGAAGGTTCATGCGAATGATGTGTGATATGGTGGAATTGTTTTACGAGAAAAGGTAAAACAGGTTGGGACTCTACTTGCTGAAATTTAGAAGAATAAGAGGAGTCCCCTTGGAATATATCGGATTCTGAAGGGGCTTGATGGTAAATGCTGAATGGGTGTTTCCCCTCATGGGAGAGTCACTCTGGTCATTAATGTAAGACTGAGATGGAGAGGGGTTTCTTCTCCCAGAACGATGTGAGCATTTGAAACTCCTGCTCACAGAGCGATGGGGTGGGGTCGAGCCCTTGTGTATATTGAAGCCTAAGACTGAGAGATTATTGATCAGTCGGGGAATCAAGGGTATAGGGGAAAGAATGTGGACTGAGGATTATCGTATCAGCCACGATCCTACTGAGTGATGGAGCAAGGTAGAGGGGCCGAGAGGCCCATACCTGTTACTATTTCTTATCGTCTGTTATGTGCTTCCATCCAAATGGAAAATTAGCTGAGTATGTTAATAAATATTCACATTCCAGTCGGAGCTGTGAGGATGCCTGCCCTCACTCGACAATGGCAAATCAAGTTGAGGCAGTGGGTTTTCCTGAATGGATGTTGTTCACTGCCCTGAGCTGTCGTGAGTCCATCAGCAAGTTTTCCTGGATCTTGGCACGTGTCAGTCTGTGACTCTCGCTCAAAGGATGACTCTTTCCTGTGGGAGACCAGTCGGTTTCTGCCAGTACTGCGGCATCTCTCACTGTATTGATGAAGTTCCCGGTTCACACAATGGGGAACAGGCATGTAGTATAGAGTCCTGTGGCACTGAGCTGTTACATTCGAACCTCGAGAAAAATCATCCCTTCTCTATCCAAATCTTCATTTTGTATAAAGCAAATACACCCCGAAAAATACACTCACATCTAAACACACACACACACACACACACACGCACACACACCTCCAGTACACAGACGCACACACACACCTGTATACACACACACGTGCACACACGCACAAACCTCTGTAAACACATATACTCTTGAACACGCAAACCCCTGCATGTACTAACAGTTCCCTATACAGACACGCGCATGTGCTTGCACACGCATACACGCTCCAGTACACACACGGACATACACTCGTGTGCACATTTATATGCCCCTGTGCACACTCACAGGCATAACGTTTTTACACACAAATAAACACCCCTGTACACACACACACCAGTACACACATACATACACCCCTGTACAGACACACACACACGCGCGCGCACATGCCATGAGCAAATATTTCATTGCTCTGTGCGCCAAGTCTGAGTATCCCATTGCTTCATTACAGAGGGCAGTAAAAGATAAACTGCATGGTTTGGTCAGGATTAAACACACGTGAGGATGAAATATTAGTCAAAACATTAGCTTCACCTCAGTCGCCAACCCTGTTCTATTTGAAAGTGGGATTTATTATGTCTACTGAAGAAGTCAGTTCAATCTCTCTCCAGTTCGATGTCAACAAGAGAAACTGGGCGATTATGGGAAATGGCGTATTTGGATTCAGTTGGTCCCTTGCTTCATTCTTTCTATTCACCCCAGACTCGCAACAATCCCCTCCGAATTACTCACAATTCTGACTTGGAAATACATCACTGTTCCTTCACTGACACTGGATCAAAATCCAGTAACTTCCAGTTGAATAGCATTGTGTGTCTACCAACAGCCATGGTCAGCAGCGACTGAAGAAGGCAGCTCATGCACATCTTTGCAAAGAGGGGCAATTAGGGACTGGCAGTAAATCCTCGGCCCAGACAATGATGGCTGTGTGCGATGAGTGAATAAAAGGTGACAGCCTTCCAGAGTTGTTACTATGGTCAACAATCCTGCTGCACTGTAAAACCACGAGCACTACCACTGCCATTCTAAGTTATTCCCATTTCTTCCTCTGATCTTGAGTCACAGTGCAAGAAAATCCAGGAATATTTCAAACAACGGGGCAGAGAAGATGAGCGACATTTCGGCCGAAGTGCTTTAATCAAACAGAAAAGATTCTGGAATCTGGTTATTTAAAGAAATAAACAATTATTTGTTAATTTATTTTAATTTTCAAAGAGGAATAGCAATGATGAACACAGGAAATTATGAGATCGTGTGTCTTAGGCAGCTGTGGAGTCCTGCTGTGCAATCAGTATTAAGGGATGTGCTCATTGTACTCAAAGAGGGGGCAGGAGCAAACTGTTTGCTGTTCCATGTTGTAAGGAAAGGATGGCAACAGTGATAGATGACAGGCACTAGCACCAGGTTTTAATGCAGTAAGGATGCCGAACGTCTGTAGTGGAAAGCAATTCTACAGATTGGCTCAGGGTGCAACTCTACACCAGCTGGCAGCTCCAGTCTATCTTCTTAATGTCACAGGACCAAAGGAGCTCGTTAAGTTTTTCCTCGTAGTACGGAAGGTAATGCATAGCGTTGCCATTTTTAATCCCAACGTTCTTCAGCAGGCACGACTGCATGTGGGAGAACGTGTCAAATCTGAACTTCCCCTAGTCAGCCCCGATCCGTCTGCTACCTGCTAAGGTTCAATAAGAGACGAATTCAGCTCGCCCTAAACTCCAGTGACATTAACCTCTGCAGTCGCGATCGAGGCAGAAATGTACGTTGGAGCTCTCGGTACTAAGGAAGTGCTGCACTGGTGGAGGGTCAATACTGAGGGAGAGCCGCACTGTTGGAGAATCCGTTGGTGCCCATTCCGCAAACTGCCCTGGGTTGATGATTCTTTCCCGACCCTGCCTCCTGATTTCTGCACCTGCGTTTACCTGTAAGGCATGTGGTGCTGGTCAGGCCTTGTACAAACTGGTAATTTCCTCCCAGTCAACATGCAAGGTGACCTTGGTGCCTTTGGTAGTGCCTCGACCTTTCTGAAAAACATCCGGGTAATTAATTCAGACTTCACTGGCGACCATTTACTGATTGTAAAGTGTTGAGCCAATCAAGCTGAATCTTTTTTTATCCAGTTTCACACCATTAAGCTTGCGCCCAATTGATGGTAACTGAAACAGCCGTTTCTCATATGAGATAAGAACCGAAGTTGTCACCTTGGAGTGCAGGGGTTCCCTGTGATGGGTTCTCAACCTGTCCTAGGTCTTCTGCAAACTTAAAGATTGGAGTCATTAGAGAATGTTTTGATAGACTGGATCCAGAATCATCGTTATAGTTGCTCCCAGCATTGACCTCAATTCGTCTAAACTCGGTGCAAACACAACCATCACTCCCTCAACGTGAACGAAAGGAAGGAGCTACTCGTTGACTTCACGAAGTGGAGCATTGAATACACTCCTGTCTGCATCAATGGTGCGCAAGTGGAGATAGTCGAGAGCGTCAAGCTGCTCGGAATAAACATCACCAACAATCTGATCTGGTCCACCTACACCAAAAATGCAGTCAAGAAATAGTTTTTACAAATATCCAAAGATGCTCCACAGAAGGCTTCATAACTGCATGCATCACCACACGGTGTGGCAACTGCTCTCGCCACGAATGCAAGAAATTATAGAGTTGTAAGTGCAGCCTATTCCATCATGAAAATCAGCCGTCCATTCACTGCCTCCGTCTGTACTTCTCCATGTCTTTGAAAATCGGCCAACATAATCAAAAACCCCTCCCACTCCAGTTATACTCGCTTCCATTTTCTTCTATTGTCTGAAGATAGAAAAGTTTGAAAAAACGCACAAAAACATTCAAGAACAGCTGATTCCCTTCTGTTGTCAAACCTGAGATGGGCAGCATGGAAACGAACCTTTCAATTCAATTCAAACATGCCAACCAGACATTTTAAGTCAATCTTATCCCATTTGCCAGCACTTGGCACATATACCTCTAAATCCTTCTTATTCATTTACCCATCCAGATGACTTATAACATTGTCATTGTACCAGCTTCCACCTCTTCCTCTGGCAGCTCGTTTCATGCACGCACCAACCTCTGTGTGAGAATGCTGTTGTTTCGCCACCTTTCAAACATTTACCCTCTCACCCGAAAACTATGCCCTCTACTTATGGACTACACTCCACTTGGAAAAATGGCTTTGGCTATTTACACTATCCACGCCCCTTCAGGATTGTATAAACATCACCAACAATCTGACCTGGTCCACCGACACCAAAAATGCAGTCAAAACAGCACAATAATTCCATGCATTTACAACTCTGGCTCCGGGCAAAGCAGCCCAAGCCTATTCACCTTCTCTCTATTTGAGTGACTACTCTGAGTTCATTGCAGGATATCCGAATCTGAACCAGACTGCTTTTGCTTCATATATATTGAAGTTTTGAACTGATTCTCTTGAGAGAATTCCCCTTAACCATATTCCTGACTTGGCACTCAATAAAATGAAGCACCCTGTTCTCAAAGAACTGCCCATCTGAACCCCGTGAGATGGGAAATGTTGCTTTGAGACAAGATAAAAGTATCCTGTCACAAAGGTGGTCGATTTTGGAACTTTCAGCCTCAGACGATGGTGAAAGCAAGTCGATGAATGATGCTGATGCTGATAGTGGTGGGAGGCAGATTCCAATTTGATAAGGCATCCGAGGGTCATCAGGGATGGAGAGAAAAGTGGAATGGGGAGCATCAGCAAATCTACCATGATTTTATTGAATAATAGAGCATGACATATCTCTCCTTTGGCCCACGATGTTGTGCTGAGATTTAATCCTAATGTAAAATATAGTAACTTAACCTGCGCACCCCTCAACTCACTGCTATCCATGTGCATATCCAGCAATCGCTTAAATGTCCCCAATGACTCTGATTCCACCACCACAGCTGGCAACGCATTCCATGCATTCACAACTCTCTGGGAAAATAACCTACCTCTGACGTCTCCTCTGTACTTTCCTCCTAATATCTTCAAACTATGACTTATCGTGCCTGTCAATCCTGACCTTGGGAAAAGTCTCTGGCTATTGACTCTATCTATTGCTCTCATTATTTTGTACACCTCGGTCAGGTATCCTCTCTTCGTCCTTCTCTCCAGAGAAACAAGTCCAAGCTCATTCAACCTTTCTTTTTAAGGCAAGCCCTCCAGCCAGGCAGCGACCTGGTAAACCTCTTTGCAGCCTCTCCAAAGCCTCGGTATCTCTCCTATTATAGGGCGACCAGAACTGGACACAATATATACAAGTGGGGTCTCAGCAGGGACTTGTACAGCTGCAGCAAAAATCACTGCTCTTAAATACGATCCCTTTGTTAATAAAGCGAAAACAACATATGCTTCCTTAACAAACCTATCCACTTCGGGAGCAACTTTCCTATTACCCTTCTTGCAATCTGTTGCTTTATTTCCACAGATATGTTTCTCTTGTACTCAAGTTTCACTTCCGCATACATAAGTTTGTCTTTGTAAGTATTGTTATTCCTCCATTATTCCTACTCTTTTTTTCATTTTTCCTATTTCTTTAATCAATGTTTCACTACCTCAGTTCACTTTAGTGCATTATTACCTTACAGCCTTTGTTCGCATTAAAATGCACTTCTGCTAAGCATTCCGAAATATCATCTTCAATGTCAGAAACTGCATCTGCTAACCTGACACATAATCTGATTTCCAAATTCTCTTTGTTCTTATGTCCTCACAATCGCTCCAATAAATCACCATTTTAAGTCTAATCAACTCCCGATCAGATCGGACGTGAGACCCAGTTATTATCACTGTCACCCGAAGCTGCCTTCAAGATGATGTCATGTCTTTGTATAATTCCAGGTCCGGTATTGCTTGCTCTCTTGTTGGTTCTAGAATATGGAACTCCTTGAAAATGTCACCAAAACACGCCACAAACTATCACGTAAACTATTTCAAAATACAAAAAAAATTCTAATGAGTAAAAAAGGAATGTCGATGCTGGAGATACAAAGAACAAAGAAACTTTACAGCTGAGGAACAGGCCCTACGACCCTCTAAACCGGAGCGGATCCAAAGCTATTACTTTGCACTTCCGAATAACAGAAAGAAGTGCAGATGCTGGAGATGTGAAACAAAACAAAACACAGAGACAGCTGGAGAAACTCAGCGGCGTTTGGTGAGAAAAATGAGAGATAATGCTTTGAGTTCAGTGACGTTGTTTAAAACTGGGAAATATATTTCTCTCTTCACACAGATGCTGCCAAACCTTCCAAATTCTAGAGAAAACAGACCTTAGTTTAAGTTAGAACAGTACAGCACAGAAACAGGCCATTCAGACTGTCAGGTCTGTCCTAAATATAATGCTCCTCTAAACTAATCCCAGCTTCCTGTTCGGGGTCCATATCCCTCTGTTCCGACCTGTTCATGTGTCTTTCTAAATCTCTCTTTTGTGCCTGTTTCTGCCATTACCTCCGGCATCAAGCACCATCTGTCGAAATAAACTTGCCCAGCACGTCCCCTTTAAATTAGCCAATAAGTTATCTAATCCTCCATGCATGCTACACACTGCCCTAATGACGCAGACACTTATCAGTCGAACGTGCAGATACTCATCAAACAACATTTGGCAATCCAAATATTTTGGATGCACGGGATCCCTGTGTCTCCCTTCCTTGTTCTCTTCTCAATATATGCAAATACATTTATCAGGGAGAATTTCCCATTCATCTGTCATGCTGAGTCCATTGGATTTTCATATATTTCGAGATGATCTGGTGTCAAATCGTTTATAATCGGCTTGAATGATTTTACTTTTTCGAAAGAAGTGTTCCATTGACAGTTTTTGAATGCTCCAGACTGTTTCTAGAATTCGAAGGAAACTGGAGAGGATAACGTGGGGGTTTCCATTATCTCTGTCCCAACTCATTTTAACATGTCAGGGGGAAATTTATCGGGTCCATGAGATGTTCAGACTTTAATACAATTAATTCTTCCTGTACTTTTTCCTTTTTAATGATTATTATTGGATTTATTTCGACTGGTCCTCCTTCTTAATTGTTCTTTTAATGTTCCTCAGTGAAGACTGAAGAAAAGAATTTATTCAAAAATTCTGACATCCTGTCTCGCCATTCTCAATTCTCCAACACCATTCCCAAAGGAATCAATGATGTCTTTGCTGGCTGATTGTATTTTTATCCTTCACAAAACGCTCTTGCTGCCTGTCTTGATGTTACTAACTGGCACTCAGTTATCATACGGAACGACAGAACAAACCCGTCGGGGTGAATGGCCGACTCCTGTTCCAATAGATTCACAGCACATTAACATATCCTCCAATCCAGACATCCCAATCAGACTTGGTCTCATTTGCTAGTGTTTGGCCTCGCTATTTCTAACGCCTTCATGTTCATACACCCATCTAAATGCTGTCAAACGCTGCAATATGATGTGGTTCTTAATTTCCACAGTTCGTCTGAATCTTTGCAATCGCATCTGTTCACCATTGAGACATAATGAACCGTTATGTGTCTGCCATTCTTCTTCAACTGTTTGTTTTTTGGACTAAATTCCTTTCCCAGTACAATCGCTTGTTCCTTTGTATTTATACTTGATGAATTTCAGCATATTTGCTTCTAAACCCCATTCCCCGCTCCCGGTCTGAACGCTCAGCTTGAACCATGTCATGGTCACTGAATTATGGGTTATGTTTCACTCTATCATTTGTTAAATGTATCTTTTGCACAATACTAGATCCTAAGTAGCCTGATCCCTCTATCTGAATGAAGTAAGCAATTTTCTCTGTGCTGTCGGTTTTATTCGAAATTGAGGAGGTGATTGAAATGTTGCCATTGACATTCCTAATGTACTTCTGCTGCACATCGGAATGTTCTGTTTTTTTTTCCAGAGCTGCATAAGATCCAGATGTTGTGGAAAGGTTAAGAGCTGAATCATTTTTTGAGTGATTAGAATACGTACAGAGAAAATATTCTGAAAAGAAAATGTACAAATATAAATTACTGATTACCTTCTCAACTTTAAAAAGTCTATTTTATTGAATATGGCATTTATTTAACGATGCACAACAGTCAGCAAAGAATATTTTTCGAAACTTTAAAATGATGTGTGTGTGTGTGTGTGTGTTCGAATCATAAGGCGAAAAGGAAAAATAATAGTTGGATTTACTGTTTATAAATGCATCAGTCAAGAATTGAAATGAGAAAATTATAACAAATAGTAAAGAAGATTCATTGACATGCAGTCATTAATTTTCAATAAATATGTACGCAACTGCAGGGAAGTCAGCAATTCAATTACATTAAGATTTTTCTTCTCTTTCCAAACAGAGAATGAATTCAGGAAAAGAAAAACATTTGAACGGCAGTCAATTTCATATGTTTAGACCACATAAGCTCGTTTTCAATGTTATATATTTTGCAAACAAAACACACAGTCTGGTCGGGACAAGATGAATTACATTTGTGGCAGCCACAATGCAGATCAATGCTCGATGACTCTATTGCCTGATGGCACAGAGCTACTGCAAAGACGGCCTTTCATAGACTGATGTGCTCTTCCTTTTGGATGTGCGAGTTCAGGGAGTGTTTCCATGTTGTTGATGATTATGTCTGCAGGAAGTGTCATTGGCTACAAATTCTAGCAAAATGCATGGATCGGTTGGAGCAGCAGTTCGAGGCAATGAGGACATTACAGGAGCTAGGGGCTATGATGGATAGCAGGTATAGGAAGGGAACAAAACCACAGATGCAGTCAGGCGAGTGGGTTACCTCCAGAAAGGGTAGGAGAGTCTCCTGCGGTTATCCCCATCTCAAACAAATGTGTTGTTTTGCGAAATGTCAGGGATGATGGACTCTCAGGGGAATGTAACACAAACACGCACGATTTTGGTACAGAGACAGACTCTAGTATAGCGAGGAGAACATCAGATTCAAAGTGATCGATTTTGGTGGGGGACTCCCCACTCAAAGGCACAGAGAGACGTCCCTGCAGCCAGGAGTGAGAAATAAGAATGGCGTGTTGCCTCCATGGTGCAAGGATCAAAGATATCTTGGTGAGGGTGCAGAATAGCCTCAACGGGGACAGGCCAAGTAAGAGGTCATTGTTCACATCCGAACTAAAGGTGTAGAAAGGGGACAGGATAAGATTCCAAAGAAAGTAAAAAGAAAGATAGACAGGAATTTAAAAATGAACGTCATCGAGGGTGATTAGATCTGGATTACTCCCAGTGCTACAAGCTAGTGAGGATAGGAGTAGGAGGATGGAACAGATGAATGCGTGGCTGAGGAGCTGGTGAAGATGAGAAGGGTTCACATTTTTCTATCATTGGATCCTGTTCTGTGTATAATTAACATGTACAAGCAGGATGGATTGCAACTGAATTGGAAATGGACTAATATATTGGCAGGGGCATTTGCTGGAGCTGCTCTGCTGGATTTAAACAATAAGGTGGGGTGAGTGATACCAAGGGAGATAGAGAGGAAACTGATCAGTCTGAGATTGGTACAGTTGGGAAAAAGGAGCAAGTCACACAGTCAGGACAGGCAGGAACAAAGCAGAGAACCAAAGGGGATTGAAATTTTAAACTGCTTTTGTTTCAATGCAAGAGGCCGCATAGGGAAGCCAGAGCAACTGAGGGTATGCTTAAAAGCATGGGACTGAGATATCACAGCAATTACAGAGATGCGGCTCAAAGATGGACAGGACTGGCAGCATAATGTTTCAGGATATGAATTGTTCAGGAATAATAGAAACCGGGACAAGAGGGGAGGGAGAGTGGCTTTTGTGAGATGGGATAGCATTCTGGTTGTAATGACAGAGGATATTAGTGGCATTACATCATGGGAAGTCGTTCGGGTGGAACTGAGAAATAAGAAAGGGATGATCACATTTTTGTGATTGTAATAAAAACCACCCATAGTCAATGGGAGTTCCAAACACAAATTTTCGAGGAGATCTCAGATACCTGTAAGAATAATAGGGTTGTTATTGTTGGCGTTATTAACTTCCCATCAGAGACAGAGTTTTCCATAGCATTAAGCTTTTAGATGGAGAGGAACTTGTGTGTACATGAAAGATTTCTGAATAAGTATGTGGAGGTACCAACAAGAGAAGGTGCAAAATTGACCTACTCTTGATTAATAAAATAGGTGACTGAGGTGTCAGTGCGGGACTAGCGACCCGAATTCTATAAGGTTTAAAATAATGATGGAAAATGATCGATTAGATCTAAAGATTGAAGTTCTAATGTGGAGGAAGACCAATTTTTATGGTAATAGTGGCTGTCTCGCTGTGCTGCACTATCAGTAATGAACCTACAAATGCCAGATCCACCTTCATTTATGATCGCCATGCAATGAGGCACCACCTCGGAGTGGGCCCTCTGACTAAAGGGCACTGCATCAGAAGGGAACCTGTGAAAATGACACTTGCGCTCAGAACTGACCCTGTGATATAGTATCTCAGTACACCCACAAATCATTTCGCCCTCCCACAATTCAGACTCCTGGATTATTTGGCACTGCCTCAAGATTGATGCCATGGCAATAATGCATTTCCTCAATTCTGACCCTCTGAAAATGCGGCACACCTTCAGTGTTCAAGATCTAACAGTGATTCAGTCACTCAGTATTGACTCTCTGATAGAGCCATGATATCTCAGTTCTGACCCTCTAATCGTGTGATAGTCTTTTAGGTCTGACCCTCATGCGATGAGGCACTGCCTCATTGATGACCCATTGAGTGCTACACTGCACTAATTCTCCCGTTATCTGAGGTGCTGAAGCCCTGTCAGATGGTCAAAACCTAGGGAATGCATCATTGTAAGATGGTCAACACTGAGGCAGTGCTTTATTATAAGAGGTTTGGAACTGTGATAAAGACACATGATTTAAGCGTGAGTCCTGGGTATTGCAGCATCAGATGGGAGAATTGGTGCAGTTCATGACTAAGTCGGAAAATTGCAGCAGGACAACACTGAATAGGAGAATTAGAGTGCAGCACCACTCAATGGGAGAATCAGTAAATGGGGGAATTGTTGTTGGGAAGCAATAAACTGGAGAATTGGTGCAGGGCATCAAAAAATGAGAGGGTTGGTGCAGGGTGCCAGGAACTCTCATATCAAAGAAGCACTGTGATGCCTTATGTACATGTAGCAGTATTCCTCCTGCCAAAATATCTTTGCTCGATCATGAATCACTGAACAACCAGAGAATCACAACGAGATATCTGTACCTGGGGATTAATACCAGACCAGACACTAGCATTAATGAGCTAATATTAATAAATCTCATGTTAATGATATTCTCCTTTCGTATCTGAGCAGTAATCACATCCATTGATAGGGTGAGATGCAGAAGAACTAGAAAATGTTCAAGTTTGCTATTTGTATAGCGGCAGTAGAATAGGATGAGCTTCGTCAGATGTGATTCACACCAGTAGTGGGACAAAAGCAGCGTGGTTAAATATATCATGGGTTCAAGGGTCACTTGTACTGGAGAGATAAACTAACCACTATTACAAATATAATTTACTGAGAGGCAGATGTTGTCAGCTCAAGTTTAAGTGATGCATATCAATAATCAGAGAACGTCAGTCATTATTTGTATTGTGGGATCGAGTTAGTCACACGTATGGTAGGATTTACATCACTGCCTGGTCTGAAGCTGTCTCTGCACTTGGCTAATGTGGTCTCCGAGTTGGGAGGATAAGGCTCTGTGTAGCTACTGTTGTCAGTCCTTTCAGAACAGATTTAGCAACTGCATAGGGGTATTTAATTTGTTACATAAACACTCACTCATATCCCTCCAAACCTTTGCTATTCATGCATCTATACAAGTACGTTTGGTTTTTCAGATCTTGCTTCATCGGTGTCATGGACTGTTTCGCAATCTGAGGAGTCTGAGGCAGTGGCATAAGTGTCAAGACTCAAAAACCAAGTTAAATCTAGTTAAATTTGAGCCAATTGTTTGGGTGGAACGTATATTGTTCAGACTCTTTGGAAACATTCTAGGAAGATGTAAAGTTAAACTTTGAAATGAGATGTATGCTTTCATATGGACCAAGGTGAATGAGGATTGAGCTGTAATGCTGCTCAACGTTAGTCAGCTCAGCAAATGTTTGAAGTTGGAGACCTGACCGAATGTAGCAAAGCTAAGCTGACAGATGCAAAATTTAAACTGCTGCCTCCATTGGGATTTCTGTATATTCCAGGAAATTTGACATTTCAAACCTTTCAAGCTGTATTCGCATTGCACTTTGTCATTCTTGTACTTTAACTATTGTTCAGAGAGTCGTCAAATGCAGGAATAATATTATAAATGAAATTTATCACATACACGGACCACAAAATTACAAAGATGCAAGAAATGGTAAAGAGTTAAATCATAGACCTCCTTCTGCTCTCTATCCTCGGGTTACCATGATTCTCTCCCTTGCTCTGTCCCGTTAGGCCTTTCCAGAATCGACTGGCGACTATAATGTGTCTGACTGTCAGAGCAGCAGAATTAGAATGAATGGCAGTAATGGAGAAAAGTATGTAATGAACCATTTAAATCCCAGCTGGGCTCACTGAAACAGCTCAGCTTTGAAATACAGAGCCATGTACAGTATTGTGTAAATCTGAAGTAGAAAGAAATCTGTATTAAACAGGTCAGGGTGCAGGCTGTTGGTAATTTGCACAATTTTTAAGTTTCAGTGTGCAACTGCACTTCATTGAATTAAATTCATGTTAGGGTTGATAACTATGGTGGGTTTAAAATACTCGCCTTTCATTGAAATTAACAATAAATTTCCATATGCTCTTTTGGACGAATGTCTGTTTCGATTTCTTGAATTGACAGCAACAATGTGGAAAGAGAACTGGAAAATTTCCAGAATTTAATTTTCTACATCTGCTCATTTCAAGGTCTCTGAAAAATCCGCAAGTCATTTTAAACTCCAAATGACCATTTTTCTGTTTATAAAATATCAACAGTGCATAACGATAGAGATAGTCTAATTCTTTAATGAACGTGACATTACCGCAAAAGATGTGGTGGGATTAGCTTTTCAAATCATCTTTCAGATCCTCAGTTGCAAAGTGGCACGATGTCGAATTTGAAAAAAGTTTCACACGCAAGTCTCGTTGAGAAGTGATCAGTTCTTTTACTATTGATAAACTTTGTTCATTATACTAAACTGGAAATAATCACTTCAACACCACTTACAAAATTAGTCTGAGGACTTTTCACCTTTGCATTTCTTTGTATTTTGGTCTCACCAGCTCTCCTGGATACTTGCAAAGAAGTTTACCCCTTCTAAGCAATACGACCATAGAAGTATAAATTAGGCCGTTCGGCCCATCAGGTCTGCTCTGCCATTCAACCATCGCTGATAGGTTTCCTCAACCCCATTTTTTCCACTTTTTACTTATGATCCTTGATGCCTTTGACAATCAAGAACTCAGCTATCTCTGTCTTAAATACATTCAACGACCTGGACTCCACAGCCCTCTGTGGCAATGAATTCCACATATTCACCACCCTCTGGCTAAAGACGTTTGTCTTTGTATCCATTATGAAGGGTCCTCCCTTTGCTCTCAGGCTATGCCCTTCCCTGTAGATTCACATTCAACCATACCTCCAACCTGCCAATGGAGACATTTACAAATATCAGGTTAATATACTAAAGCGCCATCCATAGTTTGGAAACACTGGGACAAGCATTTGGTCAATTATGGTGTTGATTTATGTAAAATTTACATTTCAGTGCTTTCTTGATCTGCTGTCTAAATTTGGATTGTGTCACCCCGTAAATAAATGCATTTGTACAGCAACTTAAATTAACCAGAATGACTCCGACATGTTCAAATAGGAGTAAAGAATGATCACCACCTATGGGATCGGTTCCTGGAATAATATTATAAATGAAATTTACCACATATACGGACCACAGAATTACAAAGCTGCCAGAAATGGTAAAGAGTAAAATTATAGACCTCCTCCGACTCTCCGTCTCTGGGTCACTGCGATTCTCTCCCTTGCTGTGTCCCCTCAGTCCCTTCCGCACTCGACTGGCCACTATAATGTGTCTGACTGTCAGAGCGTTGAGCAGCAGTATGAGAACAAATGGCAGTAATGGATTAAAAACTGTGAGGAACCACTTAAATCCCACCCAGCTCGAATCGCTGTAGTAGCTCGGCTTTGAAACACAGAGCCATGGTAGATTATAAAGTATTGCATAAGGTTTAAATCTAAAGTACAAAGGAATATGCATTAAACAGATCAGGGTGCAGGTTGTTGATAGAATTACAAATGCATTTCTCTTTGTGCAATAGTGAAGCTTCAGTCTCCGGCAGCAGATAATGACAAATCGATCAAAGCTGAAAGTGACCGTGAACCAAACAGAGCAGGAGGTGGCTGCTGTTGATAAGACATAAATTATACTGCACAATGGAGTCAAATCCAAGAAAGATAATGGGAAGTAATAACGATTGATGTGCCTCAGAATAACCTCGGTAATAAGAATTATCAGATCCGATCCTGCCATGGCTACCAGATAGCAAGTCGTGCAGGAGGACAGGCCACACTTCCCCCGAGACAGGATCATGAGCGAACCTAAATTAACTACAGAGGCGACAAAAGAACACGTTTGAATCAAACATATTTTATGGATTCACTTTGATACCGAACAAAAGGTTTTAACTTGTTTAAGTTTCACATTTATGATTTTCGTTTATCTCAAACATGCCTATTCCCAGGCCTAACAAACTGAGAGCTTACGGGATAAGCCTTTGTTCACTTGCTATTCAAATCTGAATATGTCGGAATTATATTCCCAAACATCGAACTTATCTATTCACACACCACCATCTTATAGTTCAAAAGGTTTCTTTGAAATCACAAGCTTTCTGAACAGAGCCCTTTTGTAACTTCACCTGATGAAGGAACTGCCCTGGCCACTTTAAGACTGAGATGAGGAAGGATTTCTTGTCTCAGAAGGGTCTGAGTCTTTGCAGGAACTCCTTGCTGCAGGGGGCTGTAGGGGCAGAGCCCTTGTGTGTATTTAAGGCTGAACATGGATGGAATCTTGTTCAGCCAGGGTGTGGGGAAACGACAGGAACGTGAGGAATGTCAGATCATTCATGATCCCATTGAAAGACACAGCAGGCTCGAGGGGCCCAATGGCCTACTGCTGTTCCTATTTCTTTCGATCTAAAGACATGAATTTATAATAGGGATTCAACCTCCCCTGATGCCTCAGAACCATTTGCCACTGACAAATGGGATGAGATTAATTTTGGATGCCTGGTCAGCATCGACGAAATGGATCGAAGGATCTGTTTCTGCCCTGTACATTCTCCATGACTCTGTGACCTCGAGCTATTTAGGTGTAAATCCTCAACAATAAAAAAAAACCTCAGAGAGCCAGGAATGTGATTTTACCAAAACAAAGAGGCAGAACACATAAATAAATGGAAACTCACATCTGGTCAGGTAGCACGCATCAGGAGAGAAGCTTCGTGTTGGTATCCGCCAGATAACATTTGTGTCTGACCTGGTTCATATATATAATGTTGATAGAGTCAGAGAGGATATTTGAAAATGAGGATTTCATCATTCTGTGAATGAATCGACTGAAAGGTGAATGAGGTGGAAAAGTGAGAAGACGGGTTAGTGGAAATGTAAGTGTTTTAATGATGAAAAGAGAGTGTCTTGTGAGGGCAATGCTCTGGGTCACTGTCAGTCGGAGCAAGAAAGCCAAAGGGACCCCCGGGTTATGGGGCAGCCTATTACTCACATACTAATTTGGGATCTCCAACTCCAGTAGGAAGCCCCGTCTCATCTCTTCTCTGCCAAAGCCAGAGGGTAAAACGTGCCGATACTTTGCTGATCCTTGGTTAGGTGGTCACTCTACCAGCATTAGAAGTCACGAGCAGATGGGAAGGGAGTCAGGACAGCTCTGTCAGAGAGCGAGAGAGGGAGAGTGAGAGGGAGAGAGAGTGAGAGGGAGATAGTGCGTGTGAGTGAAGAGAGAGAAAGAGAGAGAGAGAGAGACGGACATTTAATGTCACGCAAATCGATTGGATGAATCTTTTAACGAAATTGTGACAGAATCCAAATTGGGAGGGTGCAAGGAAACATATCCTACGCAGGGAGTTCCAGTGAAGCGTACAAAGTACGAGTGGATGTCGGTTTGATCTGGATGTGCTATTTTGTTGGGCGGGGTGCAGGTGGCAGGAGAACAGGATGAGAGGGAACCACGAAGAGAGTGAAAACAAATCCAGCGCGGCCTGAACTCCCCCCTCCCCAACTCCTCCCCCGATTGCCCCTCACCACACCAAATCCTTTGGGGCTGCTGATGGAGGAGAGCTAATACACCAGAGACGATAGAATGGGGATGCAAATGTTTGGTCTAAAGTCATAAGGAGGTTGTTACATGAGAAGAGAGAGGTAGGATATCACAAGGAGGTATCTCAGAATCATTTACCTGTCTTTCACTAAAAGACAGGGCCGTAGGGCTATGGAAATAACGAGAATGTTTGAGAAAATGAACTTGTGCAGTTGAGTTTTCTGATTGATTCCCATCTCGGCTTCAAAGAGTCATCCTTCCTCTCTGAGACTGTACCCTCGGACCCGTGACACCCCTACTGGTGGAAATGCATTCTCCACTTCCACTCTATCCAGGCCTCTCAGTATTCTGTTAGTTTCAATCAGAATTCCCCCCCCCCCCCCCCCCGCCAATTAAGATTCTTCTGAATTCCATTGGCGGCCTCGTAACCCCATAGTGGGATACATTTGCCACTTCTCTGCTCCAAACAAAACAACCCGAGCTTATCCATCCTTTCCCCATCTCTGAATCACTCCATCCCCACACACAGTAGCTCAAGTGGCATCAGAGGAGCAGGAGGGTTAAAATGATCATCCTGCCTGAAACATTAACCCTCCTGCATCTCTGATGCTGCCTGACTTGTTGATCTTTATCCAGCTCCACCGTTTACTGAAACTGAGTTTCCAGCAGCTGTAGCGTTCACTATCTCCAAACGACAATCCGAAACCCACTTGTGTACGAGGCAATAAATCAACACACCAAAGTTAAGTCAGGCCAATGGACGTTTTGAAAATTAAATGATAAAACTGATGCGGTATCTGCATTCAGGTTTGTACGCAATGTCAGTCCCACATTAAAAACAGGGACAGCATACTTTCACAGCTTCTGGGTAAACTCACTTACCCGGAACACCAACGACAGACAGGATCACGTAAAATATTTTGTTGGCAATCAGAATTGTCCTGTGCATTTTCCGAATGCATACCTCCGCCTCAATGAGCAATCCAACTGAATTCAGCTCCGGAGTCAATGAAGCCCATTATTTATACTCTCTGGAAATCTCCACGGGGACATGAGGATTGCAACATTTTCAAAGTGATCTTTTACAATTTGGGAAAAACAAACCTGTGTCAGAAAACGGTTGAATTAGAATGTGTTTCAGTGGTGTTGCTGATAGTTTAGATACTAAAATTGGATAATGTAAATGAATCAGCAATTTCTTTTTTGCTAAGGTATACAGTACTTAATGAAATAAATGCACAATAAACTACATTAGAGTCGTTTCAAATCAGACATAACGGGTAAGGCCATACTCCTGCTCTCTCAGTAGAGAGAGTTTTCTGGTGGTGGTTTAACTTGAGGGGCACCATACCTCAGGCAAGGGGGAGAGTCCTTCATGGTCAGTTCAGCCAGTCTGCTATTTACACCTCTGCAGCTATCAGTGCTCTGCACTGCAAGCCAGCTCTCCAGACTACTGAGCTAAACCAATGGTCATGCATGGCACATAATACAAAAAACTTATCAAAATGATTTGAGCATTTTCACTGTCATGATGGAAGCAAACGTGCTGGAGCAAAATTTGTGTCTCACACAGAAATACATCATAGGACATAGGAGCAGAAATTAGGCCATTCAGCCTATCGAGTCTGCTCGCCATTTAATCATGGCTGATGGGTTTTTCAACCCCAATCTCCTCTTTTCTCCCCATAATGTTCGATCCCCTTGATACTCAATAACCTATCCATCGCAGTCTTAAACACACTCAATGAACTGGCGTCCATAGTTCAGGGACAATGAGTTCCATCGATTCCCCAGTCTCTGGCTGAAGACGTTTCTCCTTATCTCCGTTCTAAAAGGTCTTCCCTTTGCTCTAAGACTGTGCCCTCATGTCCTAGTCTTTCCTACCAATGGAAACATCTTCCCAGCATCTACTCTGTCCAGGCCATTCACTACTGTTACTGTTTTAATTAGTCACCACCTCATCCTTCTAAACTTCATCGAGTATATGCCCAGAATTTTCAAACTTTCCTCATACGTTAAGCCTTATCGTTCTTGGGACTACTCTCGTGAATGCCCTCTGAACACACTCTCGGGCCAGTACATCGATCCTGAGACAGTGGGCCCACAACTGCACACAATACTCTAAATGCAATTCTACCAGACCCTTACAGAGCCTCAGAAATACATCCCTGCTTTTATATTCTATTCCTCTAAAAATAAATGACAACATTGCATTTGCCTTCGTAAATATTGACGCAACCTGCAAGGTTCAGGGAGGGTTTTGGATTCTTAGATAATTGGAGCTCTTTCTGGGGTAGGTGGGACCTCTACAAGCAGGATGGTCTTCACCTGAACCAGAGGGGTACAAATATCCTGAGGGGAGGGGGAGGGGGAATTCACTAAGGTTATTGGGGTGGGTTTAAACGAATCCAACAGGTGGAATGGAATCAAAATTGTAGTTCGAGTATAGAAAAGGTTGAGAGTATGGAGATCCAAAATCAAGTTTCAGTGACGGAAGATGGCACCAGCAAACAAGAAGTTGGTTTGAAGTGTGTCTCCTTCAATGCCAAGAGCAACCTGAATAAGGTGGGTGAACTTGCAGTATGGGTTGGTACCTGGCATTTTGATGTTGTTGCCATTTCGGAGACATGGGACAGGAATAGTTATTGCAGGTTCCAGGATTTAGATGTTTCAGTAAGAACAGAGAAGGTGGTAAAAGTTGGAGGGGGTGGCATTGTTGGTCAAGGACAGTATTACAGTTGCAGAAAGGATGTTGGTAGACTCATCAACTGAGGTAGTATGGGCTGAGGTTAGAAACAGGAAAGGAGAAGTCAACATGCGGGGTCTTATCTATAGGCCTCCGATAGTTCCAGAGATGTAGAGGAAAGGACGGCAAAGATGATTCCCAATAGGAGTGAGAGACACATAGTAGTTGTCATGGGGGACTTCAACATTTGAAAAATTGACTGGGAACACTATGGTTCGAGTACTATAGATGGGTCAGTTTTTTTTGTCCAGTGTGTGCAGGGGGACGTCCTGACAGAGGATGTAGACAGGCCAACAAGGGGCGAAACCACGTGAGATTTGGTACTGGGTAATGACCCCGGCCAGGTGTTAGACTTGCAAGTAGTTGAGCCCTTCGGTGACCGCGATCATGACTCTGTTGTGTGTATTTTAGTGATCGAAAGGAATAGGTGTGTGCCACTGGGCAAGAGTTACAGCTGGGGGGAAGGCAAGTACGATGTGATTAGGCAAGATTGAGGAAGCAAGGGTTGGGGAAGGAAACTGCAGGGGAAGTGCATATTAGAAATGTGGAGCTTATTCAAAGAAACGCTCCTGTGTGTCCTAGATAAGTATGAACCTGTCAGGCAGGGAGGAAGTTATACAACACGGGAGCTGTTTGCGAAGGAAGAAGAAGGCTTATATTCGGATGGGGTGTGAAAGCTCAGTTAGAGTGATTGAGGGTTACAAGGTAGCCAGGAAAGACTGAAGAGAGATCTCAGAAGAGCCAGGAGGAGACATGAGAAGTTGTTGGCGGATAGGATCAGGGTTAACCCTAAGGCTTTCTATAGGTATGTAAGGAATAAAAGACTGACGAGAGTAAGATTAGGGACAATAAAGAATAGTAGTGGGAAGTTGTGTGTGGAGTCAGGGGAGATAGGGGAAGCACTTAATGAATATTTTTCGACAGTATTCACTCCAGAAAACGACAATGTTGTCGGCAAAGATACTGAGATACAAGCTACTAGACTAGGTGTGATTGGGGTTCACAATGAAGAGGTATTAGAAATCCTGCAGAGTGTGAAAATAGATAAGCCCCCTGGGCTGAATGAGATTTATTCTAGAATCCTCTGGGAAGCCAGGGAGGAGATTGCCGAGCAATCGCCATTGTCTACAGGAATAGTGCCAGAAGACTGGAGGATAGCAAATGTGGTTCCTCTATTCAAGAAGGGGAGTAGAGACAACCCTGATAATTATACACCAGTGAGCCTGGTTTCAGTTGTTTGTAAAGTGTTGGAAAAAGTTATAAGAGATTAGATTTATAGTCATTTAGAAGAGAATAATTTGATTAGGGATAGTCAGCATGGTTTTGTGAAGGGTGGGTCGTGCCTCACAAACCTTATTGAGTTCTTTGAGAAGGTGACCAAACAGGTAGATTAGAGTAAATTGTTTCTGTGGTGCATATGGATTTCAGCAAGGCGTTTGATAAGGTTCCCCACAGTAGGCTGTTGTACAATGTGTGGAGGAATGGGATTGTGGGAGAAATCGCAGTTTGATCAGTAATTGGCTTGCTGAAAGAAGACAGAGGGTGGTGGTTGATGAGAAATGTTCATTCTGGACTCCATTACCAGTGGTGTACCGCAAGGGTCGGTGCTGGGTCCACTGCTGTTCATCATTTTTATAAACGACCTGGATGATGGTGTAGAAGGGTGGGTTAGTAAATTTGCAGACGACACGAAGGTCGGTGGAGTTGTGAATCTCACGAAGAACGTTGTACGTTACAGAGAGACATAGATAAGCTGCAGAGCTGGGCTGAGAGGTGGCAAATGGTGTTTAATGCAGACAAGTGTGAGGTGATTCACTTTGCTCGGAGTAACTGGAATGCAAAGTACTAGGCTAATGGTAAGAGTCTTAGTAGATGAGCAGAGAGATCTCGGTTTCCTGGTACACAGATCCTTGAAAGTTGCCACTCAGGTTGACAGGGTTGTTAAGACAGCATTCGGTGTTTTAGCTTTTATTTATCGAGGGATCGAGTTCCGAAACCATGAAGTTATGCTACAGCTGTACAAAACTCTGGTGCGGCCGCACTTGGGGTTTTGTGTTCAATTCTGGTCACCACATTATAAGAAGGATGTGGAAGCTTTGGAAAGGGTGCAGAGGAGATTTACTAGGATGTTGCCTGGTGTGGTGAGAAAGTCTTATGAGGAAAGGCTGAGTGACTTGAGGCTTTTTTCGTTCGAGAGAAGAAGGTTGAGAGGTGACATAGTGGATACATATAAGATCATCAGAAGGTTAGATAGGGTGTGAAAGGAGTGATTTTTACCAAGTATGGTGACAGTGAGCACGAGGGGCATAGCTTTAAATTGAGGGGTGATAGATATAGGAGAGATGTCAGTGGTAGTTGCTTTACTCAGAGAGTAGCAAGGGCATGGAATCCTTTGCCTGCAACGGTAGTCGATTCGCCAGCTTTAAGTACATTTAATTCATCATTGGACAAGTATATGGACATACATGGAATAGTGTAGATTAGATGGGCTTCCGATTGGTATTACAGGTCGGCGCAACATTGCTGGCCGAAAGGCCTGGACTGCGCTTAATGCTCTATTTTCTCTGTTTCATGTTTGCCTTGAGAGAGAAAGGTAGAAAGACAGGTTGTGAGATGGATGCAGGCATTTGTGGAGAGATATTGATCAGTAAAATGAGATGTCATATAGTAGGCAAATGGAGTATAAAGTGGGAACATATAAAGGCCATTTTGGAAGAGAAAATAAAAGAAAAGTACTACTTAAATGCAGGAAAACATCAGAAAGACAGCACAACTGGCCCTCGGAGAAACTGTGCACGAAACATAGAAAGTCATCACGTAGTGGTAGCAGATAATCAGGAAGGGGGTTAATGGAATGTTTGTCCTTATTTCAACACGGGTTGGAGTAGAAGAGTAGGGAAGTCTTACTTCTGCTGGGGAGACTACGTCTGGAGACTAGCTCTGTGATGGGTTTTGATCACTTATTCAAGGAAAGATGTGACTTAATTGTAGGCAGTTCAGGGAAGGTTCATGAGACTGATCTCTGAGATGAAGGGATTCTTTTATGAGCAAAGGTTAAACAGGTTGGAACTCCACTTGCTGTAGTTTAGTAGAATGAGAGGTGTCCCCTTGGAATACATCGGATTCTGAAGGGGCTTGATGGTAAATGCTGTAAGGGTGTTTCCCCTCATGGGAGAGTCTGGGAGCAGAGGGCATACTCTGGTCATTAATGTAAGACTGAGATGGAGAGGGGTTTCATCTCCCAGAGGGATGTGAGCCTTTGAAACTCCTTCTCACAGAGCGATGGAGGGGTGTGGGGAGAGTTCTTGTGTATATTGAAGGCTGAGACAGAAAGATTACTGATCAGTCGGGGAATCAAAAGTATCGTGGAAATAATGTGGACAAGAGGATTATCGGATCAGCCATGATCCTACTGAGTGATGGAGCAAGGTGGAGGGGCCTAGACGCCCATTCCTGTTCCTATTTCTTATCGTCTGTTATGTGCTTCCATCCAAATGGAAAATTAGCTGAGTATGTTAATAAATATACACATTCCAGTCGGAGCTGTGAGGATGCCTGCCCTCACTCCACAATGACAGATCAAGTTGAGGCAGTGGGTTTTCCTGAATGGATATTGCTCACTGCCCTGAGCTGCAGTGAGTCCATCAGCAAGTTTTCCTGGATCTTGGCACGTGTCAGTCTGTGACTCTCGCTCAAATAATGACTCTTTCCCGTGGGAGACCAGTCGGTTTCTGTCAGTACTACATCATGTCTCACTGTATTAATGAAGTACCCAGATCACACAATGGGGAACAGGTATGTAGTATAGAGTCCTGTGGCACTGAGCTGTTACATTCGAAACTTGAGAAAAACCATCCCTTCTCTACCCAAACCTTCATTTTGTAAAAAGCAAATACACCTCTATAAATACACTCACACCTGTATACACACACACACACACACAAACACACACACACACACACACACACACACACACACTCCAGTATACAGACACACACACACACACCAGTATACAGATGAACAATACAAACACACACCTGTACACACACGTGCACAAACGCACAAACCTCTGTCAACACAATTACTCCTGAACACGCACACCCTGTACAGACTAACACATCACTAGACACACACACGCATGCGCTTGTACTCGCATACAGGCTCCAGTAAACACACGGACATACACTCGTGTACACACGCACATGCCCCTGTGCACACTCACAGACATAACATTTGTACACTCAGACATCCACTCCTTTAGACACACACACCCCAGTGCACACATTCATACACCCCTGTACAGACGCATACACACACACACGCACCATTAACACATATTGCATTGCTCTGTGCTCCAAGTCTGAGTGTCTCATTGCTTCATTACACAGGGCAGTAAAAGGTTAACTGCATTGTTTGGCCAGGACTAAAATCGCGTGAGGATGAAATATTAGTCAAAAAATTACCTTCGCCTCAGTCACCATCCCTGTTCTACTTGAAAGTAGGATCCATTATGTCTACTGAATAAGTCCGTTCAATCTGTCTCCAGGTCGACGTCAACAACAGAAACTGGGTGATTATGGGAGATGGTGCATTTGGATTCAGTCGGTCTCTTGTTCCATTCTTTCTATCTCGCCCCACTGACCGACCCAAGACTCACAACAATCCCTTCTGAGTCACTCACCATCCTGACTTGGAAATACATCACGTTTCCTTCACTATCACTGGGTAAAAATCCTGGAACTCCCGGTCGAATAGCATTGTGGTTCTACCAACAGCACATGGTCAGCAGTGATTGAAGAAGACAGCTCACCCACATCATCTCAAAGACGGGAAATTAGGGGCTGGCAGTAAATCCTAGGCCCAGCCAATGATGGCTGTGTGCTATATGTGAATAAAAGGTGACAGCCTTCCAGAGTTGGTACGGTGGTCAGCAATCCTGCTGCACTGTAAACGCCACGCCCACTACCACTGCAATCCTCTGTTATTCCCATTTCTTCATCTAATCTTGAGTCACAGTGCAAGAAAATCCAGGAAAACCAATGTGACGATCAGCGACATTTTGGCCCAACGTGCTTTAATCAAACTAGAAATGTTCTGATATCTGGGAATTCCAAGTGATAAACAACTACTTGTTTATTTATTTTAAGTTTCAAAGAGGAACAGCAATGAGGAACGCAGGAAATGATAAGGTAATGTGTCTTAGGCAGCTGTGGAGTAATGCTGTACACTCAGTATGAAGGGATGTGCT
Source organism: Hemiscyllium ocellatum (assembly GCF_020745735.1). NCBI lineage: Eukaryota > Metazoa > Chordata > Chondrichthyes > Orectolobiformes > Hemiscylliidae > Hemiscyllium > Hemiscyllium ocellatum. Next base: position 11,964,136 of record NC_083440.1, on the reverse strand, counting down.
CATTGTACTCAAACAGGGGGCAGGAGCAAACGGTTTGCGGTTCCATGTTGTAAGTGATAGGTAACAGGTATAAAACAAATAGCACGGGTTTTAATGCAGTTTGGATGCTGACCGTCAGTCGGGAAGAGCAATTCTGAACATTGGCTCACGTTGCAGCTCTACACCAGCTGCCAGTTACAGCCTATCTTCTTAATGTCACAGGCCCACAGCAGCCAGTTGAGTTTTTGTTCGTTGCATGGAGGGTAATGGATCACGTTGCCTTTATCCATCCCGACATTCTTCAGCAGGCTCGCCAGCATGTGGGAGAACCTGTCAAAGCTGAAATTTCCATAGTCAGCTCCGATCCCACTGCAACCTGCTAATATTCAATAAAAGAACAATTCAACTCTTCTAACCTCACAGCATAGTGTTCCAGACCAAGCCGTCTCGATCGAGGTGGCAATGTACTGTCAGAGCTCTCAGTTACTGAGGGAGTGCTGCACTGTCAGAGGGTCAGTACTGAGGGAGTGCTGCACTGTCAGAGGGTCAGTACTGAGGGAGTGCTGCACTGTCGGAGCTCACAGTACTGAGGGGGTGCTGCACTGTCGGTGGGTCAGTACTGAGGGAGTGCTGCACTCTCGGAGCTCTCAGTACCGAGGGAGTGCTGCACTGTCGGAGCTCTCAGTACTGAGGGAGTCCTGCACTGTCAGAGGATCAGTACTGAGGGAGTGCTGCACTGTAAGAAGGTCAGTACTGAGGAAATGCCGATCTGTCAGAGGGTCATGACTGAGGGAGTGCCGCACTGTCAGAGGGTCAGTATTGAGGGTGTGCCGCATATTCAGAGGTTCAGTACTGAGGGATGAACAACGGCGAGATGAAGCTATTGGTGGCGCTTTTGTGTCGGAGGTGTGCTTTATGGGAAAAGGAGTGGACCTTTCAGTCCCTCGAGGAGAAAGTGAGGACTGCAGATGCTGGAGATCAGAGCTGAAAATGTGTTGCTGGAAACGCGCAGCAGGTCAGGCAGCATCATGATTCCTGAAGAAGGGCTCATGCCCGAAACGTCGACTCTCCTGCTCCTTGGATGCTGCCTGACCTACTGCGTGTTTCCAGCGACACATTTTCAGCTCTGATCTCCAGCATCTGCAGTCCTCACTTTCTCCTCGAGGGACTGAAAGGTCCACTCCTTTTCCCATAAAGCACACCTCCGACACAAAATCGCCGCCAATAGCTTCATCTCGCTGTTGTTCATCCCTCAAGTTTTCAAGCTTTCATCAAACCGTCCCTGCTCATTTTGTGGAACAGCATCAAATGAGTTGAAGGCCTCACCCTGTTCCTGTGGGACAGGCTGGAAAAGAGACTGAATGGCCTCCTCCTGTTCCTGTGGGACAGGCTGGAAAAGGGACTGGATGGCCTCCTCCTGTTCCTGTGGGACAGGCTGGAAAAGGGACTGAATGGCCTCCCTGTTCCTGTGGGATAGGCTGGAAAAGGGACTGAATGGCCTCCTCCTGTTCCTATGGGACAGGCTGGTAAAGGGACTGAATGGCCTCCTCCTGTTCCTGTGGGACAGGCTGGAAAAGGGGCTGAATGGCCTCCTCCTGTTCCTGTGGGACAGGCTGGAAAAGGGACTGAATGGCCTCCCTGTTCCTGTGGGATAGGCTGGAAAAGGGACTGAATGGCCTCTCCCTGTTCCTATGCGACAGGCTGGTAAAGGGACTGAATGGCCTCCTCCTGTTCCTGTGGGACAGGTTGTGGAAGAGGCCATCACCTGCCAAATCGCAGTCCATCCACTATTGGAGGTCAGCTGTGTGATGACACGTGGTGGCTCAGGAAATAAAACAAACTTTTTTTTCCAGTTTAAGCAAATAAGGTGAAGCTTTTTTTTACAGACTCAGAGAGATAACACGATCTACGCCATGTTCACAAATATATGTGTGTGTGGAACAGGCTGGGTAATGGGCCGAATAGCCTCCTCCAGTCCCTGTGGGAACAGGTTGGAGAGGGAGCTGAATGGCTCTCCTCTTGTTTCTCCCCCAGCTCACTTTAGGGAATAAGATTTTCCTCAAATCCCCTCTAAGCCTCCTGACTTTCATTTTAAAACTTTGTTCTCTTGTTACTGACCCATCAACTAAGCAGAATGTTGTTTTCTATCCAACTGTCTGTGCCCCCCCATAATCTTGTCCACCACTACCGGGTCCTCCCTCAGCATTCCCTGTTCCAAGAGAAACAACTGAAGCTTATCCGACCTGTCTGCATCACTGAAATGCTCCATCTCGGGCATTATCCTCTGCTCACTACCTCCAGTGCACTTATATTAGGGGGCCAGAACCATACACTGTCCTGCAAGAGAAAGAGAGAAGAAAGAGAGAAAGAAAGAAAGAGAGAAAGAGAGAACGAGAGAAAGAGGGAGAAATAACAAAAGAGAGAAAGAGAGACAAATAACAAAAAAGAGAGCAAGTGCAAGAAACAGAGACAAAGAAAGAAAAAGAGAGAAGACGAAGACAGAACGAGAGAGAAAGACAGTGCGAGAAAGACAGACAGAAACATGGATGGAGAGAAACCGACAAACAGGTACAGGCAAAGACAGACAGGCTCAGAAAACGAGATACTGGAACAGAGGCAGACACAGAAGGAAAGAGAGGGAAGGGGAAAAGTGAGATAGAAACAAAGGTGAGGCAATGAGAGACATGGAGACGGTGAGGAGATCATGCTCAACATGCCAGATCCTCTCAGCTCCCTCTCCCCACGGTGTCTCTCTCTCTCTCTCTCTCTCTCACATACATACACACACACACACACACACACACACACACACACACACACACACACACATACACACACACACATACACACACACTCTGTCTCTCTCTCTCTCTCTCTCTCTCTCTCTCGCTCTATCTCTCGCTCTCTTTTTCCCATTAGGGACAAAGCATGCTCCTGGATCCCCAAAGGGACACAACTTGCTTTGCGGAAATTTAAAGAATCAAACCTTGCATTGAGATTTAAACAGACACCACACACTCTCACTTATACACAGACAGACTGAAAGACAGTGACTCACCAGTACTCACCCCGGGGCAATCCCCATGGAAAGAGGCTGATGGCTGCCTGAGAGAGATTTAAAAATCCCCAGGTCTGTCACTCAAATACCATCTCCTCCCAAATCCCAGTTCATCCAGTATTGGAGGTCAGTTGTGTGATTCCACGTAGTGGCTCAGGAAATAGAACAAACTGTTTTTTTTAAACAGTATAAACAAATAAGGTTACAATTCATACAGACTCAGAGAGGTAAAAGAATCTATGCCATGCTCAAATATATATGTGTATACGCATTTCTATTTCTATTCATTAATTTCTGGATTTTTGGGAGTGTCTACAATTTAGAAGTGGTACAATGAACAGCAGACAGGAGCAATTTATCCAAGAAATACATTGCTGCAGTGGCGTGGGAAGGCCACCAGAGGGTGCCGATGTATCATATTAAACAGCAGGGCAACATCTTTCTAGGCCACTCTGGCCCTATTCCCAGACTATCCTCCCTCGTTCTAGAATTGACACACTAAGAAGTTGAGAGAAAAAAAAGCTTTAATATTTTGAAGTAGTTTTGAGTTCAGGTACTAACATGTGTATTTATATAGCCACAATAATGCTAATTGACCCACATTGTTGCCTTCCCGCTGATGTTCTGGGAGGTAGTGTCTGGAGATGTGCAGACACATTGACTCTCTCAGTGTTACGATCCCGAACAGTCCTGATATTGTCACCACACACCAACCTAAACACCTTTCAAAACTTATAAACACCCATTGTGAACTGTTTTCCTTCTTTTACTGATATACCAACACTAAATTCCAAGATGGAGGACAGGAAAGATTTCTGGCTGTAAGAGCTGCTCCTTTTTTGAGGTATTTTAGGTGTTGGAGGTGATTTCCTGGAATTCCAGGAGCAGCAATTACTGGTTTATATGCTGTTACATTGTTTAGGAACTTTGGAGGAAAAAGAAGTCAAAACAACAGCAGTTTTAAAAGGGAGAAGAGCAGACAAAGGAAGCGCATGGTGAGGTCAGTGCAGGACAGAGAGAGAGAGAGAGAGAGAGAGAGAAGAGAGAGAGAACCTGCACAGTTACTGCCTTTGCTGTTTGATTTCATGTATCGCTGGACACCGGAGTGCATCTGGGAAAATTAACAAACAATGAAATTCACAACTGATCTTGGAAGAACCGGTTTGGGCGAAGCGAAGTTCACAGCACAGAATCAGATAAGTTAATTATTGTTTTAAGTTTGTCCAAGAGAAAGGCTGCAGTAGTGAGTAGAGTGGGTTCTTTCTTAATTATATGTTTTTTGGAGATAAGTCTCTTGATTAAACTAAAAATATAAGCCATAGCTATTAATTTAACCTGGGGCAGTATTTGTAGAGGAGTAAGATGGTATTATTTTCTGGGTCTGTAGATTGTGAGGGAGCAAAAATGGCCTTTGCAGTGATATGTACTTCTTGTCAAATATGGGAGTTTAAAGAGAGTTTAAGGGCTACTGCGGATTATATCTGCCATAAATGCTGTTGGATGTGAATCTTATCAGATTGAGTGGATCGGTTGGAGAGACAGAAGCGATGAGGAATTTGCAACAGCAACAGTATGGGATGGATGGCAGTTATAGGAAGGGGGGCAAGTCTCAGATACAGTCACATAGATGGGTTAACTCCAGGAAGGGTAAGAAAGGTAGGCAGCTAGGGCAGGAGACTTTTGTGGATATAACCATTTCAAATAGGTATGCTGTTTTGGAAAATGTATGGGGTGATGGATTCTCAGGGGAACGTAGCACAAACAGCCAAGTTTCTGGTATTGAGACTGGCTCTAATGCAACGAGAGGTACGTCAGCTTCCAAGAGATCAATTGTGTTCGGGGATTCTGTAGTCAGAGGTACAGACAGACATTTCTGTGGCCAGCAGAGATTTTAAAAAAATCAAAATGGTGTGTTGTTTCCCTGGTGCCAGGAGCAAGGATGTCTCAGAGAGGGTGCAGAATGTTCTCATGGGGGAGGGGGGCCAGCAGGAGGTCATTGTCCACATTGGAAGGGAAAAGGTTGAGATTCTGAAGGGATATTACAGAGAGTTCAGCAGAAATTTAAAAAGGAGGTCCTCAAGGGTAGTAATATCTGAATTATTCCAAGTGCTATGAGCTAGTGAGGGCAGAAATAGGAGGATAGAGCAGAAGAATGCATGGCTGAGGAGCTGGTGTATGGGAGAAGGATTCACATTTTTGGATCATTGGAATCTTTTTTGGGGTAGAAGTGACCTGTACAAGAAGGACGGATTGCACCTAAATTGGAAGGGGACTGGCAGGGAACTTTGCGAGAACTGCTCAGGAGGATTTAAACCAGTACGGTGGGGGCGGAGGGGAGGTGTGGAGAGAGACCCAGAGATAGTGAGGGAAGAGATCGATCTGAGACGGGTACAGCTGAGAACAGAGGTGAGTCAAAACAGTCAGGGCAGGCAGGGATAAGGTTGGACTAATAAATTAAACAGCGTTTATTTCAATGCAGGGGGCCTAATGGGAAGGCAGATGAACTCAGGGCACGGTTAGGAAGATGGGACTGGGATATCATAGCAATTACGGAAACATGGCTCAGGGATGGACAGGACTGGCAACTTAATGTTCCAGGATACAAATACTACAGGAAGGATAGAAAGGGAGGCAAGAGAGGAGAGGGAGTGATATTTTTGATAAGGGGTAGCATTACAGCTGTGCTGAGGGAGGATATTCCGGGAAATTCATCCAGGGAAGTTATTTGGGTGGAACTGAGAAATAAGAAAGGGATGATCATCTTATTGGGATTGTATTATAGACCCCTCCAATAGTCAGAGGGAAATTGAGAAACATAAGTGTAAGGAGATCTCAGCTCTCTGTAAGAATAATACAGAATTTGAACTTTCCAAACATCGACTGGGACTGCCATAATGTTAAAGGTTTAGATGGAGAGGAATTTCTTAAGTGCGTACAAGACAATTTTCTGATTCAGTATGTGGATGTACCTACTAGAGAAGGTGCAAAACTTGACCTACTCTTGGGAAATAAGGCAGGGCAGGTGACTGAGGTGTCAGTGGGGGAGCACTTTGGAGCCAGCGACCATAATTCTATTCATTTTAAAATAGTGATGGAAAAGGATAGACCAGATCTAAAAGTTGAAGTTCTAAATTGGTGAAAGGACAAATTTGACGGTATTAGGCAAGAACTTTCATAAGCTGATTGGAGGCAGATGTTCACAGGTAAAGGGACGGCTGGAAAATGGGAAGCCTTCAGAAATGAGATAACGAGAATCCAGAGAAAGTATATCCCTGTCAGGGTGGAAGAGAAGGATGGTAGGTATAGGGAATGCTGGATGACGAAAGAAATTGAGAGTTTGGTTAAGAAAAAGATGGATGCATATGTCAGGTGTAGACAGGATAGATCTTGTGAATCCTTAGAAGAGTATAAAGGCAGTAGGATTATATGTAAGAGGGAAATCATGAGGGCAAAAAGAGGACATGAGATAGTTTTGGCAAATAGAATTAAGGAGAATCCAAAGGGTTTTTACAAATATATTAAGGACAAAAGGGTAACTAGGGAGAGAATAGGGCCCCTCAAAGATCAGCAAGACGGCCTTTGTGTGGAGCCACAGAAAATGGGGGAGATACTAAATGAATATTTTTCATCAGTATTTACTGTGGAAAAGGGTGGAAGATATAGACTGTAGGGAAATAGATGGTGGCATATTGCCAAATATCCAGATTACAAAGGAGGAAGTGCAAGATGTCTTGAAATAGTTAACGGTGGATAAATCCCCAGGACCTGATCAGGTGTACCAGAGAACTCTGTGGGAAGCTAGAGAAGTGATTGCTGGGTCTCTTGCTGAGATATTTGTATCATCGATAGTCACAGGTGAGGTGCTGGAAGACTGGAGGTTGGCAAATGTGGTGCCACTGTTTAAGAAGGGCGGTAAAGACAGGCCAGGGAACTATAGACTGGTGAGCCTGACCTCATGGTGGGCAAGTTGTTGGAGGGAATCCTGAGGGACAGGATGTACATGTATTTGGAAAGGCAAGGACTGATTAGGGATAATCAACATGGCTTTGTGCATGGGAAATCATGTCTCACAAACTTGATTGAGTTTTTTTTTTGAAGTAGTAACAAAGAAGATTGATGAGGGCAGAGCAGTAGATGTGATCTATATGGACTTCCGTAAGGTGTTTGACAAGGTTCCCCATGGGAGACTGATTAGCAAGGTTAGATCTCATGGAATACAGGGAGAACTGGCCATTTGGATACAGAACTGGCTCAAAGGGAGAAGACAGAGGGTGGTGGTGGAGGGTTGTTTTTCAGACTTGGAGGCCTGTGACCAGTGGAGTGCCACAAGGATCGGTGCTGGGCCCTCTACTTTTTGTCATTTACATCAATGATTTGGATGCGAGTTTAAGAGGTACAGTTAGTAAGTTTGCAGATGACACCAAAATTGGAGGTGTAGTGGGCAGCAAAGAGGATTACAACAGGGTATGGACCAGATGGGACAATGGGCTGAGAAGTTGCAGATGGAGTTTTATTCAGTTCAATGCGAGGTGCTGCATTTTGGGAAAGAAAATTTTAGCAGGACTTATACACTTAATGGTAAGGTCCGAGGGAGTGTTGCTGAACAAAGAGACCTTGGAGTGCAGGTTCATATATCCTTGAAAGTGGAGTTGCAGGTAGATAGGATAGTGAATAAGGTGTTTGATATGCTTTCCTTCATTGGTCAGAGAATCGAGTACATGAGTTGGGAGGTCATGTTGTGGTTGTATAGGACATTGGTTAGGCCACTGTTGGAACATTGCATGCAATTCTGGTCTCCTTCCTATCGGAAAGATGTTGTGAAACGTGAAAGGGCTCAGAAAAGATTTACAAGGATTTTGCCAGGGTTGGAGGATCTGGGTGACAGGGAGAGGCTGAACAGGCTGGGGCTGTTTTTCCTGGAGTGTCGGAGGCTGAGGGGTGACTTTATAGAGGTTTACAAAATTATGAGGGGCATGGATAGGATAAATAGACAAAGTAAAGATATAAAAGAGATCTAAGGGGCAACTTTTTCACACAGAGGGTGGTACGTGTATGGAATGAGCTGCCAGAGGAAGTGGTGGAGGCTGGTACAATTGCAACATTTAAGAGGTATTTGGATGGGTATATGAATAAGAAGGGTTTGGAGGGTAATGGCAGGTGGGACGAGATTGGATTGGGATATCTGGTCGACATGGATGAGTTGGACCGAAGGGTCTGTTTCCGTGCAGTACATCTCTGTGACTCTATGACTAAATGTCCAAAGACAAAAGGGCAGGTTAAATACTGGATGCTTCCAATGGCTGCGGGAGTGTGACTGGGTTCCCTGTGTTCCTGCAGGGATCTCTCAGTTAAAGGGACCCAAGCCATTTCCTTCCCTAATCGTAGATTCATACAGTACAATGGAGACCCTTGGGCCCATCAATATTGTCCACCAGAAATTCACTGTGCCCACACTAGTCCCATTATCCAGCAATTGGACCATCAGCTCCCCCTATTGGACATTACTCAGAGGTCTTCCCCACACACACCACACACCCCCAACGAAACAATGGATTATACTTTCACAGACACCGTGCCAGAGACTGGAATGGAATTACAAATAATTTTCTCCATGAAGTGGATTTAAATTCTGTGGTGGGATGTGTGTGGATTTGTTGTCTCTCTCTCTCACTGACCTAATGATGTTAACGATGAGTCACCATCCCCTACCCCTTTGGTGTATCAGACGTAAAGGAAGTAGAGGGTGGGTCATGGTATCGCAGGAAGGGTAGATGTTTGGGAAGACGGATTAAGTCCTCCATTCTCCATCCATTTGATTCTAACGCCTCACATCTGCAAAGCTGGAAAGAAACCTTTCCTATCAACTGATAAGGCAGTAGACACCAGCCACCGTGCTGTGTGAAAGCCGTGACGGCCTATTGCAGCAGGATCATGAAGCCATCTCGAGACTGAGGACACTTCCTGGAATGCTAGCCCTCTCTCTGCCTCTCTCCTTCACTCCCTGCAAGCCTGAGGTCTGGATGAAGTAAACAAATGCCAACTTGCAGATCGTTTCAGACCACATCTCTGCTCTCTGAAACCAACCCCATTGCTCTGTGGATGAACACCTCAACTCCCCTCCCAAATGACCAAGAACACATGGGAACTGGGCCTCCTCCACCTCCAAAACCTAACCATCCAATGCCTGGAGGAAGAACGCCTCATCTACTGCCTTGAGATCCTAAAAGCACACTGGATTAATGTGGATTTCACCAGTTTCCTAACTTACCCTCCCCACACGTTATCCTAGTCCAAAGCCTCAAATTCAGCACCTCATCCTGTTCTGTCCATCATATTTCTCATCTATCTGCTCCACCCTATTCTCTGACCTATCACCTCACCTTAATGTACCAGTCGCTTTCTCAGCTACATTCCCCTCGTTCCCAAACCCCCCCCCCCCCCCCCCCCATTTATCTCATCTCCTCTGAGATCTGGATAAGCCCACTTTGGGAATTTGACGGGCTCCTGAATGATCCCCAGACACCCGCACCCCCACTTCCTGTCTCCATAAATGATATATAAAGGAATCGTCCAACTGTTCAAAACAGAAACCACCTTCTGAAGCCCTCCCCCCCCCCAACCTCACCCCCCTGACATACAGCTGTCTCACCTCCAACCTCTCTTGAGTTTGGACTAAACTGGCACTTCTTCCACTAGTACTGGAGACCATGTTGCAGTCACTCCAATCGTGTTTCTGTTATTACTACAAGACCAATAGCCTTCTTGCTGATGTTAAAATTAGCAGCATATCTGTCTGCAGTGAAGCTAAATTACCCCTGCCTTCTCTCCCCAACGAGGGGAAAGTGAGGACTGCAGATGCTGGAGATCAGAGCTGAAAAATGTGTTGCTGGAAAAGTGCAGCAGGTCAGGCAGCATCCAAGGAGCAGGAGAATCGACATTTCGGGCATAAGCCTTCTTCAGGAATGAGGAAGGGCTTATGCTTGAAAAGTCGATTCGCCTGCGCCTTGGAGGCTGCCTGACCTGCTGCGCTTTTCCAGCAACACGTTTTTCAGCTCTTCTCTCCCCAAGCCCAATCCTCAGTCTTTGACATGCACCACCCTGCTTAAATCAGATTATATCTCTGTTCACCCCGGGTCCAGTCAGATCGCCAATCCCTCATTTACCCTGGATCCAAACTGTGAAGCCCGTTCCAACAGTCTGACGGGTGTACAGGGAGTTAGAAACATAAGGGCATGATGAGACCATTCGGCCCTTCGCGTCTCTACTGCTATTCAATGAGAGCATGGCTGATTAGTGGGCGAATTCCATATCCCTGCCCTTGGCCTATATCTCTTCGATTTTCTGTTAAACAAAGGTATTATCTTTCTCAGATTTAGAATTAGCAACTGATGTAGCATTCACTGCTGTTTGTGGAGGTGTGTTCCAAAACTCTATACTGTATTCTGTTGCAATGCATGCTTTATCAGTGTGAATTGACTGTAACGCGATTGACGAATTGTGAAAAATTTCTACTGAGCAGGTATATAGATTTCCTCTAGCGATCTTCTACAGCACAAATTTCTATAGCGCGAGGTCGAAGATCTATCCACCCGAAACTAGCCCCTGTTATGCAGCCAGTATAATTTAATTTCATACCATCTAAAAAGTGTCCTTCTCTATCCTTCCTCAGTCCAAAAAGAATGAACTCACGTTCTCTTCTATTGAACTCCATCTGTCATCATTTTGCCCATTGATCTAGTTCAGTGGTTCAAGGAGGTGGTTCACCAGAAACAAATAAACATTGGCAATAAATATCAGCTGAGCCAGCGGCATCCACATTGTAGGAAACAATAAACAGAGAAGGATTGCAGCCTGTGGACTGATTGTGGTCCCAATCCCACAAATGTCCCTCCAGAGTAGCCATTTGTTGATCTATGGTTCTCTGCTCTTACTCGTCTTATCTTTGCAACATCTTTCATCACAAGTACGTGGGGAAGATGAATCTCCAACTCTCTGAAGCTCCCCACTGTCACTTGTTAATCAGTCCTGCTCAATGTTTACTGCCACAGAATTAGAAAGGGAGGAAAGACTGGATTTATTCAGTACAGTGCACAGGAATGTGTCAGTCAGACTATTTCCATTGTAATGGTTGAGGAAATGGCTCACCCCTACCATCTAGGTAAAGGGACAGATGCTAAACGGTGTTTTCACCACAAACTATCAGATCCCTCCAGTGTATTCAATAAAGTATCCAAAATGTGTCTCGTTCTCCTCAGGCAAAACTGGGTCGTATACCTGTGCAGGTGTGTGCCATACAGCATACATCACATCTGCATTCCTGGGGAGATTTTCCTCCAGCATAACTGTTCCAGTGATCCTCTGTATGTTTTCACAAGGAATTGACACAGCCAGACTTTGTGGCAGACTATGTTTCTGATTATTTCCAATCCATTAGGATTTGTTATGCTCTTCGCAATAGTGTCCAAGCTTTCCTTAGAATTAGAGGGTGTCAATTCAGAACAGAAATGTGGAGACATTTCTTCAGCCAGAGAGTGGTGGGCCTGTGGAATTCATTGCCACGGAGTGCAGTGGAGGCCGGGACGCTAAATGTCTTCAAGGCCGAGATTGATAGATTCCTGTTGTCTCGAGGAATTAAGGGCCACGGGGAGAATGCGGGTAAGTGGAGTTGAAATGCCCATCAGCCATGATTGAATGGCAGAGTGGACTCGATGGGCTGAATGGCCTTACTTCCACTCCTGTGTCTTATGGTCTTTTCTTGAATATCTTCATGACCCTCTGCCAGGTTTTCAGAAATTTTGTAAACGTATATCACACTTAAGTTTTTTTTTCTAACTTCTCGTGATCTTTTGCAATACCTTACAATGTTTGCAAGAATCTATAACATTGTATAACTATTCATTATCTTTTAAAACTCTTTGTAGTACTTTTCCACACTCCTTTACCAACTATAATCCATTATAACCTTGAACAATGAATTACCAACTAATTTATAGATTTATAATGCCTCATAATTTCATATAAACTTTATTTGGTTTAAAATAAGAGCCCTTTAGTATTGCTTGTACACAATATAAAATGAATTATAATCTTTGTAACAATTGTTAATCATTTATCGGACTTTGCAACAAATTGCTGTCTTTTGCTTCATTTATAAAGAAAAAAAAACAGAATTAGCTCATTTGTGAGATGGGGTGGAATTTCTTCTCTCAGAGGGTTGTGAGTCTTTGGAACACCTTGTGACAGAGAGCTGGGGGGGTTTACCACATTACCCATAGTCCAAATGAAGGGAGGAGCAGGCTGGAGGGACAATCAGTTCAGGCAGCATCCAAAATGCCGCGAAATCGACATTTCGGGCAAAAGCCCTTCCTTTATTCCTGATGAAGGGCTTTTGCCCGAAACGTCGATTTCGCTGCCCCTTGGATGCTGCCTGAACTGCTGTGCTCTTCCAGCACCACTGATCCAGAATCTGGTTTCCAGCACCTGCAGTCATTGTTTTTACCTGGAGGGGCAATCAGCCTCCTCCTATTCCTATATCTTGTCGTCTTACGGAGGCTGGTTGATTTTGTCGTGTTGTGCACTCGATTAATAACCTCACAACTATTCAAAGACTATATGATGTTATGTAATCCGTTTTAGTAATCTGTAAACCATTTAGTTCAATGTAAGCCTTCTATAACCATTAATACTTCACATCAACATATAATCCATTATAACACTTCAAATTTGCCGATAACAATTTGCTGTACATTACAATCTTCCCATACCTGTAAAATCCCCGTGACATTGTTCCCAATCCCAGTCATCATTTATCATTATATTTTTTAATTCTGGCTAGGCCAGCATTTATTACTGATCCCCAATTTCCCAGAGGGCAGATTAGAGTCAACCATACAGTCATAGCGACGTACAAAACATCCAATATCCGAAACTAATCTTGTCCCATTTGCCAGCACTTAGCCCATGCTTTATTATAATATAAAATCATTTATCACACATCATTGCATTGGAGCATAATTTACATGCATTTATAACACTTTAATCCACTGAATCATATATGATTCTAAACTCCTATTTTCTCCCACACTACATTTTGTTTACAATCAGTGGTTTTAATTACCTTTCTTTTAATGTTCTTAGTGACTTAGAACACATTAAGAGTCCTGATGATGCTTTCTGAGTTATCACCATTTGAAACCCTGTCAAAACACCCTCGTAATCAATTCGCAGAGCTCTGCCCTAAATCTTCATTAACATTTCCTGTTGGGAAAATCCTGGCGAGTTCACTTGCCCCCCACTATCCGGGATCTTGTTGATTGCTTGGAAACTCTGTCCGTATCATGTGGGAACGTGTACTACAGCACAGAGAGATGACGCCGATTTGTTTAGTTGGAATGGAGATCCAGTTGGATCTACCAACTGTCAGACATAACTAGCCCATTAAGATCAGTCCAGGGAAGGCTGTGCTGATTGGTCAATGAGTTACCATGGGAATTGAGGCAGTAAATGAGACTCCCCATGACAATTTCTCAGTGAAAAACGTACAAAACATGCACAGACCCCCACTATTGGCAGAGCTCTGGGTCTGCCGGTACCGCTGGAGGAGTTGGTTAGCTCAGTTGATTGGAAGGTTACATCCCACTACAGGGAAATGCCACAGCGCCGGTTCGATCCCTGCACCGGCGGAGATCACCATGAAAGTCTCCGTTTCCACCTGAAACATGGTGCCCCTCAGGTTAAACCACCACCAGTTGCACCTCCCTCTCTTTCTAAAACGTACGATTACAGCAACGTCACTTTTTTATATAGCCAAGTGACAAAGCAACCACCTTTCTCATTCAGAGTAAATTGGTCTTTCCCTTCAAAGCCCACTTTCTTGCACCCCAGAACTGTCAACGATCAGTGAAAACTTTGGAAGTTCCTGCTCCTTTTCAGTAATGTATAACATCTGGTACTCCAAGCGCATTCCATAGACCAATAGACATGATACCGAAGAGAAAGGTCTTATTTGGCACATCTCGCCCACTCTGACCCAAAGGCACCCAGATGTCCTTTCAAATCCCATCTTCCTGTCCCATCACCCTGCAGCTTACAACACTTAAGCTGTGGATCCAGGTACTATTTAAAGGAACTTAGGGTCTCTGCCTCCACCATTAACTCAGGCAGTGAATTCTAGACACTGACCGCACTCTGTGGGGAAAAGAACTTTCCTCATGTGCCCTCTCTTCATCTGCTACTCAACTTGAATCAATGCCCCCCTGATTTTTTAACTCCCTGCAATAGGACACTGGTTCCTCCATCCCTCTATCTCTGTCCTAGACCTCAATCACGTTGTCCCTCAGCCTTCCCTATCCTAAAGAAAACTACCCCAACCTTTCCAATCTCTGCTGGTAGTTACAATTCCCCAGCCCTGGTAAAGTTCCAGTAGATCACCTTTGAACTCTCCCAGAGCAACATGGTGACCAGAACTGTGTACAATACTCCAGTTGTGGCCTCACCAGTGTCATTTACAGTTCGATCATTATGTAAATGATTTTGTATTCCATATCTCTGCCCTCTTTACAACCTTATTGAGCTGTACTGCTGCCTTTAGGGACCTGAGCACCTGCCCACCAAGGTCTTGCCCTTCATTTACCCTCTCAGTATATTACCATTTATTGTGTACTCCCTTTTACTGTTTGGCCTCCCTAAGCATTCTTTCCCCCACTATATGTATATCATTGTTGGAGTTTACAGCAGTCCACACTATGTACCAGGTTTTCTCGCTGTGAGGAGAACAGTCCCAACCTCTTCAATCTATCCTCATCACTGAGCTTTCTCATCCCTGAAAACCTTCCTGTCAATCCCCTCTGCCCTCTCTCCAATGTGTTCCCATCTTCCCTGTAGTGTGGAGCCCACAACTGTACCCAATACTCCAGCTGAGGTTTAACAAGGGTCTAGTATAACTTCAAAATCACCTCCTTCCTCTTGTACTGAGTAATAAAGTTGAGGATACTGTACGCTTCAGCAATTGCTCTCTCACCCCGTCCTGCCTCCTTCACTCAAATCGTTGGGTGTATTCCCGAATTGAAGATAGAATCAGATGTGTTTATGACTATTGGGTTTTAATTCCTGTATTCTTTTAAATTCTAATTTCACCATCTGTCGTAGTGGGATGTGAACCTAAGGCCTAGAACTTTGTCCTGGGCTCTCGGATTATGATTAGCCCAGTGACCTCGCTGCAAACCCGCTGTCTCCCCTTGCTGATTCCTGCCATCCCGATATTTTTCAGAGTGGTTGGTCAGCACTGGTCTCTTCAGAAAGCTGGCCTTGAGAGAGGCTTCCATTTCTGGAACAAGGTGTTCCTCTATCGATTCTGAACAATTAAATACAAACTCGTTGGTACAATTCAATTCCGAGGAACACACACAGGATGTGAAACATTAAATCTGTTTTTCTCTCCACAGATGCTGCCGAACCTGTTGAGTTTCTCTGTGTTTGTTTCGTATCTCCAGAATCCACAGTATTTTCTTTCTATTTTGGACAGAGAGCTGGACTGCGGGTTTAGATTGGGACTGAATCAGGATTGGTGATAGGGAGGGAGGTGGAATTATTAAGAATGGATCAAGCACTACAGAAACCAGGGTATCAAGATTACGAATGCGAGCTGAACAGATGTCTCTGTTGTGAAACACTCCAATTTTGTTTTGGAGTGGAGAATGCTACACGATGAGAATGAGACAGCTGGATTTTTTGGGGGGGACTGAGTCAGATTTATTGATTGTTTATCGGTAGTTTGACTGTTCTGTGATTGAATAGGATCGACAGGGAGAGACAAGAGAAACAGGATTGATTTAGGATTACGACAAATCAATGGGGAATGAGCAATAGACAATAGACAATAGGTGCAGGAGTAGGCCATTCAGCCCTTTGAGCCTACACCGCCATTCAATATGTTAATGGCTGATCATTCCTTAATCAGTATCCTGTTCCTGCCTTATCTCCATCACCCTTGATTCCACTATCCTTGAGAGCTCTATCCAACTCTTTTCTAAGTGACTCCAGAGACTGGGCCTCCACTGCCCTCTGGGGTAGAGCATTCCACACAGCCACCACTCTCTGGATGAAGACGTTTCTCCTCATCTCTGTCCTAAATGGTCTGCCCCGTATTTTAAGCTGTGTCCTCTGGTTCGGCACTCACCCATCAGTGGAAACATGTTTCCTGCCTAGGAGTTTCCAATCCTTTTATAATCTTATATGTCTCAATCAGATCCCCTATCAATCTTCTAAACTCAAGGGTATACAAGTCCAGTCGCTCCAGTCTTTCAGCGTAATCCTGCCATTCCAGGAATTGACCTTGTGAGCAGGACTGAAGGACATCTGGAATGTTCATTCGGTTCTGGAAATTGGGAGTCGGACAGGGTGATCAATTCGAAAGGGACACAAGTTGAGGGAGAAACGCAAACACAGAGGTTGCTGTAGAAACTTGGAACCTGTTCCGAAGAAAGGTCAGTTAGACTCGTGATGGTAACTCTGATTTCTCTCCACAGATGCCACCAGACCTGCCGAGTTTCTCCAGCAATTTCTGTTTCTTTGCATCAGGTCTCTAGCGTCCACAGTTCCTTGTTTTATTGAAGATAAAATGCACCTTGTTTTAGGAGACCTACCCAGCATGCTAAATAACCAGAAACCTCGGTCAGGGCTGGAAATCGGCTGGAAGTTGATGAAAATGGGAAATGCTTTCATCCCCATTGAGGCACTGGGATTGGTAATTGGGAAATGAAGCTAACATAATTGATAGGTTTTGATGATTATGTAACTGACAGAAAACACCCTTGAGTGATAAAGAACCTTGATTTGTCTTTCTCCAAAATATGTTAACTCTGCCTGTTTGGTGGCATCTTATGTAGACCTGACCAGCTAAAAACAACAGATCTCCTTCCCTGAAGCATATTGGTGAATGAGATGTCCTTTTTGTCCCCACTAACAGCAAGGGAGCAGTGGTCATTATTCAACAATGAAGGGATACCAAGTTAAGGTTTTTAAAATGATGAACGGTGCGGACAAAATAGATATGGAGCAGATGCTTCCTCCTGTGGGAATTTGAGGGTGAGAGGTCACAGGCTTAGGAGAGGGGGCAGCGAACTTAAAACAGAATTGAGGAGAAACTGCATCTCCAAAAAGGTGTAAATTGGTGGATTTTGGAGTGGATGCTGGGATAGTGAGTGCATTTCCGGAGGGGTTAGACAGATTTCTAATTGGTAATGTGTTGAAGGGTTATGGGGAGAAGGCCGTAAAATAGGGGGGAGGAGCATATCAGCCTTGATCAAGTGGCAAATCAGACTCAATGGGCCAAGCGGTCTAAGTCCACACGTATATCTTATGAACTGATTCCAGGTATCTGCTACTGTCTGATGTTACCATTTGCCATTGGCAGGATTTGATCCCGGGTCTCCCGAGCATCAGCTGGGTCTCTGAATTAGCAATAACACTCCAAGCCTATCATTTGCTCACTCGTATCAACATCGTTCCTTACATCTTCCTCACCTTGTAGACTCAAGGAGCAGTCCTCAACAATACCACGCCATGCTGAGCAATTGTGATTGTAATGCCATGTCTCGATATGACACCCCGTGGAGCCATGAGTGACAGTAGCTCACCATTCCCTGTTTATGGCTGGATATACAGCACATCCCTCCCAACAATATTCTGTGGGAAAGATACCCCTCCAGCAAATTTGCACATTTTGCAACCTCAGTTCACTGAGAAGGAGAAACCAGTAAAACCTTGTGAATGTCACATGCGACTTGTTTACACACCTCAGAAACTGTGCTCCAGTGTGACCTCCATATTAATTTCCAAGTTCAACGAACCTTTTATTAACTGGCATCATGGACAAGATGTGCCAAATGATCAAATATTCTGGATAATCGAGAAATCCCTGAAAATTAGGAAATATCTACACACTTCCTCAAAACATACAGTACGGAATAGAAATGAAACGCAGGGTTATATGCACATCGCTGTTATACTTTAGTTTCACCATAAATGCTCCGACATTGTCATAGATCAAAGTATTAATGTATAGAGATTGGCTGGTTTATCAGGAGGGCTGGTTGATGAAGGTGCTGGTAAAAAAGTTGAATTATTCTGTTTTCACTTGATTTTCTCTATGGAACGGCAGCCTGGATTCAGATCGCTGCTTTCATGAATTCCTCAGCTTAAGACCTAACCCTGGAGCTGCTGTGCGGTTAGGGAAGTGTTATAATGAGGAGGTTAATACCCCAGCCCCCGAGAATTCAAACCTAATCACTCAAAGGGGAGTGCCTCACACTATTATCGCTTAAAAAGAGTGTGTGGAGGGATATTTTTTTCAGAATCTTCTCTTTTTTAAGGAAAAGAAATCCCTGACACTCACTTTACAACCAAAAGTAACAATTTATTTGTCAACTTTAACAGTGAGCACATTAACTAAAGTATTCCCAGACTGAACAATTCCCCTCTAACTACTAACTATTCCTGGATAACACACGATTCTAATAGCATGCTGTTCCAATAAATACAAGTCCCACTTCTTTCCCAAAACAAAAGAATTTAGTCTCTCAATATTACAAGCAGCTTATGTGTCTTCCAGAACTTTCAGTGTCTTCTCCATTGATCCTTCTATCAGGAATGTTTTCTCTGGAGATTCTTCTGTCAGGAATTTAGATGGAGTCTGGGATCCTGTGGTAAATAGATGGTGCTTTCTCTAAGAACTGAGAGCTGTTATCTCTAAGCAGATGACAGTTAGTTCTGGTGATTTTTCAACTGCCTCCTTAAGACCATTAGACCATACGAGAAAAAAAATTAGGCTATTCAGCCCATCGAGTCTGCACCACCATTCAATCAAGGGGTTGAGATATGTTTCTCAACACCATTCTCCTGCTTTCTCCCCTTGACAATCAGAAATGTATCTATCTCCATCTTAAATATACTCAATGACCTGCGCTCAACAGCCCTCAACAGACATTTCTTCTCTTCATCTCTATTTGAAAGGGTCACCCCTTTACTCTAAGGCTGCGCCCTCGGGTCTGAGTCTGTCCTACCAATAGATACATCTTCTCTGCGTCCCTTCTATCCAGGCCATTCAGTATGCTGTATGTTTCAATCAGATTCAATCTCATCCTTCTAACTTCTATCGAGGAGAAACCCAGAGCACTAAAACATTCCTCATTTGTTAAGCTTTTCATTCCTAGGACCATTCTGTTGAACCTCCTCGGAACACGTTCCAGAGCCAGTATATCCTCCCTGAGACAGTGGTCCCAAAACTGCCAGGTCAGCATATATTGTCCAACCCTAATTATCCAGGGGACAGTCAATTGCCATTCACATGCTGTGGCTCTGCAGGCAAAGATGGGTTTTCTGAGAATAGACAATGGTTTCATGGTCATCGTCAGAGTCTTTATTCCGGATTTTTAACAATTGAATTCTAATTCCATTATGGTAGGATTTGAACCCGGATCCTAGAACATTTCCTGGGATTAACAATCCAGTCACATCTCATCATTTCAAAGTTTCAGTTCAGATATTATCATTTCAAATACTTGATTATTTCATTTCAAACGATATGAATGAATCTCCGAGCAGCACATTGACGGTTGTTGTATTTCAGGCACTAACCACTCAAAGCGGAAAATGAGATTGTCATCATTTTGTTATTGATTCTCTCCTCAACTACCTTCAAGCTGGGTCCTCCGGTGTTTGTTCACTCCACCAACGGGAGCAGTATCTCCACTCCTGCAGTCTAACACCGCTCATCATGTGAACATCTGTATCAAATTTCCTCTCGAAATTCACTCCACCCAGAGAATTAAAAGTACCTTCTCCAATCCATCTCTGTAAATAATGTCCTTCGTTCCCACCCACTTACCTGCACATTCCCTGTAGTTGTAGTTGACAAGGAGATGTCTGTGGAACACCTCTGAGGAGATAACCCTGGGGTCACACAGGTCTACCTGGTCAGCATCATGTGACAAGTGAGGCGGTCACTTCACAGAAGCTGAATGGTCAGGTTCCGGGTCAGTTCATGCCCCACATTCATTTCAATGCAAGCTAGAATGCCACTGGGACTTTCCATCAACTGGAGATTAACTTTGAAGATTAGATTAACTTCAATACTAGGGTAAGAGTTTGAAATTTTGATCACGTTTATGCCATAATGTGAGTTGTGCTAGTATGAGGATCACGGCCTTTTGTCAGGCTTAGATTTCCATTTCAGTTTATTTTTAAAGTTAAGATTATAGTCAGCCTTTGGGTTATTTTACGGCTGAGTTTAGGACTAGAATTCTCATTTGATTGCCGTTTGAACTTGGACATTTAGCAGCAGGGCTAGTGCTAGGTCTAGTTTTACATCTTGGCTTAATGTTAGGGTACTGTTCCAAATTAAATGAACTTAATTAATACTGATAGATTTAGAGTTTAGATTAGGATTAGGAATATACTCAGGTTTAGGGTTTGTGTAAATGCTTATTTTTCTCACTATAGGGTGAAGGTTAATAATGTAATAGTGGGAGGAGTAAATTTCAGTGCGATTGGGTTAGATTTCATTGTCAGAATTTGTCCATAGCACTTAATGTTGAGGTTTTGTTCAAATTTAGGAAGAGATATCAGATTTTTAACTCAGTTAAGAAAGACACCCTGAGAAAGACACAAAGACAGTGTGATGGAAACTGCGGCAGAACTACCAACAACAGCTTTAATTTTTATTTTCCACATCGAATCAACTGAAAGCAATTTGCAGGAGCATTGTGAAACAACATTTAACTCCAAACCATGAAACAGAGAGAAGGGAACAGGGACACGGTTTGAGAAAATCGCAACACATTCAAATGTAGGCCAAACCACAGAGAGAGAGAGAGAGAGAGACAGAAACAGAGACAGAGAGAGCGGGAGACTGAAAGACAGAAGGAAAGAAAGAGACAAAGAGAGGGAGACAGTGAGAGAGAGACACAGAAAGAGAGACTGAGAGGGAGAGACAGTGATGAAGTAAGAGAGACTGAACGAAACAGTAGAAACAATGATAGAGACAAGAGAGAAGGAAAGAGAGGGAAAGAGAGACAGATTAAGAGAAAGAAACAGAGAGGGACAGAGAATGTGAGACACCATGAGAGGCAGAGAGAGAAAGAGACAGAGAGATAGACTTAAGAGAGACAAAGATGAAGGGAGGGAGAGACAGAGTGTGACAGACAAAGAGGGATAGACAGAGAGACACAGAGAGAAAAAGGATAGAGAGATAAAAAAAAGGAAAATGAAAGAGAAAAAGATACAGAGAGAGCGAGTGAGACAGAGGGGGACAGAGGGGAAAGAGATTGAGAGACCACACCTGGAGGAGCAGTATGTAAATTTCAACAGTTGTAAACAAGCGAATGTTTAATCATAGTGTCCTCGTGGCTCTGCCAGGTCACAAACCCTTGTCTGGGATGAGGTTTATTCAAACAAGGACCACATGGACCTTGGAGAGAGAGGAATACACACCAGCCGTGCTAAAGTATGTCTGAGACACAGAGAGTGAGGGCAGTTCAGGCAGCAGCCCAGAGGAATATTGTGTATTGTTTTGATCTTGTTATCTGAGGATGTTCCTGCCATCGAAGGAGTGCAGGAAAGGATTACCAAACTAATCCCTGATATAGCAGGAGGTGAGGTTGTGTCAGTTTGGAGTGTATTCACTGGAGTTTAGAAGAGTAAGGCGATAATCACACAACACAAAATTCAAAAAGGGCAAAATGGCTTCGATTAGGGGAGGATGTTACTGATGGTGGGGGAATCCAGAACCAGGGGTCATAGCTTAAGGGTAAGGAGGAAACCCTTTAGGACTGAGAAGAGGATACACATCTTCACCCAGAGAGTAGTTGTCTGGTGGAGTTCATTCACACAGAAAGTAGTTAAGGCCCAACTTGTGTTATGTCTATGATGCAGTTAGATATGGCTGTTGTGGCTCAGAGGATGGGAGTATGGGGGAATGACAGGATTATGGAATTGAGTTCAATGATCAGCCATCAGTGTGCAGAATGGCAGAATAGGATCGAGAGATGGAATGGCAAACCCCTGCACTTCTATTTTACTCCGGTTCTTCAAAGGGAGAAGAACTCGCCACGAGCAGAGATGAGGAGGCGAGAATGGACCTGGTGAATGGGAGACTATGGCTGCTGTTTCCCCACTGCTCCTCAGCTCCCTGTCTCTGCCCCAATCCTCCGGCCATCTCGCCTATTCTGGGTAATCCAAGATGGAGGACAGGAAAGATTGCTGGCTGTAAGAGCTGCTCCTTTTTTTGAGGTATTTTAGGTGTTGGAGGTGATTTCCTGGAATTCCAGGAGCAGCAATTACTGTGTTATATGCTGTTGCATTGTTTAGGAACTTGGGGGGGGGGGGGGGGGGGGGGGGGGGCGGGGAAATCAAAACAACAGCAGTTTTAAAAGGGAGAAGAGCAGATAAAGGAAGCACATGGTGAGGTCAGTGCAGGAGAGAGAGAGAGAGAGAACCTGCACAGTTGCTGCCTTTGCTGTTTGAATTCGTGTATCGCTGGACATCGGAGTGCATCTGCGAAAATTAACAAGCAGTGAAATTCACAACTAATCTTGAAAGAACTGTTGGGCAAAGTTCACAGCACAGAATCAGATACATTAATTGCTGTTTTAAGTCTGTCCAAGAACAAGGCTGCAGTAGTGAGTAGAGTGGGTTCTTTATTGATTATATGTTTTTTTTGGAGATAAGTCTCTTGATTAAACTTAAAATACAAGCCATAACTATAAATTTAACCTGGGGCAGTGTTTGTAGAGGAATAAGATGGTATTATTTTCTGGGTCTGTAGATTGTGAAGGAGCAAAATTGGCCTTTGCAGTGATATGTACTTCTTGTCGGCTGTGGGAGTTTAAAGAGAGTTTAAGGGTTACTGCGGATTATATCTGCCATAAAGGCTGTTGGATGAGAATCTTATCAGATCGAGTGGATCGGTTGGAGAGACGGATAGAAGCGATGAGGAATTTGCAACAGCAACAGTATGTGATGGATGGCAGTTATAGAAAGGGGGGAAGTATCCAATACGGGGATGGGCAGGACTGGTAACTTAATGTTCCAGGATATAACTGCTACAGGAAGGATAGAAAGGGAGGCAAGAGAGGAGGGGGAGTGGCTTTTTGATAAAGGATTGCATTACAGCTGTGCTGAGGGAGGATATTCCTGGAAATACATCCAGGGAAGTTATTTGAGTGGAACTGAGAAATAAGAAAGGGATGATCACCTTATTGGGATTGTATTGTAGACCCCCGAATTGTCAGAGGGAAATTGAGAAACAAACTTGCCAGGGAACTATAGACCATTGAGCCTGACCTCGGTGGTGGGTAAGTTATTGGAGAGAACCCTGAGGGACAGGATGTACATGTATTTGGAAAGGCAAGGACTGATTAAGGGTAGTCAATATGTCATACCTCACAAACTTGATTGAGTTTCTTGAAGAAGTAACAAAGAGGATTGATGAGGGCAGAGCATTCAATGTGATCTATATGGATTTCAGTAAGGTGTTCGACAAGGTTCCCCATGGGAGACTGATTGCCAAGGTTAGATCTCATGGAATACGGGGAGAACTAGCCATTTGTATACAGAACTGGTTCAAAGGTAGAAGACAGAGAGTGGTGGTGGAGGGTTGTTTTTCAGACTGGAGGCTTGTGACCAGTGGAGTGGCACAAGGATCAGTGCTGGGCCCTCTACTGTTTGTCATTTACATAAATGGTTTTGATGTTAGCATAAGAGGTACAGTTAATAAGTTTGCAGATGATACCAAAATTGGAGGTGTAGTGGACAGCGAAGACGATTACCTCAGATTACAGCAGGATCTGGATCAGATGGGCAAATGGGCTGAGAAGTGGCAGATAGAATTTAATTCAGATAAATGCGAGGTGCTGCATTTTGGGAAAGCAAATCTTAGCAGGACTTATCCACTTAATGGTAAGGTCCTAGGGAGTGTTGCTGAACAAAGAGACCTTGGAGTGCAGGTTCATAGCTCCTTGAAAGTGGAGTCGCAGATCGATACGATAGTGTAGAAGGCGTTTGGTATGCTTTCCTTTGTTGCTCAGAGTATTGAGTACAGGAGTTGGGAGGTCATGTTGCGGCTATACAAGACATTGGTTAGGCCACTGTTGGAATATTACGTGTGATTCTTGTCTCCTTCCTATCGGAAAGATGTTGTGAAACTTGAAAGGGTTCAGAAAAGATTTACACTGATTTGCAAGTGGAATTCCTTCAGTACTGACCCTCTGACAGTACGACACTCCCTTAGTACTGACCCTCTGACAGTGCAGCACTCCCTCATTCTTGACCCTCTGACGGTACAGCACTCCCTCAGTACTGACTCTCTGATGGTACGGCACTCCCTCAGTGCTGACCCTCCGACAGTACGACACTCCCTCAGTACTGACCCTCCCACAGTGCGGCACTCCCTCAGCACTGACCCTCTGACAGTGCGACACTCCCTCAGTACTGACCCTCCCACAGTGCGGCACTCCCTCAGCACTGACCCTCTGACAGTGCGACACTCCCTCTGGACTGACCCTCTGACTGTGCAGCACTCCCTCAGTACTGACTGACAGTGTTGTACTACCTCAGTACTATTCTCCTGACACTTCAATACGTACATTTTATTCTCCCAGTACTTTGCTATTGATTCACTTCGTCCTGTCCAGCTCCGTGTCATCTACACAAGGTTGTTTCAGTGTACTAAAGCCCTTACATAACAGGTTAATCTGAACAGAAAGAGGGAAATAAAATTTCACATTTTTCTCAGGAATATCCTTTACAGATATTCATTCTCAATGAAGTGTCACACTATCTGATTTATTTCCTCTGAAATTTCTATTTATTGCAAATGTATACTTGCTTCTTAAAAAATTATCTTAATGTACATGTGCTGTTGATGAAGCCATTCAGATCTATGTTGTCTTTCCTTACAGAGAACAAGTTAAGCCTTGACGTGCACCATTCTCTATATTTGCAGACAATCACTTGGCATTTAGCTGAGACATCAGCAAGGCCCAACAGAGTTTTATTGAAAATTATACTCATCTGACATGAACAAATCGTGATGGATCTCTCAAGGTAATGAAACCATTCAGATGGATACTCTCTTTACTGACAGCGTCACTCTCCCTTAGCATTAATTTCTAACTTAAATGACTGTTTCAGTTATGGCTTTGTGATACTTTTGCAGGACTGATCACCCAAACCTCTTTTCCATTCTGACAGTATGAGAAAAGCCGACACAGAGTCTCACGGTGTAGAGACTTTGCAAATGATTCTCCTGAGCTGGAGTTTTTCCTGCAGATGAGCAGATTTCTTTTGTGCTGGGCTGACCCAGTCTTTCTGCCCTGAAAACTTGGTGGTTCTGAATTTTATTCAACCTGTTTGTGGGACTTGGTCTTTTTCCCTGTATGTCATCAAACTACATCAGTTATCACCATAGATACCTGACGTGTCAAAATTCATGGGACTAGTTGGAAATGATACCTTTAATTCACTATTCCAGATGGCTTTCTGACCATTAAAAAATATCCTTTCACAGAACTGCAACCCACACCTCTATTTTATCTCTACTTCAAAATCTAATTTACAAATCCTGATCTGTCAGACACCACCTTTCCTGTGTTCAGATAGAAGCTGGTATCCCTCCAGGCACTCAACAATTGTTTGTCATATCCATCTGATCTTACTTCTAAAATTGAAAGAATCAACGGCCACAAGTAAATGCATCAGAATGCTTTTATTGAATATTTTGCGATGCAATTACAGTTGATTAGCTTTCCAGGGGCATGCCGTGGCAGAGGAACCTTTCAGATCTCCCGTGACTGGGGTGGCTTTACACAAAACGTGATCCCATGAGCACAGCATTAAGGCTTTTCTGGCTGGTGATGTTTTGTGTGATGGGTGAGTAGGATTTTTGTATTGGAATCATTAATCCGATGGAGCATTAGGAATAAACACCGAGCTAACATTTGTTGCCCTGTTACTAATTGGTCTGGAGAAGGTCAAGTGCCTCCTTGAACCACTCCAGTGTATTTGGGGGAGGGAGAGTCCAGTGATCAGGTGGGAAAGGGAGGCGAAAGCAGGGAGTTTGCTTAGAAATGGTGTTTGAGCGTGAGGGGAGGGAGGTACAGGCAATGCGCTGGGTCTCTCCTAGAAGTACTCAATCTCATCAAGCAGCCGCTTGTCTGTTTGGATACTGACCAGTGACACAGTCTCACCAGTATGGGGCAGTGGCTGGTACACCCTCATGTGTATGCAATCATCAAGATCCCCAACCGCGACCTGCAAAATAAAAAGACAGCAATAAGTTGATGAAGGAGATTTCTCACAGAAACTCTGAGAACACACACCCTCAGTGACCCCCTCGAGACAGTACAGCACTCACTCAGTACTGACCCTCTGACAGTGAAGGGCTTCCTCAGTACTACAGCACCAGCTCTGACAAATCTATCTTTTTCACTTACTATGTCTATTCCTGACATCCCTCCCTATCTCTGTATCTTCTTCCAGCCTCAGGATTACTCCCTATCTCTGTAACCGCCTCCAGCCCCTACATCTCTCCCTATCTCTGTAACCGCCGCCAGCCCCTACATCTCTCCCTATCTCTGTAACCGCCTCCAGCCCCTACATCTCTCCCTATCTCTGTAACCGCCTCCAGCCCCTCCATCTCTCCCTATCTCTGTAACCGCCTCCAGCCCCTACATCTCTCCCTATCTCTGTAACCGCCTCCAGCCCCTACATCTCTCCCTATCTCTGTAACCGCCTCCAGCCCCTACATCTCTCCCTATCTCTGTAACCGCCTCCAGCCCCTACATCTCTCCCTATCTCTGTAACCGCCTCCAGCCCCTACATCTCTCCCTATCTCTGTAACCGCCTCCAGCCCCTCCATCTCTCCCTATCTCTGTAACCGCCTCCAGCCCCTACATCTCTCCCTATCTCTGTAACCGCCTCCAGCCCCTACATCTCTCCCTATCTCTGTAACCGCCTCCAGCCCCTACATCTCTCCCTATCTCTGTAACCGCCTCCAGCCCCTACATCTCTCCCTATCTCTATAACCTCCTCCAGGCCATACACCCCCTCACTTCACTCTGTAACCCCCTCCAGCCCCTACATCCCTCACTAGCTCTGTAACCCCCTCCTGCCCCTACACCCCCTCCCTATCTCTGTAAACACCCTCCAGCCCCCACATTCCTCCCTATTTCTGTAACCTCCTCCAGCCCCTGCAGTCCTCCCTTTCTCTCTAACCCCCTCCAGCACCTGCACCCCCTTCCTATCTCTGTAACCCCCTACACCCCCTCCCTATCTATGTAAGCCCCTCCAGCCCCTACACCCCCTCCTGGTCTCTGCAACCCCCTCCAGCCCCTACACCCCCTCCCTATCTCTGTAAACCACTCCAGCCACTACAACCTCTCCCTATTCCTCGATACCCTCCCTATCTCTGTAACACAATCCAGCCCCTACACCCCCTCCCTATTGCTGTAACCCTCTCCATCCCCTACACCCCTTCCTTCCTTCTGTGACCCCCTACAGCCTCTACACCCCCTCCCTATCTCAGTAACCCCTCCAGTCCCTACACCACTCCCTGTCTCTGTAACCCCCTCCTCTCCCAACACCCCTCCCTATCTCTGTAATCCCCTCCAGACCCTACATCTCCTCCCTACCTCTGTTACCCCTCCAGCACCTACACCCCCTCACTGTCTTTGTAACCCCCTCCAGCCCCTACACCCCTCCCGATCTCTGTAACCCCCTCCAGCCCCTGCATCCCTCCCTATCTCTCTAACCTCCTCCAATCCCTCCCAAGTTGTCCATGAGCTCATACGTTTCCACCCATCTCTCTTGTCTTTTACTGGGGCATTACATAAATCTGTGATCAAATCTTCCCCAAATAATGTGTTCCCAGTGAGTTGAAACATTGGTTTATTGAAGTAACAGAGAAACCGAATGAAACAGAATGAAAACTTTTCAAACACTGAACAGAGTGAGTTTTCCCAATGAAGTGATTTTGATATTGATTGAAGGAGGGAACAATAAGACTTTGAAATAGTGAACAGTGAAGTGCGGTTGGATTTAGATGTGAAGTAGGAACACGAGAGGGAAGATTGTGGTCAGGATGTCAGTAGATTGGATAGCGGCAGAGAAGGCATCACGGAGAGCAGCAGGAAGTGGGGTTGTCTGATACAGAGTTGGAAGAAGGATGTCACAGCGAGTGCAAGGTGTAAGGATGAGGTGAGAGAGAAATAACTCTGACAGCAGATCACAAAGACAGGAATAGTGATAAGCAGGAAGGATAGCATCCTGGTGGGTCAGTACATTGAGGCACTCGGGACACAATCAGATCCTGAGCGAATAGCACAGCAGGCTCCAGGGGCCGAATAGCCACAGCACTTTGTAATTTATCTGGTTTTTAGACAGAGCCTTTGGATGGATTCTGCGAGGATAAAACTGTCAGAGGAATACAGAGTGTCTGTATTTACAAACCTTGATGAAGTAATTTGTTCCAGCAACCACTTGTGAGCGATAAGAGATTGCGCAAAAAACATTCAGAGGTCGATTCAACTTTTCCACAACTGAACATTTCAACTGGGGACAAACACAGTGGAGAAAAACAGAAAATGTCAGCATTAGTGAACAACACACTGTCAGAGGATCTGTACTGAGAGAATGCCGCATTGTCAGAAAGTCAGCACTGAGGGAGTGTTGCACTGTCAGAGGGTCAGTACTGAGAGAATGCCGCACTGTCAGAGGGTCAGTACTGAGGGAGTGCTGCACTGTTAGAGGGTCAGTACTGAGGGAGTGCCCCACTGTCAGAGGGTGAGTAATGAGGGAGTGCCACACTGTCAGGGGGTCTGTACTGAGGGAGTGCCGCACTGTCAGAGGGTCAGTACTGAGGAGTGCTGCACTGACAGAGGGTCAGTACTGAGGGAGTGGCGTACTGTCGGAGGGTCAGTACTGAGGGAGTGCCGTGCTGTCGGATGGTCAGTACTGAGGGAGTGACGCACTGTCAGAGGGTCAGTACTGAGGGATATCGACATTGTCAGAGGGTCAGTACTGAGGGAGTGCCACACTGTCAGAGGGTCTGTACTGAGGGAGGGCTGCACTGTCAGAGGGTCAGTACTGAGGGAGTGCTGCACTGTCAGAAGGTCAGTACTGAGGGAGTGCCGCACTGTCAGAGGGTCAGTACTGAGGGAGTGCACCACTGTCAGTGGGTCAGTACTGAGGGAGTGCTGCACTGTCAGAGGGTCAGTACTGAGGGAGGGCTGCACTGTCAGAGGATCAGTACTGAGGGAGGGCCGCACTGTCAGAGGCTTCAGTACTGAGGGCGTGTTGCATGACAGAGGGTCACTACTGAAGGAGTGCCACAATGTCAGAGGCTCAGTACTGAGGGAGTGCCGCTCTGTCAGAGGGCCAGTACTGAGGGAGTACTGCACAGAGAGTCAGTACTGAGGGAGTGTCGCATTGTCAGAGGGTCAGTACTGAGGGAATGCTGTGCTGTCGGATGGTCAGTGCTGATGTAGTGCTGCACTGTCCGAGGGTCAGTACTGAGGGAGTCCTGCACTGTCAGAGGGTCAGTACTGAGGGAGTGCTGCACTGTCTCAGGGTCAGTCCTGACGACCTGCTGCACTGTGTGATAACGATTTACCAGGATGTTGCCAGGGTTGGAGAATCTGAGCTACAGGGAGAGTCTGTGCAGGCTGGGGCTTGTTTTCCCTGGAGCGGGGGAGGTTGAGGGGTGACCTTGTAGAGGTTAATGAAATTATGAGGAGCATGAATCGGATAAATAGACAAAGTCTTTTCCCTGGGGTCAGAGAGTCCAGAACTAGAGGGCATAGGTTTACGGTGAGGGGGGGGGAAGATATAAAAGAGACCTAAGGGGCAATATTTTCACGCAAAGGGTGGTATGTGTATGGAATGAGCTGCCAGAGGATGTGGTAGAGGCTGGTACAATTGCAACATTTAAGAGGCATTTGAATGGTATATGAATCGGAAGGGTTTGGAGGGATATGGGCCGGGTGCTGGCAGGTGGGAATAGATTGGGTTGGGATATCTGGTCGGCATGGACGGGTTGGACCGAAGGGTCTGTTTCCAAGGTGTACATCTCTGTGACTGTATGACTAAACCAACCCACAGGCAGTGTTGTAAGTTGAGCTGTTGCCAATGTCTGCAAGGAGGAACATTTTTCTCTCCATCACATCGTTCCAAATTTTCACCAATTCATTCTAACTTTCCTCCATTCCGGGAGCATGGCCTACATAACTAGAGTGTGAAATCTGGAACTCACAGCATTCTCTTGAAAACGAGCACCTCCCTGATTTATTAAAGACTCAGTGGTATCCCGGGCTGGTGAAACGTAGCGTGGATCAGTCCGGTTTGTTCTACAGGGAATAGTGGAGATGGAGGAAGGTTACTTACGGACTGGACAATAGCCTGGATCTCAGGAGTGACGTCTGCAACATCAGATCCACCACCCGTTTTTATTGATGCCATTCTTGTTGTCTCTGCCCCACTCTCTCGCTGCCTCTCCCTCTGTTTCTCTGTTCTGCATTTATACAGTTTCCTCCCTCCTTCAGCTCCTCCCCTCAGTGAGGAGGCCATTCGGCAGGGAAATCACTCCCAATCTCTGAGCTCCACCCTCCGTCTTTCAGCGTTTGTTCAGTTCTCCGACCTGGAAAGTGAGGTGGGACAGTGCTGATTCCTGTGTCTGAGAGATTGCCTCACCCCCTCCTTCCTTCTCTCTCTGACAGGGAAAATTCCCTCCTTACATTTCCTACTCCCTTCTGCTTTTAATTTCCTGTAACTTTAATGATGAGGATTAGAGCTAGGAATGGACTGAACGGTTTTAGATTAGATTTGGATCCCCAGGAGGATCAGTGTGTGGACCTTGCCTGGGGATAGACAAAGTATCAACTCTGACTAAATGTGCTCCTCTCCCGAGGAGCCATGATGGGCTGAATGGCCGCCTTGCACTTTCCTTCATTCCACGTTTCCCAGCTTCTGTTGTTGAGCTGTTTGTGTAAAGCCCTAATTCCCTCATAGCACCTCATGTCACATTGAGAGCTCACTGCCAATTGTGTCCAAGCCAAGTATAAGAGGCACTGACAGTGTGGCACTCCCTCAGTACTGACCCTCCGACAGTGCAGCACACTTCCGCAGTACTGACCCTCTGACAGTACGGCACTCCCTCAGTACTGACCTTCAGACAGTGCGGCACTCCCTCAGTAATAACACTCTGACAGTGCAGCACTCCCTCAGTAATAACACTCTGACAGTGCAGCACTCCCTCACGACTGACCATCTCACAGTGCGGCATTCCCACAGTACTGACCCTCTGACAGTGCGGCACTCACTCAGCACTGACCCTCTGACAGTGCGGCACTCCCTCAGTACTGACCCTCTGACAGTGCGGCACTCCCTCAGTACTCACCTTCTTATAGTGAGGCACTCCCTCAGTACTGACCTTCTGACAGTGAGGCACTCCCTCAGTACTGACCCTCTGACAGTGCAGCACTCCATCAGTACTGGCCCTCTGACAGTGCGGCACTCCCTCAGTACTGTCCTTCTGACAGTGCGGCACCCCCTCAGTACTGATCCTCTCACAGTGCTGCACTCCCTTAGTACTGACCCTCTGACAGTGCAGCACTCCCTCAGTACTGTCCCTCTGACAGTGCAGCACTCCCTCAGTACTGACCCTCTGACAGTGCAGTACTCCTTCAGTACTGACCCTCTGACAGTGCAGCACTCCCTCAGCGCTGACCCTCTGACATTGCAGCAGTCCCTCAGTACTGACCCTTTGACAGTGCAGCACACCCTCAGTACTGACCCTCTACAGTGTCGCACACCCTCAGTACTGACCCTCTGACAGTGTGGCACTCCCTCAGTACTGACCCTCTGACAGTGCAGCACTCCCTCAGTATTGACCCTCTGACAGTGCAGCACACCCTCAGTACTGACTCTCTGACAGTGCAGCACTCCTTCAGTACTGACCCTCTGTCAGTGCAGCACTCCCTCAGCGCTGACCCTCTGACAGTGTAGCACTCCCTCAGTACTGACCCTCTCACAGTGCAGCAGTCCCTCAGTGCTGACCCTCTGACAGTGCGGCACTCCCTCAGTACTCACCTTCTTATAGTGAGGCACTCCCTCAGTACTGACCTTCTGACAGTGAGGCACTCCCTCAGTACTGACCCTCTGACAGTGCAGCACTCCATCAGTACTGGCCCTCTGACAGTGCGGCACTCCCTCAGTACTGTCCTTCTGACAGTGCGGCACCCCCTCAGTACTGATCCTCTCACAGTGCTGCACTCCCTTAGTACTGACCCTCTGACAGTGCAGCACTCCCTCAGTACTGTCCCTCTGACAGTGCAGCACTCCCTCAGTACTGACCCTCTGACAGTGCAGTACTCCTTCAGTACTGACCCTCTGACAGTGCAGCACTCCCTCAGCGCTGACCCTCTGACATTGCAGCAGTCCCTCAGTACTGACCCTTTGACAGTGCAGCACACCCTCAGTACTGACCCTCTACAGTGTCGCACAGCCTCAGTACTGACCCTCTGACAGTGTGGCACTCCCTCAGTACTGACCCTCTGACAGTGCAGCACTCCCTCAGTATTGACCCTCTGACAGTGCAGCACACCCTCAGTACTGACTCTCTGACAGTGCAGCACTCCTTCAGTACTGACCCTCTGTCAGTGCAGCACTCCCTCAGCGCTGACCCTCTGACAGTGTAGCACTCCCTCAGTACTGACCCTCTCACAGTGCAGCAGTCCCTCAGTGCTGACCGTCTGACAGTGCGGCACACCCTCTGTACTGACACTGTGACAGTGCAGCACTCCCTCAGTACTGACCCTCTGACAGTGCAGCACTCCCTCAGTACTGACCCTCCAACAATGCAGCACTCCCTCAGTACTGACCCTCTGACAGTGCAGCACTCCCTCAGTACTGACCCTCCAACAGTGCAGCACTCCCTCAGTACTGACCCTCTGACAGCCCCTGCGCTTTGACCCACCTGCTTTACAGTCGCATCTTTCTGTTGTAATTCAGCTCATTTCTTGGCACTAATTGTATCCACTCTGACCCCCTCTTGACCTTGTTTTCTTTCATTCACTTGATCAAATGTAATCTCTGATAACTGAATGTCAACTTCCACATCGTTAATCCTTGATTTCTCCTCCTGCTTCAACCTGTGAGTTTGTGTCCTACCAACCACGCAGTCAGGAAAAATCCCGGGATATACCTCCTGCAACATTGTCTGGTTTTCCACTGGCTTGTCAACAACAGTAGGCATCATTCCCATCTGGGTTCCTGTTCTATCATTACCTTATTTCCTGGATCCCTGCTTTTCTCACCATGAATTCCACCCATCATCACATCTCCTGGCAACATTCCTTCGGAAATACATGTGTCTTCATCTCTCATCATCAAAGACTGATTTGCTCCTTGATCTCTGAAAATGTTCATTTCTTTACCTGCTCCTCCCGGCACATGTGAGTAAAACTTCCCCTCGCAAGTAAAGTCTTTAAAAGAGATCTGGCACATTATTCTGAACCACCCCCTGACCAGGTTTGTCCTGCATTTGCAGTCTTATATATTCCACTGTGTTTTCCTTTACCTCTTCAACCTAACCCCGTTGTTTATCCTGTTTTCCCACGTCCCTCTTCCTGGTGTTTTTTCTAACCCACCAACAGTGTGACGTCATGCGGCCTACCGTATTTCAGTGAAAACCCCCCGAGCTTTTTAAATTCTCTTTCTCCCTCATGGGCTTCCTTTATAACCCTGTGGTAAACAGTCTTTACGGTCTTCAGTGGGATTTTCATTTCCTTTACCACCTGAGGATTTCTCTTTTCCTCAACGTCTCTCCTGAACTATCTCAGAAGCCAAACCTTGACTTCACCCAGCCAGTTCATAATGATCAGCCATTTCAGCTGTTATTCCTGCAGTTTTAACTCTCTGCTCTTTTGCATGAGCCTTCCCTCCCTCAGGAGGCGAATTTTTGAACTCTTCCAAAGAATTTGTCTCTCTTAGAGCGACATATGCTTGGTCTTTTCCCTTCTCTGTCTGCCGAAACTATTTTTGATCCTTTCAAACTCTGTGCACATTTAATCAGATTTCCTCCATCGATTCCAAAAGCTTGTCCCTCAACTTCCTGACCCAGACCACTCTCAGTGAAGATGGACACCAGCACCTCTGTCATGATAATTGTCTTGTACACTCATGGCTGTGTGGCCAAGTTTCACCCGAATTCCATCTGCAGTTCGCTAACGACATCATAGTTGCAGGCCGGATATTCAACAATGATGAAACAGAAGACAGGGAAGAGATAAAGTGCTTGGTAGAATGGTGCAAAGATGACAATCTCTCCCTCAGTGTCAGATAAACCGCAGAGCTGATCATCAACTTCAGGAAGTAAGAAGGACGGCACCCCCACACCCCTCAATTTCCATCGACGGAGCTGTGGAGAGGGCCGAGAGCATCTGTTTTCTCGGAGTGACGTTCACCAACAATCTGCCCTGGCTCTCCCACGTTGAAGCGACCGTCAAGAAGGCACAACCACGCCTCTCCTTCCTCAGGAGGCTAAGGGAATGCAACATATCCATATGGATCCTCACAAACTTTTTCAGATGGCCTATTGAAAGCATTCAATCCGGGTGTGTCATAGTTTGGTAGGGTCACCGCTCTGTCCAGGACTGTAAGAAATTACAGGGAGTTGTGAACACAGCCCAGTCCATCACACAAGCCAACCTTCCATCCACTGACTTCATCTGCACTTCCTGCTGCCCTCAGAAAGACAGGTGGCATCATCATAGACCCCTCCCACCCTCTTCCATCAGGCAAAAGACACAGAACACATGGACCAACACATTCGAGAACAATGTCTTCCCCGCTGTTATTAGGCATCAGAATGGACCACTCAAACCTCAAATCTAATGTTGACCTTACTTTTCATGCAGCTCCTTGTATTGCCAAGTCTGTTTAATCACTCGATGATCTCCGTATGTTATGATCTCCCTGTGCTGAATGCAAGACACAACTTTTCACTGTACTTAGGTGCATGTGCCAATAATAAGTCAAACTACAACAAATGAATTCTAACGTTGCCTGTAGGCTTGTGGCATTAGCTCATATCCACTTCAGATATCTGTTTTCACCTGGTCAGCCTCCCTAGATAGCTCCGCTGATAGCGATGCGACTACCTCACCAGCTCTACCTACCGACCAACAATACGAACACTGTGAGCGGGCATTTCAATTGTTTAGCCACTTTCTCAAAGGAAATGAAAAAGGCTTCTACATGCCTCTCATCCAACGTAGGCAATGTTTGGACATATTGAAACAGATCCTGATCAAAGGCAAAGTCAGTGAAAGAGATTGCCTCACACACATTTCTAGCAGCAGGAAGAAAGACTAAGCTTTTAGCTGTTGCAAAGACAGAGAGAGAGAGATAGAGAGAGGGAGAGAGAGAGAGAGACAGGATGCAGCAACTTTCCATAGCTTCAACAGTGACTGAAAGCTGAAATAAAACTCTTGGTTCTGGGGGAGTTTGATCCCACCCGTTCACGGTGCTTCTATTGTTCCAACTTGAAAACAAACCCAAGGCCTCACGAACTCTGTACTTTGTTGGCCTTGAGCACACTGCTCAGAATCGCTCTCTTAATAAACAAAACTAGGAAAAAAATACAGCCCGTAAAGCCGTGGTATCTTCAAACAGATTCTCCCAAGTATTCTGTCAATTTTCAGCAGACCCCGGCCCTCTCTTGGATATTCAATGAAATCCAGAGCCGATTGCTCCCCCAAAATTGGCAATTCCCAGGATTAGAAACGCTCCAGGACCGGACCCTGACCTGACCCCATGACCTCCTCTGTATCAGATCCTCTCATTCTCGTCTTTCATTGGGATCCCCTCCTGATCAGTTCCAACTCACTTAAGGATAAGAGGACTCTTCCTGGGTTAGAAATAATCTTCATGGGCGCTGAAAATATTTAATGCAGAGTAACTGAGAGTGAGTGAGGGATGTGCAGAGAAAAAGTGGATGTTCTGCCGTGCAGGGGATGTGATAGGAAATTGGGTGTGACCACCCTGTCATCTTTAAATCAATAGAGGACACCCACCCTTCAAGTAAGGGGCCCCCATCATCTCCTTTCTGAGTTCCCCCCCCACCCCCTCCATTACCCTCAAAGCATATCAATGAAATGGGAATAATGGTTACAATTTAATTTTGAGTGTTATGTGTTTGAAGGTATGTACTGCACCTTTAGGACTGAGTGAATGCTATTCAGAACTGAGTTTAAAGAGCAGTCTCAGATTATACTCAAAAATTGAAAATATCCAACATTTGGCTGTCAAATGGATACCTGAGTTGGCTGCTGTTTTGACAACAATTCAAATTTAACCAATCATTTTAACTTAGGCCTCAGCATACTAAAATCCAAGCGAATTTGTATTTATTGTTTTACCAACATCAAACCAACGAGACAATCCGTAGGATATTTTAAAAAAGCAGGTGTTGTGAAAATCAGAGAGAGCAACTGCCATCAGGAAAGAACCAAGACATTGAAACGCTCTCTATTAAAGGTAGCTTTTCATATGAAATGGATTCACAATAAAAAGAATGAAGATGACACAGGGAGATATTCACCCGGAAAAAGAAAAACTCTGAAGTTGATGTGTGGTTTTGGAATTAAGTTAGATTAGATTCCCTACAGTGTGGAAACAGGCCCTTCAGCCCAAACCAACCCTACAAAAAGGAACCCAATGCATCTAACACGATGGGCAATTTAGCATGGCCAATTCACCTGACCTGCCGGAGCAAACTGGAGCACACCCACAGGGAAAATGTGCAACTCCACACAGACAGTTGTTTAAAGCTGGAATTGAACCTATGACCCTAGTACAAAACGGCAACAGTGCTAACCACTGAGCCACCATTGCACCTGCAGTTGAGGCCCTTTTAACAAGTGTTTTATTGGAACACTATATTGTTAGAGTTGGAGGCAGGTAATAAGTATTGAAGAGAAAGGGAGGCTTAGAGTTGTGAATAGTTATCATTAAAGTTCACTTTTAGGGTTTAAGAATAATTTCATATTATATGCTTTAAATCGTAGAATGTGGGAGCTCTTCGTCACTCACATTACAACAGATTTCAAGGTGAGGTGAGCATTTCTGGGGTTTTAGTTTAATTAACACTGGGGTTCACCGGCATGTTATAACACCAGCAAGATCTCATAGTGCCTCTGAAAGTCAGCAAAACGTTGAATTGGAAAATACTGGGCTTTATTCAGGAGGGAGAAACCATGGAGCATGGAGCAGTGCGAGGACAGAGCGCTGAGAGAGGGGGTTGAAGACAGTGTTGTCGTGACCAGTGACTCGAAGCTGAGGGTCACATGTACAGACCACACAGAGCAACTCAGCAAAGCCACCGCCTGATTCGCATATTCTCCCCAGTCAATGTTCAGGAGAGGCCCCACAGGAACCATTACAGTCACTCAGCGGAAGGAGCTCAAGTTCAATGCTGTTTCACCTGAACAGTTTGTTGGCTGGAAAGGAAGGAGTTAAAGGAAGGAGTTGAGCTCCTAAATCAACACAGCCAGATGGAGATGATTCTGGCTACAACTGAGGGTTTCAGAATCGGTTGTAGAACAGGAAGGGAGGGGAATTTATTTAAATTCTTTCATAGGAGGTAGTGCTCGCTGGCTGGGCCAGCATTTATTCCCCATCCCGAGGATGTAGCATTAGGCTTCCTCCTCAAATCGCTGCAGTCAATAAGATATAGAAACAGAATTAGGCCATTCGGCCCATTGAGTCTGCTCCGCCATTCAATCTTGGCTGATATGTTTCTCAACCTCATTCTCCGGCCCTCCCCGCTGCAACCTTCCTCTCCTAACTAACCAAGAGCCAATCTATCACTGTCTTAAATATACTCCATGACTTGGTCTCCATGGCCTTCCACAGCATTAAGCCCCAGACACTCACCACCCTCTGAATGAAGAATTCCCCCTCACTTCAGATATGTTTCTCAACCAGATTCTCCTGCCTTCTCTCTGTAACCGTCGCTCCCTGAACTAACAAAGAAGCTATCTATATCTGTCTTACCTTCACTCAATGAGTTGGCCTTCACAGCCCTCTGTGACAATCAGTCCCACAAGCACCCCACCCTCTGACTGAAGAAATTCCTCCTCATCACAGTTCTGAAGGGTGGTCCCTTCACTCTCAGGCTGTTTCCTCGGGCCCTCCTCTCTCCTCCATGTCCCCTCGATCCAGACCACTCAGTATTCGGCAAGTTTCACCCTCATCCTCCCAAACTCCATTGAGTACAGACCCAGAGTCCTCAACCTCTCCTCGTATGACAGACCCTTCATCCCCGGGATCATTGTTGTCAACCTCCTCTGGATCCCCTCCAGCGCCAGCACATCATTCCGGAGATACAGGGGCCGAAATTGCTGACAAAATCCAAATACGGTCTGACCAGAGCCGTATACAGCCTCACAGATACTTTTATATTGTAGCTGTAAAGAATCAAACGCTAACATTGCAATTGCCTTCATAACTGCCAAGTGAGCCTTCAGATTTTGTATTAGTCTGCACCTCCACCCTTCCGAGCACCGTGCATAACCTCACACTCCCCTACAGTTTGTTCCAACTATCATTTCTTTGCCCCGTCCATATAAAACCTCCCTGCTTCCTCAACATGACCAGCCCGTCCACCTATCTCTAAGTCATCTCCAATATGAGCAATCGAGAGCCATGCCAGCCATGATCAAAAGGTAGAGCAGACTTGATGGGCTGAATGGCCTAATTCTACTCCTATACCTTACGATCTTTTGGAAATGTATCATAGACCAGGAGAGGGAAAAGGCCCATTGAGTCTCCCCATCACTTCCTGACTCAACAGGAAAAAGGTAAACCAGGGAAAAAGGTTAGACACTACTCAGTGCAAGTTTCCAATCAGAGATGATTCCTTTCAACACAGTGACGAACATATTGGATTGGGAATCATATCAGCACTGTTTGAGCAATACATTATGCAGGGAAGACTCGTCTAACACATTTGAATGAGGTTTCCAAGGAGGTCGCTATGTGTGTAGTTGATACGGACTTCAGCAAGGCATTTGACGAGGTCCCATATGGGGAACTGATACATAGAACATAGAACAATACAGCGCAGAACTGGCCCTTCGGCCCTCAATGTGGCACCGACCCGTGAACTATTCTCAGCTCATCCCCCGACACTATCCCAAAATCATCCAGGTGCTTCTCTATACAGAAGGTAACAGCTCCTGGCATTGAGGGTGACTTAACAAGATAGATCTAGCATTGACTTTGTGACAGGAGATAGGATTGGCCGAACAGGAAAGATGGGAGAAAATGCATTGATCCTTCAGAGACCCACACCAACACGATGGGCTGAATGGCCACTTTTTAACATATCATTCTACGTTTCACAACTTCAGCTTTTAGAACCATTTATTGCGTAAAATAATCATTTCCTCTAATCAATGGCTGTAACATGTTGATAGCAAACTCCCCAAAGACTGAACTCATTCCAACTTGAAGTGGAACTCATCCGTTTTGAGCCTGTGCAATTTCTGCTCGTGATAATGCTCAACGTGAGGGAATACATGTTACATCTGCTCTCTCAAGGAAGTCTTAAACAGCCCCAGCTTCTGTCACGCACATTCCCCCTCTCTGGTATGGAAGTACATCGTGAGAACAGACATGATTATTCGCTCAGAACTGACACTCTGACAGCACAGCAGTCCTTCAGTACTGACATTCTGAAAGTGCGACATTCCCTTAGTACAGACCCTCTGACAGTGCGACACTCTCTCAGTACTGACCCTCTGACAGTGCAGCATTCCCTGAGTACTGACCCTCTGACAGTACAGCACTCCCTCAGTACTGACCCTCTGACAGTGCAGTACTCCCTCAGTAGTGACCCTCTGACAGTGCGGCACTCCCTCAGTACTGGCCCTCTGACAGTGCAGCACTCCCTCAGTACTGGCCCTCTGACAGTGCAGCACTCCCTCAGTACTGACCCTCTGACAGTGCGGCAATCCCTCAATACTGACCCTCTGACAGTGCGACAGTCCCTCAGTACTGACCCTCTGACAGTGAGACACTCCCTCAGTACTGACCCTCTGACAGTGCAGCACTCACTTAGCACTGTCCCTCTGACAGAGCGGCACTCCTTCAATACTGACAGTCTGACAGTACGGCACTCCCTCAGTACTGACCCTCTGACAGTGCAGCACTCCCTCAGTACTGACCCTCTGACAGTGCGACACTCCCTCAGTGCTGACCCTCTGAGAGTGCGGCACTCCCTCATTACTGATCCTCTGACAGTGCAGAACTCCCTCAGTACTGATCCTCTGACAGTGCGGCACTCCCTCACTACTGACCCTCTGACAGTGAGACACTCCCTCAGTACTGACCCTCTGACAGTGCAGCACTCCCTTAGCACTGTCCCTCTGACAGGGCGGCACTCCTTCAATACTGACACTCTGACAGTACGGCACTCCCTCAGTACTGACCCTCTGACAGTGCAGCACTCCCTCAGTACTGACCTTCTGACAGTGCGACACTCCCTCAGTACTGACCCTCTGAGAGTGCGGCCCTCCCTCATTACTGACCCTCTGACAGTGCAGCATTCCCTCAGTACTGACCCTCTGACAGTGCAGCACTCCCTTAATACTGTCCCTCTGACAGAGCGGCACACCTTCAATACTAACACTCTGACAGTACGGCACTCCCACAGTACTCACCATCCGACATTGCAGCACTCCCTCAGTTCTGACCCTACTACAGTGCGGCGCTCCCTCAGTACTGACCCACTGACAGTTATGTACTACCTCAGTACTGACCATCTGACAGTGCAGCACTCCCTCAGTACTGACCCTCTGACAGAGCGGCACTCCCTCAGTACTGACCCTCCGACAGAGCAGCACTGTCTCAATACTGACCCTCTGACAGTACAGCACTCCCTCAGTACTGACCCTCCGACAGTGCAGCACTCCCTCAGTACTGACCCTCTGACAGTGTGACACTGACTGAGTACTGACCCTACGACAGTGCGGCCCTCCCTCAGTACTGACCCTCGGACAGTGAGGTACTCCCTCAGTACTGACACTCTGACAGTGTGACACTGATTGAGTACTGACCCTACGACAATGCGGCCCTCCCTCATTGCTGACCCTCTGACAGTGTGGTACTCACTTAGTCCTGACCCTCCGACAGTGCGACACTCCCTCAGTACTGCCCCAATGACAGTGCATCACTCCCTCAGTACTGACCCTCTGACAGTGCAGCACTCCCTTAATACTGTCCCTCTGACAGAGCGGCACTCCTTCAATACTGACACTCTGACAGTACGGCACTCCCACAGTACTCACCATCCGACATTGCAGCACTCCCTCAGTTCTGACCCTACTACAGTGCGGCGCTCCCTCAGTACTGACCCTCTGACAGTTATGTACTACCTCAGTACTGACCATCTGACAGTGCAGCACTCCCTCAGTACTGACCCTCTGACAGTGCAGTACTCCCTCAGTTCTGACCCTACTACAGTGCGGTGCTCCCTCAGTACTGACCCTCCGACAGAGCAGCACTGTCTCAATACTGACCCTCTGACAGTACAGCACTCCCTCAGTACTGACCCTCCGACAGTGCAGCACTCCCTCAGTACTGACCCTCTGACAGTGTGACACTGACTGAGTACTGACCCTACGACAGTGCAGCCCTCCCTCATTGCTGACCCTCTGACAGTGTGGTACTCACTCAGTCCTGACCCTCCGACAGTGCGACACTCCCTCAGTACTGCCCCAATGACAGTGCATCACTCCCTCAGGACGGACCCTCCGACAGTGTGAAACTCCCTCAGTACTGACCCTACGACAGTGCAGCTCTCCCTCAGTACTAGCCGTCTGACAGTGCTGCAATCCCTCAGTCCTGATCTTCTGACAATGCGGCACTCCCTTTGTACTGACCCTCTACAAGTGCAGCACTCCCACGGTACCGACACTCCCACGGTCCAGCAATTCCTCAGTACTGACCTTCTGTCAGTGCGGCACTCCCACAGTACTCACCCTCCGGCATTGCAGCACTCCCTCAGTTCTGACCCTCTGAAAGTGCAGCACTCCCTCAGTTCTGACCCTCTGAAAGTGCAGCACTCCCTCAGTACTGACCCTCTGACAGTGCAGCACTCCCTAGTACCGGCACTCTGACAGTGCAGCACTCCCTCAGTACTGACTCTCTGACAGCGCGGCACTCCCTCAGTACTGATTCTCTGACAGTGTGACGCTGCCTGAGTACTGACCGTTGTTGTGGTTCTGTTCGCCGAGCTGGAAGTTTTTGCTGCAAACGTTTCATTCCCTGGCTAGGGAACATCATCAGTGCTGTTGGAGCCTCGTGTGAAGCGCTGCTTTGATGTTTCTTCCGGTATTTATATTGGTTTGTTCTTGCCGCTTGCGGGTGTCAGTTTCAGCTGCAGTGGTTTGTATATGGTGTCCAGGTCAATGTGTCTGTTGATGGAGTTTGGGGATGAATGCCATGCTTCTAGGAATTCTCTGGCTGTTCTCTGTCTGGCTTGTCCTATGATAGTGATGTTTTCCCAGTCAAATTCATGTTGCTGGTTGTCTGAGTGTATGGCTACTAGAGATAGCTGGTCGTGTCGTTTTGTGGCTAGCTGATGTTCATGGATGCGGATTGTTAGCTGTCTTCCTGTTTGTCCTATATAGTGTTTTGTGCAGTCCTTGCATGGTATTTTGTAAACTACGTTAGTTTGGCTCATGCTGGGTAGTGGGTCCTTTGATCTAGTGAGTTGTTGTCTGAGCGTGGATGTTGGCTTGTGTGCTGTCATGTGTCCTAAGGGTCGCAGTAGTCTGGCTGTCAGTTCTGAGACGCTCCTGACGTATGGTAGAGTGGCTAGTCCTTTTGGTTGTGGCATGTCCTCGTTCCTCGGTCTATCTCTTAGGCATCTGGTGATAAAGTTGCGTGGGTATCCGTTTTTGGCGAATACCTTGTATAGATGTTCCTCTTCCTCTTTTCGCAGTTCTGGTGTACTGCAGTGTGTTGTGGCCCTTTTGAATAGTGTTGGCTATCTCCCATTCCTAGACGTGTTAGCAGAGAGAACACCCAACGGAGAATTCACCACAAGGGTACACAGGAAGCCAACACACACAGACCAAGTCTTAAACTATGAAAGTAACCACCTCAACACACACAAACGAAGCTGCATCAGGACACTATTCAAAAGGGCCACAACACACTGCAGTACACCAGAACTGCGAAAAGAGGAAGAGGAACATCTATACAAGGTATTCGCCAAAAACGGATACCCACGCAACTTTATCACCAGATGCCTAAGAGATAGACCGAGGAACGAGGACATGCCACAACCAAAAAAGGACTAGCCACTCTACCATACGTCAGGAGCGTCTCAGAACTGACAGCCAGACTACTGCGACCCTTAGGACTCATAACAGCACACAAGCCAACATCCACGCTCAGACAACAACTCACTAGAACAAAGGACCCACTACCCAGCATGAGCCAAACTAACGTAGTTTACAAAATACCATGCAAGGACTGCACAAAACACTATATAGGACAAACAGGAAGACAGCTAACAATCCGCATCCATGAACATCAGCTAGCCACAAAACGACACGACCAGCTATCTCTAGTAGCCATACACTCAGACAACCAGCAACATGAATTTGACTGGGAAAACACCACTATCATAGGACAAGCCAGACAGAGAACAGCCAGAGAATTCCTAGAAGCATGGCATTCATCCCCAAACTCCATCAACAGACACATTGACCTGGACACCATATACAAACCACTGCAGCTGAAACTGACACCCGGAAACGGCAAGAACATCCATCAACAGACAGATCGACCTGGACCCCACATACAAATCACTGCAGCTGAAACTGACACCCGCAAGCGGCAAGAACAAACCAATATAAATACCGGAAGAAACATCAAAGCAGCGCTTCACACGAGGCTCCAACAGCACTGATGATGTTCCCTAGCCAGGGAACGAAACGTTTGCAGCAAAAACTTCCAGCTCGGCGAACAGAACCACAACAACGGATACCCGAGCTACAAATCTTCAATCAGATTTTTTTTTTGAGTACTGACCCTACGACAGTGCAACACTTCCTCAGTACTGACGCTCTGACAGTGCGGCAGTCCCTCAGTACTGACCCTCTGACAGTGCAGCGCTCCCTCAGTACTGATTGAATGACAGTGCGGCGCTCCCTCACTTCTGAATCTCGGGCAGTGCCGCACTCCTTCAATACTGACACTCTGACAGTGCCGCACTCCCTCAGTGCTGACCCTCTGACAGTGCCACACTCCCTCAGTACTGACCCTCTGACAGTGCGGCACTCCCTCAGTGCTGACCCTCTGACAGTGCGGCTCTCCCTCAGCACTGACCTTTTGACAGTGCAGCACGCCCTCAGTAGTGACACTCCGACAGTGCAGCACCCCCTCAGTACTGAC
The DNA here is from genome assembly GCF_020745735.1 of Hemiscyllium ocellatum. Classification (NCBI taxonomy): domain Eukaryota; kingdom Metazoa; phylum Chordata; class Chondrichthyes; order Orectolobiformes; family Hemiscylliidae; genus Hemiscyllium; species Hemiscyllium ocellatum. The sequence continues at coordinate 11,919,579 of NC_083440.1, read as the reverse complement.
ACTCTGGCAATGCAGCACTCCATCGTTATTCCATCTGTCCTGTGCTATTGATACACTTTAATAGCTACAAATGGTTGTTCCAGGTTTCTCAAGCCCTTACACAACAGAATGATCTGAACACAAACAGGAATACCAAATTGCAAGTATTCCCCAGGAATATCCTTTATAGATACTCATTCTCAATGAAGTGTCATGCTGTCTGATTTTTCCCCTGAAATGTTCATTTGTTGCAAAAATATACTTTCTTCATTAAGATAAATCTTTCTGTATATTGACAGTGAATGAAGCTGTTCAGGTCGATACTCTCTTTGCTTCCAGAGAACAAATCAATCCTTGATATTCTCCATTCTGAATATTTACAATCAACCTCTTGGCTTTTAGCTGAGGCATCAGCAAGGCGCATCACACAGAGTTTTATTGAAAAATTCTACTTTTCTTACAAGAATAACACATGTTACAGTTAACGCAAACCCCCTTAACTTTGATTTCTAACTTAATCACCTCTTTGCAGGATTTATAGCTTTGTGACAGTTTTGCAGGACTCATCTCCCAAACCTCTTTTCCGTTCTGACAGTTTGAGAATAGTCGACACAAACTCTCACGGTGTAGAGACTTTGGAAATGATTCTCCTGAGCTGGGGGTTTTCCTGCAAACGACCTGACTTCTCTTCCGCTAGGCTGACCCAGTCTTTCTGGAAGGAGGAGAAAGTGAGGACTGCAGTTGCTGGAGATCAGAGCTGAAAATGTGTTGCTGGAAAAGCGCAGCGGGTCAGGCAGCATCCAAGGAGCAGGAGCATCGACGTTTCGGGCATGAGCTCGGGAAGCTTCGGGATGGGCTCATGCCCGAAACGTCGGCTCTCCTGCTCCTTGGATGCTGCCTGACCTGCTGCGCTTTTCCAGCAACACATGACCCAGCCTTTCTGCCCTGAAAACTTACTGGTTCAGAACTGGATTCAACCTGTTTGTGGGTCTTGGTCTTTTTCCCTGTATGCCATCAAACTGCATCAGTTATCACTAGATACCTGACGTGTCGAAAGTCGTGGGACTAGTTGGAAATGATACCGTTAGTTCACCGTTCCAGATGACTTAGTGACCATTAAAAAATAGCCTTTCCCAGAACTGCAGCCCACACCTCCATTTCAGGTCCACTTCAAAATCCAACTGCCAAATGATAATCTGTCAGACACCACCTTCCCTGTGTTCAGATAGAAGGTGGTATCCCTCAGGGCACTCAGCAACTGATTCTCAAATCCATCTGATCTCCCTTCCAAAATCGAAAGAATCAATGGCCACAGGTAAATGCTTCAGAATGCTTTTATTGAATGCTGGGCAATGTGGTTACAGTTGAAGAGTCGAGTCACTCAGGGTAAGGGGATTCCAAGGGCAGCCTGCCCTATCACGGGAGCTGGGCAGATCTTCTGATGCCCTTTAGCCAGTCAGATTGCTCTGGGGAGGCACAGCAAAATCCCATGAGCACGGCATTAAGGCTTTTCTGGCTGGTGATGTTTTGTGTGAAGGGTGAGTAGGATTTTTGTGTTGGAATCATTAATCCCGTGGAGCATTAGGAATAAACACCAAGCTAACATTTGTTGCCCTGTAACTAATTGGTCTGGAGAAGGTCAAGTGCCTCCTTGAACCACTCCAGTGTATTTGGGGGAGGGAGAGTCCAGTGATCAGGAGGGAAAGGGAGGCGAAAGCAGGGAGTTTGTTTATAAATGGTGTTTGAGCGTGAGGGGAGGGAGATACAGGCAATGCGCTGGGTCTCTCCTAGAAGTATGTAATCTCATCAAGCAGTCTCTTGTCTGTTTGGATATTTTGCAGTCTCACAGGACCACCATGATGGCGCAATGGCTGGAACACCTTCATGTGTATGTAATCATCTGCATCTCCAACCGCAACCTGCAAAATACAAAGACAGTAATAAATTGAATGAAGGAGATTTCTCACAGCGGCCCCGAGAGAATGAAGCACACACTCTCGGTGACACCCCGCCTCACCCCCGAGACAGTGCAGCACTCACTCAGTACTGTCTGTCTGACAGTGAAGGACGTCCTCAGGACTGCATCACCAGCCCCAACAAACCTATAAACTCACCCTCCCTATCTCTGTAACCACCTCCAACCCTTACACCGCCTCCCTATCGCTGTAACCACCTCCAGCCCATCCAACCCTTCCCTATCTCTGTAACCTCTCCAGACCCTACACCCCCTCCCTATCTCTGTAACCCCCTCCAGCCACTACACACCCTCCAGATCTCTGTAACCTCCTCAAGCCACTACACCCCCTCACTATCTCTGTAACCCATTCCAGACCCTACACCCCCTCCCAATCTCTGTAACCCCCTACTGCCCCTACACCATTCCCTATCTCTGTAACCCCCTCCAGCCACTACACCCCTCCCTATCTCTGTGACCCCGTCCAGCCCCTACACCTCCTCCCTATCCCTGTAACCCCCACCAGCCCCAACACCCCCTCCCTATCTCTGTAACCCTCTCCAGCCCCTACACTCCCTCCCTATCTCTGTAACCCTCTCCAGCCCCTACAAGCCCTCCCTATCTCTGTAACCCCCTCCAGCTCCTACACCACCTACCTATCTCTGTAAACAGCCCCATCCCCGACACCCCCTCCCTATCTCTGTAACTCCCTCCAGCCCCTACACCCCCTCCCTATCTCTGTTACACTTTCCAGCCCCTATATCCCCTCCCTATCTCTATAACCCACTCTAGCCCCTACACCCCCTCCCTATCTCTGTAACCACCCTGCCCCACACCCCCTCCCTATCTCTGTAACCCCCTCCAGCCCCTACACCTCTCCCTATCTCTATAACCCCCTCCAGCACCTACACCTCTCCCTGTTTCTGTAACCTCGCACCAGCCACTACATCGCCTCTCTATCTCTGTAACCCACCGCCAGCCCTGACACCCTCTCCCTGTCTCTGTAACCCCTCCAGTCCCTACACCTCCTCCCTATCTCTGTAACCCCCTCCAGTCCCTACACCCCCTCCCTGTCTCTTTAACCCCCTCCAGCACCTACACCCCCTCCCTGTCTCTGTAACCCCCTCCAGCACCTACACCCCCTCCCTGTCTCTATAACCCGCTCCAGTCCTGACACCCCCTCCCTATCTCTGTAGCCCCCTCCAGCCCCTGCATCCCACCCTATCTCTGTAACCCCCTCCAGTCCCTGCATCCCACCCTATCTCTGTAACCCCCTCCAGTCCCTGCATCCCTCCCTATCTCTGTAACCTCCTCCAGTCCCTCCTGAGTTGTCCATGAGCTCATACGTTTCCACCCATCTCTCTTGTCTTTTACTGGGGCATTACAGAAATCTGTGATCAAATCTTCCCCAAATAATGTGTTCCCAGTGAGTTGAGACATTGCTTTATTGAAGTAACAGAGAAACCGAATGAAACCGAGTGCAAACTTTTCAAACACTGAACAGAGGATAAAACTGTCAGAGGAAAACAGGGTGGCTGTATTTACAAACCTTGATGAAGTAATTTGTTCCAGCAACCAGTTGTGAGCGATTTGAGATTGCGCGGTAAACATTCAGAGATCGATTCAACCTTTGCTCAACTAGAGACTTCAACTGGGGACAGACACAGAGGAGAAAAACAGAAAATGTCAGCATTAGTGAACAACACACTCATGGTCAGAGGTCAGTACTGAGGGAGTGCCGCACTCTCAGAGGGTCAGTACTGAGGGAGTGCTGCATGTCAGAGGGCCAGTACTGAGGGAGGGCTGCACTGTCAGAGGGTTAGTACTGAGGGAATGCTGCACTGTTAGAGGGTCAGAACTGAGGGAGTGCGACACTGTCAGAGGGTCAGTACTGAGGGAGTGCTGCACTGTCAGACGGTCAGTACTGAGGGAGTGCTGCACTGTTAGAGGGTCAGAACTGAGGGAGTGCAACACTGTCAGAGGGTCAGTACTGAGGGAGTGCTGCACTGTCAGAGGGTCAGTACTGAGGGAGTGCCACACTGTCAGAGGGGCAGTACTGAGGGAGTGCTGCATGTCAGAGGGTCTGTACTGAGGGAGTGCTGCACTGTCAGAGGGGCAGTACTGAGTGAGTGCTGCACTGTCAGAGGGTCAGTACTGAGGGAGTGCGGCATTGTCAGAGGGTCAGTGCTGAGGGAGTGCTGCACTGTCAGAGGGCCAGTACTGAGGGATTGCTGCACTGTTAGAGGGTCAGAACTGAGGGAGTGCGACACTGTCAGAGGGTCAGTACTGAGGGAGTGCTGCACTGTCAGAGGGTCAGAACAGAGGGAGTGTCACACTGTCAGAGGGCCAGTACTGAGGGAGTGCTGCATGTCAGAGGGTCTGTACTGAGGGAGTGCTATACTGTCAGAGGGACAGTACTGAGGGAGTGTCGCACTGTCAGAGGGTCAGAACTGACGGAGTGCCACACTGTCAGAGAGTTAGTACTGAAGGAGTGCCACACTTTCAGAGGGTCACTACTGAGGGACTGCCGCACTGACAGAGTATCAGTACTGAAGGAGTGCGGCACTGTTGGAGGATCAGTACTGAGGTATTGCCGCACTATCAGAGTGTCAGTACTGAGTGCTGCACTATCAGAGGGGCAGGACTGAGGAAGTGCTGCACTGTCAAAGGATCAGTACTGAGGGAGTGCTGCACTGTCAGAGGGTCAGAACTGAGGGAGTGCCACACTGTCAAAGGTCAGTACTGAGGGAGTGCCGCACTGACAGAGTGTCAGTACTGAGGGAGGGTGCACTGTCAGAGGGACAGTACTGACGGAGTGCCACACTGTCAGAGAGTTAGTACTGAAGGAGTGTCACACTTTGAGAGGATCAGCACTGAGGGAGTGCCACACTGTCAGAGGGTCAGTACTGAGGGAGTGCCACACTGTCAGAGGGTCAGTACTGAGGGAGGGTGCACTGTCAGAGGGTCAGTACTGAGGGAGTGTTGCACTGTCAGAGGGTCAGTGTTGATGGAGTGCTGCACTGTCATTGGGTCAATATTGAGGGAGTGCCGCACTGTCAGAGGGTCAGTACTGACGGAGTGCTGCACTGTAAGTGGGTCAGTACTGAGGGAGTGTTGCACTGTCAGAGGGTCAGTACTGAGAGAGTGCCGCACTGTCAGAGGGGCAGTACTGATGGAGGGCTGCACTGTCTTTGGGTCAGTACTGAGGGAGTGCCGCACTGTCAGAGGGTCAGTACTGATGGAATGCTGCACTGTCAGAGTGTCTGTACTGAGGAAGTGTGCACTGTCATTGGGTCAGTAATGAGTGAGTGCTGCACTGTCAGAGGGTCAGTACTGGGGAGTGCCGCACTGTCAGAAAGTCAGTACTGAGGGAGTGCTGCACTGTCAGAGGGTGAGTACTGAGGGAGGGCCGCACTGTCAGAGGGTCAGTACTGTGTGAGTGTTGCACTGTCAGAGGGTCAGTACTGAGAGAGTGCCGCACTGTCATTGGGTCAGTACTGAGGGAGTGCTGCTCTGTCAGTGGGTCAGTACTGAGGGAGTGTTGCACTATCAGAGGGTCAGTACTGAGGGTGTGCCGCACTGTCATTGTGTCAGTACTGAGGGAGTGCCGCACTGTCAGAAAGTCAGTACTGAGGGAGTGCTGCACTGTTAGAGGGTCAGTAATGAGTGAGTGCTGCACTGTCAGAGGGTCTGGTCTGAGGGAGTGCTTCACTTTCAGATGTTCAGTACTTGAGAGTGTGTCACACGTTCTGAGGGACAGTACTGAGGGAGTGCTGCACTGTCAGAGGATCAGTACTGAGGGAATGTTGCACTGTCGGAGAGTCAGTACTGAGTGAACGCTACACTATCTCATGGTCAGTACTGAGGGAGTGCTGCACTGTGTGATTACGATTTACAACAATGTTGCCAGGTTTGCAGGGTTTGAGCTCCAGGGAGAAGCTGAACAGGCGTGGGCTGTTTTCCCTGGAGCGTCAGAGGTTGAGGGGTGACCTTATAGATGTTTACAAAATTATGAGGGGCATGGATAGGGTAAATAGACAGATTATTTTCCCTGGGATCGGGTAAATCCAGAACTACAGGGACATAGTTTTAGGGAAAGAGGGGAAAGATGTAAAAGAGACCTAAGGGGCAATATTTTCACGCAAAGGGTGGTTATGTGTATGGAATGAGCTGCCAGAGGAAGTGGTGGTGGCTGGTACAATTGCAACATTTAAGAGGCATATGGATGGGTATATGAATAGGAAGGGTTTGGAGGGATATGGGTCGGGTGCTGGCAGGTGGCACTAGATTGGATTGGGATATCTGGTCAGCATGGACGGGTGGACTGAAGGGTCTGTTTCCATGCTGTACATCTCTATGACTGTATGATTAAACCAACCCACAGGCAGTGTTGTAAGTTGAGGTGTTGCTGATGTCTTGAAGGAGGAACATTTTTCTCTCAATCCCATCGTTCCAAGTTTTCACCAATTCATTCTAACTTTCCTCCATTCCGGGAGCATGCCTGACATAAATGGCATGTGAAATCTGGAACTCACAGCATTATCTTGAAAACGAGCACATCCCTGATTTATTAAAGACTCAGTGGTATCCCGGGCTGGTGAAATGTGGCGTGGATTGGCCTGGTTTGTTCTACAGGGAAAGGTGGATATGGAGAAAGGTTACTTACTGACTGGACAATATCCTGGATCTCAGGAGTGACGTCTGCAACATCAGGTAAACCACCAGGTACGTGTAATGCCATTCTTGTTGTCTCTGCCCCACTCTCTCGCTGCCTCTTCCTCCGTTTCTCTGTTCTGCAATTACACAGTTTCCTCCCTCCTTCAGCTCCTCCCCTCAGTGAGGAGGCCATTCGGCAGGGAAATCACTCCCAATCTCTGAGCTCCACCCTCAGTCTTTCAGTGTTTGTTCAGTTCTCCGACCTGGAAAGTGAGGGGGGCAGTGCTGATTTCTGTGTCTGAGAGATTGCCTCACCCGCTCCTTCCTTCTCTCGCTGACAGGGAAAATTCCCTCCTTACATTTCCTCCTACCTTCTGCTTTTAATTTCCTGTAACTTTAAAGATGAGGATTGAAGCTAGGAATGGACTGAATGGCCATGATTGGCTGAATGGCCGTCTTGCAGTTTCGATCATTCCCCGTTTCCCAGCTTCTGTTGTTGAGCTAACTCCCTCACAGCGCCTCATGTCACATTGAGAGCTCACTGCCAATTGTATCCATGACCACGTATCAGAGGCTGTGCAATAATAAACCTGTGTTAACATGCTCCCTGCCTCAGGGTTCATTCTGCAGGTGTGGAACCCACATTTACTCCATTGGCGATGACGTTAACAGCGTGAGAAAATGAGAAGACAGAGTAACATAGAAAACAGGAGTAGGAGTAGGCCAGTTGGCCCTTCGAGCCTGATCCACCATTCAGGATGATCAGGGCTGTTCTTCCAACTCAGTCCCCTGTCCCTGTTTGCTCCCCAAACACTTGAATCCAGTTAGCACCAAGAACTGTATCTATGTCCTTTTTAAATCATTTAATATTTGGGCCTGAAGTGTTTTCTGTGGCAGTTACTCCCACAGGCTCACCACTCTCGGATGAAGACATTTCTCCTCTTCTCTGTCTGAATGATTGACTCTGCACCTTTGAACGATGGCCGCACCCCATCCACACCCCCAGCCCCCCAAACCCATTGGTTTTTGGACTCCCCAAACGGATGCACTGTTTACTTTCTCAGGGAGAGAATGATCGGTTGTCCCTGATCATTCACTGACTCACAATGTCCCTCATTTCTCTAGATCTGAGCTGGGCGTCAAAATGTATACAAGAGATTTAATGCATGGTGAGATACTACATCGTAGAACAACTCCAAATTTGAGCTCTGCCCTCAATAATGGCATCCAACAGTGCGGCACTCCCTCAGTACTGACCGTCTGACAGTGCAGCACTGCCTCAGTACTGACCCTCTGACAGTGCAGCACTCCCTCAGTACTGACCGTCTGACAGTGCAGCACTGCCTCAGTACTGACCCTCCGACAGTGCAGCACTCCCTCAGTACTGACCGTCTGACAGTGCAGCACTCCCTCAGTACTGACCCTCCGACAGTGCAGCACTCCCTCAGTACTGACCGTCTGACAGTGCAGCACTCCCTCAGTACTGACCCTCCGACAGTGCAGCACTCCCTCAGTACTGACCGTCTGACAGTGCAGCACTGCCTCAGTGCTGACCCTCTGAGAGAGCGACACTCCCTCAGTACTGACCTCTGAGAGAGCGATACTCCCTCAGCGGTGAACGAGGCCCAGGACCTCCATGTCCTCGGCACAGTGGGAGTGGAGTTGAAATGTTGGGCGACGGGACAGTGTGGCTGATTGGTGCGGGTTTCCCGCAGATGTTCCCTAAAGCGTTCTGCTAGGAGGCGCCCAGTCTCCCCAATGTAGAGGAGAACACATCGGGAGCAATGGATACAATAAATGATAATGGTGGATGTGCAGGTAAAACTTTGATGGATGTGGAAGGCTCTTTTAGGGCCTTGGATAGAGGTGAGGGAGGAGGTGTGGGCACAGGGTTTACAGTTCCTGCAGTGGCAGGGGCAAATGCCAGGATTGGAAGATGGGTTGTAGGGGAGTGTAGACCCTCCCTTCTCTGTCAGCCCCTCCAGCCTCTGCACCCTCTCCCTATCTTGTTAACCCTCCACCAGCCCCTACACCCCCTCCCTATCTCGTTAACCCTCCTCCAGCCCCTACACCGCCTCCCTATCTCTGTAACCCTCCTCAAGCCCTACATGCCCTCCCTTCTCTCTAACCCCCTCCAAAGCCTACACCGACTCCCTATCTCTGTAACCCCCTCCAGCCACTACACCCCCTCCCCAGCTCTGTAACCCCCTCCAGCCCCTTTACCCTCTCTATTCTCTGTAATCCCCTCCAACCCTTACACTCCCTCCCTACCTCTGTAACTCCCTCCAGACCCTACACCCACTCCCTATCTCTCTAATCCCCTCCAACCCCTACACCCCTCCCTATCTCTGTAACACTCCTCCAGCCCCTATACCCACTCCCTATCTCTGTAATCCCCTCCAGCTCCTACACCCCTTCCATATCTCTGTAACCCCCTCTAGCCCCTATACGCCCTCCCTATCTCTGCAACGCCCTCCGGCCCCCACACCCCCTCCCTATCTCTGTAACCCCCTCCAGCCACTACACCCCCTCCCAATCTGTGTAAACCCCTCCAGCCCCTACACCCCCTCCCTGTCTCTGTAACCCTCCTCCAGCCCCTAAAACCCCCCCTTCTCTGTAACCCCCTCCAGCCCCTACACTCCCTCCCTTTCTCTGTAAACCTCCTCCAGTCCCTACACCCCCTCCTTATCTCTGTAACCCCCTCCAGCCCCTACACCCCCTCCCTATCTCTGTAACCCCCTCCAGCCCCCACCACCCGCTCTCTATCTCTGTAAACCCCTCCAGCCCCTACACCCCTTCCCTATCTCTGTAAACCCCTCCAGCCCCTACACCCCCTCCCTATCTCTGTAACCCCCTCCAGCCCCTACACCCCCTCCCTATCTCTGTAACCCCCTCCAGCCCCTACACCCCCTCCCTATCTCTGTAACCCCCTCTAGGCCATCCTCCCCTCCCTATGACTGCAACTTTCTCCAGCCCGTAGAGTCCCCAATTGTTCATCAGCTCATACATTTCCATCCACCTACCTTGTCCTTTACTGGCGATGTTACAGAATTCTGTGAACAAATATACCTCCACACACATTCTGCACTTACACAGTTTCCTCCCTCCTTCAGCTCCTCCCCTCAGTGAGGAGGCCATTCGGCAGGGAAATCACTCCCAATCTCTGAGCTCCACCCTCAGTCTTTCAGCGTTTGTTCAGTTCCCCGACCTGGAAAGTGAGGGGGGACAGTGCTGATTTCTGTGTCTGAGAGATTGCCTCACCCCCTCCTTCCTTCTCTCTCTGACAGGGAAAATTCCCTCCTTACATTTCCTACTCCCTTCTGCTTTTAATTTCCTGTAACTTTAATGATGAGGATTGGAGCTAGGAATGGACTGAACGGTTTTAGATTAGAGTAAAATTAAGATTACTTACAGTGTGGAAACAGGCCCTTCGGCCCAACAAGTCCACAATGACCCTCCGAAGAGCAACCCACACAGACCCATTCCCCTACATTTACCCCTTCACCTAACACTACGGGCAATTTAGCATGGCCAATTCACCTAACCTGCACAGTTTTTGGACGGTGGGAGGAAACCGGAGCACCCGAAGGAAACCCACGCAGACACGGGGAGAATGTGCAAACTCCACACAGACCGTCGCCTGAGGCGGGAATTGAATCAGGTCTCTGGCGTTGTGAGGCAGCAGTGCCAACCACTGTGCCACCGTGCTGCCCACTACTGGTTTTAGATTCGCTTTGATTCCCCAGGAGGATCAGGGTCTGCACCTTGCCTGGGAATAGACAAAGTAACATCAACTCTGACTAAATGTACTCCTCTCCCAAGGAGCCATGATGGGCTGAATGGCCGTCTTGCACTTTCTATCATTCCACGTTTCCCAACTTCTGTTGTTGAGCTGTCGGTGTAAAGCCCTAATTCCCTCACAGCGCCTCATGTCACATTGAGAGCTCACTGCCAATTGTGTCCATGCCAAGTATCTGAGGCTGTGCAATAATAAACCTGTGTGAACATGTTCCCTGCCTCAGGGTTCATTCTGCCCATTGTATCCATGCCAAGTATCAGAGGCTGTGCAAGATTTACAAGGATGTTGCCAGGGTTGGAGGATCTGAGCTACAGGGAAGAGGGTGAACAGGCTGGGACTGTTTTCCCTGGAGCGTCAGAGGCTGAGGGGTGACCATATCGAGGTTTATAAAATCATGAGGGGCATGGATAGGAAAAATAGGCAAGGTCTTTTCCCTGTGGTGGGGGAATCCAGAACTAGAAGGGCATAGGGTTAGGGTGAGAGGGGAAAGATATAAAAGAGACCTAAGGGGCAACTTCCTCACACAGAGGGTGGTACGTGTATGGAATGATCTGCCCGAGGAAGTGGTGGAGGCTGGCACAATTGCAACATTTCAAAGACTCTGGATGGGTATATGAATAGGAAGGGTTTAGAGAGATATGGACCAAGTGCAGGCATTTGGAACTAGGTTAGAATCGGATATCTCATCAGCACGGACAGATTGGAATGAGAGATCTGTTTCTGTGCTGTATTGTCTCTATGACTGTATAAATAATAATATACCTGTGTCAACATGTTCCCTGCCTCAGGGTTCATTCTGCAGGTTTGAAAGCCTCAGTTTCTCTGTTGGCAATGAGGTTAACAGCGTGAGAAAATGAGAAGACAGAGTAACATGGAAAGCAGGAGTATGAGTAGGCCATTTGGCCCCTCCAGCCTGCTCCACCATTTGTTGTGTGGGGTCCATCCATCCATTACCGTAGCCTCTATAGTACATATTGGTTAAAAAAAGGTAAAATAAGCATCATTTTATTGGTTTATATATAAAAATGAGTTACAAACTTTAACCAGAAAAAGGAAATATATTTTAAAAATCTTTATAATGGCAGTAAAATCTCACATTAATATTAAACAACGAGTTTCGGTTCTTTTGATAGTTATGTGCTATTCCTGTGAGATATTCCAAACAACCTCTTTCGCTGCATTCAAGAACACTTTTTTTTTATTCTATCGTCTGCGTTTCAATACTTTTTGAGCTTTATCTGTTGTGGGTAACCTGCTATCAGCTGTTCCATATATAAATCACTCCCCTTTTGCACTTTCATTCACGTTCCAATACATTTCCATATGGTTGGGTGGTGAGCTCCAAGTTCAAAAGCAATTCTCTGAGGAGCGGTTTCAGCGTGATTATGGGTGCGATCTTCCTCGTTTCTCGTTGTCTCATAGACCAACCAGATATCATGGGGAAACAAACGTGCACTTCGGCTACTGCCACGTCTGTTGTAGAGTCGTTACTGAAACAACGCAAACACTACCTTAACCAATATGGTGGCAGTTTTATATACCACCAATATTCAAAATATACCAATTATTTGTGGTGGCGAATCGTCTTCAGTGGCCAATGGGGGGTGGTGACTAAGTGTCCTCGGTGGTCAAAGGGCAGTGGGGAATTGTCTTCAGTGACCAATAGGCAGTGGCTAAGTGTCCTCGGTGGTCAAAGGGCAGGGCAAATTTTCTTCAGTGACCAATGGGCGTTGGCTAAGTGTCCTCTGTGGTCAAAGGGCAGTGGGGAATCGTCTTCAGTGGCCAATGGGCGGTGGCTAGGTGTCCTGGGTGGTCAAAGGGCAGTGGGGAATCGTTTTCAGTGGCCAATGGGCGGCAACTAAGTGTCCTCGGTGGTCAAAGGACAGTGGGGAATCGTCTTCAGTGGCCAATGGGCAGTGACTAAGTGTCCTCGGGGGTCAAAGGGCAGTGGGGAATCGTCTTCAGTGGCCAATGGGCAGTGACTAAGTGTCCTCGGTGGTCAAAGGGCAGTGGCGAATTGGCGGTGGCGAATCAGCTGTGGCGAATGGTCCCATCCCGCGCCAATGTACCCTGTCTTAGAGCATCTGTGCCAGCAGCGTATGAGAGTGACCACATTGGCCGAGTCACATGAGAGTACCTGCCGTGTACAGGGTGGGTGATGCCCTCACGTGTCATGGTGGTATCCGTGCTGACAGTCTGACACCTCTTGCAGTCTCTGCCGTGACAAACTGTACAGTGCTGTGGCCTATTTTGTCCTGAGAGCCGGGCAGCGTGCTCCGAACAACGATCTGTTTGAGGTTTGGCGGTTGTTAAAAGGCGAGCAGTGGGGGGTGTGGGGAAGGTCTAGGTAAGGTGCTCATCCTCATCGATAATGTGTTGCAGATCATGAAGAACATGGCGTAGCTTCTCTGCTCCTGGTCAACGAAGTGTACGCTGTCAGTCATATCTAGTGTCTGTCTCCTGAGGAGCTCAATGCAGTTTCTCGCTTTGGCACATTGGACCTGGCGATCAATGAGTTAAACAACATTTCCTATTCTTATGAGGAAGACCTTCAGCACCTTCAGGTGTCCATCACCTTCCATCTGAATCGATCCTGTGTTCGTGTTGGGCTTGTCTGGAGGGGCTGGCTATTTTCATATGTTTCGGGTGGAAGCTGGAGAAGTGCAGCATTATGAGGTTATCCATGGGTTTGCAGTAGACTGAGGTATGTTTTACAGACAAAGGGTGGTGTGGGCCTGAAACGTGCTGCCAGAGGAAGTGGAGGAAGCAGATCCAATAGGAGCATTTCAGAAACACCTGGATGGACACATGATTAGGAAAGGAATAGTGGGATGTGGATCCTGCAAGGTCAGGCAGTTTTAGTACGGAAATGCACAAACTTCGTTCTTTCTTCTTCATTAAAACATGTCCATATCACAGAGGAGAAGGTGCTGGATGCCTTAAAACGCATAAAGGCAGATAAATGCCCAGGACTGGGTTAGGTGCACACTAGGTTAGATTCCTCACAGTGAGGAAACAGGCCCATCCAGTCCACACCGGCCCTCTGCAGAGTAACCCATCCCGACCATTTCCTTCTGACTAATGCACCGAACACTCTGGGTAATCTAGCATGGCCGATTTACCCTGACCTGTGCATCTTTGTGATCGTGGGAGGAAACCAGAGCAAATCCACTCAGACCGGTGGGGGGAGAATGTGCAAACTCCACACTTCCTGAGGGTGGAATCGAACCCAGCTCCCTGTTGCGGTGAGGCAGCAGTGCTAACCACTGAGCCACTGTGCCACCCCAAATCTCTGTGAGAAGCGAGGAAGTGATTCCTGGGCCCCTTGCTGACATATTTGTATCATCAATATGCACAGGTGAGTTGCTGGAAGATGGGAGGTTGGCTAAGGTGGTGCCACTATTTAAGAAAGTTAACAAGGAAAAGCCAGGGAACTGTCAAATGATTGTTGGAGAGAATCGTGCGTGACAGGATTTCCAAGTATTTGGAAAGGCAGTGACTGATTAGGGATACTCAGTATGGCTCTGGGTATGCGTAATCATGTCTCGCTGACCCAATTTAGTACTTGAAGAAGTGATAAAGAAGATTGAAGAAGGGAGAGCAGCGAACAGGGTCTATCGAGACTTCAGCAAAGCTGCTGCCAAATTTTCACAGGGTACATCATTTGAAATATCAGAAGGACTTGGCCAAAACTGGCTTGTACGTAGAAGACAGAGGGCGGTGGTGGAGGGTTGTGTTTCAGACTTGGAGGCCTGTGACCAGTGAAGTGCCACAAGGATCGGTGCTGGGCCCTCTACTTTTCATTATTTATATAAATGATTTGGATGTGAACAGTTAGTAAGTTTGCAGATGACACCAAACCTGGAGGTGTGGTAGGCAGCGAAGAAGAGTAGAATGGGATCTGGACCAGGAGGGCCAATGGGCTGAGGCGTGGCACGTGGAGTTTAATTCAGATAAATGTGAGGTGCTGAATTTTGGAAAAGCAAATTAGGGCAGGTTCACAGGTAGCCACTCACTGAATATATTCACATGGGGCTGCTTCTATCCATTTAGCACAGGAGCAAAAACATATTCATACGTAAGATTAGATTACTTACAGTGTGGAAACAGGCCCTTCAGCCCAACTAGTCCATACCGAACCTCCAAAGAGCAACTCACCCAGACCCATTCCCCCAAAACTACAGCAATTTAGCATGGCCAATTCACCCAACCTGCCCATCTTTGGGCTGTGGGAAGAAACCAGAGCAAACCCACACAGACAGTTGCCTAAGGCAGGAATTGAACCCGGGTCTCAGGCGCTGTGAGACAGCAGTGCTAACCACTGTGCCACCCACAAAATTGGAAAAGGTCTCAACTTGAAATCCAAAAGCAAATACCCAGACTTTGGAACAGCAACATCCTTTAGACATACTCACGCTCAGCAAAATATTATTCCAATTTCAACTCATTAATTTTTGGCTTAATTGATCATTTCTATTTTGAATGGCTGAGGTCATTGACTTCTTTTCAGTTAATACAGCCAGGGAAATCCCACAAGCACTTTCAACTTGGAGATCCTGTTGTATCTCCAGAAATACACCATAAAATAGGGGTCAGATGTGTATGCTTATTTGTTCAGTTCAACAATTCGAGTAAATGGATTTTTATTCCATTGGTTAATTCCTCTTTGAATTTAGATTGTGTTAGAGGGTATAGCGAGGTGTTGGTGCACGAACTCAGAAGCCATAGCATGAATCCAATTTCTTCAAGGACAAATATTAGATTATTGAAAGCTTTATCTTCATAATTATAGTTTATCACTGGTCAGTTGAAACAGTGCATGACGTATGTCATCCACAAAATTAGCAGACAATGCAAAGAGTAAAATGATGGATTTTCTCCGGTTTACCGCCTCTGGATCAGTGTTATTCTGTCCATTTCTATGGATCTGGAGGCGATAGTGGATGCGGTTAGCTGTTATAATATTCCTAACAGTCAGAGTATTGAATCCCGATATCAATATAATTGGAAGCGATGGTGTAATTATCCTGTCAATCCATTCATACACTTTCCAGAATAATGATGTATAAAAGTCTGATGTTATGATGCAAAGCCATGACACATTGTCGATAATAGTTGAAGGAATAATAATACAATATGAAGTAATTGACTGCAAACACTGGACCACACTTACAGTTCATACAGCCACAAATGCTGGACTCGTATTATAATATCTTGGTCTTAGTTTCTGGCTGAAAGTGTGTTGCTGGAAAAGTGCAGCAGGTCAGGCAGCATCCAAGGAGCAGCAGAATTGACATTTCGGGCATGAGCCCTTCTTCAGGAATGCTCATGCCCGCAACGTCGATTCTCCTGTTCCTTGGATGCTGCCGGACCTGCTGCGCTTTTCCAGCACCACATTTTTCAGCTCTGATCTCCAGCATCTGCAGTCCTCACTTTCTCCTTAGTTTCTGGCAACAAATTGCTACAAACCAATCAAATGCGAAAGCAACTGTAAACCGAACTGAGCAACTCAGGGCTGCACCGAACAAAACAACTCTCAATGTGCACACATGATTGACAAGGAAGTAACTTGGACAGAAAGATTGTCAATCCAGTGCAGTAAGACCTTAAGGATGGCGAGAAGTCGATCTGCTGTCGACATTGCCAACAAAATAGTGAGTGATGCATTTGGGGAGCCCAAAATTGCATCATCTCCGAATCACAATTCCCACTAAATCAAAGATAAGGAAAGTAAAGAAATGCACACTTCTTCACAACTCGGGTCACAGCAAGAATGTCAGCTGGGTATGTTTGCTGTGTAACACAGATTGTCTCAGGTTAATAAATTAACTCAATTACACAATACATGGTGAAAAGCTACAATGGAATTATTGACTCAAATGAACCAAAATGAAACAAAGGCATGTTAGGAACCAAAAAACAAACAGAAAAAATAAATCAATAACAAGAGGCCCAAAAATACAATGATATAAATATTTTAATGCAAATCTGTCATGCTGAAAGATGAACTGGAATGTTTAATAGATTATTCATGCTTATCAAACAGTTATGGGTCATAGAGTCACAGAGATGTACAGCACGGAAAGAGACCCTTTGGTGCAACTCATCCATGCTGACAGACTACCTAAACAAATCTAGTCCCATTTTTCAGTTCCTGGCCCTCTGACCCCCTCCTGTTCATATACTCATCCAGATGCCCTTTAAATGTTGTAATTGTACCAGCCTCCACCACTTCCTCTGGCAGCTCATTCCATACACGCATCGCCCTCTGTGTGAAATAAACCAAAATAATTGGTCGTAAGATCAAGATACTTTGCATCAATGGACCCGATTAAGAACTATGTCCATGAGCAGCTTCAACAATAAACACTTTATGAAGTGGAACTGAGATGGCTAAATATGACCTTCCTGTCTAAGCAGTCTATGCCCCTCATATTCTTATTTATCTGAATCATGTCCTCCTACATTCTGTTCTACTCTAACGAAAACAACTCTACACTATCCAATCTCTCTTCACTCTCCTGTCCAGGCAATGACCTGGTAAATGGCTGCACCCTCTCCAGTGCGATAACAAACCTCCCACAATGTGGACTCCAGAACTGCACACAA
This sequence comes from Hemiscyllium ocellatum, assembly GCF_020745735.1. Lineage (NCBI taxonomy): Eukaryota > Metazoa > Chordata > Chondrichthyes > Orectolobiformes > Hemiscylliidae > Hemiscyllium > Hemiscyllium ocellatum. The sequence continues at coordinate 11,902,582 of NC_083440.1, read as the reverse complement.
TACATGAGTGCCAGCCTCATCAAACTTTTGTACAGTTGGAACGTAACCATGGTCTTGGAGGTTGTTGGACTGGCCTGTCACTGAACGGGGTCCCACGCTTTCTCACACATGCTAGTCACACATCTGCAGGCTCTGTTGATCAAAGAAAGTATGGAAAGTATTGGAGCACATAAGAATCATTAGGAACTCAGTCAGTGTGCTTTTATCAGAACAGCACCACTGTCATTAGAAGGAGTGATTACAGCTCCCCTTGATTGGCATCACATCCCCACAAACATAACCACCTCCTCCGCCACCAACACTCAGTCCGCACTGCTGACGCAGTCTGTGGGATTCACTGCAGAAATTCACCAGAGATTCTCAGACAGTGCAAACACTTCCCAACAAATGGGGTGGCTCACTGGGTAGCACTGCTGCCTCACAGCTCCAGAGACCTTGCATCGAATCCAAACTTGGACAACTGTCTGTGTGGAGCCTCCACTACTTGCAGCTCATTCCACACGCTTACCACCCTCTCTATGAAAATATTGCCCCTTAGTTCCCTGTTATATCTTTCCCCTCTCACCCAGAAACTATGCCCCTCTAGTTCTGGACTCCCCGATCCCAGGGAGAAGACCTTGTCTATTTATCCTAATAATGCCCCTGACTTTGTAAACCACTATAAGATCACCCCTCAGCCTCCGACACTCCAGGGAAAACAGCCCCAGCCTGTTCAGACTCTCCGTATAGCTCAAATCCTCCAACTCTGGCAACATCCTTGCAAATCTTTTCTGATCCTTTTCAAGTTTCACAACATCTTTCCGATAGGAAGGAGACCAGAATTGTATGCAATATTCCAAAAGTCTCTTAATCAATGTCCTGTACAGCTGTAACATGATCTTCCAATTTCTGTACTCAGTGCTCTGACCAATAAAGGAAAGCAGACCAAACGCCTTCTGCACTATCCTATCTACCTGCGATTCCACTTTCAAGGAGCTATGAACCTGCACTCCAAGGTCTCTTTGTTCAGCAACACTCCCTAGAACCTTGTCATGAAGTGTATACATTCTGCTATGATTTGTTTTTCCAAAATGTAGCACCTCATTCTTATCTAAATTATCTAAACACCATCTGCCACTCCTTGGCCCATTGGCCATTCTTATCAAGATCCCATTGTAATCGGAGATAATCTTCTTCACTGTCCACTACACCTCCAATCCTGATGTTGTCTGCAAACCTACCAACTATACCTCCTATGTTCACATCCAAATCATTTACATTAGTGAGGAAAGGTAGTGGACCCAGCACTGACCCTTGTGGCACACCACTGGCCACAGGCCTCCAGTCTGAAAAGTTGCACCTTAGATTCCTTTAAATCTATCCCCCTTACCTTAGGCCTATGCCCTCTCGTTCTGGACTCGCCCACGCCAGGGAAAAGACCTTGAGTATTATCGAATGTCCCAACACTGTTATGGTCCCTTGGTACAATGTGACATTCACACATTCTACCCCTTCCTTTTATTTTCTGTGAACAAACAGCCCCTTCACTAACTGGACATCCTACCTTTTCCTTTACCTTTGATTTTATAATTCTTGTAATTCTTCATAATTTTATAATTGAACCTGGGACTCCCTGGTCATAGCATCAATACAAACACAGTTTCATGTTGCTAGCAATCAACTAAGAAGCCAACGTAACTGACCTGGTTGAAATTGCAACAGCCACATTGTAGATGTACGTATTAACTCGTCCCAGGCATCATGCTGTGTAATTATTGATTCATGATCACACCAGACAGACCCAGTATATGGACAGAACACGGTACTGCTCATCTGATGGTTCGGAGTTGAAGTTATTTTACATTGCAATGACTGATAATGCCTGACAATATTTTAAATCTTCTGTGAATCACTGCCTTTTGAAAAACTATCGTAAAGTTAATCACCAAACCGCTCGATCACGAGGAATCAGAAAATATTTCTTCCAACACAAACAATAGCAAGAAAAATATCGCAATCGTCATAAAAAATAAATTTACAGTGAACTACGTGGAAAGCGCAACTTACTTACAGATGTGACAAAAATGAAAGCCTCATACCGATTAGCTTCGTATGTTCATCAGTAGACATTGGGATGATACTGTGGCTTTAAGTGGCTATTTTGTTCTTTTATTTCGAAGAGAGGGTGTAAGGCAGAGGTGGTGATCACTCACTCAAAAACCATGGTAGTAAACAGCTGGTGAGGCTTTGGGATTGTTTTTACTGAAAGGTGGAACAGTAGAGGCAGACAGGCTGGGTGTGGTCAACTCTCACAGACCAGGCTTTCCAGCTTTTGTTAATGTTTAGATTGATCTTTAAGCAGTTGCTGTTGTGGAAGATGAGAAAGCTTCCACACCTCTCTCTCTGACAGCCAGAACTGCAGTTTATTTCTGCTGCCCAGTTACTGATGTGAGAAATCTATTTGTCTGAATTTTCCATTTTGCCAAGGGGTGTGTTTATGGGGTGTCATTATATTGGAACATCAAATTAGTAACAGTTATTGTATTTATTATTCTGTGAAGTTTTCCAATAGTGATAAGTAACAATAAATTGCTCCTCTTTAGCTGTATTTTAACCACAGTGTTTAAATCAATGTTCTTTTTGCTTACCATCAAGTACTTTGACCAGTCCCATTGCATTTGAAACACAGCACCAGACTCCTCAAAGCCTATCTCACTGCCTACAAGACACAGGTCTGGAGTGTGAGGGAATACTCCCCACTTGTCTGGATCGGTGCAGCTCCAATAACACTCAAGAAGCTCAACACCATCCAGGACCATGGAGAATTCTGGAGAAGAGTCATACCAGACTCAAAACCTTATTTTATTTCTTTCTCCACAGAAACTGCCAGATCTCTGAGTTTATCCAAACGTTTCTTTGTTTATTGCAGATATCCAGCATCTGCAGTAGCTTGCCTTTATTCCCAGGATATATCAGCCCACTTGATTGCCACCACGTTTGCAAAACCTCATTCTGTCCCCCGCTCCCCCACTGTCGCTCAGTAACAGCAGGGTGGACCATCTACAGGACGCATTGCAGCAGCTCAGCAAGGTTCCCCAGACAGCTCCCTCTCACCCTCACAGCCGCTACTGTCCAGAAGCAGCAGATGGATGGGAATGACACCACTTGCAAGTTACCTTAAAGACAGTCACGTCTCTGGTTTGGAACCACATCACCGTTCCTTCAGTTGGATCATTTACAGAGTCATAGAGACATCCAACTCAACCATGTCAACCAGTTATCCTAATCTTATCAAGGCCCATTTACCAACACTTGGCCCACATCCCTCTAAATCCTTCCTAATCAAATACTCATCCAAATGCCTCTTAAATGCTATAATTGTACCAGCCTCCATCACTTCCTCTGGCAGCTCATTCCACACACTTACCACCCTCTCTATGAAAAGGTTGTCCCTTAATTCCCTTTTATATCTTTCTGCTCTCACCCTGAAACTATGCCTGTAGTTCTGAACTCCCCGATCCCAAGGAGAAGACTTTGTCTGTTTTTTTCTTATCCATGCCCCTCATGATTTTATAAACATTTATAAGGTCACCCTTCAGCCTCCGACACTCCAGGGAAAACAGCCCCAGCCTATTCAGCCTCTTCCTGTAGCTCAAATCCTCCAACCCTGGCAACATCCTTGTAAATCTTTTCTGAACCTTTTCAGGTTTTGCAACATCTTTCCGATAGGAAGGAGACCAGAATTGTATGCAATATTCCAACAGTGGCCTAACCAATGTCCTTTACAGCTGCAACATGACCTCCCAACGCCTGTACTCAATACTCTGGCCTATACAGGAAAGCAGACAAAAAGCCTTCTTCACTATCCTATCTACCTGCGACTCCACTTTCAAGGAGCTATGAACCTGCACTCCAAGATCTCTTTGTTCAGCAACACTCCCTAGGACCTTGCCATGAAGTGTATATGTTCTGCTAAGATTTGTCTTTCCAAAATGTAGCACCTCATTATTATCTAAGTTAAACTCCACCTGCCACTCCTCGGCCCATTGGCCATTCTTATCAAGATCCTATTGTAATCGGAGATAACCTTCTTCACTGTCCACTACGCCTTCAATCTTGATGTTGTCTGCACACCTACTAACTATACCTCCTATGTTCACATCCAAATCATTTACATGAATGAGGAAAATTAGTGGACCCATCACTGACCCTTGTGGCACTCCACTGGTCACAGGCCTCCAGTCTGAAAAGTTGCAGTTTAGACTCCTTTTAAATTTTGCCCCCTCACCTTAAACCTATGCCCTTTAGTTCTTAACTCCGCCACCCCTGGGGAAAAAAATACTTGTCTATTATTGAATGTCCCAACATTTTTATGGTCCCTTGGTACAATGTGACATTCACACGTTCTGCCCTTCCTTTTATTGTCTGAGAACAAACAGCCCCTTCACTAACTGGCCAGGTGGATGGGTGTGTTGGAGGTGGGAGAAGGAGTCGTCAGAGGGTGGACGAGAATCCTGTTTGAAGAAGTAGTCGCGGAGGCGAAGGCGGCGGAAGAATTATTCGATGTCTCTGGTCCAACTTTTGACAAGTTAATAAATAAATAGATTTAGAGTTTAGATTAGGATTAGGAACATATTCAGGTTTGGAGTAAAAAATGAGGTCTGCAGATGCTGGAGATCACAGCTGCAAATGTGTTGCTGGTCAAAGCACAGCAGGCCAGGCAGCATCTCAGGAATAGAGAATTCGACGTTTCGAGCATAAGCCCTTCATCAGGAATGAGAGAGAGTAGCCAAGCAGGCTAAGATAAAAGGTAGGGAGGAGGGACTTGGGGGAGGGGCGATAGAGGTGGGATAGGTGGAAGGAGGTCAAGGTGAGGGTGATAGGCCGGAGTGGGGTGGGGGCGGAGAGGTCAGGAAGAGGATTGCAGGTTAGGAGGGCGGTGCTGAGTTGAGGGAACCGACTGAGACAAGGTGGGGGGAGGGGAAATGAGGAAACTGGAGAAATCTGAATTCATACCTTGTGGTTGGAGCGTTCCCAGGCGGAAGATGAGGCGCTCCTCCTCCAGCCGTCGTGTTGTTATGTTCTGCCGGTGGAGGAGTCCAAGGACCTGCATGTCCTCGGTGGAGTGGAAGGGAGAGTTAAAGTGTTGAGCCACGGGGTGATTGGGTTGGTTGGTCCAGGCGGCCCGGAGGTGTTCTCTGAAGCGTTCCGCAAGTAAGCGGCCTGTCTCCCCAATATAGAGGAGGCCACATCGGGTGCAGCGGATGCAATAGATGATGTGTGTGGAGGTACAGGTGAACTTGTGGCGGATATGGAAGGATCCCTTGGGGCCTTGGAGGGAAGTGAGTGTGGAGGTGTGGGCGCAAGTTTTACATTTCCTGCGGTTGCAGGGGAAGGTGCCGGGAGTGGAGGTTGGGTTGGTGGGGGGTGTGGATCTGACGAGGGAGTCACGAAGGGAGTGGTCCTTGCGGAACGCTGATAGGGGAGGGGAAGGAAATATATCCTTGGTGGTGGGGTCCATTTGGAGGTGGCGGAAATGGCAGTGGATGATACGTTGTATGCAGAGGTTGGTGGGGTGGTAGGTGAGAACCAGTGGGGTTCTGTCTTGGTGGCGGTTGGAGGAGCGGGGTTTCTCTGAAGCGTTCCGCAAGTAAGCGCCCTGTCTCCCCAATATAGAGGAGGCCACATCGGGTGCAGCGGATGCAATAGATGATGTGTGTGGAGTTTTCTCTGAAGCGTTCAGGTTTGGAATTTGTCTAAAAGCTTATTTTTCTCACTATAGAGTGAAGGTTAATAATGTCATAGTGGGAGGAGTAAGGTTCAGTGGGATTGGGTTAAATTTCATTGTCAGAATTTGTCCATAGCACTGAATGTTGTGGTTTTGTTCATTCTTAGGAAGAGAAATCAGATTTTTAACTCATTTAAGAAAGAAACACTCAGAAAGACACAAACACAGTGTGATGGAAACTGTGGCAGAACTGCCAACAACCGTTTTAATTTTTATTTTCCACATCAAATCAACTGCAAGCAATTTGCAGGAGCATTGTGAAACAATATTTAACTCCAAACCATGAAACAGAGAGAAGGGAACAGCGACACGGTTTGAGAAAATCGCAACACATTCAAAGGTTGGCCAGACCACACACACACACACACACACAGAGAGAGAGAAAGAGAGAGAGAGAGAGAGAGAGAGACAGAGAGAGACAACGACAGAGAAAGAGTCAGAGATAAACAGAGACACAAAGAGAGGGGGGAGACTGAAAGTCAGAAGAAAGAGACAGAGAGAGAAAGACAGTGAGACAGAGACACACACAAAGGGGAGTGAGAGAGAGAGAGAGAGAGATGGAGAGGGAGAGACAGAGATGATGAGAGAGACAGAAAGAGAAAATGAGACAGAGCGAAAGAGACAAAGATAGAGACACAGAGAGAGAGAGACAGGGAAAGAGAGAGAAAGAGAGTCAGAGGTTAAGGGAAAGACAGAAAGAGAGAAACAGAAAGGGACAGAGAGAGTGAGACATCATGACGTACAGACAGAAAGAGTGAGAGTCAGAGGCAGACATAAGAGAGACAGAAATGAATGGAGAGTGAGACAGAAAGTGACAGTGCGGGGCAGAGAAAGAGGGATAGAGAGCCAGAGAGAGAGAAAGAGGGACAAAGAGAGAATAAAAAGAAAATGAAAGAGAAAGAGAAACAGAGAGAGAGAGTGAGAAAGAGAGGGACAGACTGAGTCAGAGATTGAGAGACGACGTTTGGAGGAGCAGGATGGAAAATTAAGCAGCTCTATCCAAACAAATATTTAATCATAGTTCTCGTTGCTGTGCCAGGCCACAAACCCTTGCCTGGGATGAGGTTTACCCAAATAAGAACCACATGGGCCTTGTCCAGAGAGGAACACACACCAGACGTGTTAAAGTATGTCTGAGACACAGAGAGTGAGGGCAGTTCAGGCAGCAGCCCAGAGGAACATTGTGTGCTGTTTTGATCTCGTTATCTGAGGATGTTCCTGCCATCGAGGGAGTGCAAGAAAGGATTACCAAACTAATCCCTGGTATAGCAGGAGGTGAGGTTGACTCAGTTAGGATTGTATTCACTGGAGTTTAGGAGAATAAGGAGATAATCACACAACACAAAATTCAAATAGGGCAAAATGGCTTTGATGCAGGGAAGATGTTACCGATGGTGGGGGAATACAGAACCAGGGGTCATAGCTTATGGGTAAGGAGGAACCCCTTTAGGACTGAGATGAGGAGACACATCTGCACCCAGAGAGTAGCTGTCCAGTGAAGTTCATTCACACAGAAAGTGGTTAAGGCCCAACATTTGTTATGTCTATAATGCAGTTAGATATGGCTTTTGTGGCTAAGGGAATTGCGATATGGGAGAGGAGGGGTTGATGGACTTGACCTCAATGATCAGCCATCAGCATGTTGATTGGCAGAACAGGACTGTGAGGCTGAATGGCCTACTCCTGCTCTTCGAATTTACTCTGATTCCTCGAAGGGACAGGAGCTCGCCAAAGTCTTTTCAAGTAATCCCCACGAGCAGAGATGAGGAGGTGAGAATGGAACTGGTGAATGGGAGACTGTGCCTGCTGTTTCCCCTCTGTGCTCAGCTCTCTGTCTATGCCCTGTCACCATTAGCGCCAATCCTCCGGCCGTCAGCTCTTGCCTCCTGGTGAGCTGCTCTGTCTGTTGGGAATTTCAGTGGAAAGTTTCACTCAAAGCCTGGTGCAACGGGGAGAAGTTAATTGTTTCCTTTCTGAGCGAAATGAGTAATTAAAGCAAATGGATATTTCCCAGCGTTCCTGACCTGCTCTCTGAACTTGGATTGAGTTGCCCCGTAAATAAATGTGTTTGTGCAGCAACTTAAAGTCTGCAACATATACCCAATCCTTTGGAAAACTACTCGGACATTATTATAATTCATTGGTTTTTCTCCTGTTATCTTATAGTACAGAAAGTCGATGACATATATTAACCAAAGAAGGATGAAGCTGCCAGATATGGTAAAGAGTAAAATCATCGACTTCCTTCTGCTCTCCATCTCTGTGTCTCTGTGATTCGATCCCTTGCTCTGACCCATCAGTCCCTTGCGGACTCGACTGGCCACTAATATATGGTGTACTGTCAGGGCATTAAGCAACAGAATTAAAGCAAACGGGAGCAACGGGGTCAAGATCTTATCGAATAAATCAAATCCTTTCCAACCTGGTTCACTGTAGTAGCCTGGCTTTGGGTAACAGAACCATGGCATGTTGTTGATGACCACCCCAGGGTCAATTGCAAAGTAGAAGGGGATGTTTCTCAAAAATAGCAGAGCACCAGTTACTGTTAGAACCATGATTGACGTTCTCTCTGTGCAATACGTTCTTTTGAGTGTCTGGCAGCAAATAGCCACAAACCGGTCAAAGGAGAACATGACAGTGAACCAGACAGAGCAGTCAGTGGCTGCACACAGTAGGACATTGATCACACTGCACACAGGGGTGATATCCAAGAAGCATCGTGGGAAGTAATAATTCCGGAGCCGGTTCAGGATGACCTCAGTGATAATGACCAGTAGATCCCCTGCTGCCATAGCCACCAAGTAATTAGTGGTGCAGGTGGAGAGCCCACATTTTCCCTTGGAAAGAATCACAATCGCCAATATGTTAACTATAAGAGAAAAGAAGGAAAGGTCTGGAAGTTGATGATTGAACATTCAGTGCATCCAACACATTATTATGGACCAGAACAAGCCTCCTCAAAATATATCAAGGAGGTTGCTAAGACCCTAACTTCTTTCTTATTTCAGTTTTTTATTAGTAGAGAGTGTTTGCATTTATTGATTGAGGGATTGAGTTTAAAACCATGAGGTCATGCTGCAGTTGTACAAAACTCTGGCATGGTTGCACGCAGAGTATTGCGTATAGTTCTGGTCACCGCATTTAGGGAAGTATGTGGAAGATTTGGAAAGGTTTTGGAGGATATTTACTCAAATGTTTCCTTGAATGGAGGGAAGGCCTAAATGAGGAAAGGCTGAGGGAATTGGGGCTGTCTTCATTGGAGAAAAGAAGGTTGAGACGTGACTTAATTGAGACACAGAAGATAATCAGGTACTAGATAGGCTGGACTCTGAATGTTTTTTTCCTCAGATGGTGATGTTTAACCCATGGCGACATAGCTTTAAATTGAGGGGTCATAGATATAGGACAGATGACAGAGGTAGCTTCTTTACTCAGAGAGTAGTAAGGCAATATACAGTAATAGACTCACCGGCTTTAAAGTAACTTAGCTTAGATTACATTCCCTACAGTGTGGAACCAGGCCCTTCAGCCCAACCCGTCCACATTGACCCTCCGAAGAGTCAACCATCTAGACCCATTTCCCTCCACCTACCACCATGGGCAATTTAGCATGACCAACTCAGCTGACCTGCACATCATTGGACTGTATGCGGAAGCCAGAGTACCCGGAGGAAACCCACGCCGAGACAGAGAGAATGTACAAACTCCACACAGACAGTTGCCCAAGGCCAAAATTGAACCTGGGACGCTGGTGCTGTGAAGCACCAGTGCTAACCACTGAACCACCATGCCATTAGATAGTCCTATGGATACAAATGGAATTATGTTGGTTAGATTGGCTTCAGATTGGTTTCACAGGTCGACACAACATCGAGGGCCAAAGGGCCTGTACTGCTCTGGATTGGTCTGTGTTCTATGTTGTAAATGCAAGTATGAGATGCTGTGTTCTAGATGTGACTCAAATGGTCAAACTATTAGGCCTTACGGAAAACACACTTTATTCTTAGATTACAGTTAAAATACAAATTAAAAATGGTGCTACTTTGAGTCCATCGAAATACTTAAAGTCATCTATATTTTGACTACTACTCATGAGCACATCCAGTACAGCAGCATTTCATGTGAGGGAAATCATATTTCACAGACTTGACTGAGTTTTTTTTTGAGGAAATAATCAAGAAGATTGATGAGGCAGAGCAGTAGATGTTTTTTACTTCGGAAAGCCGTTGTCAAGGTTCTGCATGGTAGACTACTTAGTAAGATTAAATACAGCACAGTAGCTCAGTGGTTGGCACTGCTGCCTCACAGTACCATCGACCTGGGTTCGACTTCACCCTCAGGCAACTATCTGTGTGGGTTTCCTCTGGTTGCACTTGGTTCCTCCCACAGTCAAAGGACGTGCAGGTCAGGTGGATTGGCCATGCTAAATTACCCAATAGTGTTGCAGGGATGTGCAGGCTAGTTGGGTTAGCCATGCGAAATGCAGTGTTACAGCGGTAAATGGCTAGCTCTCCCTGATTCTATGTGACCTAAACTTGCTAATCAGTCGACTGCGTGAAACGTATTGCTGACGCCTGTAGAGACAATGTCCAGCATTCTGCTTTCATAATCTTCTTCAGCATTTCTTCAAAAAAAACTCAATCAAGTTAGTGAGACACAATGTCCCATGCTGTTGATTATTCCTAATTAGTCCTTGTCTTTTCAAATGCATGTAAATCCTCTCAATCTGAATCCTCTGCAACAACATAGCCACTATTGACAGCAGGCTCACCCGTCTATAGTTCCCTGGCTTTTCCTTACCACATTTCTTAAATAACAGCACCACGTTAGCCAACCTCCAGTCTTCCGGCACTCATATGTGACTATCAGTGTTACAACTATCTCAGCATGGGGTCCATCAATCATTTCTCTAGCTTCCCACAGAGTTCTCATGCACATCTGATCAGGTCTAGGTGGTTTATCCAACTTGATGTAAGACATCCAGCACCTCCATCTCTGTAATATGGACACTCGTCAAGGTATTTGGTTTATCAAGACAAGCACGTCCTGATGTAGGGCTTATGCCTGAAACGTCGATTCTCCTGTTCCTCGGATGCTGCCTGGCCTGCAGTGCTTTTCCAGCACCACACTCTCGACTCTGATCTCCAGCATCTGCAGTCCTTACTTGCTCCCACTTGTCAAGATCTCGCTGCATGTTTCTCCAAGTGCTCCAGCTGCCATATCCTTCTCCACCATGAATACTGAATGGAAATACTCGGTTTGTATCTCAGCTAACTCCTGTGGTTGTGCACCTAGGCAGCCTTATTGATCTTTAAGTAATCCTGATTTTCTCCCTCGTTACCTTTTGCCCTTTGTGTATTTGTACCGTCTCTTTTGATTCCCCTTAACCCTATTTGCGAAAGCTACATCATGGCCCCCTTTTGCCTTCCTGGGTTCCCGTTTGTGTGAACTCTTCCTGCCCTCAGCCTCCTGGATGGAGTTCCTTAATCTCAATATTCATGACTGCCATACGTCATCTTTTTCTTTTCCTGACCGGAACCCCAATTTCTCCAGCCATCCACAATTCCCAGCTTTCCCCTTCACACTAATATGAACATAGTGCTCCGGGGCTATCATTATCTCATTTTTGAACCCTCCCACTTTCCAATCATGCCTTTACCTGTGACTAGCCTCTCCTAGTCTACTTTTGAAAGTTTGTTGCTAATATCGTCAAAATTGGCTTTCCTCCAAATTAGAACTTCAACTTTTCGACAAGGTCTTTTCCATAACTATTTTAAAACAAATAGAGTTATGATCACTGGCTCCAACATGCTGCTCCACTCTCACTTCAATCGCTTGCTGTAGCCAAGAGTACATCAAGGCTTGCTCCTTCCCTAAGAAGTACATCCACATACTGAATGAGGAAATTTCCTCATTCGCACTTAAATTCCTCACCATCCAAACTCTTAACAGTCCTAATCTACGTGCGTAAAGTTCGAATCCCCTCAAATTACAACTCTATCATTCTTACAGATAACTGCAATACCCTCACAAATTTGTTTGTCAATTTCCCTCCGACTATTGGGGGAGGGTTCTATAGTACAATCACAACAATGCGATCATCACTTGCTTACTTCTCAGTTCCACTGAAATAACATTCCCCCAAGATTATCCTTCCTAAGTACAGCCGTGATGTTATCCCAAATCTAAAATGCCACAGCCCCATCCTCTCTGCCCCCACCCTCCAACTTTCTATCCTTCCTTTCACATCTCTGCCCTGAGAATATTAAGCTGTCAGTCCAGTCAATCCCTGAACCACGTCTCTGTAATTGCCGTGATATCCCACCCCCATTTTCCCAACCATTCCCTGATTTCATCTGCCTTACCTGTCAGGCATCTTGCATTCAAATAAATGCAGTTTAATTTATCAGTCCGACCTTGTCCTCTGCCTTGCTCTTGACTGCCTTGACAATTTGCAGTCGTAGAGGTGTACAGCACAGAAATAGACCTGTTAATCCAACTTGTCCATGCAGACCAGGTACCCTAAATTAATCTTGACCTTTCACCTGACAAAGGAGCACCACTCTGAAAGCTTGTGATTTCAAATAAAGCTATTGGACTATAACCTGGTGTCATGTGACTTCTGACAGAATGGATATGACTTTTCCCTTTTCTCACTATCTCCCTGAGACTAACCCCCCACTGCAGACTTGTCTAAACCTCATTCAGTGGCATCAGCACAACTCCCTGCAAGGATACCGACACCCTTCCAATTCAGGTGCACCCCATCCTTCTTATACTGCTTCCTTCTACCCCAGAATTGATTACAATGATTCAGAAATGTGAATTCCTGTCCCCTGTATCAACCCCTCAGTCACGCATACATCTGCTCTCCCTTCCTATTCCTCCTCTCACTAGCACACGGCACCAGGATTAATCCAGTTACTGCTACCCTTCTGTTTAGTTCCCTATATTCGCCATTCGTATCCTCGTCCCATTCTTTTCCTACCTTTTTAGTTCCAGTGTTTCCAATGACCCACCTGCTGGTCCCTGTCCCCTTTGAGCACATTCTGCATCCTTTCCATGATATCCTTGATCATGATACCAGGAAGGCAGCATACCATTTTGATTTCTCACTGTCAGCAGCAGAACCGTCTGTCTGCTCCTCTGAATAGAGATTCTCCTGTCACAATCGATCGCTTGGAACCTGACATATACATTGTTACATTAGAGCCAGTCCCAGTGCCAGAAAATTAGGTGGTTCATATTACATTACCTTGAGAGTCCATCAGACCTTGTATTTTCCAAAACAACATCCTTGTTTGAGATCAGAATGTCAACAAGAGATTCCTACATTACCTGCTTCCTTCTTCTACTTTCCTGGAGGCAATCCATTATCTGACTTTATCTATGGTTTTTCTCCCTTCCTCTACCAGCCATCCATCACATTCCATACCTTCTGTAAATTTCCCATTGCGTTTAACTGCTGCTCCAATCCTTCCATGTGATCTGTTAGGATTCCCAACCAAAGACAATGCCTGCAGTATAATCATCAGCAATATGGAGATTCTTGCTCATCTCCCACGTGTGACAGGGAGAACACATCAAGAACATCTCAGCTCCTTAATTGACAGACCCAGACATCAGCACAGCCTTACCACTCGGAAAACACTGCTCTAGAATAACTTAATACATACGTTTTGTTGGAAAGTAATTTAATCCAGTGGGAACCAATGGGCCATGGAGTGGCAGATGGAGTTTAGTGAGGAAAGGCAAATCAGGGCACAGCGTATAAACTTAATGGTAAGGTCCTGGTGAGCATTACGAAACAAAGAGGCACTAGAGTGCAGTTTCATGTGTCCCTGAAAGTAGAGTCTCAGGAAGAGAGGACAGTGAAGAAAGTGTTTGGTATGCTTACCTTTATTGGTCAGAGCACTGAGTACAGGAGTTGGGAGGTCATGTTGTGGTTGTACACAACATTAGTTAGGCCTCTGTTGGAATATTGCGTGCAACTCTCATCTCCTTCAGAAGGATGTTGTGAAATGAGAAGCGTTCAATAAAGATTGACAAAGATATTGCCAGGGTTGGAGGTTTTGAGATATAGGGAGAGGCTGAATAGGCTGGGACTGCTTTCCCTGGAGCGTCGGAGGATGAGAAGTGACTTTAAAGAGGTTTAAAAATCATGAGGGGCATGGGCAGGATCAACAGATAGGTCTTTTTTTTCCCAAGATGGAGTAGTCCAGAACTACAGAGCATCGCTTTCAGGTGAGGGGCGAAAGATTTCAAAGTGAAAAAGGGAGAACTTTTGCCTGCAGAGTGTGGTGCATGTATGGAATGAGTTGCCAGAGGAAGTGTTGGAGTCTGGTACCGTTACAGCATTTAAAAGGCATCTGGATGGTATATGGATAGGAAGGTTTTCCAGGGATACGTGCCAAATGCTGGCAAATCAGACTGGTTTTGTTTAGGAAATCTGGTCGGCATGAACGAGATGGACTGAAGGGTCTGTTTCAGTGCTCTATGAATTTATGACAGATCTCATTAAAACATTTTTAAAACTGTCACCCTATGCACTTTTATCGATTTCCAAAATAATCAAGATTTATAAATTTTATAAATCTTAAACACTTGGCTATTCAAAGAAATCCCACCACTCCCAGCAGTCAGTAAATCAAATAGTGCGGTCTCTATAAGGTCAGCTGTAAATTTCAGTTTGTTTTTCTTTGAGTCTTATTTGAGAAAATAAAATAAAACAGCCAAGCTAATTGAAAACTTTTGACTTGATGATAAAGTTGATCAGGTATTTCGATATTGGTGACCAGAACATGAGGATAAAATACTGCCTAGCCATAGAACAGAAATAGCTCCCTCACACAACTCCAGTGGTTATAATTACTCACCAGGCACACCGACAACCGCAAGAATCAAGTAGAATATTTTATCGATGATTTGAAATAGTTCCTGCATTTTCTGTGTGGATTATCCTGTCATAATGCGATGCTGGTGATTTCCCTGGATGAAGTTCTGTGGGTGTACTATTCCAGAATCTTCCATTTAAACACAGTGGGAGTGCCACGGGAATTGGTGGTTGCAACATGTGAATTCTCCACAGTATTTCGAACAAACACATGACACCATTGAACTGCGTCCCTTTTGTGATGATGTGAATTTTGGATTTTCGCTTGAAGAGTTCTAAGACTGCTCAGTTCCTCATATACGGTCCAACGGGAATTCGGATGCTGCATTCTGGCTACAAGCAGGTTGTTGCATTGGACACAATCTGTTTCAGCACTGGATCACATATTATTTCAGACCAGCACGAAGTGACTGGTCAGCCATTACATTCCAGATATTCCAGATTCTCTCACAAAGCTGTTACAGTCCAGTCTTTGCTGCATTTAGACTGTAAGACCGTAAGAAATATGAACAGGTGTAGGCCATTCAGTCCCGCCCGTCTGCCCCACTGTTCAGTAGGATCATGGCTGACCAGCCAATCCAACAACCTATTTGTTGTTAGAATGCAGCATCCGAATTCCCACCGGATCATCCATGAGGAATTGAGCAGTCTGTAGAACTTGCCTTCCCCACAACCGTGCATTCCCCTCTTAATGAAGAAACTAGCGATCTCAGCCTTGAACATACACAAGCGCTCTGTCCCTCCATGTCTGTGTGACAGAACGTACCAAAGGCTCAGAGCTTGATTCATGACTTAGGGAGATTAATTCTGTCATTAATTATTCTGACTATGGATTGCAGGTTATACTAAATTCCAACTCTGAAAATAGTTCCACAATTCCTAGCAACTCAGTGACACATCTCCTCCAACTGGAACAGAAAACTCCACACGATACACCTCCTAGTCTTCAGTGCATTTGCTGAAGTGTCCCTGAGACAGTAACAGTATGCTGCCTTCTCCAAACGCTACAGTCAACAAGACAGTAAGACCATAAGATATATGAACACATTTAGGCCATTCAGCCCATTGGGTCTGCTCCACCATTCAGTCGTGGCTGGTACGTTTCTCAACCCCATTCTCCTGCCTTCCCCTCAACAACCCTTGCTCGCCTAACTCAACAAGAACCGATATATCTCTGTCCTAAACATACTCAATGCCTTGGGTGCAGTTATATTGTTGGGGGTGCATTACAAGCCTCCAAACAGAGAGCATGAGGTAGAAGAACAAATTGGTAAACAGATTATGGAAAGATGTAGAGGCAATAGGGTGGTGGTGATGATGGGAGATTTTAAGTTTCCCAACATTGACTGGGATACACTTAGTGTCAGAGGTCTGGATGGGGCAGACTCTATAAGGAATGCCCAGGAATGTTTTCTACAGCAGTACGCCAATAGTCCGACAAGGGAAGGGGCCATATTGGAACTGGTGTTGGGGAATAGGACAGGCCAGGTGTTCGAAGTTGTGTGGGGATTTCTTTGGGGATAGTGACTACAATTCTTTAAGTTTTGGAATACTCGTAGACAAAGATGAAAGTGATCCTAAGTGTAGATTACTAAACTGCACCAAGGCCAATTATATCAAAGTTCAGCAGGAGCTGGGAAATGTAGATTGGAGGCCGCTATTTGAAGGAAAGTCCACATTTGACAAGTGGGAGGCTTTCAAGGATAGGATTAAGAGAGTTCAGGATAGGCATGTCCCTTTGAAAAAAAGGAATAGGAAAGGCAAGATTCGTGAACCGTGGATTACAAGAGAAATTGTGCAACTAGCCAAGAGGAAAAAGGAAGCATACATCAGGTTCAGGCAGCTAAGGACAGAATGGGCCATGGAGGAATAACGAGAGGGGTGGACCAATCTTAAACAAGGAATCAAGCAGGCTAAAGATAACTTTATAAGATAACTATTATGAAATAACTTTAGCGAGAAGAATTAAGGAGAATCCCAAGGTATTTTATTCAAATATAAGAAGCAAGAGGGTAACTAGAGAAAGTGTTTGCCCGCTAAGCGATAAGAAAGGAAAGTTGTGTGTTGAACCTGAGAAAATGGGTGCAATTCTCAATGATTACTTAACATCAGCGTTCACTGAGGAGAGGGACATGATGAATGGTGAGATTAGCCATAGAGGTTTATTCACTCTGGATCACGTTGACATAAGTAGGGAAGATGTGTTGGGTAGGCTAAATTATATTAAGGTGGACAAATCCCCAAGACTGGATAGGGTCTATCCTAGGTTGCTGAGGGAATCGAGAGAGGAAATACCTGCCAGATATCTTTGTAGCATCCTTAAACACTGGTGAAGTTTCACAGAAGGGTTGCTTATGTTATTCCCCTATACAAGAGGATCGTAGGGATATTCCAGGTAACGACAGACCAGTGAGCCTGCCATTAGTAGTGGGAAAGCTGCTGGAGAATGTACTGAGGGAAAAAATCTATTCAGATTTGGAAAAGAATGAGCGATAACATGGTTTTGCGCCGGGGAGATCGTGCCTTACAACTTAATAGAGTTCTTTGAGGAAGTGACCAAGTTGATTGATGAAGGAAGGATTGTAGCTGTCAGATACATGAACTTTAGTAAGGCGTTTGGTAAGGTTCCCCATGGTAAACTAAGAGAGAAAGTGAAGTCATGTGGTGTGCAGGGTGTTCTAGCTAGGTGGATAAAGAACTGGTTGAGCAACAGGATACAGAGTGTAGTAGTATAAGGGAGTTTCTCAAAATGGAGAAAGCTGACCAGTGGTGTTCCGCAAGGATCAGTTTTGAGGCCTAACAGCCTTGGGAAAAGTTGATAAGCAGACAGGTCTGGAAGTTCAGGTCCATTGTACCCTGAAGGTGGCTGCACAGGCGGGTAGAGTGGTCAGGAAGGTATATGGTATGCTTGCCTTCCTTGGACGCGGTATTGAGTACAAGAGCTGGCAGGGGTCGTGTTAAAATTGTACAAGAATTTGTTTAGGCTGCATTTAGAATACTGTGTGCAGTTCTGGTCGCCACATTACCAAGAGGATGTGGACACTTTGGAGAGGGTGCAGAGAAGGTTGACGAGGATGTTGCCTGGTATGGAAGGTGCGAGCTATGAAGATATGCTGAGTAGGTTCGGATTTTTTTCATTAGAAAAAAGGAGATTGTGGTGGTGGGGGACCTGATTGAGGTCTTCAAAATCATGAAGTGTATAGACAGGGTTGATAGAGATAAGCTGTTTCCCAGAGTGAGGGATTCAATAACGAGAGGACACGCATTTAAGGAGAGAGGTGATAACTTTAAGGGAGATACACACAGCAAGTGTTTTATACAGAGGGTGGGAGGTGCCTGAAACACATTGCCAGCAGATGCAGTAGAGGCAGGCAAGGTAGATTCATTTTAGGTGCACCTGGACAGATCCAATACTAGGTGGAGAGTAGAGAGATACAGATTCTTAGGAAATGGAGATTAGGTTTAGACAGAGGATTGGATCGGCACGGGCTGTTCCTGGGCTGTAAATTTTCTTTGTTTTTCATTCTGAACATATCTTTTACCTCTTACCTCACAATACTGGGACTTGTCCATTTTCTTTAAGAAAAAAACCCTGATTAAGATTTACAAAAAACAAATGCACATTTCAAACCCAGTCAGCTTTTTCAACTTTCCTCTCTACATTTCCCTCTCGGTTTTCCTGGGTTGCCTCTTCTGCTGCACAACATTTCTTCTGGACAGCTATGATTCAGAGAGCTGTTTGGCTAGCAGCCTATACTTGTTGGTGCTTGGCAGTTCTCTCCCTAATGGTCGAAAATATCTGGTTTTATACCCCAAAACATCGCATCATTTTACTGGTTCGATGTCATCAAAACACTAAATTCAAATTTGATTGGATTTTGGGGATCTGGAGCATAATTTAAATTGATTGGCTTAGTTTGGATTTTTTCCCATGACAACGTAACTCCAGCTATTTGGTCCGCCAACCGTTACATCCCTTGTTCAACGTTCTCTGTGCTTTCAATCAGTCCTTGCTGACTCCCTATCTCTCTTAAAGGTACAGTCCACACCTACACCTCCATGACAGCATCAAAATGGAATGAATTCTCTCTGTAGGGAGTAAGTTATTAGAATGGTACAACCTGTGACTTCAGGAAATTACTATTTTACAGAGGAAAGACTTGCAGCAATTGAAGCTGTGGAACATAGAATGATGGAATGTAAAAGACGGCCATTCAGCCCATCGTGGAGGTGTGGGTCAAAGATAGGAGCAAGTTTCTTGATTAGTGAGCGGATTGAGTGTATGAAGGCAGGAGAATTAGCTTGAGAAATATATCAGTTAGCATCGAAAATGCAGGGTGGACTACAAAGGCCAAATAGGCTCATTCTGCTCCTCTATCACGAAGTCCTATGGAAATATTTTGTCGACCAGGAGAGAGAGAGAGAAGTCCGCTCAATTGTCACATCATTTCCTGACTCAGCAGAATGCAGGAGACCAAGGTCAAGTGTTGGATGTTGCCCAATTCCATTTTCATTTGAAGTCAATCCCTCTCAACCTGGCCTTGAATGTATGGGATCGGGGGAATACATCGGCATCGCTTGAGGGATCCTGACTTCAGGGAAGTCATGTCTATTCTTTAAATGGTGAAAAATTGTAGCATGCTTCATGAATCATAAAACATTGTTTTACTGGTGCAGCAGGGAATTCCGAAGACCGTCGGAATACTGTCCTTCATTCCTGGAGGGATAGAATTTAAAAACAGGGAGTTTATTGTGCCTGGATTACCGTGTACAATTTTTGGTCTCCTGACTTGAGAAAGAATGTTTTGGCACTGAATGGGAGTGCAGACGTGGGTCACTGGGTTGATTCTGCAGTTGAGAAGGTTGGATTATGAGGAGAAGTTGAGTACACTGGGACTGTACTGTTTGGAATGTAGAACAGTGAGGGGGCATGCAACAGGAACATATAAAATTATGAAGGGAAATGATCAGATAGAAGCAAAGAGAATGTTTCTCTGGGCAGGTGAAATAGAACAAGGGAACATGGCCTCAAAACAAGAGGGAAAAGATTTAGGACAGAGTTGAGAAGGAACTTCTTCACCCAAAGTGTTGTGATTCTGAGGAATTCGCTGCCGAGTGAAGCAGTTGAGGTGATCTTGTTGAATGCTCTTGATGGAAAGATAGATTTTTGAACGGTAAAGGAATTAAGGCTTATGGTGAGAGGGCGGGTAAATGGTGCTGAGGCCACAAAAAAGATCAGCCATGATCTTATTCCCAGGCAGAGCATGCTCAAGGGGCAAGATGGCCGACTCCTGCTGCAAGTTCTGATGTTCCTATGTTCGAACAAAGTTGAATGAGCTTTTCGATGAGGTGGCTAGGTGTGTAGATGAGACACGGTCAGTTGATGTAATTTACATGGATTTCAGTAAGGCCTTTGACAAGGCCCCACATGGGAAATTGACATGGAAGCTAAAAGCACGTGGGATCTAGGGTAACTTGGCAAGATGAATCCAGAATTGACTTCGTGACAGGACATAGGAATTGGGTGATTCCGAGGCTCACTGATTGGGTTGCTGCCTCACAGAACCGGGGAGCTGTGTTCAATTCCAGCCTGAGGTGACGATGTAGAGTTTTCTTTTCCACATTCTCCCTGTGATATGCAGGTTATGTGGATTGGTCACATTAAATAGTCCACAACGTCCAAGGATATGAAGGTTAGGTGGGTTGGCCATGGAAATGCGAGGAGAGCATTGGCAAGGAGGGTCAGAATAAGTAAGTGAGCTCTTGATGGTCGAATGGCCTCTTCTACACTGTAGGGTTTCCATTCTAGAGCATGAGAACATGCAGCAAGAGTAGGCCATCTGGCTCTTTGAGTCTGCTCCACCATTTAATAAGATCATGGCTGATCTTTTCATTCCCTCAGCTCAACTTACCCGCCCTCTGACCGCAACCCTTAACTCCTTCACTGTTTATAAATTTATCTATCTTAACTTTAAAAACATTTACTGAGGAATCCCTCAACCACTTCACAGTGCAGGGAATTCCACAGATTCAGTTCCTCCTCAACTCAGTCCTAAATCTGTCCCCACTCATTTTGAGGCTCTCTTGTCCTAATTCACCCGCGAGAAGTAACATCCTCTCGGCTTCTTTCTTACCAATTCTCTACAGAATCTTAAATGTTTCTATAAGGTTCCTCACCCATTATTCGAAATTCCAATGAATATAATCTCAGTCTACTCAGCCTCTCCTCAGAAGCCAACCCCGTCAACACTGGAATCAACCTCGTGAACCTCCTCTGCACCCCTTCCAGTGCCAGGACATTATTTCTCAAGTACGGAGACCAAAACTGCAGGCAGTACTCCAGGTGTGGCCTCAGCAGCACCCCACCCACCTGCACCATTACCTCTCTGTTTTTATACTCAACTCCTTTAGCGATGAAGGTCAAAATTCCATTTGCCTTTTTAATTACCTGTTGTACTGCAGACCAACCTTCTGTGATTCATTAACAAGGACACCCAGATCCCTCTGCATCGCAGCTTGCTCTAAGTTTTTACCATCCAAGTAATCGTCCTTTTTCCTGTTATTCCAACTGAAATGGATGTTTTCACGTTTATTTACATTGTGTTACATCTGCCAGACCTTTGCCCACTGACCTAAACTATCTTCATTCCACTGTAAACGTTTATGTTCCTCTGCACATTTTGCTCTGCCCCTCATCTGAGCGTCATCTGCAAACTTTGATACACGTAGCTCTCAATCCCAAATCATCTATATAAATTGTGAATAACTGCGGTCCCAACACTGATCCCTGAGGTACACCCTGATTGCCTGCCAGAATAACACTCATTTATCTTCACTCGTTTGCTTCCGTTGATGAACCAATCCTCGATGCATACTAATACTTTACCACTAACACCATGCATCCTTATGCAATCCTTTTGTGCAGTACCTTGATGAATGCCTTTTCGAAATTTAGATTCATCCCATCTACTGGGTCCCCGTTGTACACGGTGCTCATAATGTCATCATAGAATTCCAGTAAATTAGTTCAGCATAACTTTTTATTCATGAATCCATACTGCTTCTGCCTAATTGGGCAATTCCTACTGAGATGCCTTGCTATTCCTTCTTTGATAATATCCAGCATGTTCCCCACTACTGAAGTTAAGCTTCAGTAATTCCCCACCTCTTGTTTATCTTGTCTTTTAAACAGTGGTGTCGCATTTGTTATTTTCCAATCTGCTGGAACTGCCTCAGAGACCTGGGAATGTTGGAAAATTATCACAAGTGCACTTGATATTCTGGAATGCATTCCATATGGTCCAGGAAACTTGTCTAACCTGAGCTACGTTAGATTGACCAACACTACCTCCTCCATTATAATGATCGTTTCCAGGTCTTCACCTACATTTGTCTCTCTGTTAATTAGTGGCACGTTATTCGTGTCCTCCACTGTAAAGACTAATGCAAAATACTTGTTCAATCACTCTGCCATTTCATCACATCCCATGACTCAATATTCCTTCCAATCATCTAAGGGACCAATGTTTACTTTAGCCACCTGCTTTCGCTTCATAGAAACTATTGCTACTTGTCTTTATATACTGAGTTAGTTTATTCTCAGAATCTATCTTAGTTTTCTTTATAGTTTTTTTTAAGTTTGTTTCTGTTCACCTTTAAAGCTTCCCAATCTTTGAGTTTCCTGCTGATCTTGGCCACTTTGTATGCCTTCTCTGTTCATTTGAAAGCTCCCTTATTTCCTGAGACACACGTGGCTAATTACTCCTCTTCTTGCCCTCCTTCCTTTTCACTGGAATGTACGTTTGCTGAGCACATTGAAACATTGTTTTGAAAGCCCCCCGCAGATCGCCAACTGTCCCACCATAAAGTCTTTGCTTCCAATCTACTTTAGAGAACTCCTCCTTCATCATATGTTATCCCGTTTGCTTAAACACAAGACCCTAGTATTGGATTTTCACTTCGCACATTCCATCTCTACTCTAAATTCAACCATACTGTGATTCAAGACAGAGAGGGGTGTGGTAGAAAGCTGTGGGAGTGACTGGAGCCTGGTGTGCAGTGGTATACCACAGGGATCAGTGCTGGTTCCCTCATAGTTTGTGATATATATAAAAGATAGAGATGCGAATGTTGGTGGGGGAATGAGAATTAAGGTTGGTGATGATGAAGACTGATGGGTGGTGGACAGTGAGGAGGAAGGTTATAGGTTATAGAAGGGTGGGAATGGATTGGTCGGATGGACAGATCACTGGCAGATGATATTTATCCCTGATCAATGAGAGATGATGCATTGTGGGAAAAGAAACAAGCCAAAGTTATACACAATGAATAGGAAGACACTAGGAAGGTCATCAGAACAGAGGGATTTGGGGATGCTTGTCCACAGATCCCTGGCAGGTCAGGTGAATAGGGCAGTGAAGAAGGTAAACAGGGACACTTGCGTTTATCAATCAAGGGATAGGTTATATAAACATGGAAGAGATGTTGGAGCTGGACAGAGCTTTGGTGAGGCCACAGCTGGGGTCGTGTGCAGTTCTGATCCCCACACCATAGGAGAGAAGGGACTGCACATGAGAGGGGGCAGAGGAGATTTACCAAGGTGTAGCCTGGGATGGAGAGATTGAGAGATGGAGAGAGGCTGGATAAGCTCAGGTTGCTTTCTTTGGAACAGAGAAGGGGGTCAGATCGAGGTGAATAACATTATAAGGGGCATGGCTGCAGTTAATAGAGAGCAGCTGTTAGCCTTCATTGGAGGCTCACTAACATGGGAGAATCATTATAATGTGAAAGGCAGGACCGTGTTTTTAAGGTAAAAGAAATTTTCACCCAGAGGGATCTGGGGGTTGAGAATGGGCTGCATGAGAGGGGAGGTAAGGTGGGACACCTCACTATGTTTCAAAAGTACTTCGATGAACATTTGAAGTGTGAGAACATTCAAGGCAATGGGCCTAGGGCGGGAATGTGGGGTGGGTAGGACAGATAGGGACAGTATAGGCTGGATGGGCTGAATGGCTGTGCTCTATGTCTCTTTGAAAGTGAACACAGGGAGGGGCAAAGTGAACTTTTCTGGATCCACAAAGCTCTGGGGAACCACAGAGCTTACGGTTCCTGCTTCAGATATTTACAGTGAGAGAAAGAACAGAAAAGTGGGATGATATGGATTCTTCCATCATAGACCCACACCTAAACGATGGGCTGAATGGGCATCTTTTACATTCCATCATTCTATGTTCCACAACTTCAGTTGTTGGAAGCATTTCCTGTGCAAAGTAATTATTTCTCCAAATCACCGGTTGTAACATTCTGATAATAATTTCCCCACCTTCTGCTTGACCGCTGATAGGGGAGGGAGAGTTCCAGAACATTCCCCACATTTACAGGCAGTAACACTTTACAGACTTGATTCCAGGTTCAGTACTGAACATCTGACAGTGCAGCACTCCCTCAGTACTGACCCTCTGACAGTGCGGCACTCCCTCAGTACTGACCCTCTGACAGTGCGGCACTCCCTCAGTACTGACCCTCTGACAGCACAGCACTCCGTCAGTACTGACCAACTGACAGTGCGGCCCTCCCTCAGTACTGACCAACTCCGAAAGTGTGGTACTCCCTCAGTGCTGATCATCTGACAGTGCAGCACTCCCTCAATACTGACCCTCTGACAGTGCGGCACTCCCTCAGTACTGACCCTCTGAAAGTGCAGCACTCCCTCAGTGCTGACTTTCTGACAGTGCAGCATTCTCTCAGTACTGACCCTCTGACAGTGCAGCACTCCCTCAGTATTGATCCTGCGATATTGCAGCACTCCCTCAGTACTGACCCTCATTCAAATTAGTTGGGCGCGCATAGAGTTAATTTGTCAGATTCAGAGATGATAATTAAATAGTTATGAGCATCGTTTGCAAAACAGGGACTACCAGTTGTACTGGTCACAGACAATGGGATGTCATTTGCCAGCAGCAACTTCCAGTATTTCCAGATATCGAATGGCATTCAGCATGTTCATACAGCTCCATAACAACCACCGCTCAATGTTTTGATGGAAAGAGCAGTCAAAATATCAATTGCAGGTTTAAACAAACAGCCAACAGCTTCACCAAACAGTCCCGGATCGTGTTTAATTATAGGACCACCTCTCACACAACAACAAGGACAGCTCCAGCAGAGTTGCTGATGGAGAGTAGACTCTGTGCCAGGTTAAACCTGATACTCCCAGACCAAGGGTGAGGGTGAAACAGCATCAGGGACACCAAGACCAGCCACATGCCTCCTCTAAGGGAGACAGACCGTTTACTTCCGGGGGTGAAGTTTGGCGTCGAAACCGCAGAAATCGCCTTGCATGGGGACAAGGTGAAGTTGATGTTATGTCAGGTCCGGTGAGGTCCATAGTTTGGGTAAGTGAGACGGTCCCAAACAAACATGTAGATCACATGAAAGCTGCTCTCTTGCAAACTGGACAGGAGCAAAACATCCCTGTGCCCTCAGACCAGCCAGATGTGAAACAGCTTCAGGTTTGCACTGTTTTTCAATCATAGAGTTATAGAATCATACAGCAAAGAAACCGAACTTTTGCTACAACTCATCCATGCCAATCTCAGTCCCATTTGCATGTGCTTGGCTCATTTCCCTCTAACCCTTTCCTATTCGTGTACCTCACCAAATATATTTAAAATGTTGTGACTGCACCTGCACTGACCACTTTCTCTGGCAGTTTGTTGCACGTACGAACCACCCTCTGTGTGAAAAACCTGCCCCTCAAGTCTCCATTTCCATCGTTTTCCTTTCCATTTAATGTCACACGTAAACTCCCCCACCTTAGGGAAAGTACCTTTGCTCTGCACTTTATCTATACCTCACATGATTTTATCAACCTCTGCGAGGTCTCCCCTCAGTGCGGTGTTTGCACATTCTCCCAGTGTCTGAGTGGGTTTCTTCGGGATGTTCCAGTTTCCTCCCTCAGTCCAAATGTGCTAATTAGTTGGATTGGCCATGGTACTCAAGAGTACATGAAACTATGCATTACTTTCATGTACTCATTACTTTCATGTACTCATTCGTCTCATGTACTCATCACCAGGTAATCAACACCTTACTCAAGATATGGTGAGCGGTTTTGGGCCCCGTGTCAAAGGAAGGATATGCTGGACTTGAAGGGGCCTCAGAAGAGGGTCACAGGAATGGTCCACGTGATGAAGGGCTTGTCATTCCAGAAGTGATTGAGAATCTGACTGAAACTTACAGAACACCGAGTGACCTGGAGAGAGTGGACAAGATGTTTCCACTAACAGGACAGATCAGGATCCTCGTGCCCAGCCACAGGGTGAAGGGATGACCCCTTAGAATTGGGATGAGGAAGGATTTCCCCCACCTCACCCTCGTTCCAAACTGCCAGCTCAGTACTATCCCCATGACTTGTCCGACCTGCCTAACTCCTTTTCCACCTATCCACTCCACCCTCCTCCCTGACCTATCATCTTCATCCCCTCCCCTACTCACCCATTGTACTCTATGCAACTTTCTCCCCACCCCCACCCTCCTCTAGCTTATCTCTCCACCCTTCAGGCTCTCTGCCTTTATTCCTCATGAATGGCTTTTGCTCGAAACGTCGATTTCACTGCTCCTCGGATACTGCCTGAACTGCTGTGCTCTTCCAGCACCACTGATCCAGAGTTGCTGTGAAAGGTCTGACGAAGGGATACCGGTTCCGCGATGTGAGCTCTGACTTCTCTCCCCAGAAGCTGCCAGATCTGCTGAGCTTTTCCCCCAGATTCTCTTCTTGTTAAACAAACAAAACTAGTTTTAGGGACATATCAATAATGCTAACAGCTGTGAGTATCGGATAGTAAGTACGTGCTATCTGTAGGATTGCTGAGCATTTTATTCTGTCCCAGTCAGGCCTGTCTGTTCCTGTGGAGTCAATGATTCTGTGTGTCAGAATACAATAATATTGTCAACATAGCTTCATTTTATTTGGATGTGAAATATCCCGTGAGACAATAAATCTGGGTGAAACACTAATTACACTAGTTGCAGGAATGTGAACAAGCAGCAAATGTAACATTTTCCCCGAGGGCCTATTGCACAATGGAATCTATTTTGGAAAATAAGTTGCCATTAATTTCATGAGAACGGGAATTAGATTGTATTGCTCTCCGCACTCAAACACAGGAGTACATGAGTAGAGGGAAAACTGTACAATGTCACCATAGCCAGCGCCAAGTAGAAACAATAGGCTTAAACTGAAAAGACTTGTTTTGAAATATTTTTGAAATACAGAACAGGGTGCTCCACCCTGACAGATTATTCCTGGCTAGAACCATCTTATTTTGCATAAAGGCAGTCTGATTTGACAGTGCGGTCAGAGTTAAGTGCCAAGTCGGTGCTTGGAGTGAATTCTTTTTGATTATATGTTTTATTGACATCCATGTCTTGACTAAATTTTAAATATATAAGACATAGGTGCTTAGTTTTCCTGGAGTGCGATATTTTTTAGAGCAATAAGACGGTGCTGCTTTCTGGGTCTGTAGGTTGTTCAGGAGCAGGGATGTTCTTTAGAAGATTGATGTGCTCTTCCTGTCAGATATGGGACATTAGTGAGAGTTCCCATGTTCCTGATGGCTATGTCTCCAGGAAGTGTCTTTCGTTGAGAATTCTGTCAGATTGCATGGATGGGTTAGAGAGGCAGTTAGAGGCAATGGGGAATTCACAGGAGCTGGGGGTGTGTCGGATGGCAGTTATAGGCAGGGAGAAAAACCACAGATACTGTCACATAGATGGATTAACTCCAGAAAGGGTAGAAGAGGGAGGAAGATAATACTGGTGTCTCCTGTGTTTATTCCCATCTCAAACAAGTATGCTGTTTGAGAAAATGGAGGAGGTGATGGACTCTCAGGGGAATGTAGCACAAACAGACAAGTTGCTGGAACAGAGACTGGCTCTAATTAACGATGGATATGTCAGGTTCCCAGCGATCGATTGTGATAGGGGACTCTCTAGTCAGAGGTACAGTTAGACAATTCTGCTTCCAACAGTGATAAATCAGAATGGTGTGGTGTCTCCCTGATATCAGGCTCAAAGAGAGAGTGTGCAGAATGTTTTTGATTAGATTACTTACAGTGTGGAAACAGGCCCTTCAGCCCAACAAATCCACACCGACCCGCCGAAGTGTAACCCACCCAGACCCATCCCCCTACATCTAACACTATTGGCAATGTAGCATGGCCAATTCACCTCACCTGCACATTTTTGGACTGTGGGAGGAAACCGGAGCACCCGGAGGAAACCCACGCAGACACGGGGAGAATGTGCAAACTCCACACAGAGATCGCCTGAGGCGGGAATTGAACTCAGGTCTCTGGAGCTGTGAGGCAGCAGTGCTAACCACTGTGCCACCGTGCCACCCACTAATGTTCTCAAAGGGGAGATGGACTAGCAGGGGATCGTTGTACACATTGGAACTAATGACACTGGAAGGGAAAAGGATGAGATTCTGAAGGGAGATTACAGAAAGTTAGGCAGGAATTTAAAATGGAGGACCTGAAGTGTAGGAATATCTGGATTATTCCCAGTGCTACGAGCTAGTGAGGGTAGGACTAGAAGGATAGAGCAGATGAATGAGAGGTTGAGGAGCTGGTGCAGAGGAGAATGGTGCACATTTTTGGATCATTGGAATCTCTTCTGGGGTAGAAGTGACCAGTATTAGAAAGATGGATTGCACCTCAATTAGAAGTGGACTAATATGTTGACAAGGAGAGTTGCTCAGGAGGATTTGTAAAGTGGGGGTGTGGGAGTTAATGAGGAAACATATCAATGTGAGACTGATACAGTTGGGAAAAGGAGCACGTTAAACAGTCAGGGCGAACAGGAACAAAACAAAGAATGAGGTAGTACTGATAAATTAAACTGCCTTTATTTCAATGCAAGAGGCCTCACAGAGTCAGCAGATGAATTTAGGGCATGGTTAGGAACATAGGACTGGGATATCATAACAATTACAGAAACATGGCTCAGGGATGGACAGGACTGGAAGCTGAATGTTCCAGGGTGCAAATGCTATGGAAAGGATGGAAAGGGGGCAAGAGCGGAGGGCAAGTAAATCTTAATGCTGTGAGTTTTTGATAAGGGATAGCATTCAGGCTGTACTTAGGGAGGATATTCCTGAGGATGCGTCCAGGCAGTTTTATTTACAAATGAGAAATAAAAAAGAGATGATCATCTCTTTGGGATTATAATATATACCTCCCAATAGCCAACTGGAAATTGAGAAACAATGTTTTAAGGGGATCTCATTATCTTTAAGAATAATAAGGTGGTTATGGTCGGGGATTTTAACTTTCCAAACACAGGCTGGGACTGCCACTGTGTTTAGGGTTTAAATGGAGAGATATTTGTCAGGTGTGTACCAGAAAGTTTTTTAGAGTCAGTTTGTGGATGTTCCGACAAGAGAAGGTGCAAAAACTTGACCTGTTTGTGGGAAATAAGGCAGAATAACTGGCTGAGGTGTCAGTGGGGGAGCACTTTGGAGCCAGAGACCATATGTCTTTTTTTTTGTTTTAAATAATAATGGAGAAGGATAGGCCGGATCTAAATTTAAAGTTCTACATTGAAGGAATGCTAAGTTTGACGGTATTAGACAAGAACTTTCAAAAGTTGATTGGGGCTGGATGCTCAGAGGTAAAGGGACAGCTGGAGAATGGGAAGCCTTCAAAATGAGAAAACAAGAGTTCAGGGGCAGTATATTCCCATTAGGGTGAAAGGCAAGGCTGGTTGGTGGAGGAAACATTGGATAACTGGATAAAGTGAGGTTTTCAATGAGAGCACGAAGGAAGCAAATGTCAGGTATAGACACCAGACATCGACTGAAGTCTTAGAAGTGTATAAATGCAGTTGGAGTATACTTAAGAGGGAAATCAGTAGGACATGAGGTAGCTTTGACAAATAGGAGAATCCAAAGGGATTCTTTAAATACTTTAAGGATAAAAGGGTAACGAGGGTGAGGTACGAATATTTGAGACTGTTTGACTTGCTCCTTTTCTCAACCATACAAGACTCAGATTGATCTCTTTCCTCACTCCCTCCCAGGGCTTCCCCCAACCTTACGAGTTTAAATCCTCCTGAGCAGCTCTAGCAAATCTCCCTGTCAGTAAATTAGTCCCCCTCGATTTAAGATGCAATCCATCCTTTTTATACTGGTCACTTCTACCCCAGAAGAGGAGATTCCAATGATCCAAAAGCGTGGGCCCTTCTCTGCACCAGCTCCTCAACCATACATTCATCTGCTCTCTCCTCCTATTCCTATATTAACAGAAGTACGTGAGTACAGTGAAAAGTGGACAATGCTGCAATCCCCATGGACATCTTAGGTACAGAGTTTCCTTGGTACAAATGCTCAGGTTCAAAACATTACGGTTCTTCTTTGCATTAAGTAGAAAATAATGAGATAAAGTTAAAAGTTAAAAGATTAGATTTGAAATATTTTTGAAAGTCAGAACAATACATTACAGTTTGCAAGAAAGCAATTCTGTACCAGACTGGGATGTCGCTGTTCCTTCATTATCGCCTTTTAAAATCAACAAACTACTGGCACGGGTTTTCTGGTGAGTGGGAATCTCACATGGATTGCCATTCGGCCCTTTTCTTTCCGATGAAAGAACAGAGCTCTGCACTTCTGTGAGGAGATTCATTCAGTGTTACCCTCAGGAATGTGGAACTGTACTTCCACCCTGACAGATCTTTCCTGGCTAGAACTGTTTTATCATGCATAACGTAAGTCCTGTAAGAATAAAGTGCCAGGTGGGTCGTGATGTATGGCACCTGATATAGCAACCCATGTGAGAAACACACTCACCGGAAAACCTGCCATTCTCCAGCTGTCCCGTTACCTGTGGGCATCCGCCCCAAATCAATTTTTGAAAGTTCTTGCCTAATGCCATCAAAATTGGCCTTCATACAATGTAGAACATTTTCATAGGGTGCAAGGTGGTTAGGGTGCCAAGATGCCAGGTATGTAACCAGTGAGGGTTTTGAATGCCAACTTGGATGTGGGTGGGATCGCACCTGGAATGGCAGCAGAATTTTGACTGTGTAGTGAGGAGAATGCCAGAGGAGTAATCTGCCAACTGCTGTGATGGGAGTTTAATGCCTGATATCAAAGTGATGAGGGACAGATCACTGTGTGGAGTAAGTCCAAGTGGGCTGGAGATATAGGGTCTGTCAGGGTCTATGGATGGCCGTTGCAGATCTGGGGTTTAAGGGTGATGCCTGATCCCATGGCCAGAGAGGGATGGATTATTGGCTCCAGCGGCACAGACATGGGGGAGGGTGGTTCTGAGTTCAGGTCTCATTCTGCGTAGGATCTTCATCAAGAAAGATAAGAAACAAAGCAACAACATTGAGGAACGTAGAAGAGACAGAGCTTTGTGGATAGTGAGAGAGGGAGAGAGATCAGATGGAGAGAGAGGAGGTTGATAGCGTAAAGAGCGATGATAGAGATAAATGAAAAATAGTTCCAAATAAGGAAGTGAGGGAACAAATGTTGAAATGGTAGATTGAGTGCAGGCAGAAACTGTTAACGTAAGAGGTCTTCAAAAAGTCTTGGAAGTTATCACAATTAATCAAAAATGTGGAAAAAGGAGGTGGTGCACAGAATAACAGCCAACATGAACATTTTGACAGGGAGCAATAGGGCATTTATTGCTATTTACTGAAGATATATTTCATCAGGGATTAGAAACTAGCAAGATGCTAACCAGTCACAGTGAAAGATAAGACAATTAGAATATTGAGAAGGTGAGGAATGCTATAATGAAGTAACCAGAGAAGCTATCTCCCATTATAGATAGCAATGGAGGACATGTATCCTTACAATCAGGAGGAGTAAGGGTCTCAAATCGAACCTCTCCGTTTCCCCTTCATCCTTTCGAGACAGAAAACAAGTGCTTTCAGTGAACTAATCTCACAACACCAATCACTACAGTGTTGTTAAAATGACATGCACTCAGTTATCTTTAACTTTTATCTGGACAGGTTCAGAGTAACCATAAAGTTGTTTGGGAAACATAGATTGGAGGAATCATGTGTCACAAGCCAAATCCTGCCTGAAAGATGACCTGAATTTGAAGGGTCAGGGATATCAGTAAGCTGAAGAAATATCAAGGAGTGCTTCTGTTAATAAATAGTCACCCTAGCACCATAGAGATTGATGCTATTGTTCACAAAACAAGAACTTTGAAGCAATTTGAACAGATTTGAGAAATAATAAAGACAAATTGTCATAACTGGGAGTTGTGTACAGGCTTATTCACAGGAACAATATATGGTATGATGTTGCACAAAGTAAGCAATAACTGGAACTTGTCACAAAATATGCTGCGATAATTAATCATGGAATACTTCACTGTATCTAAAGTTGGAAAAAGAAAGCTGAGTGAAGGTGGATGGATGAAAGTTACGAAATGTTATCATAAGAGATTCTCAGAACAGCATCTTCGGGAAAAACAAGAGAAGCCATTCCACTGGTCGTGATATCGTCCAAAGAGATGAATGCCTTTATAATGATCTTGCCCCAAACAGGGGTCATAATATGATTGAAATTTGAACTCAAATTGGTAGGAAGAGAAGACTGGGTCCACGAACAAAATGATGCTGTTGGACGAGTTTGCCTTTGTGAGTTACTGCAGTGTATCTTGAAGATGGTACACAGTGGTGCTGCTGTGCATTGGTGGTGAAGGGAGGGAATGATCAAAGTGGATTATGGTCTGCCCCTCAAGCTCCCTCCTCGCAAGGTGCAAGGAAGGAACAGTGTTCACCTTAACTGCATTCTGATGAAGGGTCACTGGACCTGAAACATTTACCTGAAATACATGCTGCCAGACTTGCCGAGTTTCTCCTGAAATTTCCACTTTTGCAACATCTCTTTCAAAACTTGTGACATAAAATTTGAACCTTGGTCCGATTGTATTTCTCAGGTAATCAATATCTCATAAAAAAGAAAAATTGGACAGTCTTTTCCTCTGTCAAATTGGCAGCTTTTTTGATCAAAAAGCACATTTTTTGGTATCATCCATAATTGTTCAAAGAGACTGATTCCCATTTCTGATTTTCAGTAAGAGTTGTACACTATTCAGTTGAGAGCTTACAGAATCATTTTTCAAAACCAGGTATTGGAGTTAAAGGTGCAGGTTTAGTTGAGTTTCAGAGTTTCCCCATTACCTGAGATATAAGGCATTTCTGACCAAATTTAAATGCATCTTTATATTGAACACAGAACAATACAACGCAGAACAGGCCCTTCGGCCCTCGATGTTACACTGACCTGTGAACTATTCTCAGCTCGTCCCCCTACACTAACCCACCATCATCATCCATGTGCTTATCCAAGGATTGTTTAAATCCCCCATTTAGCACCTCTCCGATCTCCACAGGGTCCACACTCAACTTCCCACATCTGTCTTTGACTGGCCTTATTTCTATCCTCATCATCCTTTTATTCCTCACATACTTATCAAAAGCTTTAGGGTTCTCCTTTATTCTATTTGCTGAAAATTGATCGTGTCCTCTCTTTGTTCTTCTTAACTCTCTCTTTAAATCCTTCCTAGCTGATCTGTAACTCTCCATCGCCTCATCTGAACCATCTTGCCTCATCCACACATAAGCCTCCTTCTGCTTAACAAGAGATGCAATTTCTGTAGTAAACCACAGTTCCCTTACCTTATCACTTCCTCCCTGCCTGACAGGGACATTCCTATCAAGGACACGCAATATCTGTTCCTTAAACCAGCTCCACATTTCCATTGTCTGCATCCCCTGCTACCCATTCTATGCATCCTAATTCTTCCTAATCGCATGATAATTGCCCTTGCCCCATTGACAACTCTTGACCTGTGGCATGTACCTATCCCTTTTAATTGCTAAACTAAACGCAACTGAATTATGGTCACTCTCTCCAAAGTGCTCACCTACAACTAAATCAAACACCTGGCCTGGTTCATTACCAAGCACTAGATCCAGTGTGGCCTCCCCTCTTGTCAGCCCTTCGACATACTGTGTCAGGAAGCCCTCTTGCACTTTGGACAAAAACTGATCCATCTGATGTACTAAAGTTATAGCATTTCTGGTCAAAGTTGGGGAAGTTAAAGACCTCCATACTGACCACCCTGTTCCTTTTACTCATACCCAGAATAATTTTACCAATCCTCTTTTCCACCTCCCTGGAACTCTGCAGTGGCCTATAAAAAACTCCAAGCAGTGTGACCTCTCCTCCCCTGTTTCTAACCTCAGCCCACACTACCTCAATAGATGAGTCCATGTCAAAAGCTCTCTCAGCCACCGTTATGCTATCCTTGACCAGCAAGGCCACACCTCCCCCTCTTTTACCACCTTGCCTATTCTCAATAAAAGATCCAAACCCTGGAACCTGCAACACCCATTCCTCACACTGCTCTATCCATGTCTCCGAAATGGCCACAACATCAAAGTCCCAGGTACCTGTCCATGTGCAAGGTCACCTAGCTTATTTCAGATACTTCTGCCGTTGAAGTAGACACACTTCTAACCAGTTTGCTGACTTCTAGCACATTCCTGTGACCCTGAAATCCTGTCCTCATCCTCCTGTGCACTACACCTCAGGTTCCCATCCCCCTGCTGAGCTAGTTTAAACCCACCTGAATAGCACCAGCAAATTTCCCACCCAGGATATTAGTACCCCTCTGATTCAAGTGAAGACCATCCTGTTTGTACTAGTCCCACCTTCCCCAGTATGAGCCCCAATTATCCAAGTACCTGAAACCCTCCCCCTGCACCATCCTTGCAGCCACATGTTCAGCTGATACCTCTCCTTATTCCTTGCCTCACTATCACGTGGCACGGGTAACAAACCAGAGATAACAACTCTGTTTGTTCTAGCTCTCAGCTTCCACCCTAGCTCCCTGAAATCCTGCCCTATATCCTATCCCTCTTTCTCCCTATGTCGTTGGTACCTGCACGGACCACGACTTGAGGCTGGTCACCCTCTCCCTTCAGGATACCCCAGACACGATGCAACACATCGCGGATCCTCACACCTGGGAGGCAACACACCAACTGTGAATCTCGTTCGTTCCCAACAAACCTTCTATCTGAGCCTCTAACTATTGAGTTCCAATGACTAACACTCTCCTCCTTTCCCTCCTTCCCTTCTGTGCAACAGGGACAGGCTCTGTGCCAGAGACCTGAGGCCCACTGCATACCCCTGGTAAGTCCTCCCTCCCCACCTCCCCAACAGTATCCAAAATGGTATACCTGTTTTTCAGGGGAACGACCAGAGGGGATCCCTCCACTGACTGCTTACTTTCCCCCTTCAAACAGTCACACAGCTTTCTTTGCGCCCAGGTGTAACTCTTATCTATCACAGCCTCTGCCTCCCGAAAGATCCGAAATTCATCCAGCTCCCACTCCAGTTCCCTAACACGGCCTTGAAGGAGCGAGAGTTGGGTGCACTTCCTGCAGATGTACTTGGACGGGACACTAATGGCGTCCCTGACCTCAAGCATCATTCAGGAGGAACATTGCTCTCAATGCACGGCCCTCCCTGCTAGTCCCCTGATCAGAAAGTGAAAAAGCAACGACGCTAACCTGATTTGTCCCTGTTCTTTAAGGTTAGGAGGAGGTGGTTGGGTGGTAGGGTCTCAGGTTGAGAAAACATTGACTTTTATAGCTGGACGGAAATAAAAAGAAGTCCCTCCTTTCTTAGAAACCTCTGCTGTCTGAGTTCCCACCCTTCGAGTTGCTGCTGTCGCTGAAAAACAGAACAATCCTGGACAATAAAAGTACTTCAATATTTTAGTCTTTTATCCCCTAATTCCTAAGTGAGCTGCCTTTGGAATTTCACCAGCCACTCGTCAGATGCTATTATGATGGGGTGGTACATTAGCTCAGTGGTTAGTGCTGCTACCTCAAAGTACCATGGATCTGGCTTCAATTCCTACCTCAGGTGGCTGTCTGTGTGGAGTTTGCTATTCTCCCCATGTCTGTGTGAGGTTCCTCCTATAGTAGAAAATGTGTTGCTGGAAAAGCGCAGCAGGTCAGGCAGCATCCAAGGAGCAGGAGAATCGACGTTTCGGGCATAAGCCCTTTCCTGAAGAAGGGCTCATGCCCGAAACATCGATTCTCCTGCTCCTTGGATGCTGCCTGACCTGCTGCGCTTTTCCAGCAACACATTTTCAGCTCTGATCTCCAGCATCTGCAGTCCTCACTTCTTCCTCATATAGTAGAAAAGGTTAGTTAGATTGGCCATGCTAAAGTGCCTATAGTGTCAAGGGATGTGCAGATCATGTGGATGAGCCATTATAAATGCGGGATTATGGGGATAGGCTGGATCAGATGCTCTGTTGGGAGAAGAGGTACGGACTCAAAGAGTCAAATTGCCTTTCACTGCTTTCTGGGGACTCTGCTCAGATACATTTTAATCAATCACAGGATAACGGATTCGTTGGCCAGAAAGCATTATTGGCCATCCCAATTACCCAGAGGACACTTAAGAGCCAACCACTCATTGCCGTGTGTCTGGAGTCACATATAGGTTATGCAAAGTCAGGGTAAGAGTTTCATTCCCTCAAATACACTCCTGAGCCTGATGGGTTTTTTTCTGACAATCAATAGTGGTCATTAGACTCTTAATTCCTGATTTTTTAAATTAAATTCGCATCCTAAAATCTGCTGTGGTAGGATTTGAAATTGAACCTGAGAACATTATCTGGGTCTCTGGATTAACCATCCAGTGAAAACACCACGAGGCGGTGAATCTGGACTACAAGCCATTCCCCATTGGCTGGTATTTTGAGACGGTCTCAATTCCTCATCAATACTTTGTCTTTCAACTAACAATGCAGAGTAGAAACATAGAATTTTACAGTACAGAAGGACAAATCAGTCCGTTGCATCTATAGCAGCTCCAGATAGATTTACCCAGCTAGTCCCACTCTACAGCCCTATCTCCATAGCACTTAAGAAATAACACTCAGATATTGTTTCAGAATCAACTTCTGAGTGAGCTGATTTTTATAAATCTTTCAATTTCAAATCCATTTGAACATTTCCATGAAAGAAACTGGGCTAAACAGATCAACCTTACTGTCTTTCTCTTCATCCTTTCATATCGTTCGTTCTTTGAAATTTTCTTGTGGGTCTGTTCGCCAAGCTGGGAATTAGTGTTGCAGACGTTTCATCCCCTGTCTAGGTGACATCCTCAGTGCTTGGGAGCCTCCTGTGAAGCGCTTCTGTGATCTTTCCTCCGGCATTTATAGTGGTTTGTATCTGCCGCTTCCGGTTGTCAGTTCCAGCTGTCCGTTGCAGTGGTCGGTATATTGGGTCCAGGTCGATGTGTTTATTAATTGAATCTGTGGATGAGTGCCATGCCTCAAGGAATTCCCTGGCTGTTGGCTGTTTGGCTTGTCCTATAATAGTAGTGTTGTCCCAGTCGAACGCATGTTGCTTGTCGTCTGCGTGTGTCGCTACTAAAGATAGCTGGTCGTGTCGTTTCGTGGCTAGTTGGTGTTCATGGATGCGGGTAGTTAGCTGTCTTCCTCTTTGTCCTATGTAGTGTTTTGTGCAGTACTATTATAGGACAAGCCAAACACTACATTGGACAGGGAATTCTTAGAGGCATGGCGCTCATCCACAGATTCAATCAATAAGCACATCGACCTGGACCCAATATACTGACCACTGCAACGGACAGCTGGAACTGACAACCGGAAGTGGCAGAGACAAATCACTATAAATGCCAGAGGAAACATCACAGAAGCGCCTCACATGAGGCGCCCAAGCACTGAGGATGTCACCTAGACAGGGGACGAAACGTCTGCAACACAAACTCCCAGCTCAGTGAACAGAACCACAACAACGAACACCCGAGCTACAAATCTTCTCCCAAACTTTGAATTTTTGAAATTTTACCTGATAGCAGGATTTCTGTATCGTTCCCCAGTTTCATAGACTCCTTCCCTTCTAACCTATTTCCATGGGTATGAGATTTGGTCAGAACACAGTCAGGACATAATCCACGTTATTCCACCTGCAAAATCTCTGTTTATTGGACTTCCACAGGTTGTTCTATACCTTTGGTGAGGCCAATATTCTTGAACGTGGCAGGTCACTTCCCGAAAAAAAAGTCAGTTGATTCCACAAAACTTGTTTCCCGACTCACACTGCATGTTCTTTGTATATCAAGTCAGCTTTTAATACAACTAGATATAATGAGACAAAAATGTAACATTTCAGAGGGTGAGACAGGATGGGTCGTGAAAGCCTTTTTCCTCAGATGGCGATGGCTAACACAAAGGGACATTGTTTTAAATTGAGGGCTGATAGATAAAGGACAGACGTCAGAGGTAGTTTCTTTACACAGAGAGTAGTAGGGGCGTGGAACACACTGCCTGCAACAGTAGTAGACTTGACACCAATAAGGGCATTTAAATGATCATTGGATAGGCACATGGATGAGAATGGAATAGTATAGGTTAGATGGGCTTGAGATTGGTTCCATAGGTCAGCGCAACATTGAGGGCTGAAGGGCCTGTACTGTGCTGTCATGTTCTATGTTCAATGTACAATTAATACTTTCTCATTTATTAACCCCGTGTAAGACAAACAGCATCATCAGCTTGCAACAGTGACTGTCTTGCCCAGTCTCACTCATTATCTGCATTGATTTACCTTCTTAGTTTGAAGCGTAAGGAAATACCTTCCATTTGAGATAAGAAACATAACATCCAGTGGGGTCTGGTTCTTCTTGTCAATGTTCAAAGGAGAATTCTCATGACTGTTCTGACATTACACCACCTTCTTTGTATATTCTATGTGAACATTCTCTATGTGCTATTGCTACTCTTTTAATATACCATTCATTTCCTGATGCCCCATTTTTTGATGATTTCTTTGACGTTCCTATAACTGCATTTACTCTCCAACTTTGCTACGTCCAGTCTTATGACCATGAAAGCACGTCAATTTCTTTATGCCATTTTTTTTGTTCCCAACCTTTCTCTTTAGTCACTTTGACATTATTCTGCCTGGACAGTAAAAAAAAACTTTGTTCATCTACAGCTTCTCTATTCCTCTAATTTCCCTGTGGATTTCCATTGAACTATTTCATCACCTCTGCGAGATTTCACAGGTAGCTTCCACAGCTCCTGGTTCTCTGATCACGAAGACCTGTTCACTCAATATAAGGTTCATTGTTAATTTGAGGGAATGTTATTTCTGAATTCTTACATGATTATATTTTCCCTTACAGTCTCATTTTTTTTCCCATCTGGCTTCAGTGATCTAACTCAGTAATCCCATGGAATATCTTTCTCCCTTGCCAATTCCATAAATATCTGATGAGGTTTGCTACTTCTTGTCCTAGATTTCAATTGATAAGCTGCAGGCATAAGCTTATAAACATTGTAAATTGCCTCTTTCACAGTTTCCTACTCTGCAGATATTTCTACTGGCACACTGGCGTATACAGTCATAACTTTACTTGTCAAAATATGCTATAACACGATGGTCCAAGCATCTTTTGACCACTTCATCTGTCCAGCTGCCTTCTCAAATGAGCTAAAATTCTTTTCAACCCCATCCTCAGTGAATTTCGGCAGTAAACATCGACTCTCGGTTATATCAAATCACTCCTTGGAATCAGCATCATCTTCCAAAACATGACCTCCACACACTTCCCTTGCTCTAATACATTCTTTGGCCAAATCATATTGTCTAAATTTCTTACTTTACTGAAGTTTGAGATTTATGAATGCAAGTTTCGTCCTTTTGTTTTTCGTCCAGGTTCTATTACCCCTTCTCTTAAAATTTTGATGCAAGTTTTTTTATGTCTAACCGTACCTTAATATAATTGCAGCCCTGGAGCAGCCTAGGTTCTGGGACAGCATGGGGTTCGATACTCTCTCTATGCTGATCTCAGCGAAAGCACAGACATAGATACAGAATAAATCCCCTCTACATTGTCCTCATAAAATACAGAGGAACCTCAATTATCGAGGAATCAATTAACCAAATTTTGGATTATCGAAACAAGATCGCAAGGTTCCGATACCTAGCTAACTGTGTTGTCGGACATTCGATTATCCGGCATTCAATTAACCAAACAAAATAATCCCCTCCCGTGTCCTTCAGATAATCGAGGTTCCTCTGTACACCCAGGACAGGAACAACTTGTGGATAGGTATAGTCGAAAGCTTAAAGTCTACTCTTAAACTGAAGGTAAAGCTCCCTCTATACTGACCCCATCAAAATGTCCAGGACAGGTACAACAGAGGATTAGATACAGAGTAAAGCCTTCTCTACACCGTCCCCAATCAATCGCTCCCAGGACAATTCAACACATGGTTAAGTACAGAGCCTCTACATCATCCCCATCAAACACTCCCAGGACATGGACAGCGCGGGGTTAGATACAGAGTAAAGCTCCTCCTCTGATTTAAACAGGAAGTGAAACATCCTTTACACTATCCCCAACAAACAATCCAATGACAGTTACAGCACAGGGCTAGATACAGGGTAAAGCTCCCTTTACATTGTCCCCATCAAAGGTGACCAGGACATGGACAGTGTGGGGTTAGACATAGAGTAAAGGTCCCTCTACGCTGTCCCCATCAAACATCTTCTGGACAGGGACAGCACAGGGTTAAATACAGAGTAAACCTCCCTCTAATCATTTCCACTGTAAGTAAAACTTCTACACTGACTTTAGTAAGGAATCCAAGGTAAAGGCCAGCATGAGCTTAGATACACAGTAAATCTCTCTCACTATACTGGTCCTATCAAACACTCCCAGACAAAGGACAGCACAGAGTGTGATATGGAACAAAACTATCTCCACACTGTCCCAATAAAACATTCCCAGAACAGGGACAGCGCAGGGTTAGATTTAGAGTCAAGCTCTCTCTAATCTTTTATTCTGAAAGTAAAACACAACTCAACCCACCCTCAGTAAGCACTCCGATGACAGGGATCGCATGGGGTTAGTTACAGAGTAAGGCCCTCTCTACTGTTCGAACTGAAATTAGAGCTTGCTCCACACTGTCTGCACCACACACTCCCAGGGCAAGAAAACCGAGGATTAAAATAGAATAAAGCTCTCCCTACTTTATTAAATTAGCAGTGAACTTTTACATTTAAATTGATAACAAAGCTCCTCTATACTGCTCCTAGCCAATGCATCAATGTGCAGGTTGGGTGGATTGGCCATGCTAAATTACCCCATAGAATCTAAGGATATGTAGGCTCGGCAGACTGGCCATGGGAAATGTGTCGTTCCAGGGATATGGGGACTGAGTCTGGGTAGGATATTCTTCAGAGGGTCAGTGCAGACTTGATGG
The DNA here is from genome assembly GCF_020745735.1 of Hemiscyllium ocellatum. NCBI lineage: Eukaryota > Metazoa > Chordata > Chondrichthyes > Orectolobiformes > Hemiscylliidae > Hemiscyllium > Hemiscyllium ocellatum. The sequence goes on along the minus strand of NC_083440.1, from coordinate 11,861,565 downwards.
GCTGAATGGCTTTGTTCCACACGGCAGGAATTCTAGGATTCTATGATGGGTAGAACAGAGGGTTAATTACAGATTAAAGCATTCTCTCCTCATTTAAACTAATACTAGCTAAAAAGCTCCTTCAGTACTATCCCCATCAAACACTCCCAGGACAGGGACAGCATGGGATTAGATACAAACTAAAGCTCCCTGTACACTGTCCCCATCAAACACTCCTGGGACAGGGATAGTATTGGGTTAGATACTGACTAAAGCTCCCTCTATACTTTCCCCTATCAAATACTCCCCAAAAATGGACAGCATGGGATTAGATACGGAGGAAAGCTCCTTCTGTACTGTCCCCACCATAACACGCCCAGGGCAGAGATAGCACAATGTTAGATACAGAAAAACGCTGCCTTTACACTCTCCCAATAAAACAATCCCAGCCCAAGTTTCAATACATCGTTCAGTTTTCTCTACTCTTCTAAATTAAAAGAAGTACTTTCTCCTCATTATCTGCATCACATACTCCCAGGACAGGAAATCACAGCTCACTACAGGTAAAGCTCTCTCTCCACTCTATTGGAATAAAATACAGCCCAGAAACAGACCGTTTAGTCCAAGTCGCTCACACCAACCAGGTGTCCTGGTTATGATCACTACTTACCTGGGTATCTTTTACTCAGAGATCATTCCTTCCACCTCCCTTATTTCCCATTAGCTGCTCCAGGATAGCCTGCTCTCTGGTTCGTGACTGGTACAAATGGGTGGCTTGCCAGGCCATTACAGGGGGCAGTTGCGAGTTAACCACATTGCTGTGGTTCAGGAGTCACATGTTGGCTAGACCAGATAAGGATGGCAGCTTTCCTTCCCTAATGGACAGGAGTGAACCAGATGGGTGTTTTTCCAACAATTGACAATGATTTCATGGTAATCACTCAGCTCTGCAGTCTGTATATTTTTTATTGACTTCAAATTCCACCGTTTGTCATGGCGGGATTTAAACCCAGGTCTCCAGGACATTGACTATTAATCCAGAAACCCAGAACAAACGATAATGCCACTAGGCGCCCCCACCACCCAACACCCCACACACACCCCTCCCCCCCACCACCTCCTGAACGTGAGCTCCATGACATATTACTCCAGAAAATTATCAGAAATACACTCAATGAATTTGTGTCGTAGCTACCCTTTAAAATTTGATTAATCCACGCAACATGAAGATTAAAGGAACCCATTAATATTGCATGAATCTTTTTCCAATTATTGATTGATTTTCACAGAGTGGCTATTCACTGGAGAGTCTATCTGTACAGAACTTCTACCAATGTCAACTTTTTCCTTGCTGTTTTATTTGATCTCCACCCAAATCGACACCACATCATCCAGACTTAGATCATCGCTTAAAACTGTCTGCATTCCACCCCTTATTAACAGGAGGACACCCAGCACCTTTTCCTTCCCTCCTGTCTCTGCGATTGACCAAATATCCCTGAATGCGAACTTCCCAGTTTTGAGCTCCTTGTAACCACATTTCGAGAATGCCTGGGAGATAATATTCATTGATCTTGATTTGTGACATCAGTCCATCTGCTGTATTCCAAACACTTTGAGTATTAAGGTACAAAGTCTTCAAGTTTGTTCGAGTCATAAAGCTGTACAGCATACAAACAGACCCTTCAGTCCAACTCATCCACGCTGACCAGATATCCTCAATCAATCTAGTCCCATTCCGATTTATATACCCATCCAGATGGCTTTTAAATGTTGGAATTGTACCAGCCTCTACCACTTCCTCTGCCAGCATATTCCATTCATGCAACACCTCCTGCTGGAAAAGGATGCACCTTAAGTCCCTTTTAAATCTTGCTCCCTCACCTTAAACCTACGCCCTTTAGTTCTTAACTCCGCCACCCCTGGGAAAAGAAACCTTGTCTATTATTGAATGTCCCACCACTTTTATGGTCCCTTGGTACAATGTGACATTCTCACATTCTGGCCCTTCCTGTTATTGTCTGGGAACAGACAGCCCCTTCACTAACTGGCCATCCTACCTTCTCCTTTATCTTTGACTTTATAATTCTCAGACACTTAAACGCCGCCTCACTGTTAAGTTTAAAACCCTATCCGTTGCCCTAGTTACGTGACTCACCAGGACTCTGGTCCCAGCATGATTCAGGTGGACCCTATCCCATCACAACAGCTCCCTCCTTCCCCAGGACTGGTACCAATGGCCCATCAACCTTGAACCCGTTTCTCTGACACCACTCCTTGAGCCACTCATTCAGCTCTTTAATCTTGGTGAGACTGTGCCAACTAGCTCAGGTAGCGATCAGGAAATGATTACCTTGTCGGTTCGGCGTTTTAATTTCGGGACCGAGCCGCTCATATTCCCTCAACAGAGCCTCTTATCTCTTTCTACCTGTATGGTTGGCCCCTACATTGACCATGACAACTTGATTTTTCCCTTCCCACTCCAAATTCCTCTCCAGTGCCAATGAGATATCCTGAAACCAGCAACCAGCACAGACTTTGTGGTATTTGATCCTGGTCTCTATTCCCCAACTATATTATCACTGATTACAACTATATTTCTCTTTTCCCCACCATCCTGAATGGCTTCCTGTAGCACAGTGCTATGGTCAGTTTGTTCATCCTCCCTACAGCCCTGACTCTCATCCACACAGGGAGCAGGAATCTCAAACCTGTCCGACATGTTCAGGAGCTGAGACTCCTTCGGCACCATCCCCTGGGTAAGTCTATCTGCCTCACTTATAGTCGCCACCCTCCTGTCACTGACCACTCACTGAAGTTGAGATAGCACCATTATGTAGGTACAACCCATCAGCTGGCCCTGCATCTCTGTTTATACAAAGTGAGAGCGTGTGTGATACAGAGAGAATCTAGAAGAGGGTCCTGTTAGAGATAGGAGTGTGAATGTGTGTGATAGTGACAGAGCAATACTGATCGTTCTGCTATAATCATGCGACTGTCTGTGTGGAATTTGCACATTCTCCCCGTGTCTGCGTGGGATTCCTCCTGGTGCTCCAGTTTCCTCCCACAGTCCAAAGATGTGCAGGTGAGGTGAATTGGCCGTGCTAAATTGCCCGTAGTGTTAGGTGAAGGGATAAATGTAGGGGAATGGGTCTGGGTGGGTTATGCTTCGGAGGGTCGGTGTGGACTTGTTGGGCCGAAGGGCCTGTTTCCACACTGTAGGGAATCTAAACACAATACGTGTTTCATTAATGTGAATTTGCCATAATGTGATTGACGGATTGGGGACAGGGTTTCGAAAGCACAAACATTTTGCACGTGTTGGCTTACTTTGTCAACATTTTAAGCGCTGTCCCTAAAGAGTGATTTGTCTATAACATGAGGTTGTACAAGAACACAATCATCGCGTTATAGAACGACCGGTCCAGGAACAGCAGCTGTTCCAACCTGTTCTGCCATTCAATGGCTGATCTGTGGCCTAACTCCATATACCTGCCTTTAGTCCATATTCCTTAATACTGCCATTTACCCAAAGCAAATTCTCTATCTCGGATTTAAAACCCACAACTAATCCAGCATCCCCTGACTTCAGTGGGAAACAGTTTCAAACATCTCGCACCGTTTGTGTATAGCCATGCTCCCTAACCTCTCTCCTGAATAGTCTGGTCCTAATTCTCACAATATATTCCTCAATCCTACCAATCCTCAACGATAGTTCATCTTTATCTACCCTGGTTTTGCCTGTTGATATCTTCAAGTTTTTGATCAGCTGTTCACTTCCTTAACTCGAGACAAACTCAGCCTAATTTCTATAATTTCTCCTCAGAACTTAACCTCTTAATTCCAGGGATCACTCTTGTAAACCTACATCGTCCTCCCTCCAAAGCCAATCTCCCCTTCCTGAGGTGTGGTGGCCAGATCTGCTCACAGTGCTCCATGTGGAGTCTAACCAGGGGCGTGTGGAACTGCAACATAACTTCTGTGTCCTTGTACGTCAACTCCTTGGACATAAATGCTCACATTCCATTTGCTTTTTCAGTAGTTTGTGTCATTTTAAAGATCTATGTCTTAGAATTCCCACGTCTAATTGGGGTATCTGACGGTGTTTAACCCTCATTCTATCTGGACAGAACCCAAATCTACTCTTCATTTTGGTGCAAAATAGATTAACTTCCACTTGCTTACTCTGAGATACAGAGAGAGTCCAACGGAGGGCAGATTATCAAAGGTTTGTGTGTGAGCGAGTGTCAGATACAGAGAGAGTCCAACAGAGGGCAGATGAGCAACGGTTTGTGTGTGAGCGAGTGTGAGATACAGAGAGAGCCCAACGGAGGACAGATGAGCAAAGGTTTGTGTGTGAGCGAGAATCCGGCAGAATGGAGATTATTACAGATTTCTGTGTCTGTGAATGAGGTAGTGTGACACAGAGATCATCGCAGATGGGAGATTATTTAAGATTTGTGTGTGTGAAAGAGGGTGTGATGTAGGGAGAGTTCAGCAGAAAGCAGATTGTTAAAAATTTGTGTGTGTAAGAGATTGTGATTCAGACACCATCCAGCAGAGGGAAGATTATTAAAGACTGTGTATGAGAGAGACCAGGTATGAGTGAAACAAAAAGAGTCCAGCAGAGAGAAGATTATTAAATATTTGTCTGTCTGAGGGATTGTGATACAGAGAGTCTATCAAAGGAGAAATTATTAAAGATTTGTTCAACAAGGTTCTCCATGGGAGACTGATTAGCAAGGTTAGATCTCATGGAATACAGGGAGAACTAGCCATTTGGATACAGAACTGGCTCAAAGGTAGAAGACAGAGGGTGGTGGTGGAGGGTTGTTTTTCAGACTGGAGGCCTGTGACCAGTGGAGTGTCACAAGGATTGGTGCTGGGCCCTCTACTTTTTGTCATTTACATAAATGATTTGGATGTGAGCATAAGAGGTCCAGTCAGTAAGTTTGCAGATGACACCAAAATTGGAGGTGTAGTGGACAGCGAAGAGGGTTACCTCAGGTTACAACAGGATCTGGACCAGATGGGCCAATGGCTGAGAAGTGGCAGATGGAGTTTAATGCAGATAAATGTAAAGTGCTGCATTTTGGGAAAGCAAATCTTAGCAGGCCTTATACACTTAAAGGTAAGGTCCTAGGGAGTGTTGCTGAACAAAGAGACCTTGGAGTGCAGGTTCATAGCTCCTTGAAAGTGGAGTCGCAGGTAGATAGGATAGTGTGGAAGGTGTTTGGTATGCTTTCCTTTATTGGTCAGAGTACTGAGTACAGGAGTTGGGAGGTCATGTTGCAGCTGTACAGGACATTGGTTAGGTCACTGTTGGAATATTGCGTGCAATTCTGGTCTCCTTCCTAACAGAAAGATGTTGTGAGACTTGAAAGGGTTCAGAAAAGATTTACAAGGATGGTGCCAGGGTTGGAGGATTTGAGCTATAGGGAGAGGCTAAACAGGTTGGAGCTGTTTTTTCTGGAGTGTCGGAAGCTGAGGGGTTATCTGATAGAGGTTTACAAAATTATGAGGGACATGGATAGGGTAAATAGGCAAAATCGTTTCCCTAGGGCCAGGGAGTTCAGAACTAGAGGGTATCGGTTTAGGGTGAGGGCAAAGATAAAAAGGAGATCTAAGGGGCAACTTTTTCACACAGAGGGTGGTAAGTGTATGGAATGAGCTGCCAGAGGATGTGGTGGAGGCTGGTACAATTGCAACATTTAAGAGGCATTTGGATGGGTATATGAATAGGAAGAGTTTGGAGGTATATGGGCCGAGTGCTGGCAGGTGGGACTAGATTAGGTTGGAATATCTGATCGGCATGGACAGGTTAGACGGAAGGGTCTGTTTCCGTGCTGTACATCTCTATGATTCTCTTTGTGAGTGAGAATGATTGATATATACAGAGAGTCCAGCAGAGGGGAGATTACAGAAAGTGTGTGTGCATGTGTGTGTGCGTGTGCGTGTGCGTGAGAGAGAGAGAGAGAGATAGAATCCAGCAGAGGAGAGATTATTCCATTGAGAGAGTAAGATTGAGTGTGCATGTGTGTGTGTGAGAGAGAGAGAGATAGAATCCAGCAGAGGAGAGATTATTACGTTGAGAGAGTAAGAGTGTGTGTGTGTGTGTGCGTGTGAGTGTGTATGTGTGTGTGTATATGTGTGTGTATGTATATGTGTGTGTGAGTGAGTGTGTGTGTGAGTGTGAGTGTGTATATGTGTGAGAGAGTGAGTGTGTGTGTGTGTGTATATGTGTGTGAGTATGTGTGTGAGTATGTGTGAGTGTGTGTGTGAGTATGTGTGTGTATGTGTATGTGTGTGTGTGTATATGTGTGTGTATGTCTATGTGTGCGTATGTATGTGTATGTGAGTGAGTGTGTGTATGTATGTGTGTGTATATGTGTGAGAGAGTGTGAGTGTGTGTGTATGTGTGTGTGTATGTATATGTGTGTGAGTGTGAGTGTGTGTGTGTATATGTGTGTGTATGTCTATGTGTGTGTATGTATGTGTATGTGAGTGAGTGTGTGTATGTGCGTGTATATGTGTGAGAGAGTGTGAGTGTGTGTGTGTATGTGTGTGTGTGTGTGTATGTGTGTGTGTGAGTGTGTATGTGTGTGTGTATGTGTATGTGTGTGTGTGAGTGTGTGTGAGTGTGAGTGAGTGTGAGTGTGAGTGAGACTGCGGCAGTTCGCGGAGGGTACAGCACAAACAGTGGGAATTGTTTTCTGAGGAGGGATTACCGGACACGAAACATTAGTTTTGACTTCTCTGCACAGATGCTGCAAGACTTACTGAGTTTTTCCAGCAATTTCTGTTTTGTCCCCATACCATGAGCTGAGTATCTGGATTAATAATCTCACTAATACGGCTGGGCCATGGGCTCCTCACTGAAATCTGACCCTCAGAGTGATGAGACAATTGGTTTTTGGAGGAAGGTTATTCACAGTTGCCTGTGAACTGAAGATAGCAAATCCTTCCTTGTTGGTGTTGTGTGCAAAATGCAGCAATGCAATGTGGAAATCATGTTCCCTTGATCAACACAATGATCATCTCTGTGATAACATTGACACTGTCTGCTGTAAGGCCATTTGTGTGAGGACAGTGGAGTGACGAGGTGATATGGATCTCTCCCAGCTTTGTACACATTTCTTCAGTTGGTTTCCCTGTGATCCACTGCCCGCTGTCAGACTCCACCTGATCAGAGATTTGAGCATCAATGAAGGCCATCGAGCGATGGGGGAAATGTGGGTCAGTGACCTGTCACAAAGGGATGACCTTCCCCACGCACCGTCATTAGGTCAGTTGCTAATTTGGGTAAATGCTTCGAGGGTGTTTCCCCTCATGGAGCAGTCTAGGGTCAGGAGGCATTGTCTCAGGATGAAGGCCCACCAATTCAAGGGGGAGATGAGGAGGAATTTCTTCTGTCAGAGGAATGTGTCTCTTTAGAACACTTGGCACAGGGACTTACGGGAGAATGTCCTTGTGTGTATTTGTGACAGAGGTAGATAGATCCTTGATCAATAGGGAGATATATCGGGAAAAGGCAGGAATGTGGACATGAGGAATGTTGGATCAACCATGATTTTGTCGAATGCTGGACCAGGTTAGAGGGGCTGAATGGCCTCGCCCTGTCCGGTTTCATGGTTATGTTGAAAGACAATAGATTGGCACCAGCTTTTCTCCTGATATCAACTTGTAAGGTGGGTACACCTCCCTGTCAGGACGTATGATGCCCATGGTTGGGAAACTGATGCTGTTAAACTGACTGTGTCAGTCTTTAACAAATCCGTTGTTTGTTATAGTGCGGGACCATCACGTCAATCACTTGTGTTTTGTTCTGGGTCTGACTAGGCCTTTTACACTGTGACCAATGTCCTAGTTGCTGCCACAAGATTTACGTATGTCAAGAAATGCTGGATAGCTTTGGGGTGGTTGCGAGAAATCCCCTCTGCTCTGGGGTTTCCTGCTTATGTGTGCATCGCTGACTGTGTAATAGCATGGGCTGTACTGAAAGCTTATTGTCCTGCTACACAAGGCCACTCACAGGTCGGGGTGTTCCCCCACTATCCGAATGTAGGGCGCTCCTGTGAAACCTTTGGTGGAAAACGAACAAGCAATTACCAGTGATTTATCGGGTAAAACGTTTGAGTGCTCCCAGCCCCACAAATTCCCACCAAATAACACACACAAACCCAACCTAACAGGAAGATAGAGTAAGAGCAGGAGTGATATGGTAAAGACACAGCCCATAGAAAGGAGCAATAATGTGTGGGCCGGGCAGTATCAATTACCAGCGTTGGCAAGGCAGTGAGAACGCTGGAGGACTGAGAGGTGGGGATGGGGGAGGGGGAGGGGATAGAGAAAAGGGGAGGTGGAGGGGGGAGGGGGACGGGGATGGGGATGGAGGGGTTGAGGGGGAGGGGGAAAGGGGATGGGGGAGGGGATGGGGAGGATGGGGATGGGGAGGGGGAGAGGAAAGGGGGAGGGGGAGGGGGATGGGAATGGAGGGGTTAAGGGGGAGGGGGAAAGGGGGACGGGGAGGGGGAGGGGATGATGGAGATGGGGAGGGGGAGGGGGAGGGGAGGGGAGGGGGAGCGTGGAGGGGCGGGAGATGGGAATGGGGGATGGCAATGGGGGTGGGGGATGGGGTGTGCGGGATGGGAAATGGGAGGGGGAAAGGATGGGGGCGATAGGGGTGGGCAGGGGGAGGGGGAGGGGGATGGGGAGGTGTATGGGGAGGGAGATGGGGGAGTGGGATGGGGGAGTGGCGTGGGGAGGGGAATGGGATGGTGTATGGGGGAGGGGGAGGGGGAGTGGGATGAGGGAATGGGATGGGGAGGGGGATGGGGATGGGGAGGGGAAGGGGGAGTTGGATGGGGAGTGGGATCGGGAGGGGGATGGGGCAGGGGATGGGGGATGGGGATGTGGGAGGGGGGTGAGGGATGTGGGAAGGGGATGAGGGAGGGGGCTGGGGGAGGGGATGGGGAGGGGAATGGTGCAGGAATGGGGAGGGGGATGGGGGAGAAGCTCCGGCCTGTGCTCTCTCTCTCTCTGCTCCACGCTCTGGCCTGTGCTCTTTCTTTGCTCTCCAGCTCCCGGCTCCAGACCGTGCTCTCTCTCTCTGCTCCAGGTTCCGGCCTGTGCTCTCTCTCTGGTCCCCAGCTCCCGCCTGTGCTCTCTCTCTCTCTTCCCTGCTCCAGGCTACAGCCTGTGCTCTCTCCCTCTCTGCTCTCCGCTCCGGCCCGTGCTCTCTCTCTGCTCCAGGCTCCGGCCTGTGCTCTCTCTCTCTCTCTGCTCCAGGCACCGGCCCATGCTCTCTCTCTGTCTGCTCCCCTGCTGATATCTTATCCAAAAGTGATATATTTCCAAGAGACAATCATGTGTGTCTGGAAGGGGAACGTGCAGGGGCTGGTGTTCCCCTGTATTTGCTGCCTTTGTCCTTCTGGATGGATATTGTCGTGGGCTTGGAAGGTGCTGCCTGAGGATCTTTGTTGAATTTCCACAGAGCATCTGGAACTGGTACACAGTGCTGCTACTCAGCGTCACTGGTGGAAGATGAGGATGTGGTGCCAATCAAGTGGGCACTGCTTTGGCCTGGATGGTGGCAAGCTTCTTGAATTTGGGCTTAGATAAAATATTTTTAAATGTTATGTTGAGACGTGGAGGAAAGTGAGGCCAGAGAAAGACAGTATACTCCCTTTAATCTCATTTATAATAACAGATATCAGAATGACGTAAGAGTTGATATGAGGCAACTATTGTTTTGCAGAAGTAGTTGCAATAAAATTATTTGTGAAATATAAAATGATGAAATGCAGAAGCTGATGGTTTGGTCCATCAAATATGTCCAGTTCTTTATGTCACAACTCACCACACATCAAGCCCTACTCTTCCTGGAACGGTGTAACCAAATGCCATAAGCTGTATTTTATCAGTCCAAAGTCCCCAGTTCACCAGGCAGACTAACTCAGGTTAAAAGGCAACGTTCTCCAGGTTTGTGGAATTCACAAGAAAATAAATGTTCATTATGAACAAACTGTCATTAAGCAATTCGGTGCAAATATGATTGGTTAACTCTCTGCAACTTAACTGTCCCCCTTTTACATCTACCCCACCTCCAACTTCACAGGCAGGCAGACAACGACAGACAGGACATCAAAAGAGAAAACGCTGGAAAATCTCAGCAGGTCTGGCAGCATCTGTGAGGAGAGAAAAGAGCTGATGTTTTGAGTCTAACTGACCCTTTGTCAAAACTCAAAACGTCAGCTGTTTTCTCTCCTTACAGATGCTGCCAGACCTGCTGAGATTTTCCAGCATTTTCTCTTTTGGTTTCAGATTCCGGCATCCGCAGTAATTTGCTTTCAGACAGACAAGACATGGTGTACAGGTGGAAGAGGAAAAGTGAACATTCGGGAAACACAGTTGAACAGTGATCCCAGTTGTAACTGAGAGCTGATGATCAGAACTGTCTAATGAATTGGATGATCAGCCATGATTGACTCCTGTTCCTATTTTCTACATTTCTATGATCTCTACACCTTCTCAATGAACTAGAATCCAGCCAGTGATGTCTACGTCTCATGTATGAAGAAAATAAAAACACAGTCATCTGGTTCGAAGCCAATGAGAATACTGTTGCCAGGCAACTGTCCCTTAGTGCAGAATCCATCAGCTCCATAGTGCTTGCTTTCACTCTCAATGTTCCAGAGAGAAAAAAAAATGAGCTTTTGATTTTACCTCACGATCTGCTCCAGTAAACATAGTTTTGAAAACTGGAGTCTCCTTGGTTTAAAGCAGTGTTTTCCTCTCTTTAGTCCACAGTCCAATCATAAAGTAAGAAACTATGGTTACATTTGAAAGACCAATTTCTTTCCTGTGAATCTCCTACTCTTTAGCCCCCATCACAGTAAATGTCAGCCTTTCAAGATTTATCCAAATCTTCTTTGGCCGTTTCCATCACTGTTTCTGACCACACATTCTGTGTTACAGAAATTCACTGTGTAAGACCATCTATCATTACCTCTATGTCCCGGTCGATGGCAATTCTCCAAAATCAGTGTCCTTTCATTACTGTTACAAAGGGGAGGTGGACACCCCTCTGATAATTAAAACCGACACACCCAGAGAAGATCACCTGACCTCGTAATCTGATAAACAAGTGTGACAAGGGCTATAACCTACCTCTCACCCCCAATCCATTAGAAAGGAGCAGTTAAATGAAATGAAATCATTTCACTCACTCTACAATTAACAAGTAAACATTTATGTGTCTAATTCCAGCAGTAAACAAATTAACAGAATTATTATCAAACTGAACAATTTCCCCTCAGTATTAGCTAATCCCTAACTGAATCAAATTCTACTGGAATGATTGCTGTTCAAGTAAATGCAATTCCCACTCACATAAAGCCAATTAATAACAAAACAATAAATTAGAACTTAATCTCTCTAAGTTCGCACAGTCTATACTTTACCACCAATCTTCCTTCCACTGATTTCACATCACAAGCGTCTTTCTTTGTCAAATTCCTGAGTTTAATTAATTGTATTTGGGAATATTAAGTAGGAGTGCCCGAGTACCTTTAGATGGAACTTAATCAGAGCTTAAAGATTTCTGAGAGAGCCCGATACTTACTCTTGAGGTGGCAATTAACAGCTATTTGACAATTAAGAGAGTATTTTTTATATCCGTGATGATGTATTAATTTCTTTATAATCGAATTGGTTCGAGGTAGTCAAAACGAAGATTCAAATCTAAATGGTCCTTAGTTTCTGAGTGAATTTTAAAAATTAATTGTCTGGATTTAAACTGTTGTCTGGGTAGAAAGGCTGCTTGGGCCTGCTCCCTGAAAAGTCTTTTAATATATTTGTTTCAAGTTTGGTTCTCTCTGCACAAGGCTTGCAAACTGCCAAACACAATCTCTTAAAGGCACCACACACTACTTTTCAATTCAGCTCCCACTTTGTGAAGTTGTTATGGTTCATTGTGATTCTGATCGCCTTAACTGAATCTCTTCTGTCGCTTTGCAGAGAAAGGAATGCTTTGTCAAAGCTTTTGATCTTGCTCATAGTCACAAACACACTCTTACACACACACACAAAAAAAACAGACACAAAGTTAATGAGTGATATGGAATGACAAAACAAAAATTGGGAATTCCTGGTATTAAAGCTTCATTAAAGAATCCCTGGATATCAGATGAACAGAGGACATTCACACACGCGGGTCAGGCTCAAGACTTACCGCCCTCTGACACTGAGAGGCTCCTGTCTCACACTCCGGATTGGAGTCAGACGCTGTGTTTGGGTGTAGGACATGGCCCATAGGATTAGGGCGACTGTCCACATGGGTATTTAAGGAAAAAAGAATCAAGCAGAGAATCAGGAAAAAATAGAGAGTGTCAATTTATTTGTGTGTATGTCTGTGTTTCTGCAGAAGGGTGCATGTGTGTCTATGCAAGGGTATGTGTGTGTGTCTACACAAGATGGTGTATGTGTGTGTGTGTGTGTGTTTATGCAAGGGTTTGTGTGTGTGTTTATTTTGTGTCTATAGAAGTGTATGTGTGTCTACACAAGAGTGTGTGCGTGTGTGTGTGTGTGTTTATAGAGGTGTGTGTGTGTCTATAGAAGTGTATGTGTGTCTATAGAAGTGTGTGTGTGTCTATGCAAGGGTGTGCATGTGTCTATAGAAGGGTGTGTGTGATGATAGAAGGGTGTGTGTGTGTGTCTATAGAAGTGTGTACGTGTCTATTCAAGGGTGTGTGTGTGTGTGTGTCTATTCAAGGGTGTGCGTGTGTGACTATAGAATGTGTGTGTCTATAGAAGGGCTTCTGTGTGTGTGTGTGTGTGTGTGTTTTTACGCAAATGTGTGTCTGTGTCTATAGAAGTGTGTGTGTGTCTATGCAAGGGTGTGTGTGTCTATGCAAAGGTGTGTATGTCTATAGAAGTGTATGTGTGTCTACACAAGTGTGCGTGTGTATGTGTGTTTACGCAAGTGTGTGTATGTGTCTACACAAGGGGTGTGTTTCCAAGCGAAGGTCTATGTGTCTGAGTCCAGGATTTGTTGGAATGAGAAAGGTTTCGACTATGGGAATGAGTTCCGGAATTGTTGGAATGGTAGCTGATCAGGGTGTGGGAATAAGGTCAGGAATAGTTGGGGTTGTGCAGTCTCAGTGTGTGGAAGACCCAGTCACTATTCTGTCTGCAGTAGGTCACTGCACTGTGAGATATTCTTGCTGCGTTTAACTCATCCATACAATTCTAGTTCACACTGGACCAGCGGTGAAGTCTTCATTCAGACCAGGTAAAGATTAGTTTATTGCAAGCGATTGTATGAGGTTCCATTCGAGCAAAGAGCTAATTATTCAGTAAAAAGAAAAGGTACAGACATTACAATTGAAACAAACATGGATAAGATCGCTTTGAGGATAATATGATAGTCCCAGTGCCTGGTGTATACCCCTGGGTGCCTCGTGTATACCCCTGGGTGCATCGTGTATACCCCTGGGGTCTGCTGCTTGGGATAATATGATAGTCCCAGTGCCTCGTGTATACCCCTGGGGTCTGCTGCTTGGGATAATATGATAGTCCCAGTGCCTCGTGTATACCCCTGGGGTCTGCTGCTTGGGATAATATGATAGTCCCAGTGCCTCGTGTATACCCCTGGGGTCTGCTGCTTGGGATAATATGATAGTCCCAGTGCCTCGTGTGTACCCCTGGGGTCCACTGCTTGGGCCCCTTCGGGCTGAAATAAAGAAGTGAACTCTCATCGTCAGATTCATTGTGATGGCTTCTGCAGTTGAATAGTTGATGTTTTCTTGCAAAGGGTGTCTCAAACCGAGAGAGGTGGGTAGCTCAGTTGGCTGGATGGCGTGTTTGCGAAGATGAGCAATGAGAACAATGTGGGCTCATTTTCTGTACCATTCCTCTCTCCTGAGGCACGGTGACTCTCAGGCTAAACCACCCTTAGTTCTCTCTCTCTCTCCCTCCCCCTAATCCCGGAGGGGGAGTAGATAGTTTTATCTTTGTCAAAACTGTAAGCAGGGTTTCAGTCAGAGATTTTGTCATTCTTCACTAGTTCGGAAGTTACAACAGTCGCAGATCCCCTGGATTCTGTTTTGTCCAACTGTAGTTGTGATTTTTGTAGAAAATAGTTCCAGGGCTTCTTACAGGTCACACATAAGGAGCTGCTGTTGACTTTGAAAAAATCATGGTCCCACAAAGCAGACTCGATCCTATTGGAATTCCCTGGAGAGTTTCTCCCAGGCTTCTGCTTGACTTTGAAATGTTGAATTTTCGCAGTTTAACCGAGCTTGCCCCAAGGTGTAATCTAATTCCAAGCAGTTCCCATTGAACAAATGGAGTAACTATCTATCCCGACAAAATGGCCTCCAGGGACTTGCCGATAAAGACTACACGGTCAGAGTAAGGGAGACTTGGTCAGAATGAGATTGTGACAGAGTGAGTCAGTGCCAATTTGAGTCAATGTAGGAACTGGGGCCACAGGAGAGAAGAGGGTCTTTAATTAAGGTTTATAAAAGGAATTAAGTTCTCCAGAGTGAGAAGTGCCTGGGAGATGACACATGCTGTGGAGTGAGAGGTTTGAGTGTACTGCGACCTACAGCAGGCTGATGGCACGAGTGAGCTGACTGGTGAGAACGTTAGGCTTCCAGAGAAGATTAGATTCCTTACTGTATAGAAACAGGCCCTTCGGCCCAACAAGTCCACACTGACCCTTTGAAAAGTAACCCACTCAGACCCATTCTCCGACCTTATAGTTACCCCTGATTCATGCACCTTAAACTACGGGCAATTGAGCAGGGCCAATTCACCTGAACCAGACTTTTTCGGGGGGAATTGTGGGAGGTAAGGCACTCAGACACAGGGAGAATGTGCAATCTCCACCTAGACAGTCGCCTGAGATTGGAATCATGTCCCTGGCTCTGTGAGGCAGCAGTGCTAACCACTGAGACACTGTGCCACCCAAGGGTGAGGATTGTTGAATCATCCATGATCCGATTGAATGGTGGAGCAGGGCTTGAGGGGCTGAATGGCCTTTCCCTGTTCCGATTTCCTAAGGTCTCATGGAAGAGCAATTATTATCGGTGATCAGACAGGAATTTACCTGGCATGAAGCAGGACTCCCAAGATGGTGCCAGGATCAAGGATGTAATGGAAGGGGAGAGGGATGTGTCAGAGTTATTGTCCACACTGTGACCAGTGACACGGGGAAGGAGGATACGGTTTTAAGGATTCAGGAAGGAAATAGGAAAAAAGGAAATGTTCAGAGCCAGGATGGTTCCCTGTGCCACATGCCATTGAGTATGAAATGGGAATGCTCATTGTTTTAATACGCGGCTGGAGGAAGGCTCCAGATTTCCAAGGCACTGGGACCAGTTCTGGGACTGGGACTTCTATACTGGGCTGATGGGTTCCACCAAAACGGTGGCCCGGTGACTCGGTGGTTACCCCAGCTGCCTCACAGCACCAGAGACCCCGGTCCGATTCCAGCCTCTGGCGACTGTCTGTGGGGAGTTTGCACGTTCTCCCCGTGTCTGCGTGGGTTTCCTCCGGGTGCTCCGGTTTCCTCCCACAGTCCAAAGATGTACAGGTCAGGTGAATTGGCCATGCTAAATTGTCCCACAGTGTTGGCTGCATTAGTCGGGGTAAATATAAGGTAGGGGAATGGGTCTGGGTGGGTTACTCTTCGGAGGGTAGTGTGGACCTGTTGGGCTGAATGGCCTGTTTACACACTGTTGGGAATCTAATCTGATCAAAACTGTTACGAATAGGGAGGATAGAATATGAATGCAGTCCAGCCAAAAACATAAAAACGTACTGCAAAACCTTATAAAAACTAAACATGCGGCTAGAACAATTGTCGGTCCATGACAAACAGGAGAATTTATCACAGGGAATAAAGGAAATGCAGATCAAGTAAATGATGACTTTGTGGCTTCCTTCACTGAGGAAGATGTATCCTCTCTCCCAGAACAACGTTGCTCAGATGAATGAGGGGTTGAAGAAAATGAGCATGAGTCAGATTGTACTGGAGAAATTAATGGGATTGAAAGTTGATCAATCCCCAAAACCCGATGGTCCACATCACAAAGGATTGAAGGAGATGTCTATGGAGAGGGTCTATGCATTGGTGACTACCTTCCCAAAATCTGCAGATTCTGGAACAATTCCTGAAGATTGGAATGCCACCCCATTATTTAAGAAGGGAGGGAGAGAAAAAAAGGGAACCACTAACCTGCTAACCAAACAGCAGTCATAGAGACAATGCTGGAATCTGGAAGTAAGTTTGCTCACTGAGCTGGAAGGTTCGTTTTCAGACGTTTCGTCACCATACCAGGTAACATCATCATTGAGCCTCCGGTGAAGCACTGGTGTTAGTGACCTGGTTTCTATTTAGGTGTTTAGGTTTCCTTGAGTTGGTGATGTCATGTCCTGTGGTGATGTCACTCCCTGTGTTAGTGATGTCCTTTCCTGTTCTTTTTCTCAGAAGGTGGTAGATGGGATCTAAGTTGATATGTTTGTTGATAGAGTTCTGGTTGGAATGCTATTGCTAACATCCCAAGAACAGAGAGTTGGAATGTATCGGCCATTCTCACATCAGCAGGCTGTTACTAGTTTGGATCAATACTTGGGCCCCAGCTGTTCAGAATAGGTGTCAATGAGTCAGTGGTGGAGATCAAATGTAATATTTACAAATTTGTGGATTATACACAATGAAGTGGGAATGTGCATCATGAGAAAGATGTAAAATGGTTTTTGGAGGATTGAGATAGGTGTAGTCCATTCAGCCCATTGAATCTAAGTGATATCCCTCTGGTTCTAGACTGCACGACTATGGACAACATCTCACCTGCATCTACTCTGCGAAACCCTTTAAATACATTCAGTAAAATTACCTCTTGAGGACACAGGCCTAGTTTGACCAACCACTCTCCAAAAGACAGTGCCTCTATCTGAGGGACAAGTCCGGGGTGAAACACTCTTGTACTCCCTTTATGGGAATCATATCCTTCCTGAGATATGGAGACCAAAACTGTACACTCCACGCCTGGTGTAGACTGACTGAGATCGGGGGAGAGGCGATGGAAAATTATGAGTTTATCTGTATTGGCTTGAAGAAATACAGAATATTTTTTTCAATGCTAAGACACTGCAGAGTGCAGATGTACAAAAGGACCATGTTGATAAGACTCTAAAAGCTATAACCTTTAGGAAGGCTAATTGAATATTAACCTTCATTGCAAGTGAATTTGAGTAGAGAAGTGTCAAGTTTTGATCCAGGCTGTGTGCGATCTCAGTCAGTCTGCACCAGGCGTGGAGTGTGCAGTTTTGGTCTCCATATCTCAGGAAGGATATGATTCCCATAAAGGGAGTACAAGAGTGTTTCACCCCGGACTTGTCCCTCAGATAGAGGCACTGTCTTTTGGAGAGTGGTTGGTCAAACTGGGAATGTATTCTCAAGAGGTAATTTTATTGAATATATTTAAGGGTTTCGCAGGGTTGATGTAGGTGAGGTGTTGTCCATAGTTGAGCGGTCCTGAACCAGAGAGATAGCACATACATGTAATGGGCTGAATGGCCTACTCCTGTTTCTATGTGATCCGAGATGCGAGTTCTCTTTGACAGGCTGCAGGAAATCCCTGACATCATGATTCTGTGGGTGAGGGGATCTGGGAGGGGAGGTGTGTAGGTAAAGGACTGGCAGAGACTGTAGCTGATGAAGAGGACCTTCCTCCTGGTGGTGGGGCAGGCAGCAGGAGATTTCCTTTGATGCTGGTTGTCTCTCTCTAGTTGTCCACATCCAGGAGACTGAGATGGTCCAGGATTACTGCTGTGCACATATAACCTCACCAACCACTCTCCCTCACTATCAATGAAGGAGACGTACACCACCTCATCCAGTTCACACAGTAATCACCAGCACACATGCAGACATCGTCTAAGGTGAACTGTGTTTCAATTGCAGATGCTTTAGCTGTTTATCAGAGACAATGATTTACATCGACATCATTTCAGTTTGAGAGACCTTTGTCAGTATTCGAAGAGGCCATGAACCAGCCCATTGAACAACTCAGCTTCCCATCCAATTGCAGTAAACATCATCACGTCCCGACTTCCACAGGATCCCAATGTACAACATGCTCGCAACTTTAGATTTTGTTATCCTTGATAGTACGAGGTTGGATTATTCCACTCTCCCCAACCTCCACACCGTACTCAGCTTCCAGTTCTGACACGATCTCCTCCCATGGAATGTTCCAGTTGGAAATGCCTCTTGAAGGTTTCACCTTGTATTTCTCTGCAAACTCCTTGTTATAGGTGTACAGGACCCATTTCCAATAAGATGGCACTCCAGCCTCCGGATTTAAAGGAATGTCCCAGGAACTGTCTTTCTCACGTTGCATTTCAATATACTTCACAATATGAAATAGCTCCAGTATATTCCGATATAACCATTCCCCCCAATGTTCCTCATCTTTCTGGTACAAATTAATCGCGGTGGCTGTTGCTGTGCAGCTGTCAGTTACCAGCTCTTTGCTCCATCTCAAGTGACAGCCCCCAATCCCCTGAGGCCAGTGATATGTTGCTGAGTGCTTCTCATGTGTATTATTGGTGCGATCACAGGGCACCCGGCAAAATGGGCAGCGATTTCTACAGCCAGCCAACAATTTGTAGAGCTCTTTGGAAGTGTCATTGGGGAGATTCCCCAGCGTCTGCTCAACATCCCATTTCTCAATGTCTTGGAGGAGGCGTGTTTCCAAGGCAGGAATGAATTCAATCAGTTTAATCACAAAACTTGGAACATTTTTGAAAGCTCTTGTGTTTTCAAGCTTTTCTTTTGGTAACACGAGGTTTTCTTCAAGTCTTTGTTTGAATTCATTCAAAAATGATTGAATAGTATCAGCTGAGCTTCTTATACCATCAACAGTTGTCTTTATTTTGACAATTTCCTGCTGCAGCACCCCTTTAGCGATGCAATAAAACACGGATTTGTTGTTCTTCAACCCTTTACAATGGTTCAGCACTTGGTCTTTTACCCAAACTTGTTCAAACTTTCTGGTCTGTTCAATGTACTCACAGTACTTCTCAAAGCTGTTGAGCTTTTTTAGATACAACATGATCCCCACTTGAAGGTTTCTGCGTGACTTAAGTTCTATCTTTTGCTCTTTTTTAAGGTCATCCACAATTGCTGAGCCCAGTTGTTGTCTGAGAGCTTCCAACAGAGCGGGCTCCAAGCAGGAATCACAGAATAATCTCACACACGTCTCACTCTGGTCCATTTCAGAGTATATGCTTTTAAACATTGTAAAGTAATAACTTCTCTCATTCGCTAGTCTCTTTCCGGGATTATGTTTGTCACAGAATCGATCATGCATCTCCTGAAATCTCTGAATGGCTTTGCCACACACATGGATTTTCACATCTGTACTTAATAGCTCATTGACTTTGAGTGTCTCTGCATCGAGTGTGTGTAGATTTCTACCCACTTCTCTCAGAAGGTCATTACAAAGAAACAGGTTGTAACCCTCACCTCTCTTAACAATCTCTTCGACATAATCTTCACATTGTGATATCAATTGGAGAGTTTTCTTCTTCGCCTCCAGTAAACGTGCAGATTCCACCCATTGTGTCACATTCTCGTCGTCCAAGTCTTCATTATTTTGATGAAAGGAACATATCTTAGTATACGCTGCACATTTCTCTTTAACCATCTCAAAGAAAGATGTTTTGTTTGTTTCCAGATGTTGCTCAGTGATCTTCCATTCCACGTTGCTTAACTCAACAAGACTCTTCCCAGACTTGAGCTTCATTGTGAGTATTCTTCCTTGCTTCCTCATATTTTCCCTCAAGCTCCTTTCCATGTCTCCCTCGATGTTGACTGCTATGGGCTGGAAATGTAATGATGCCATGACTTCTCTCCATATTGTTTCAAAGGTTTCACTCAGTTCACGGTCACCTTGTTCTGTCGATTTAAATTTCCAATCATTCAAAAGCCGATCAATCTCCGCTTGGATTCTCTCACGGAAACTACTTAAAATGCGGTTTAATTCGTTAACATCTCTCTGCCTGCTCAATGCTTCCTCACATCTCATCTTTGTGCGTGTTTCGATCTCGCGACTCAGTGATTCAAAACCCGCTACTGTCTCGGCTTTAAAATTCTCAATCAGGTGTCTCTGGTTGGTGTCCTCCTTAAAATACTTCTCCATCTCCTTCAGTATTTGATTTTTCTCTTCAACGATCATCGTTGTAACTTCAATATCCAAAGTTTCTCTGAGTTTCGGAAGGTCCCCTTCACAGTTGGCAATTCGACTGATTGCTTTCTGAAGCCAGGAATGGAGCCCTCCCCTCAGCTTCCATTCCCAATCCGAATATTTCTCTGACAGTCGATTGTAGGCATCTGCCACCAAGATGTTCCTGAAACTGAAGATGAAGTTCTCATGTTTCACTGCGTTCCATGTACTTGACATCCAGCTAATGAACTCTGGGATGGTGGAAGGTCTCCTGTGGAGAAAATGCTGCAAAACCTTGTGTTTGAGTTCTGTCACCTCCTCACTGTATCCCACACTAACTAGCGCCATCGGGGGAGTCCCGCACCACAGCCCTGGGATGTACCAATCGTTTTTCTTGCAATCATAATCCAAAATATCAGAGAACTTTGAGAATTTGTGATCTTGCCCCTCGGTTTTAGCGACCATCTTGGTCAGTGCAGCCAGCTCCTGCTGCAGTGATTTGAGACTCTCCACATTCTTCTGATATGCAGACACATCTCCAACCTTTTGGTGGACAAATTGACAGGTGGGTCTTTTCCCGATCACTTTCATACGAATTAAGGCGTGGACAACAATCTGCAGGATGTCCTTCATTTCTGAGGCACTCTCTGTGGACATGTTGATGATGATCAAATTGCTTAAGCCAGCCACCAGAGTGGCCAGTGCATTGTCATGCTCATTTCGGCCATCCAGACTGGACCGTTCCTGAGCCCGCAAACCCTCAGTGTCCAGGATCAGGATGAAGTCGCAGGCTTTCTCCTTCATTGTTCCTGTTGTTCTAATGAGCTGCATGTAGACCCCAGAGGTGCATCTCCCACAGCCCACTGCAAACTGACAGCCAAACATTATGTTCAGCAGAGTGGACTTGCCTGTGCTTTGTAATCCCAACACTGAGAGGACAAAAATGCGGCAAGGCCCAACCTTCTTGTTAACTTCCGTTAACACGCTAGTGACCCATTCCGTGGGGATATTGGAAACATCTCCATCCATGAGTTCAATTGGGAAACCCTCCAACATCATATTGGCTGCCAACGATGGAAACTGTTCGATAACTGAAGGAACACTTGGCTGGATCTGAAACACCTCATAGATGAGTCCCATTTCCCGGAGGAAATGTTCCAATCCCAAGCTCTGGGATCTGTCCAGCAGGTTCTTATTGGGTTCAATCAATTGTTCCTGAATACTTTGACTCTCCCCTTGCTCCTCAGTCTCCAGGTTTAATATTATGTTACTATGAGACACTGTGAGTGAGTTTGAATCCAACGCATTTCTTAGGCAATTTAGGAAAAGTTTCCTTTTGTTTATCGTTGTCTGGAGCCCGAGGATTATTTGCCTCATCAGATTCGACATCCCACGATGGGCAAGTTCCCTACAAAGACCTTCTCTCTCTCTCTCTGCAGCTGATTGACATAATCTGAAACATTAGCATTACTGAGACCCTTTAACTGACACATTTCCTTATCGATGCCTGAAATTTTTTTCCAAGTATCTCCTTGGAAGTACAACTCTCTCTCCCGGATCATTTTAATGCCTTCACTCACAATTACTTGAAGAATTTCTTCCGATTTTCTCCAAGCTTCTGAAATCACGTTGTTGTCTTCGTCGATCAGAAACTGACTGGCCCTGGCTGCTGGAAACATTGCCTACAAACTCAGTGCCCCCTCTTTCACTTCTGCCCCCTCTCTTAGAATCTTTATTAATTTGGATCGAATAGTTTGCAGGAAGTCTGCTTTGATTTTTCGGTGTTTTGTTAATATATGATCTTTTGCGATTAATTTAGCTTCAATTAACCTTTCTAAGTGGAAATATATTTGTGCCACCTTGGAATTAATAATTAAAAACAGTTTCTGTTGAATCTGAGGATTGGAAAACAGAAATGTTTCGGCTTGTTCGTTCAAATGCTCAATGAAAACAAACAGAGCGGTGGCAACTTTATTCAGGAACTGGACGTGTTTCGGAAAGCTTTGGGCATCTCCTCGGAGATTCATGACTGTCACAGCCTCTGGAATGATGTCAATATCCTTACTGCCAGATGGCAAATACCAGATCATTTCTATCATTCCGTCTGAAACCTTCCTGCTTCTATCGCCACATGGCATATCACAGTGGACAAAATAATCCAGACTGGTTTGTGAGTTGCTGAAAACCTGATTTAACAGTTCAGATTTTGATGCTGAGCAGTCGCCAAATCGCACAAAAGCGAATGTTGGAAGACTAGATGTGGCCATACATTCCTCAATGTATCCCGCCCTGTCTCTCAGTGACTGAGGTCGGTATCTCCTCACGAAGGAGCGCATGGGATGCAGAAGAAAAGTTGGTCTCCCTTCCGGACTGGGCATGACAATTGGAAATGCAAATTGGCATAAGGACATTCGGAGAATCACTTCCTGCTGCAGAATAGTGTCCGCGCACACAAAGATGGCCGAAATAATGTCCAATGGATAGAAAGACATTGCAGTGGCATTCAGACTTTGAGGGGAATAATTGAAATAATCTTCCAATGTTTCACCTTCCGATGTGTCCTGTGTTCTGGCATTAAAGTTTGCCTTCATTAGCAGCCTGAGGAAATTCCAAGGAATATCTGTTGGATTGTTGGATTTCTTGTCCTCCACAGTCTCAATATTAATCTCCTTTACTTTATTCAGGGACAGCTTCTTGGGATAAAATTCCCACAGCCCAAGAGTTTTCAAAAGCTGTTTAAATGCATCCCAACAGTCGGTACTTGCTTCCCCACCTCGATTCTCCTCAGTACAGTCCTCATATTTATCAATATCCAAATTGGCCATTTCCCTCATGAATGGATTCGTCAATTTTCTAAAACAGTAAGAAAGCAAAACTACATTTTTATTGCACAGTTCCAACCTTCAGACCGACTGAAATCTCCACAGTTCGACTGTGTCAAACTTTTCCTGTCATATATGTCTATCTATACACTTAGAATATGGTTCATCTTTCAATCCTATCACTTTTGACATGTAATGGTGGAATGATCAGCTTGTGCATTCTAGATTTCCTCAATTCCTTTAAAATACTTCTGGAAAATCGGTTAGGTTACTGTAATAGTCAATCGCAAAGATACAATTTGAAGTTTTCTCAATTGACAAATGTTTTTGACTTTTGAGGTTGAGGTAGAGGCAAAATCATGCTGGAAGACTTAAATAAACAGAGAATGCCAGAAATGCTCAAAGCATCTGTGGAGGTGATGGCATCGTTATATTATCACTGAGCTGTTAATCCAGTGACCCAGGTAATATTCTGGGGACCCAGGTTACAGTCCTGCCATGACAGATGGTGGGATTTGAATTCAATGGAAATCTCCAAGTACGATTCTAAAGATGACCACAAATCAATTGTCAGAAAATAAAGCCTATCTGATTCACTAATGTCCTTTAGGGAAGGAAACTGCCATCTTTACCTGGTATGTCCATGTGACTCCAGATCTACAGCAATGTGGTTAACTCTTAACTGTCCTCTGAGCAATTAGGGATGGGTAATAAATGCTGCCGAGTCAGCGACACCAACGCCCCTAAAACGTGGGATTTTTAAAATTCCAGTTCAACGGATGAAAGAAGAGGAAGAGTTAGCGTTCTGCTGTGCTTTTGAATCATCTTCAGAACTGCAAAAAAGCTTGTGATACTTAGTTCCCAAAAAGAATTTCGAAATCGGGTGTTAATGCATTGTCTGAGATCAGGGATGGAATGCAACCATGAACCAGGAATGTTGTGAGATGTGTTAAGTGGGTTCTCCTGGAGAGAGAAGTGAAGTTTAGGCAGATTGTGGTCCATGACACTGTTTTGGGAAATCTGTCAGAGGAATTTAATGCATCTCAGACACGCATGTGGGTGCAGCAAGACTTCTGACGGCAAATTGGCCATGATTGCAAAAGGGTTTGGGTGGAGGAGCAGGATGCCTTACTGCAGCTGTACAGGACTTTGGTGAGACCATACCTGGAGGATTGCTTACAATTGTATTATCCATCATTAAGAAGAGACAAATTTGCCTTAATGCAGTGAAAAATCACCAGACTGATTCCCATTACAACAGGTTTTGTCATATGAGGAGGGTTTGGATTGACTGGGTCGGTATTTTCTAAACTGAGGCATAGAGTCAAAGAGTCATAGAGATGTACAGCACAGTAACAGACCCTTCGGTCTAACCTGTCCATGCCGATATCCCAACCCAATCTAGTCCCACCTGCCAGCACCCGGCCCATATCACTCTAAACCCTTCCTAATCATATACCCATCCAAATGCCTCTTAAATGTTGCAATTGTACCAGCCTCCACCACTTCCTCTGGCAGCTCATTCCATACACGCATCACCCTCTGTGTGAAAAAGTTGCCCCTTAGGTCTTTTTACCTATTTATCCGATCCATGCCCCTCATAATTTTGTAAACCTCTATAAGGTAACCTCTCAGCCTCCGACGCTCCAGGGATAACAGCCCCAGCCTGTTCAGCTTCAAGAGATCTATTCTTTATTGAGTACCTTGAGAGACTCTTACCCCACAATCTTGTGTAATAGATGTTCACCACTCCTTGAGAGAAGAAATTTCGGCTCATCACTGTGCAAAATGGACTACTTTGCATCCTAAGACTTAACCCCTTGTTCAGAATCCTTAAGTCAGGGGAAAAAAAATCATCCCTGCATCCAGTTGATCTCGCGCTGGCAGAATTTCACATGTGGTGGAGGGTTGTTTTTCAGACTGAAGGCCTGTGACCAGTGGAGTGCCACAAGGATCGGTGCTGGACACTCTACTTTTTCTCATTTACATAAATGATTTGGATGCGAGCATAAGAGGTATAGTTAGTAAGTTTGCAGATGACACCAAAATTGGAGGTGTCGTGCACAGCAAAGAGGGTTACCTCAGATTACAACAGGATCTGGAACAGATGGGCCAATGGGCTGAGAAGTGGCAGATGGAGTTTAATTCAGATAAATGTGAGGTGCTGCATTCTGGGAAAGCAAATCTTCGCAGGACTTATACACTTAATGGTAAGGACCTAGTGTTGCTGAACAAAGAGACCTTGGAGTGCAGGTTCATAGCTCCTTGAAAGTGGAGTTGCAGGTAGACAGGATAGTGAAGAAGGCGTTTGGTATGCTTTCCTTTATTGGTCAGAGTATTGAGTACAGGAGTTGGGAGGTCATGTTGCGGCTGTACAGGACATTGGTTAGGCCACTGTTGGAATATTGCGTGCAATTCTGGTCTCCTTCCTATCGGAAAGATGTTGCGAAACTTGAAAGGGTTCAGAAAAGATTTACAAGGATGTTGCCAGAGTTGGAGGATTTGAGCTACAGGGAGAGGATGAACAGGCTGGGGCTGTTTTCCCTGGAGCGTCGGAGGCTGAGGGGTGACCTTATATAGGTTTATAAAATCATGAGAGGCATAGATAGGGTAAATAGACAAAGTCTTTTCCCTGGGGTCGGGGAGTCCAGAAATAGAGGGCATAGGTTTAGGGTGAGAGGGGAAAGATATAAAAGAGATTTATGGGGCAAATTTTCATTCAGAGGGTGGTACGTGTATGGAATGAGCTGCCAGAGGAAGTGGTGGAGGCTGGTACAATTGCAATATTTAAGAGGCATCTGGATGGGTATATGAATAGGAAGGGTTTGGAGGGATATGGGCCGGGTGCTGGCAGTTGGGACTAGATTGGGTTGAGATATCTGGTTGGCATGGACGGGTTGGACCGAAGGGTCTGTTTCTGTGCTGTATATCACCAAGACTCTATGAGAACAACCTATAAAGTGCTTGTTATGCTACAAGATTCAAAATATGAATGCCTATGGGGAAGAAGCTGCAACTGCTCAAAATGGAACGTTGTACCAAAAAACCATTCAGTTCGCAGGCCCAAGCAACATGTTTACCCAGAGAACAGTTTAAATTCAGCCAATTCACTTAAGAGGCCACTCAGAGATGAAGGACCAATTAAATTTTAATCTGAAACCACTCATATGAGAAATTGATGTGTCGGGGGATTATATAACAGAGGGACAACTGGACAGGGAAGGGAGAGCAAACAGCAATCTGAGAAAGAAATACTGAGCTCTCTCACAAAAAAACTCCACACTCTCAAAACTACCCCAGCTACCTATAAAAGTACAACTTTCTTGACAACAGAGGGGTTCAGAACAGATTAGTTACAGAGAAAGCAACCCTGAGAGCAGTATCAGTGGAGAGGAGGAGGAAGAGGAATGGTCTGGAAGATCCATTCTGTGTGAACTTTGAGGGACTATGTTTTCATGTATTGTTTTCTTATTAATTGGATTTACATAAGTGAGACTTATGTCGTTGGAACAGCCTACTCATAAACTTTAGTTCTGTAAGGGAATAGGTAGGAGTTAGAAGAGATGTATTCTGTTTGTTAGTAATTAGGTTAATTTATTCACTGTTGGAGTTCAATAAATAAATTGTTTGTTGTTAATTATAAAGTGGGTGCCAGGATTCCATTTCATTTAACTGCTCCTTTCTAACAGATTCGGGTGGGAGATCGGTTATACCCCTTGTCACAGATAGTGAGATGATCTTTTCTAAGTGTTTCGTTTTAAATCATCAGAAAAGTATCAACCTCCACGTTATCACAGTCTCCTGCAGCTGCTCCACATCCTTCCTGTAATGTGGTGAGCAGAACTGAACAGAACACTCTGAATGTTGCCTCATCAAAATCTTTTAAAGCTGCAACATGACATCTAGACTCTTGTACTCAATCCCCCAACCAGTAAAGGCAAGCATGCCTTCTTTACCACCCTATCTACTTGAGTAGCCACCTTCAGGGAGCTATGATATCCCTCTGTCAATCAATGCTGTTCAGGGTCCTGCCATTAACTGTAAGGTTTTGCTTCTTATTTGATCTCCCAAAGTGCAGCACCTCACACGTACCCAGGTTAAACACTATCTGCCGTTTCTTCACCCATATCTGCAATGGATCTATATCCCACTGTATCCTTTATAACACTATCCACAATTCCACCAATCTGTTTATCACTTACAAACTTACTAACCTAGCTATCTATATTTGCATTCGAGTCATTTATATATGGACAAGAAACAGCAGAGGTCCCAGTATGGACCCCTGCAGAACACCCCACTCGGCACAGACCTCCAGCCTGAAACACACTCTTCCACCACCATCCTCTGCCTTCTGTGGGTGAACCAGTTCTGAATACACACAGCCAGGTCACTGTGATTCCCGTGCATTGTAAACTTCCGGCTGAGCCTACCATGAGGAACCCTGCTGCAAGCCTTACTGAACAGCATGCAGACAACATCCACAGCTCTACCCTCATCAATCAACTTTGTCACCTCCTTGGAGAGTTCCAGTTAGTGAGATATGACCTGACGTGCACAAAGCCACGCTGACTGTCCCTCATTAGACCATGCTTTTGCAAATGTGCTTATATCCTACCCCTCAGAATTCTCTTCAATAGCTTCCCAGCCACCATTGTGAGATTCACCGGTCTATAGTGTCCTGGATGGTCCCTACTTCCCCTCTCAAACAAAAGAACAGCATTAGCTCCTCACCAGTTCTCCGGAACCTCCCCAGTGGCTAATGAGGACACAACGATCTTGGTCAAGGGCCCTGTAATCTCCTTTCTTGCCTCTCTTGGTAACCTGGGGTGGATACCATCGGGCCCTGGTCACTTATCTAACTTAATGCTCTTCAAGAGACCCAACACCACTTCTTTCTTGATCTCAAAATGCCCCAGCATATGAGCATGCTTCACACTAATTTCATTGTCATCCCTATCTCTCTCCTGGGTGAATACCTACACAGAGTACTCAGTTAGGAATTCACCCACATTCGCTGCTTTCAAGCAGAAGTTCCATCTTTTCTCCTTGCGTGGTCCTACCTCTCCCTAGTTATTCTCTTGTTTCTAACGTGTGTACAGAAGGCCTTGGGATTCTCTTTATTCCTTTCACACACACGAGATGCAATTTGTGCTCACCAACTTCTGCAAACAGTTAAAGTTTATTCAAAGTCTGGACATGCCCAATAGACGTGTAGGGCCGAGTCAAAGTGAGGCCCCGAATAATGGAAACACATCCCCTTTATACAGGGCAGTTTGTAATGCTCACAGATACACTGGTCACTCCCCCAGTCACGTGACACTCAACACAACTCCCCCCAGCCCGTCCCCCACCAGTCACATGTCACTCAACACATCCCCTACCCGACCAGTCACACGACACTCAACACAACCCCCAGACCCTCGCCCACCAATGACATCTCACTCATCACTACTCCAGCCCCTCCCCCACCAGTGACATCACTCAGCACAACCCCCCAGCCCCGCCCCCACCAGTGACATCACTCAGCACAACCCCCAGCCCCTCCCCCACCAGTGACGTCACTCAGCACAACCCCCAGCCCCTCCCCCACCAGTGACGTCACTCAGCACAACCCCCAGCCCCTCCCCCACCAGTGATGTCACTCAGCACAACCCCGAGCACCTCCTCCACCAGTGACATGTCACTCAATGCAAGCCCCACCCACACCATTGACATGCCACTCAACGCAACCCGACTCAGGCGACAGACTGTGTGGAGTTTGCACGTTCTCCCCGTGTCTGCGTGGGTTTCCTCCGGGTGCTCCGGTCTCCTCCCACAGTCCAAAGATGTGTGGGTCAGGTGAATTGGCCACGCTAAATTGCCCGTAGTGTTAGGTAAGGGGTAAATGTAGGGGTATGGGTGGGTTGTGCTTCAGAGGGTCGGTGTGGACTTGTTGGGCCGAAGGGCCTGTTTCCACACTGTAAGTAATCTAATCTAAACAGTCACATGTCACTCATCACTATCCTCAGTCCCTCTCCCACCAGTCACATTTCAGTCAACACAACCCAGCCCCATCCCCACCAGTGACATGTTACTCATCACAACACCACCAGCCCCTCTCCCACAGTCACATGTCGCACAATACCACCACAGCCCCTCCCCCACCAGTCACATGCCATTCAACACAGCCCCTCTCCCACTTTCTATCTAACCCCGTGCTGTCCCTGTCCTGGGAGTGTTTGTTGGGGACAGTGGAGAGGGAGATTTGTACTGTAACTTGCTTTGCGCTCTCCCTGACCTGGTGGTTTTTGTTGGGTCAGAGAAGAGGGAGATTTCCTCTGTATCTCTCCCTGTGCTGTCTCTGTGTTGGGAGTGTTCGATGGGACAGTGTAAGGGAAACTTAACCATATATCTCAGCATGCGCTGTCTCCTTCCTGGGACTATTTGTTGTGTTTAGTGTCGAGGAATCTTTACTGTGTACCTCACCCTGTGCTGTCCCTGTCCGGGTGGAGATTGATGGGACAGCGTAGAGGCAGGTTTACTCTGTATCTAGCCCCACACTGTCACTATTCCGGGTGTATTTGGTCGGACAGTAGAGAGGGAGAGTTACTCTGTATGTAATCCCCATGCTGCCCCGGTCCTGGGAATGTTTGATGGGACAGTGGAGGGGGAGATTTTCCTCAGATGGTGAAGGGTAACAGGAGGGGACATAGCTTTAAATTGAGGGCTGATGGCTTTCGGACAGATATCGGGGCAGTTTCTTTACTCAGAGAGTAGTAGGGGTGTGGGATGGCCTGCCTGAAACAGTAGTAGACTCACTGACATTAAGGACATTGAAATGGGCCTTAGACAGACACATGGATAAGAATGGAACGGTGTCGGTTCCAGGGGATCAGATGAATCTCACAGGTCGGTGAAACATCGAGGGCCGAAGGGCCTGGACTGTGCTGCCATGTTCCATGTTCCATGGAAGGCACTAAGTGAGAGTTTAATTTGATAATAGTCAGGGATTAGTAGTAAATGGCTGTCTAAATGGGATGGGAATCATCCACGTTCCTGACTGACTGTCGAACCCATCCACTTCCACAATGTTCACCAGTGCAGTTCAACCCTTTAATATTACAATAATGTCCAGACAGATATTCCCATTTAATCTTTTAACATTATGATCCCACTTGCCAAGATCATTTCATGGACCCTTCTTGCTCTCCTAATTCCCTGCTTGAGTTTTTCCTGCTTTCTTTACATCCCTCGCCGTCCCTGTTCGATTTTAGTTTCCTAAACCTTATATATGTTTCTTTTCTCCTTTTGATGAAATTCCCCACCTCCCTCAGTCTCCAAGATCCCTTACCTTGTCACCCTTGTCCTTCCTCCTGCCAGTCTGGAACTCTGATCTGTAGATCTTTAAACAACTCCTCCGTGTCAGATTGGCCAGGTAACAGCTCCTCCCAGTTACCATTCCCTAACTCCTGCCTAATATTGACCTAATTTGCCCTCCCACAAAGGGGGTAGCCCTCTTCACTGCCCACTACACCTCCAATTTTGGTGTCATCTGCAAACTTTCTAACTGTCCCTCTTATGCTTACATCCAAATCATTGATGTAAATGACAAAAAGTAGAGGACCCAGCACCGATCCTTGTGGCACTCCACTGGTCACAGGCCTCTAAGTCTGAAAAGCAACCCTCCATCACCACCCTCTGTCTTCTACCTTTGAGCCAGTTCTGTATCCAAATGGCTAGTTCTCCTTGAATTCCATGAGATCCAACCTTGCTAATCAGTCTCCCATGGGGAACCTTGTCGAACGCCTTACTAAAGTCCATATAGATCATATCTATCGCTCTACCCTCATCAATCCTCTTTTTACTTCATCAAAAAACTCAATCAAGTTTGTGAGACATGATTTCCCTCGCACAAAGCCATGTTGACTATCTCTAATCAGTCTTTGCATTTCCAAATACATGTCCATCCTGTCCCTCAGGATTCCCTCCAACAACTTGCCCTCCACCGAGGTCAGGCTCACTGGTCTATAGTTCCCTGGCTTGTCCTTACCACCCTTCTTAAACAGTGGCACCACGTTTGCCAACCTCCAGTCTTCCAGCACCTCACCGTGACTATCGATGATACAAATATCTCAGTAAGAGGCCCAGCAATCACTTCTCTAGATTCCCACAGAGTTTTTGGGTACTCCTGATCAGGTCCTGGGGATTTATCCACCTTTATATGTTTGAATGCGTCCTGTTTGAATACTGTCTCCTCTGTAATATGGACTCTTTTCAAGATGTCACCATTTATTTCCCAAGTTCTCTAACTTCCACGGTGAATACTGATGCAAAGTACTCATGAGTGTTGTTTTCTGCAGCTCCACACAGTCCTTGCTGATCTTTGAGGGGCCCTATTCTCTCCCTCGTCACCCTTTTGCCCTTAATGCAAAATCCCGATGGATTCTCCTAACCCTATTTGCCAAAGCAATCTCCTGACTTCTTGCTGCCCTCCTGATTTCTCTCTTGAGTATCTCTTCTTTCTACTTTTCTCTGGCTCCCAGCTGTCTCTACCTCCTTCGTTCTCTTGACCAGAGACTTACTTTCTCCAGTTGTCCAGCGCTCCTTACCCCTACCAGCCTTGCCCTTCACACGAACAGGAACATAACGGCCTCTGGACTCTCATCTCGCTTTGGAAAAGGGTGCTGTCCTTCCCAGTGTGTCCTGACCTGGAGATTGTCTCTCCCAACTCACTTCTGAAAGTTCTGGCCTGTTAGTGTCACCATTGACCTTACTCCAAGTTAGAAGTTTAACTTTCAGATCTTCTTCAAGTAAAAACAAATCTCTCGATTTCCTTACCCGGTCTGAAGCTGCAGCTCCTGAAAGTAAATCTGGATCGTGACCGAGCAGCACAACTGCAGCAGAACCATAAAGTGCTGAGCCCAGTCCTGTAACTTTGTCCAATCAGAACCTTCGATGTGTCTGTTGCCAGGCAGATGTTATATAAGCATTTATCTTGCCAGCTGTACTCTGTTTATGATTTGGACTGGGGTGTACAAAGTTAAAAATCACACAACATCAGGTTATAGTCCAACAGGTTTAATTGGAAGCACACTAGCTTTCGGAGCGGCGCTCCTTCATCAGGTGATAGTGGAGGGCTCGATCATAACACAGAATTTATAGCAAACATTTACAGTGTGATGTAACTGAAATTATACATTGAAAAATTGATTGTCTGTTAAGCCTTTCATCTGTTAGAATACATACACAATCTCTCTCTCTCATACACGACCTCTCTCATACACAATCTCTCTCACACACGTATACGATCTATCTCTCTCATACACGATCTTTGTCTCATACACGATCTCTCTCATACACAACTCTCTCGTTCTCTCATACACAATCTTCCACTCTCACATGCATACACGATCATTCTCTCTCTCTCTTTCATACACGATCTATCTCTCTCTCTCTCTTTCATACATATCCATCTCTCTCATATATGATCTCTCTATCTCTCTCGTTCATACACGATCTCTCTCTCTCATACACAATCTCTCTCTCTGTCTCACGCACACGATCTCTCTCTCTCTCTCTCATACACGATCTCTCTCATTCACAATCTCTCTCTCACTCTCTCATACACAATCTTCCTCTCTCACACACATACACGATCTATCTCTCTCCTTCATACATGATCCATCTCTCTCATACATGATTTTTCGATCTCTCTCTCGCATCCATGATATATCTCTCTCATACACGATCTATCTCTCTCTCTCTCTTTCATACACGAACTATCTCCCTCTCTTTCTCATACACGATATATCGCTCTTTCTCTCTCTCTCTCTCATTCACAATCTATCTCCTCCTCTCTCTCTTTCATACACGATATATATCTCTCTCTCTCCCTTTCATCCATGATCTCTCTCTCTCATCCACGATCTCTCTCTCTCATACACGATCTCTCTCTCTCTCATACAAGATCTCTCTCTCTCTCTCTCTTTCATACACGATCTCTCTTTCTTTCATACATGATCTCTTTCTCTCTCTCTCATACATGATCTACCTCTCTCTCTCATACACGGTCTATTTCTCTCTCTTTCTCATACATGATCCATCTCTCTCTCTTTCATACACGATCTCTCTCTCTCTCTCATGCATGATCTATCTCTCTCTCTCTTTCATAGACGATCTATCTCTTTCATACACGATCTCTCTCTCTCTCTCTCATGCATGATCTATCTCTCTCTCTCTTTCATAGATGATCTCTCTCTCTCTTTCTTTCATACATGATCTATCTCTCTCTCTCTTTCATACATGATCTGTCTCTTTCTCATATTCGATCTATCTCTCTTTCATACATGATCTATCTTTCTCTCTCTTTCATAGACAATCTATCCCTCTCCCTCTCTCTCATACACAATCTATCTCTCTCTCGTTCTCTCATACACGATCTATCTCTCTCTCTCTCATACATGAACTATCTATCTCTCTCTCTCTCTCTTTCATACACAATCTATCTCTCTGTCTCATACATGATCTATCTCTATCTCTCTCTCTCTTTCAGTTAAAAATCACACAACCCCAGGTTATAGTCCAACAGGTTTAATTGGAAGCGCTAGCTTTCGGAGCGACGCTCCTTCATCAGGTGATAGTGGAGGGCTCGATCGTAACACAGAATTTATAGCAAACATTTACAGTGTGATGGAACTGAAATTATAGATTGAGAAATTGATTGTCTGTTAAGCCTTTCATCATGGCATAGACAGAGAACACAGGGAGACCAACACCTTCAGCATATTGTCTAGCTATCACCATTGTTAACAGCTAACCCGAGAATGCAGCTTTAAAAAAAGGGTTTTGTGATTTACACATGAAAGAAGTGACACCATCACTGTATTCTAACCGATGAAAGGCTTAACAGAAAATCAATTTCTCAATGTATAATTTCAGTTACATCACACTGTAAATTGTTGCTATAAATTCTGTTGCGATCGAGCCCTCCACCATCACCTGATGAAGGAGCATCGCTCCGAAAGCTAGTGTGCTTCCAATTAAACCTGTTGGACTATAACCTGGGGTTGTGTGATCTTTAAACTTGTACACCCCAGTCCAACACCGGCATCTCCAAATCATGAGTGTAGCAGAGTTTGCTACATCCCATTATATCATCCATTTTGCTGTCAGTGCTTTGTGAATTGTATTTAAATCATTGGCAAGTGGAATAGTGTATTGGCATGTGATTTGCAGGATGATTAGAAAAAGCAGTGTTTCTGTTAAAAATGGTGAAAAATTCTGAAACATTATTGTCCAGGGAGATTGGCTGATCTTGTACATAAACATCAGAAAGTTAACATGATGGTAGTGCTAAAATAGGAGGACAAGGGCTACATTGACTGTTCTTGCCAGGAGGTTTTGTTGGGAACATGAGCTTAACTTGACAGAGAGTGTGTTACAGACTGGAATCTGATCAAGGGTTTCAGGATGGGTTACATACAGAATAACAGATACCCCAGAGTGAGTTATAGCCTGGAATCTAATCGAGGGGTTCAGGGTGGTTTATATACAGAATAACAGATACCCCAGAGTGAGTTATAGACTGGAATCTAATAAAGATGTTCAGGGTGGGTTATATACAGAATACCAGATACCCCAGAGTGAGTCACAGCCTGGAATCTAATTGAGGGGTTCGGGGGGGTTTATATACAGAATAACAAATACCCCAGAGTAAATTATAGCCTGGAATCTAATTGAGAGGTTCAGGATGGTTTATATACGGAATAACAGATACCCTGGATTGAGTTACTGCCTGGAATCTAATCGAGGGTATTAGGCTGGGTTATGTAAAGAATAACAGATACCCCGGAGTGATTACAGACTGGAATCTAATTAAGGGGGTTCAGGGTGGTTTATAGGAGAAAGTGAGGTCTGCAGATTCTGGAGATCAGAACTGAAAATTGTTGCTGGAAAAGCGCAGCAGGTCAGGCAGCATCCAAGGAGAAGGAGAATCAATGTTTTGGGCGTAAGCCTGATTCCTGATGAAGGGCTTATACCCGAAACGTCGAATTTCCTGTTCCTTGGATGCTGCCTGACCTGCTGTGCTTTTCCAGCAACACATTTTCAGCTCAGGGTGGTTTATATACAGAATAACAGATACCCGGGAGTGAGTTACAAACTGGAATCTAATCAAAGGTTTGAGGTGGTTAACATACGGAGTCCCTTATAAATAGAAGTCAGTTACAGATTGGAATTTTATCGGGGGGATTGGAGTGCTTATGTATAGAATAATAGATACCCAGGAGTGAGTAATTGACAGGAATCGAATTGAAGGGATTGGGTGATTTATAGACAGAGCAACAGGATACGAGAGGGGGGAAAGCAGAGGAGAGAGTACCCACCATGGATCAACTCAACAATGAGCTGAGCCAGACAGGATTCACCGGCTGGAAGTGGAGGTTTCCCTGTGTTATGGAAGATGGGAGAGAAACAGGCAGGTACTCACACAGAGACCCACAGGCAGGGAGGATTTCCAAATGGCCCCAGATCTACGCCATCTTTAACTGTAACAGGGACTGAGCAGGGAGAGGTTGGGAAGAGGCCAGTTCACAGGAAGGTAACCATTACCCAACATTTCGGAGGGTAAATAATGTGTTCCCCCAGATTTTACCAGGGATTGAAATGGGATAGTGAGGAAATGGCATCGGAATATTGTAACTCTGCACTGAACAATTCCCATTGACCTGCAAGCAATTCCTTTTGCTAAAAGTTATTCCAAATCTTGTGTAACCTTTAGGTGTTACAGTTGTAAACTACACCACTTTACTCACTCCCCACGGTCCTAGTTTGAAACATACCCTCCTCTGTTTTCCCCTTTCACTGAAGATATTCATGTCCCTTTTATAATGCACTGCCATTCTGGTTACAGCGCTGCCTATCGCGCACTGTCTCATTTCCCTTCAATCCTGGTTAAAGACATTAAACCAACAAACACACAAAGTCCCAGAAAGAGCTTTGTTTAATTGCAGGTGTATTAGTTTCTTTTATTTGCAGACAACACACAATGAGAACCCACAGCAGGTCAGTGTGGGACTTGAGAAACCCTTGAATTTGGGATGAGGCCTACCCAGGCAGGATTCTGACCCAACGCTGCAAATCTACCCTTCAGTGGCTGAGCTGTTTCAGGTTTTGTATATTTGAGTCTTTGAGATATTTGGAGTTTGGAATGTAAGACAGACCTTGCTGGAATGTGACATTGTCTCTCTGCATTCACTGGAAACAGGTTCTGGATTTGCATTTTAACCTCCTACTGTCTCCATTTCCTACTTCTGCAATGATCTCTGAATGGAAATGGCTTTTGACACATTCTGCCCCTC
Source organism: Hemiscyllium ocellatum (assembly GCF_020745735.1). Classification (NCBI taxonomy): domain Eukaryota; kingdom Metazoa; phylum Chordata; class Chondrichthyes; order Orectolobiformes; family Hemiscylliidae; genus Hemiscyllium; species Hemiscyllium ocellatum. Next base: position 11,825,184 of record NC_083440.1, on the reverse strand, counting down.
CCCCTCGCTGAAAGTATTCCTGATCTAAATGAGTCAGGCATGCATCTTAGACTCATCCACAGCCACAATTTAACATTAGCACAGCACTGGTATTAGCACAACCACTGAATGAAGGAACAGGGCTCAGAAAGCTAGTGTGCTTCCAAATAAACCTGTTGGGCTATAATCTGGTGTTGTGTGATTTTTAACTTTGTCCACCCCAGTCCAACCCCGGCATCTCCAAATCATATTGACTTTATAAATAGGGAAAAGCAAGAGAGATTGGCAACACCATACAATGTGAAAATATTGAACATTGGACCCACACTAACATCCAGGATTCTCTGATCGTAAACCTCTGAAGCTCAGGTTCTGTTTTGGAATTTTCCTGCTCTCAGTGTGACTCCCAGTAACAAAACACTGTCTAACTTGTATTTCAATATTTCCTGTGTGTGTGTGTGTGTGTGTACATATGTATGTATCTGTGTGTGTGTCTGTGTGTGTGTGCGTGTGTGTGTGTGTGTACATGTGTATGTATCTGTGTGTGTGTGTGTGTGAGTGTGTATGTGTGTGTGTGTGTCTGTGTATGTGTGAGTGTGTGTGTGTCTATGTGTGTGTGTCTGTGTGTGTGTGAGTGCGTATGTGTGTGTATGATTGTGTGTGTCTGTGTGTGTGTGTGTATGAGTGTGTGTGTGTGTGTTCACATTTTGATGATGCATTAATGCAGGACAGGAAACAGCTTCTGAGACATTTCCCTTTGTGTCAGTAATTCAGTCTTAATATAAAACTTGGAGATATGTACCAGACCAGAAATGAACCAGCAGCTTTCTGTGTTCCTGCTCCCAATGTAACACTTGACTGTTTAGTTTATCTTGTCTTCAGTCTAACATCCAATAAGGATCACTTCACATCTCACATTCTTTCAGTTCTCCTGGAAATTCAGCAGACTCCCCTTATTTAAACCATCCTGTCAAAATCTCCAGGACACAGAGAGGTGGGGTGAGACACAGAGTAACGCGCGCAGTGCAAGACAGCATTTCAGGGACAGTACCTGGTTGGTTACTGAGTAAAAATTTCTCAACAATGTTCCCGCATCCAACACTCCCAGGACAGGGACAGCACGGAGTTAAATACAGAGTAAATCTCCCTCTGCACTGTTCCTATTAAACACTCCCAGGACAGGGACAGCACGGGGTGTGTGTGTGTGTGTGAGGGGTGTGTGTGGGTGAGGGGTGTGTGTGTGTGGGTGAGGGGTTTGTGAGGGTGAGGGGTGTGTGGGTGAGGGGTGTGTGTGTGGGTGAGGGGTGTGTGTGTGGGTGTGTGAGGGGTGTGTTTGTGTGTGTGTGAGGGGTGTGTTTGTGTGTGAGGGGTGTGTGTGCGGGTGAGGGGTGCGTGTGTGAGTGAGGGGTGTATGTGTGTGTTTCCTCCCTCCCCCTCCCCATCTTCCTCCCCTTCTCCCCCTCTCCCTCCCCTCTCCCCCTCCCTGTCCCGCTCCCTGTCCCGCTCCCTGTCCCCCTCCCTGTCCCTCTCCCCCTCCCTCTCCATGTGCTGACACACTGCTGCACTGTAGGCTCTCCAGCGGCCGTGCTGGTTCTGCCATTCCCAAACCACCGAGTAATACCGGGCCGTGCTCTCCCCAGGCACCACCATCATTCCGGAGCCTCTCCCGGTACAGGTGCCTTCGCCCAGGGGTCAGGGGAGTGGGCACACACACACAGAGACACACACACACCCTGCAGCTCAGCAAACACAGAGAAAACCACTCACTCCTCGCTCAAAAGCTGGTGACGGAGAGTCCCCAGCCCCCTGTGTGTCCCACTGTTTATGTCTGTGTCTGTCTCTCTCTGTGTCCCTGTATTGATGTATGTGTCTGTGTGTTTCTCTCTCTGTGTTTATGTGTGTGTCTCTGTCTGTGTTTCTCTCTTTGTGTGTCTCTTCCTGTGTGTGTGTATCTCTCTCGCTCTCTCTCTCTGATCGGGCTGCCCTTTGACTGAATTAATAAACACCCCAGTGAATGGTTGAGTGCTCCTGCTCCCCTTCCCCAGCCTCCTCTCCCATTTCACACAACCACTTGGCCCCCCTGCCTGGGATACCCCTACCCCGGGGACAGTGTGAGACCCTCAGGCTGGGGGATGGCTGGTTAAAGGGGAGGGAGGGGACCAGGACACAGCCCACAGCCCCCACTACCCCACAGACAGCCCACCCCACAGTGAGGAGGGGAGGGGTATCCGGGGGGAATTCCAGCAGCAGGGAATTGTACCAATTGTTTGCCTGTATCACAGTGTCTCCTCACATTACACCGAGGGGGGGGGGACACAGAGACTGACAGGGAGGGGGAGCTGTCAGTCAGAGTGTGGGGGTGGGTGGGCTGTGTGTCAGAGTGTGGGGGTGGGGGGAGCTGTGTGTGAGAGTGTGTGGGTGGGGGGGAGCTGTGTGTGAGAGTGTGTGGGTGGGGGGGAGCTGTGTGTGAGAGTGTGTGGGTGGGGGGGAGCTGTGTGTCAGAGTGTGGGGGTGGGGGGGGCCTGTGTGTCAGAGTGTGGGGTTGGGGGGAGCTGGGTGTCAGAGTGTGGGGGTGGGGGGAGCTGTGTGTCAGAGTGTGGGGGTGGGGGAGCTGTCAGTCAGAGTGTGGGAGCTGTGTGTCAGAGTGTGGGGGTGGGGGGAGCAGTCAGTCAGAGTGTGGGGGTGGGGGGGACTGTGTCAGAGTGTGGGGAGCTGTGTGTCAGAGTGTGGGGGTGGGGGGGGCTGTGTGACAGTGTGTGGGGGTGGGGGGGGGCTGTGTGTCAAAGTGCGGGGGTAGGGGGGACAGTGTGTCAGAGTGTGGGGGTGGGGGGGGCTGTGTGACAGTGTATGGGGGTGGGGGGAGCTGTCAGTTTGGCACTCCCTCAATACTGACCCTCTGACAGTGCAGCACTCCCTCAGTACTGACCCTCTGACAGTGTATCACTCCCTCAGTCCTGACCCTCTGACAGTGCGGCACTCCCTCAGTACTGACCCTCTGACAGTGTGTCACGCCCTCAGTACTGACCCTCTGACAGTGCGGCACTCCCTCAGTCCTCACCCTCTGACAGTGCGGCACTCCCTCAGTACTGACCCTCTGACAGTGTGTCACGCCCTCACTACTGACCCTCTGACAGTGCGGCACTCCCTCAGTCCTGACCCTCTGACAGTGCGGCACTCCCTCAGTACTGACCCTCTGACAGTGCGGCACTCCCTCAGTACTGACCCTCTGACAGTGCGGCACTCCCTCACTACAGACCCTCTGACAGTGCAGCACTCCCTCAGTACTGACGCTCTGACAGTGCGGCATTCCCTCAGTACTGACGCTCTGACACTGCGGCACTCCCTCAGTACTGACCCTCTGACAGTGCGGCACTCTCTCAGTACTGACCCTCTGACAGTGCGGCACTCCCTCAGTACTGACCCTCTGACAGTGCGGCACTCTCTCAGTACTGACCGTCTGACAGTGCGGCACTCTCTCAGTACTGGCCCTCTGACAGTGCGGCACTCCCTCAGTCCTGACCCTCTGACAGTGCGGCACTCCCTCAGTACTGACGCTCTGACACTGCGGCACTCCCTCAGTACTGACGCTCTGACACTGCGGCACTCCCTCAGTACTGACCCTCTGACAGTGCGGCTCTCCCTCAGTACTGACCCTCTGACAGTGCGGCACTCCCTCAGTACTGACCCTCTGACAGTGCGGCACTCCCTCAGTACTGACGCTCTGACAGTGCGGCAATCTCTCAGTACTGACCCTCTGACAGTGCGGCACTCCCTCAGTACTGACGCTCTGACAGTGCGGCTCTCCCTCAGTACTGACCCTCTGACAGTGTGGCACTCCCTCAGTACTGTCCCTCTGACAGTGCGGCACTCCCTCAGTACTGACCCTCTGACACTGCGGCACTCCCTCAGTACTGACCCTCTGACACTGCGGCACTTCCTCAGTACTGACCCTCTGACACTGCGGCACTTCCTCAGTACTGTCCCTCTGACACTGCGGCACTTCCTCAGTACTGACCCTCTGACACTGCGGCACTTCCTCAGTACTGTCCCTCTGACACTGCGGCACTCCCTCAGTACTGACCCTCTGACACTGCGGCACTCCCTCAGTACTGACCCTCTGACACTGCGGCACTCCCTCAGTACTGACCCTCTGACACTGCGGCACTCCCTCAGTACTGACCCTCCGACAGTGCGGCACTCCCTCAGTACTTACCCTCTGACACTGCGGCACTCCCTCAGTGCTGATATCTGTGTTTGGTTGAGGCCTGTATTAGGTACATTCTGTGATCGTACGCCTCGTTTCATTGCGAGTTCTGAACATGAAATTGATGCCTCCCCCCTACCCCACCAACACTCACACATCACACACATTGACACAGGCCCACACACACATATACAGACACACACATACACGGATATACACACGGGGACACACACACACACAGACACAGGTACGCACACCTATACACACGCACCCATATTAACAGACACACATAAACACATATACACAGTGAAACACATGCACCCACGCACACACTCACACCTATACACACACACACACATAGACACAGGCACGCACAGATCCTAACACACATACACACAGGCACATGCACAAGTACATAGACACACACACATAGACACTGGCACACACATGTATAAAGACACACACATGCACACACACACAAACACGCACATACACACAGAGAGACACGCACAGACACACACACTGACAAACACACACAAACACACACAGACACATACACACACACAGACTCACACACTGGCACACATAGACACACACACACAGAAACACACATACAGACGCGCACACACACAGGCACAGACACACACACACAGACATACACACACACACACAGGCACAGACACACACACACAGACATACACACACAGACACACACAGACACACACACATGCACACACAGACACACACTCACATACACATTCATGCACACAGACACATGCATATACACACACAGACACGCACACATACATACACATACACACGCTCACACAGACACACACGCTCACAGAAGCATACACACACAGAGACACACACACTCAAACACACACTTTCAGACACACACACACTCACACTTGCAGACACACACAGGCACACACACACAGAGACACATACCGACACACACACACACATATACAGACACACAACTTGCGATATCTCACTGTCCTGTCATTGCAATCCCCTTGTCACCATGGTTACCGGGCAGCCTATCAGAGAGCCCAGGTTTGTCGACTTCTTTTGCTGACAAAAAGAATCAGTTTCTTTATTATTAAAGGCTGCAGATGTCATGCACAATCCCTGTTCTGTGAACCCCACGGCCGTCTGTTTTGGTAATGCAGTTCCCCCGGCCATTGGAAAACGCCGCGTTCACATTTCCGAAGAGGTTTTGCTATGTAAACAGTCACAGTGTAGTTGCAGACCTCCAGCCTGTGGGTGTCACTGTCGAGCAAGGTTGGCCCGTCGCTCTCCCGACTCGGTGGCTGCCGGGTGGGTGTTTTTATTGAAGTCCACTTCCCTTCAGCATTCACGGCAGTCCAGGTGAAGATGGTTTTTGGGGTGTGAGGAGCCATGCTGGTCTTGCCCCCCCCCCCACCCTCCTCCATTTTTGATTTGGGGAGGTTCAGTGGAGAGGTCCTGACCATGGTCGCGCTGGTCGGGGTGGGGGGAGGTGTTCCCAATGGATTCGCGAGCCTGGAGCAGAGCTGGCAGGGGGAGGGGTCGGTCTCTGCCCCTTGACCCCCCACCCCCTTCTCCCAAAACAAGCTCCTGTCATCATCGGTTCACAAATGCCCAGGCCCCCCCCCCAGTCCTGCCTGGCCCAGCGCCCCCTTCCCCCAGGCTGTCACTGGCTTCGCCCTCGGCTGGGCTGTTGGCAGATTAGAGCAGTGACCTCAAGGGGAAGGTGGTGAGTGGTAGTGAGGGCCACAATGGAGGAAAGGAGAGGGAGAGGGAGGGAGAAAGGGAGGGAGAGATGGAAGGAGGGAGGGATGGACAGAGAGAGGGAGAAAGAGAGAGACAGCGGGAGGGAGAGATAGAAGGAGGGAGGGATGGACAGAGAGAGGGAGAGAGAAAGAGAGAGAGACAGAAGGAGATAGAAAGGGAGGGAGAGATAGAAGGAGGGAGGGATGGACAGAGAGAGGGAGAGAGAGAAAGAGAGAGACAGAGGGAGAGAGAAAGGGAGAAAGGGAGGGAGAGATAGAAGGAGGGAGGGAGAGACAGAGAGAGGGAGAGAAAGGGAGAGACACAGAGAGAGGGAGGGACAGAGGGAGAGATGGAATGAGGGAGGGAGGGACAGAGAGAAGCAGAGAAAGGGAGGGAGACAGAGGGAGAGAGAAAGGGAGGGAGAGATGGAAGGAGGGAGGGAGTGACAGAGAGAGAGAGAGAGAGAGGGAGAGGAAGGGAGAGACACAGAGGGAGGGAGGGACAGAGGGAGAGACAGAAGGAGAGAGGAAGACAGAAGGAAGGGGAGAAAGGGAGAGAGAGAGGGGGAGGGAAATTGGGGGGAGAGAGATGAAGAGGGAGGGGGGGTTGCGGAGAGAGAGGTAGAGAGAGATTGAGGGAGGAGCAGAGAGACATAGAAAGTGGTGGGGAGAATGAGAAGAGGGTGGAGAGACGGAGGTGGGAGATAGAGGGAGAAACGGGAGTGGACAGGGGCTGAACAGAGAGTCGGGGAGGGCAGAGAGAGAGGGGTGAAAGGGGGTTGGAGAGAGATGGGGGGAGAGAGAGAAAGAGAGACAAACAATGGTAAAATGAAAGGAATGACTGTAGGAATGGCCAGCATGTATCTGGCAATGGATTGGGGCGGAATGGCCTGTTCCTGTGGGACAGGCTGGAGCAGGGGGCTGAATGGCCTGTTGTTGTGGGACAGGCTGGAGCAGGGGCTGAATGGCCTGTTGCAGTGGGACAGGCTGGAGCAGGGGCTGAATGGCTTGTTCCTGTTGACCCTGTGAGGCATTGGGACCTTCCCCCCACCTTGTTCAGTAGTTCTGAGATGTGCACCAACTGTGTGTGTGTGTGTGAGATAGAGGGTCACTGTGTGTGCGTGTGTGTATGGGTTTGTGTGTATGTGAGTGTGCATGTGTGAGCGTGAGTGTGTGTGTATGTATGTGTGTGTCCGTGTGTGTGTGTGTGTATATTTGTGTGAGAGTGTGTGTCTGTGTGTATGTATATGTGTGTGTGTCTGTGTGAGAGTGTGTGTGTATGAGTGGGTGAGCGTGAGTATTGTGAGTGTGTGTATGTGTGTGAGTGCGTGTATGTGTGTGTGAGAGAGTGTGTGTGTCAGTGTGTGAGTGTGCGTGTGTATATGAGGGTGTGTGTATATGTGTGCATGTGTGTGAGAGTGCGTGTGTGTGCACGTGTGTGTATGTGAGTATATGAGGGTGTGTGTATGAGTGTGTGTGAGTGTGTGTGTGTGTATGTGCATGTGCGTGAGGGTGTAGGTGTGTGTATGTGTATGAGAGTATATGTATGTGCGTGTGTGTATGCATGTGTGTGGTGTCTGTATGTGTGTGTGTATGTGTGTGTATGTGCATGTGTGTGAGTGTGTGTGTCTCTCTCACCACCCCCCCCCGCTGCCCGGTTACAGGATGATGCAGCGGTTGGTTGGTAGCCCCCCCTGCAGGCAGGCTGAGGCGTGGGCGCCCCTGGAGGCCAGGCAGCCAGTGGTCTTCAGCAGCTCCTTGAACAGCAGCAGGATGTGCCAGTTGTACTTGGCCGAGCACTCGATGTAGCCGCACTTCCAGGAGCGCTTCACCAGGGCGGCGACGTTGTGCCGGGGCGCCACCCTGCACCGCTGCAGGTCCCGCTTGTTACCCACAATCAGGATGGGCACCTTGCCCGAGCCGGGGGGCCTGGACAGAGGAGAGACAGAGATAGAGTGCAGTCAGAACACTGCTCGTGGGGTCGGGCGTGGTGGGGGGGGGAGAGAAGGGACAGGCTGGTGCAGGGGGCTGAATGGCCTGTTCCTGTGGGAGAGGCTGGAGCAGGGGGCTGAATGGCCTGTTCCTGTGGGACAGGCTGGAGCAGAGGGCTGAATGGTCTGTGCCTGTGGGACAGGCTGGAGTACGGGGCTGAATGGCCTGTTCCCGTGGGACAGGCTGGAGCAGGGGGCTGAATGGCCTGTTCCTGTGGGACAGAGTGGAGCAGGGGACTGAATGGCCTGTTGCTGTGGGACAGACTGGAGCAGGGGACTGAATGGCCTGTTGCTGTTGGACAGGCTGGAGCAGGGGGCTGAATGGCCTGTTCCTGTGGGGCAGGCTGGAGCTGGGGGCAGAATGGCCTGTTGCTGTGGGACAGGCTGGAGCAGGGGGATGAATGGCCTGTGTCTCTGGGACAGGCTGGAGTAGGGGGCTGAATGGCCTGTTCTTGCGGGACAGGCTGGTGCAGTGGGCTGAATGGCCTGTTGCTGTGGGACAGGCTGGAGAAAGAAGCTGAATGGCCTGTTGCTGTGGGACAGGCTGGTGCAGGGGGCTGAATGGCCTGTTGCTGTGGGTTACCAGAGTGTCCCCCCTGGATCAGTCTCTGCAGTGGGCTGAGGGAAAGTATTTACAATGCCTCACTTTGCCACCCTCCCACCAGCCCATCACCATTGCCCGGTTCCACCCGGTGCCCGGGCTGGGGGAAGGGTGTGGGTGATCGGTTGCCTCACCTTTTCGCCACGATGAGCTGGTGTACCGCCTTGATATACTCGAAGCTGGCAAAGCAGCAGATGTCATACACCAGGATGTAGGCATGGGCAGGTTGGATATCTTCATCACCCGTCTCCGTCCACCTCTCGATCCACTCCTGGGGTCGGGGGGGAGGGAGAAAACACGTCAGCCTGGAGCTCCACTTATCGCTGCTTGAAAGTGGAGTCGCGGGTGGATAGGATAGTGAAGGCCACGTTTGGTCTGCTTTCCTTTATTGGTCAGAGTATTGAGTACAGGAGTTGGGAGATCAGGTTGCGGCTGTACAGGACATTGGTTAGGCCACTGTTGGAATACTGCGTGCAGTTCTGGTCTCCTTCCTATCGGAAAGATGTTGTGAAACTTGGAAGGCTTCAGAAAAGATTTACAAGGATGTTGCCAGGGTTGGAGTGTTTCAGCTATAGGGACAGGCTGAACAGGCTGGGGCTGTTTTCACTGGAGCGTCGGAGGCTGAGGGGTGACCTTATAGAGGTTTACAAAATCATGAGGGACGTGGATAGGGTAAATAGACAAAGTCTTTTCCCTGGGGTCGGGGAGTCCAGAACTAGAGGGCATAGGTTTAGGGTGAGAGGGGAAAGATATAAGAGACCTAATGGGCAACTTTTTCACACAGAGGGTGGTACGTGTATGGAATGAGCTGCCAGAGGAAGTGGTGGAGGCTGGTACAATTGCAACATTTAAGAGGCATTTGGATGGGTATATGAATAGGAAGGGTTTGGAGGGATATGGGCCAGGTGCTGGCAGGTGGGATGGAACAAACTAGCAAAGGAAGGGGTAGATGGGGATGAGATGACAGTGAAAGGCATTTGGACAGGCACGTGGGAAGGCTGAGAGGCCAAACACTTGACAAACGCGACCAGATCAGCGTGGACGAGTTAGGCCGAAGGCTCTGCTCGAACACGGTCACGGTGACTCGTGCTGTTAGGGACAGGCTGGGTGACTGAATCGAAGCTGGCTGTAGGGGAGGGGAAGATTGACACAAGGCCTGAATGGTTCCCTCCTGTTCCATTACGCTGGCTGTACCAAGGGCTGTCAGAGCAGGCTATCTGTCACTCTATACCCCAAGGAATGTGACGCGTTCACGGTGAGAGGTGAGCAGTTTAAGGAGGGGGGGGATACACGTGGCAAGTACTTCACACACAGAGGGCGGTGGGTGTCTAGAACGCGTTGCCAGCAGAGGTGGTAGAGGCAGGGACGGTGGATTCATTTTAGATGTGTCTGGACAGATGCGGGAGTAGGTGGGGAGCAGAGGGATAGAGATGGAGGAGTAGGTGGACAGCAGAGGGATACAGATGCTGAGGAACTGACCGACAGGTTTAGACAGTGGGTTTGGATAGGCTCAGGCTTGGAGGGCCGAAGGGCCTGTTCCTGGGCTGTACATTTTGACTGAATGCTTTGTTTACGTTCACTCCTGGGGCCTGGCCTGGCGGTTCATGCCTCGTCCCTAGTTGCCCCCTTGAGAAGCTGGGGGTGAGCTGCCACCTTGGTCTGAGCGCTGTGACCCCCCCCCAATGCCCAGAGAGAGGAAATTCCTGGATTCTGACCCAGCGACGCTGAAGGGACAGTGATACATTTCCAAGTCAGGGAGTGGCCTGGAGAGGGAAGGTGCAGGGGTTGGGGTTCCCACGTAACTGCGGCCCTGGTCCTGACAGATGGAAGCTTGGGGAAGGTGCTGCCTGAGGAACGGTAGGGAGTTACTGCCGTGCATCTTGGAGATGCTGCACACCGAGTGTCGATGGTCGAGGGAGAGGGGTGTTTGTGGACGTGGGGCCAACCGAGCGGGGGCTGCTTTGTCCCTGGATGGTGTTGAGCTTCTTGAGTGTTGTTGGAGTTACCCCCACCCAGGGGAGTGGGGAGTATTCCCTCACACCCCTGACCTGTGCGTCTGGGTGGTGGACAGGTTTTGAATAGTACAGAAAGGATTTAAGAGCTAACCGTATTGCTATCGTTTTACAGTCACATATCAGATACACTTGGACAGATGGCAAACGGTTTCTGCATCACACTGAGAGTCAGCGGGTACAGCTCTGGTCTCTGTATCACACTGAGAGTCAGCGGGTACAGTTCCGGTCTCTGTATCACACTGGGAGTCACCGTGTACAGTCCCGGTCTCTGTATCACACTGGGAGACACTGTGTACAGTCCCAGTCTCTGTATCACACTGGGAGACACTGTGTACAGTTCCGGTCTCTGTATCACACTGGGAGACACTGTGTACAGTTCCGGTCTCTGTATCACACTGGGAGTCACCGGGTACAGTCCCTGTCTCTGTATCACACTGGGAGTCACTGTGTACAGTCCCTATCTCTGTATCACACTGGGAGTTACTGTGTACAGTTCCTGTCTCTGTATCACACTGGGAGTCACTGTGTACAGTCCCTGTCTCTGTATCACACTGGGAGTTACTGTGTACAGTTCCTGTCTCTGTATCACACTGGGAGTCACTGTGTACAGTTCCTGTCTCTGTATCACACTGGGAGTCACCGGGTACAGTCCCTGTCTCTGTATCACACTGGGAGACACTGTGTACAGTTCCGGTCTCTGTATCACACTGGGAGACACTGTGTACAGTTCCGGTCTCTGTCTCACACTGGGAGTCACCGTGTACAGTTCCTGTCTCTGTATCACACTGGGAGTCACCGTGTACAGTTCCGGTCTCTGTATCACACTGGGAGTCACCGTGTACAGTCCCGGTCTCTGTATCACACTGGGAGTTACTGTGTACAGTTCCTGTCTCTGTATCACACTGGGAGTCACTGTGTACAGTCCCGGTCTCTGTATCACACTGGGAGGCACCGTGTACAGTCCCGGTCTCTGTATCACACTGGGAGGCACCGCGTACAGTCCCGGTCTCTGTATCACACTGGGAGGCACCGTGTACAGTTCCGGTCTCTGTATCACACTGGGAGTCACTGTGTACAGTTCCTGTCTCTGTATCACACTGGGAGGCACTGTGTACAGTCCCGGTCTCTGTATCACACTGGGAGGCACCGTGTACAGTCCCGGTCTCTGTATCACACTGGGAGTCACTGTGTACAGTCCCGGTCTCTGTATCACACTGGGAGTCACCGTGTACAGTCCCGGTCTCTGTATCACACTGGGAGACACTGTGTACAGGTCCGGTCTCTGTATCACACTGGGAGTCACCGTGTACAGTTCCGGTCTCTGTATCACACTGGGAGTCACTGTGTACAGTCCCTGTCTCTGTATCACACTGGGAGTCACTGTGTACAGTTCCGGTCTCTGTATCACACTGGGAGTCACTGTGTACAGTTCCTGTCTCTGTATCACACTGGGAGACACTGTGTACAGTTCCGGTCTCTGTATCACACTGGGAGTCACTGTGTACAGTTCCTGTCTCTGTATCACACTGGGAGACACTGTGTACAGTTCCGGTCTCTGTATCACACTGGGAGACACTGTGTACAGTTCCGGTCTCTGTATCACACTGGGAGACACTGTGTACAGTTCCTGTCTCTGTATCACACTGGGAGTCACCGGGTACAGTCCCTGTCTCTGTATCACACTGGGAGTCACCGTGTACAGTCCCGGTCTCTGTATCACACTGGGAGTCACTGTGTACAGTCCCTGTCTCTGTATCACACTGGGAGTTACTGTGTACAGTTCCTGTCTCTGTATCACACTGGGAGTCACTGTGTACAGTTCCTGTCTCTGTATCACACTGGGAGTCACCGGGTACAGTCCCTGTCTCTGTGTCACACTGTGAGTCACTGTGTACAGTCCCGGTCTCTGAATCACACTGGGAGTCACTGTGTACAGTTCCGGTCTCTGTATCACACTGGGAGGCACCGTGTACAGTCCCGGTCTCTGTATCACACTGGGAGGCACCGTGTACAGTCCCTGTCTCTGTATCACACTGGGAGGCACCGTGTACAGTCCCTGTCTCTGTATCACACTGGGAGTTACTGTGTACAGTTCCTGTCTCTGTATCACACTGGGAGTCACTGTGTACAGTTCCTGTCTCTGTATCACACTGGGAGTCACCGGGTACAGTCCCTGTCTCTGTATCACACTGTGAGTCACTGTGTACAGTCCCGGTCTCTGAATCACACTGGGAGTCACTGTGTACAGTTCCGGTCTCTGTATCACACTGGGAGGCACCGTGTACAGTCCCGCTCTCTGTATCACACTGGGAGTCGCCGTGTACAGTCCCGGTCTCTGTATCACACTGGGAGGCACCGTGTACAGTCCCGGTCTCTGTATCACAATGGGAGGCACCGTGTACAGTCCCGGTCTCTGTATCACACTGGGAGTCACCGTGTACAGTTTTATTGACGAATGGGGTTTGGTGGTAGGAGTGTGGGTTGTCTCCAAGGTATGGGTCATATCCCATATCTTGTTCAACAGCTGCCCATTCCGGACCTCTGGCTGTGCACCGTTTCGAATAAGGAGGGCAGCAGATACACAGGAGGAGCAGCAGCAGCATCTCCATCCTGACCCTGGAACTCTCTGGAAGCTGCCTTCAGTGTCCGTGCTCTGCCAGGTGCTGGGGTCTCACCACTGCCTCCTTCAGGGCCACCTGGGCTGGTGCAGCCAGCCACGTCCTCATCACCCGGAGGGGAATGAGCGGCAGAATTGGCGCGAGGGCTCCGGGCTCTGCTCCCATGCCCACCCTCACCTTCTCGGTGGTTTGGCATTACGACGGCATTGACCCCCCCCCAAGGGAGGTGGGCCCTCCGCGGTTGGTGCTGCAGAGGGCACGGGTTCAAGACCATTTCATCTCAGTGTTGCTGTCTGGCGCGCCCTCCAACATCACCACACCACACCCCCGCCCCCCCACACCACCCCACCCTCCCCAATCGCTGCATTTGCCTTCCCAGTGGTAGCCAGCAGGAGGCACCCTCTCTCTCTGCCCCACCCAACACCAGACTCACTGACAGAGCACTGGTGCGTCGGGATGTCGAGGGAGGAGCATGGGGTGAAGGGGATATCCCTGAGGGACCCACGGTGCCAGCGAAGCTAGCGGGGCACAGAGTGGGGTGTCACCCGAAGGGCAAGAACAAGTGGCAATCGACAATAGGTGCAGGAATAGGCCATTCTGCCCTTCGAGCCTGTACCACCATTCAAGATGATCATGGCTGATCATCCTTAATCAGTATCCACTCCCTGCCTTATCTCCATAACCTTTGATTCCACTATCCATGAGAGCTCTATCCAACTCTTTCTTAAATGAATCCAGAGACTGGGCCTCCACTGCCCTCTGGGACAGAGCATTCCACACAGCCACCACTCTCTGGGTGAAGACGTTTCTCCTCATCTCTGTCCTAAATGGTCTACCCCGTATTTTTAAGCTGTGTCCTCTGGTTCGGCACTCACCCATCACCGGAAACATGTTTCCTGCCTCCAGAGTGTCCCATCCTTACTTAATCTTATATGTCTCAATCAGATCCCCTCTCAGTCTTCTGAACTCAAGGGTATACAAGCCCAGTCGCTTCAGACTTTCAGTGTAAGGTAATCCCTCCATTCGGGGAATTGACCTCGTGAACCTACGCTGCACTCCCTCAATAGCCAGAATGTCCTTCCTCAAATTTGGAGACCAGAACTGCACACAGTACTCCGGGTGTGGTCCCACCAGGGCCCTGTACAGCTGCAGAAGGACCTCTTTGCTTATATACTCAATCCCTCTTGTTATGAAGGCCAGCATGCTATTGGCCTTCTTCACTACCTGCTGTACCTGCATGTTGTTAAGGCAGCCAGTGGCTGGATTGAGATGGGGTTTGAAGATGTCCCTTGGGTGAGAGTGGGGGGATTGAGGTGGGGAAGTGAGAAAGGCCCGGAGGTGTTATCAATCCAGAGACCCCCGTTAATGCCTGAGGCCTGACTTCCAAACCTGCCACAGTTGGTGGCGAAATGTGGATCCAATCCAGATCTGGAGTTCAGAGTGAGACACTGACTGGGAAACCGTTGTTGGGGGGAATCCCACCAATGGGTTCTCAAATATCCTGAACTCCACGTGACTCCAGACCCGCAGCAACGCGGCTCCCCCTCAGCTGCCCTCCAGGATGGGCGATAAATACCAGGCCCGGCCAGTAACAGCCCTCACCCCCGTGAATGAATCTTAAAAAGAGCGGAGCGTTTGAAGGAGATGAGGACGGGTCGGCTATCTTTGATGGCCCTGTGTGAAGGCCAGTCCAGGCTCAGTGGGGCCAAATGGCCTGCCGCCATCGGGGTAGCGGAGCCAGCGGTTCCCTCACCTGTTGGTTATCGGTGAAGGCCAGCGACGCTGGGATGTCCAAGATGACCAAGTGGTAGATGCGGTCGTTCAGGACGACAGAGGGGTGGTACACCCCGCTGTGCGGGGCCCGGGCGCCCTCCGCAAACTGGTTCCACACAAACCGCTGGATGATGGCCGTCTTGCCCACCCCAGGAGCGCCCAGGATGGCAATCTTCAGGAAGTCAGCCATTGGAAGGGAGGGGGAGTGCTGCCTTGGCAGACAGCAGTAGCTCACAGTTGGGTGGGGGTGCAGTCCGTCAGTTCCCCTCCTCGGCGCCTTCACAGGTCAACGAGAGCTTCCCGAGCGGCCCTCTCCTGAGGGCTTCATCCTCAGCGGGTCAGGGTGAGGATCTCCCGATGCGTCCGCCCAGTCTCCCGGACTCCAGCAGGGAAAGGGTCAGGGTTCAGGGGTTTCCGTCTCTCGTTTGGGTTTGGGAATGCTCGGAACGTTTGCCCTCCCGGTGGGAATTTATCAGGCTGACCGGCTCCTGGCCTTCTGCCCCATGCAGAAGCATTGCCACAGGAGACGGCCTTTTTTGCCGGTGGGTTCCTGGCTCCGTCTCACTGCTCGGGCTTCCCTTCTGTCCTTCGCCGACACGGGAGATCTCCAACACGGGAGGGGGAGAGAGAGAGAGAGAGAGGATCACCGCCTTCCAGATCCCCACCCGGGATCTTCCTTGGTTGAGGAAACCTCCTCGGTTTCAAAGCATCCCCCGCCCCCGTTCCCGTTTCACGGATTCGGAACGCTCCCAGACTCCCGGTGGCTCCACATCCCTAAGGGGCGACAGTGCGGGTGTCGGGGCCCAGACAAGCAGCCGGACGGGCGTAGTATTCCCGCATCTCTGGTCCTCGGAGGTTGGCAGGGAAGAGACGACGTGACGAACCCGTTTGACAATGGGGGGGGAAGAGAGTGGGAGATGGGAGCGGGGTACGGGGCAGGGGGAGGGAGGGGGGATTTGGTGGGAGTTAGCCTCCTCCAGAACGGGCCCAGGAAATTTCAGGGAACGTCAACCACTGGCTTTGGTCTGGGGGGAATCACAGTGCCCTCGGTTTGCCCAGAATGTTGGGGGCGTTGGTTGGTTGACTTTGGAAGGGGGGTGGGTTGGCTGTGGTGGGAGGGGAGGGTGCTGCAGTGTTCAGACAAGGAGGGAGAAATGGCTGGTGAGGTGACTGGACCAGGCCGGTTGACAAAAAATGATCTCCTGGGCCGATGCACAGCAAGATCCCAAAGAGCAGCCACGGACACCGTGCCAGCCCCGACTGGCATTAATGGAAGGGCGTCGATGTAGCCCTTGGAGGACTCCTGTCCCACAGCAGCGGAACTACCATCTTCCTGCTTCTCTTCCTCTGTGTCTCGGAGTCACTGGGGTCACGGGGACATGTCAGTTCTCCGCCTCAGGAAGGCCCCCTCCAGGGATGTCTGAGCAGCTGCCTGCCAGAGAGGGACAACACAGTCACTGATTGGATCTCCATGTTTCCAGCCTCATTGGGCCCAGACCCAATTTCACACCAACCCCTTGGTTTCGAGTTTCTCCAAAGGCCTTCGTCACTCACAATCTCCCTCACTCAAACATCTCAACCTGCCCCATACACCCCCTCCCTATCCCTGTAACCCCCTCCAGCCTCTACACCCCCTCCCTATCTCAGTAACTCCCTCCAGCCCCTACACCCCCTCTATCTCTGTAACCCCTTCCAGCCCCTACACCCCCTCCCTATCTCTGTAAACCCCTCCAGCCCCTTCACCCCCTCCCTATCTCTGTAATACCCTCCAGCCCCTACACCCCCTCCCTATCTCTGTAACCCCCTCCTTCCCCCAAACCCTCTAACTGACTCTGTAACCCCCTCCAGCCTCTCCTACACACCCTCCCTATCTCTGTAACACCCTCCAGCCCCCACACACCCTCCCTATCTCTGTAATCCTCTCCAGCCCCTACATCCCTCCCTATCTCTGTAATCCCCTCCAGCCCCTACACCCCCTCCCTATCTCTGTAATCCCCTCCAGCCCCTACACCCCCTCCCTATCTCTGTAATCCCCTACACCCCTCTCTATCTCTGTAACCCCCTCCAGCACCTACACCCCCTCACTATCTCTGTAACACCCCCCAGCACCTACACCCTACCTATCTGTATATGATAATTGCACACAGGAATGCTGTGTGTGCTTCTGTTTAGGTGTGTGTCTGTGTGCGTATGTGTGTGTGTGTGTGTGTGTGTGTGTGTGTGTGTGTGCGTGCGCCTGTGTGTGTGTGTATGCCTCTGTGCCTGTGTGTGTGCATGTGTGTGTATGCCTCTGTGTCTGTGCATCTGTGTGTGTGTCTAAATGTGTGAGTGTGCCTCTGTGTGTGTGTGTGTATGCCTGTGTGTGTGCCTGTGTGTGTGTGAATGTGAGAGCCTGTGTGCACGTGTGTACCTGTGTGAGTGTGTGTTCCTCTGTGTGTGTGTTCCTGTGTGTGTGTGTGTTTGTGCATGTCTGTATGTGCCTGTATGTGTTTCTGTGTGTGTGTGCGCGCGCATGCCTGTGTGTGTGTGTGTGTATTTGTGCGTGTCTGTGCGTGCCTGTGTGTGTTTGTGCATGTCTGTGTGTGCCTGTGTGAATTTGTGCGTGTCTGTGGGTGTCTGTGTGCCTGTGTATGTGTGCGTGTCTGTGTGCCTGTGTGTGTGTACGCCTGTGTGTCTGTGCCTGTGTGCGTGTATGTTTGTGTGTGCCTGTGTGTGTGTCTGTGCATGTCTGTGTGTTCCTGTGTGTGTGTGTTGGTGTGCCTGTGTATGCCTGTGAATGTGTGTGCCTCTGTGTGTCTGTGTACCTGTGTGCATGTGTGTGTCTGTGTGTGTGTGCCTCTGTGCATGTGCATGCCTGTGTGTGTACCTGTGTGTGTGTGCCTGTGTCTGTGTGTGCGTGTGTGTGTGCGCGCCTGTGTGTGTTATTGTGACTGTGTGCGTGTGTGGCTCTGTGTATGTGTGCGCCTCTCTGTGTGTGTATGCCTGTGTGTGTGTGTGTCCGTGCCTGTGCATGTTGGTGTGTGTGTGTGTGTGCCTGTATGCTTGTGTGTTGGTGTGTGTGTACACCTGTGCATGTTGGTGTGTGTGTGTGTGCCTGTGTGTTTGTGTGTCTGTGCCTGTGTGAGTGTATATGTGTGTGCCTATCAGTGTGTGCCTGTGCATGTCTGTGTGTTCCTGTGTGTGCCTGTGTGTGTGTGTGTGCCAGTGTGTGTGCGCGTGTGTCTGTGTGTGCCTCTGTGCATTTGTGCATGTCTGTGTGTGCCTGTGTGCCTCTGTGTGTGTTTCTGTGTGCCTGTATGTGTGTGCCTGTGTGTGTCTGTGCATGCCTGTGTGTCTGTGTCTGTGTGTGCTTGTGTGTGTTTCTATGTGCCTGTGTGTGTGTGTGTGTGTGTGTGTGCATGTCTGTGTGTGCCTGCGTGTTTTTGTGCGTGTCTGTGTGTGCCTGTGTGTGTGTGCGTGCATGACTGTGTCTTTTGTGCCTGTGTGTCTGTGCGTGTCTGTGTGTGTGCATGTGTGTGCCTGTGTGTGTGTGCGTGCATGTGTATGTGTGCCTGTGTGTGTGTGTGTGTTTTGTGCCAGTGTGTCTGCGCGTATTTTGTGTCTGTGCGTGTCTGTGTGTGTCTGTGTGCCTGTGTGTGTGCCTATGTGTGTCTGTGTGCATGTGTGTGTGCATGTGTGTGCCTGTGTGTGTGTGTGCGTGCGCCTGTGTGTGTGTGCGTGTGTATGTGTGCCTGTGTGTGTGTTTTGTGCCAGTGTGTGTCTGTGCGTATTTTGTGTCTGTGCGTGTCTATGTGTGTCTGTGTACCTGTGTGTGTGCCTGTGTGTGTCTATGTGTGCCTGTGTGCATGTGTGTGCCTCTGTGTGTGTGCGCGCCAGTGTGTGTGTGCGTGTGTATGTGTGCCTGTGTGTGTGTGTGCGCGTGTGTGTGTTTTGTGCCAGTGTGTGTCTGTGCGTATTTTGTGTCTGTGCGTGTCTATGTGTGTCTGTGTGCCTGTGTGTGTGTGCGTGCCTGTGTGTGTATCTGTGCATGTTTTGTGCCTGTGTGTGTCTGTGTGCCTGTGTGTGCGTGTGTGTGTTTTGTGTCAGTGTGTGTCTGTGCGTATTTTGTGCCTGTGTGTGTCTATGTGTGCCTGCGTGTGTGTGTGAGTGTGTGTATGTCACCTTCCCCTTACCCCTGTTGTCTCTAGTTCCCCACAGCTCAGTCAGGCAATTCCAGAGCTTTTGGGCTGGGTTGCTATGACAACCAGCCAATGATGGACGACCCCCCACCCTCTGAGCGGGAGGGTACCCATTCCATTAGCCCCATACCCCCTCCCCTCCCCCCCACATTCCCCTACTCCTGCTGCCCCCAGCCCTTGGAGTAACCCTGGTCACACAGTACCCTCTACGGCTCCCACAGCAACTGCCCCCTCCCCTCATTCACCCCCACCACCGTCACAGCACGCCCCTGTATCCACGGGCCCTACCCCTCCCCGCCCGCGCTCTCCCGGTCTGCCCCCATCAGCCCTCCGTGGGGAACCAGGCCTTGCCCCCAGTACAGTACCTGCCGGTGATGTCTGGTTAACCCACTCCCCTTCCTCTCTCCCCCATCACCGGCCCCTCCATCTCACCGTGTCCAGGGGAATTTCTTCCGGGAGCACAGTGGGAGCAGTGGCTCTTACCTTTCCCAGAGCAGCGTCCCCCTGGCCTCACACACACCCAGCCCCTCCCCTCCTCACCTCACACTCCTCTCCAACTCAGTTTCCCAGGCAGCCGGGCTCTCCCTCTTTCTCCCTCTCTCTCTCAGGAACAGCCTCGCTCACAAGATGCCTGTGGTCTCCGGCTGTAGGGAGGAGCGAAGAGATTACCGCACAGTGCCCTGCGTTGCCATGGTACCCTCATCGACTGCACACACAGACAGACAGACACACACACACACACACACACACTCTCACATACACACACAGACACACACACTCACAGAGACTCACACACACACTCACACAGACACACTCGCACCCCCACACACACACAGTCACACACTCTCTCACACACACACTCACACAAGGACACACACGCAGACTCACTCTCTCACACACTCACATACACTCTCTCACATACACACACACTGACATACTCACACTTACACACACACACACACACCGTAGGATTCACCATGTAAATCCAGTGGCTACAAGAGTAGGTCAGGGACTAAGAAAACTGCAGCGAGTAACTCCCCTCCTGTCCACCACCCAGACGCACAGGTCAGGGGTGTGAGGGCAGCTCCAACAACACTCAAGAAGCTCAACACCATCCAGGGACAAAGCAGGCCCCGCTTGGTTGTCCCCACGTCCACAGTTACCCCCTCCCTCCCCCAAGGGGCGCTCCGGAGCAGCATGGTGTACTATCTACAAGGTGCCCTGCAGAAACACACTAACCATCCTCAGGCAGCACCTTCCAAACCCAGGACCACGTCCATCTAGAAGGAGCAGGGCAGCAGGTACATGGGAACCCCAGCCCCTGCACGTTCCCCTTGAAGCCACCCACCACCCTGACTTGGAAATGTATCACCATTCCCTCACTGACATTGGCAGACAATCCTGGAATTCCATCCCGACCGGAATTGTGGGATTCTCCTACAGCCCAGGGACTGCAGCGGTTCAAGATGGCAGCTCACCCCCACCTTCTCAAGGTGGGGGCAACTAGGGATGGGGACTAAACTGGGGCCTAGCCAGCGATGCCTGAATCCCATTCAGGAAGTTTTAAAAAAGACTTGACCTTCTTGTTATTGGAAGGTTGTTCTAGTTAGACCGGGCAGTGGCCTTCCTCAGTCAGACTGGGCCATATACCCTCCCCTGGCAGGGGCGCCCAGCATGGGCAGTCCCTCGTACAGGGCTCATCGCTGGCATTGCCCACTGACAAGTCATTCCCACAGGGAATGGAGTCACTCTATCAGGAGGATAGTGCGAGTTTCAGGATCGCAGACCTGTGCTCTCTCTCAGTTTCAGGAAACTTCATGCTGACACGGTGTGTGTATGGGGATAGACTGACATGCAGAGGGAGCTCAAACCCAATAAGTAACCCGTGGGCAGTCCCACTCTGTATCTAACCTCGTGCTGTCCTTGTCCTGGGAGTGTTTAACAGGAACAGTGCAGAGGGAGATTTACTCTGTATCTAACCCCACGCTGACCATGTCCTGGGAGTGTTTGATGGGGGAGAGTGTAGAGGGAGATTTACTCTGCATCTAACCCCGTGCTGTCGCTGTCCTGGGAGTGTTTGATGGGGGAGAGTGTAGAGGGAGATTTACTCCTTAATTGAGTGAGTGTTGTTCTTTACCTGTGAGCCCTCTCCCCATCAGTGACTCTGTTGGAGCTGTCCCTGTTGTTGCGTGAGGGGATGGTCCTATAATCGAACAGGACCCGGGACAGTTTGGTGTTGAGTGAAGCTGTTGGCTGTTTGTTTAAATCTACCTTCACTGTTTGGATAGCTCTATCCCCCAGGCCATTGGATGGTGGATGTTATGGAGCTGTCTGAACATGGGGAATGTCGTTTGACATCAGGAAATACTGGAAAACCCTGCTGGAAGATGGTGTCCCATTGTCTGTGACCAATCCCAAAAGCTCACAGCTTTTCAATCATCATCCCGGGGATTGGTGAATGAACTCTACCTGGGTCCAACTGCTTTGAACGGGCATTGACAATAGCCAAGAACATTGAGCTCATGAAAGGACAGGGACAGTCCGTGTGTAACCCACTCCAGGGTAGCATTTGCTCCGGATCATCTCTCTCGGCCTCCCGTCGTCCTCCCCACTGGGGGAGCTGGGTATTTATCCATCTGTGAGAACCTGATTCCTACTTGGTTAAAGTCCCCACCAAGGCAAACCCACCCATTGGAGCTTCCCAATTGGTCCAGCCAGTGTTCCCCAGTCCGCACACGGGAAGGGTTTGATGATTCCGTCACTTCCTGGCCTCCTGGTTTCCGGTCATAGACTCACAGGTTCCGACAGCACAGAAACAGGCCCTTCGGCCCGCACTGATCCATGCTGTCCATCCATGCTATCCCCATTTCCCTGCACTTGACCCATATCCTTCTAATCCTTTCCTCTCCACGGATTTGTCCAAATGTTGCTAATGTACCTGCCCCAATCACTTCCCCTGGCAGCTCAGTCCAGATGCGTACCACCCTCTGTGTGAGACAGTTATCCCTCGGGTTCCCTTTTATTCTTAACCTTAAACTGGTGCCCTCTCGTCCTCACATCCCCAACCCTGGGAAAAATCACTGAGTGCATTCACCCTCTCCATGCCTCTCATGATCTTATACACCTCTATCAGATCCCCCCTCGGTCTCCTACGCTCTAACGAAAAAGCTTCGAGCGTGTCCAACCTCTCCCTGTAGCTCAGGCCCTTCAGACCAGGCAATGCCCTGGTACATTTCCCCTGCAGTCCTTCCAAACTAAACTAGAGCAAGGTGACCAAAACTAAACACAATCCTCCCAAGTGCGGCCTCACCACGGTCCTGTAATACTGCAACGTAACTTCCCAATGTCCCTACCCAATGCCCTGACTGATGAAGGCCCACTGAGCCAGAAGCCTTCTCCACTGGCCTGTCTCCCTGGGACACCCCCTTCAGTGAACCGTGCACCTGAACTGCGCGGTGCCTCTGTTCCACTCCACTCCAACAGGCCCGACCATTCACCATGAAACTCCTGCCTTGACTGCACTTTCCAAAAGGCAAGACCTCCCCCTGATCGATATTAAACTGCATTTGCCATTTCTCGGCCCCCTTCCCTTGCTGATCAATGTCCTGCTGCAGTGTCTGAGAACCCTCCTCACTGTCCACAATCCCAACTGTTTTAGCGTCATCTGCAAACTTCCTAACCATGCCTTTGACATTCCCATCCACATCACTGATATCGATACAGGCAGTGATGGTCCTAGCACCAATCTCTCAGGCAATCCCCGAGTCACAGGCCTCCCAGTCCCAGAAACATCCTCCCACTGTAACCCTCTGATTCCTCCCATCAAGCCAAAGGTGGATCAAATTTGACATTGGCCCCGGGACACCACACCTAACCTTCCAGAGCAGACCACCAGGTAGGTACAGCTTTATTAAAGGCTGTGCTGAAAGCCATCCAGGACATGTCTACGACCCTGTCCAGGGCAAACGACCTGGTCACATCATCAAAGGCCACGAACACATTTGTGAGGCAGGATCTCACACGCACAAACCTCTTTGTATCAAACCCCATGCTGTCCCTCTCCTGGGAGTCTTTAATACAAACATTGCAAAGAAGATTTACTCTGTATCTAACCCCATGCTGTCCCTGTCCTGGGAGTGTTTAGTAGGAACAGTGCAGAGGGAGATTTACTCTGTACCTAACCCCATGCTGTCCCTGTCCTGGGAGTGTTCAATAGGAACATTGCAGACGGAGATTTACTCTGTATCTAACCCCGCGCTGTCCGTGTCCTGGGAATGTTTCATCGGAATATTGCAGAGGGTGATTTACTCTGTTTGTAACCCCGTGCTGTTCCTGTCCTGGGAGTGTTTAGTAGGAACAGTGCAGATGGAGATTTTCTCTGTATCTAACCCCATACTGTCCCTGTCCTGGGAGTGTTTAGTAGGAACAGTGCAGATGGAGATTTTCTCTGTATCTAACCCCGTGCAGTCCCTGTCCTGGGAGTGTTTAGTAGGAACAGTGCAGAGGGAGATTTACTCTGTATCTCACCCCGTGCTGTCCCTGTCCTGGGAGAGTTTAATAGGAACAGTGCAGAGGGAGATTTACTCTGTATCTCACCCCGTGCTGTCCCTGTCCTGGGAGAGTTTAATAGGAACAGTGCAGAGGGAGATTTACTCTGTATCTAACCCCCCGCTGTCCGTGTCCGGGGAATGCTTCATAGGAACATTGCAGAGGGAGATTTACTCTGTATCTAACCCCGTGCTGTACCTCACCTGGGACTGTTTTGTAGGAACATTGCAGAGGGAGATTTACTCTGTATCTAACCCCGCGCTGTCCCTGTCCTGGGTGTGTTTAACAGAAACAGTGCTGAGGGAGATTTACTCTATATCTAACCCCGTGCTGGCCCTGTCCTAGGAATGTTTAATCGAAACAGTGCAGAGACAGATTTACTCTGTATCTAACCCTGCGCTGTCCCTGTCCTGGGAGTGTTTACCAGGTACGTGCAGAGGGAGATTTACTCTGTATCTAACCCCGCGCTGTCCCAGTCCTGGGTGTGTTTAATAGGAACAGTGAAGAGCGAGATTTACTCTGTACCTAACCCCGCGCTGTCCCTGTCCTGGGAGTGTTTAATACGAACAGTGCAGAGGGAGATTTACTCTGTATCTAACCCTGCGCTGTCCCTGTCCTGGGAATATTTAGTAGGAACCGTGCAGAGCGAGGTTTTCTCTGTATCTAAACCTGCGCTATCCCTGTCCTGGGAGTGTTTAATGGAAACATTGCAGAGGGAGATTTACTCTGTACCTAACCCTGAGCTGTTCCTGTCCTGGGAGCGTTTAATAAGAACAGTGCAGAGGGAGATTTACTCTGTACCTAATGCCGTGCTGTTCCTTTCCTAGGAGCGGTTATTAGGAACATTGCAGAGGGAGATTTACTCTGTATCTAACCCCGCGCTGTCCCTGTCCTGGGAGTGTTTAACAGGAACAGCGCAGAGGGAGATTTACTCTGCATCTAACCCTGTGCTTTCCCTGTCCTGGGAGTGTTTAATAGGAACAGTGCAGGGGGAGATTTACTCTGTATCTAACCCCGTGCTGTCCCTGTCCTGGGAATGTTTAATTGGAACATTGCAGAGGGAGATTTACTCTGTACCAAATCCCGTTCTGTTCCCACTCCTGGGAGTGTTTAATAGGAACAGTGTAGGGGGAGATTGAGTCTGTATCTAAATCGTGCTGTCCCTCGCCTGGGAGTATTTAATAGGAACATTGCAGAGGGAGATTTACTCTGTATCTAACCCCGTGCTGGCCCTGTCCTGGGAGTGTTTAATAGAAACAGTGCAGAAGGAGATTTATTCTGTACCTCACCCCGTGTTGTTCCTGTCCTGGGAATGTCTAATAGGAACAGCGCAGTGGGAGATTTACTCTGTATCTAACCCCGTGCTGTCCTCTCCTGGGAGTGTTTAATAGGAACAGTGCAGAGGGAGATTTTCTCTGTATCTAACCCCGTGCTGTCCCTGTCCTGGGAGAGTTTAATAGGAACATTGCAGAGGGAGATTTACTCTGTATCTAACCCCGCGCTGTCCGTGTCCTGGGAATGTTTCATCGGAATATTGCAGAGGGTGATTTACTCTGTTTGTAACCCCGTGCTGTTCCTGTCCTGGGAGTGTTTAGGAGGAACAGTGCAGATGGAGATTTTCGCTGTATCTAACCCCGCGCTGTCCCTGTCCTGGGAATGTTTATTAGGAACAGTGCAGAGGGAGATTTACTCTGTACCTAACCCCGTGGTGTCCCTGTCCTTGGAGTGTTTATTAGATACAGTGCTGAGGGAGATTTACTCTGTATCTAACCCCGTCCTGTCCCTGTCCTGGGAGTGTTTAATAGGAACAGTGCAGAGGACAATTTACTCTGTATCTAACCCCGCGCTATCCCTGTTCTGGAAGATTTATTTGGAACAGTGCAGAGATAGATTTACTCTGTATCAAACCCCTTGCTGTCCCTGTCCTGGGAGTGTTTATTAGGAACATTGCAGAGGGAGATTTTCTCTGTACCTAACCCCGTGCTGTCCCTGTCCTGGGAGTGTTTAACAGGAACAGTGCAGAGGGAGATTTTCTCTGAACCTAACCCCGTGCTGTTCCTGTCCTGGGAGTGTTTAACAGGAACATTGCAGTGGGAGATTTACTCTGTATCTAACCCCGCGCTATCCCTGTTATGGAAGATTTAATTGGAACAGTGGAGAGGTAAATTACTCTGTATCTAACCCCGTGCTGTCCCTGTCCAGGGAGAGTTTAATAGAAACAGTGCAGATGGAGATTTTCTCTGTACCTAACCCCGTGCTGTCCCTGTCCTGGGAGTGTTTAATAGGAACATTGCAGATGGAGATTTACTCTGTATCTAACCCCGTTCTGTCCCTGTCCTGGGAGTGTTTAGTAGGAACAGTGCAGATAGAGATTTACTCTATAGCTAACCCCGCGCTGTCCGTGTCCAGGGAGTGTTTTATGGGAAAAGTGCATATGGAGATTTTCTCTGTAACTAACCCCGTGCTGTCCCTGTCCTGGGAGAGTTTAATAGGAACAGTGTAGAGGGAGATTTTCTCTGTATCTAACCCCGTGCTGTCCCTGTCCTGGGAGAGTTTAATAGGAACAGTGTAGAGGGAGATTTTCTCTGTATCTAACCCCGTGCTGTCCCTGTCCTGGGAGTGTTTATTAGGAACAGTGCAGAGGGAGATTTTCTCTGTAACTAACCCCGCGCTGTCCCTGTCCTGGGAGTGTTTATTAGGAACAGTGCACAGGGAGATTTTCTCTGTACCTCACACCGTGCTGTTCCTGTCCTGGGAGTGTTTAACAGGAACATTGCAGAGGGAGATTTACTCTGTATCTAACCCCACGCTATCCTTGTTATGGAAGATTTAATTGGAACAGTGGAGAGGGAGATTTACTCTGTACCTAACCCCGTTCTGTCCCTGTCCTGGGAGTGTTTAGTAGGAACAGTGCAGATGGAGATTTACTCTATAGCTAACCCCGCGCTGTCCGTGTCCAAGGAGTGTTTTATGGGAAAAGTGCATATGGAGATTTTCTCTGTAACTAACCCCGTGCTGTCCCTGTCCTGGGAGAGTTTAATAGGAACAGTGCAGATGGAGATTTACTCTGTATCTAACCCCGTGCTGTCCCCGTCCTGGGAGAGTTTAATAGGAACAGTGTAGAGAGAGATTTACTTTGTATCTAACCCCGCGCTGTCCCTGTCCTGGGAGTGTTTAATAGGAACAGTGCAGAGGACAATTTACTCTGTATCTAACCCCGCGCTATCCCTGTTCTGGAAGATTTATTTGGAACAGTGCAGAGATAGATTTACTCTGTATCAAACCCCTTGCTGTCCCTGTCCTGGGAGTGTTTATTAGGAACATTGCAGAGGGAGATTTTCTCTGTTCCTAACCCCGTGCTTTCCCTGATCTGGGAGTGTTTAATAGGAACAGTGCAGATGGAGATTTTCTCTGTACCTAACACCGTGCTGTTCCTGTACTGGGAGTGTTTAATAGGAGCTGTGCAGAGGGAGATTTTCTCTGAACCTAACCCCGTGCTGTTCCTGTCCTGGGAGTGTTTAACAGGAACATTGCAGAGGGAGATTTACTCTGTATCTAACCCCGCGCTATCCCTGTTATGGAAGTTTTAATTGGAACAGTGGAGAGGTAAATTACTCTGTATCTAACCCCGTGCTGTCCCTGTCCAGGGAGAGTTTAATCGGAACAGTGCAGAGGGAGATTTTCTCTCTATCTAACCCCGTGCTGTCCCTGTCCTGGGAGTGTTTAGTAGGAACAGTGCAGAGGGAGATTTTCTCTGTATCTAACCCCTTGCTGTCCCTGTCCTGGGAGTGTTTAGTAGGAACAGTGCAGATGGAGATTTTCTCTGTAACTAACCCCGTGCTGTCCCTGCCCTGGGAGTGTTTAATAGGAACAGTGCAGAGGGAGATTTACTCTGTATCTAACACCGCTCTGTTCCTGTCCAGGGAGTGTTTAATAGGAACAGTGTAGGGGGAGATTTACTCTGTAACTAACCCTGTGCTGTCCCTGTCCTGGGAGTGTTTAATAGGAACATTGCAGAGGTAGATTTACTCTGTATCTAACCCTGTGCTGTCCCTGTCCTGGGAGTGTTTAATAGGAATAGTGCAGAGGGAGATTTACTCTGTATCTAACCCCGTGCTGTCCCTGTCCTGGGAGTGTTTAATAGAAACAGTGCAGATGGAGATTTATTCTGTACCTCACCCCGTGTTGTTCCTGTCCTGGGAATGTCTAATAGGAACAGCGCAGTGGGAGATTTATTCTGTATCTAACCCCTTGCTGTCCCTGTCCTGGGAGTGTTTATTAGGAACAGTGCACAGGGAGATTTTCTCTGTACCTCACACCGTGCTGTTCCTGTACTGGGAGTGTTTAACAGGAACATTGCAGAGGGAGATTTACTCTGTATCTAACCCCACGCTATCTTTGTTATGGAAGATTTAATTGGAACAGTGCAGAGGGAGATTTACTCTGTACCTAACCCCATGCTGTCCCTGTCCTGGGAGTGTTTAATAGGAACAGTGCAGATGGAGATTTTCTCTGTCTCTAGCCCCATGCTGTCCCTGTCCTGGGAGTGTTTAATAAGAACATTGCAGAGGGAGATTTACTCTGTATCTAACCCCGTTCTGTCCCTGTCCTGGGAGTGTTTAGTAGGAACAGTGCAGATGGAGATTTACTCTATAGCTAACCCCGCGCTGTCCGTGTCCAGGGAGTGTTTTATGGGAAAAGTGCATATGGAGATTTTCTCTGTAACTAACCCCGTGCTGTCCCTGCCCTGGGAGTGTTTAGTAGGAACAGTGCAGAGGGAGATTTACTCTGTATCTAACCCCGCGCTGTCCCTGTTATGGAAGATTGAATAGGAACAGTGCAGATGGAGATTTTCTCTGTACCTAACACCGTGCTGTTCCTGTACTGGGAGTGTTTAATAGGAGCTGTGCAGAGGGAGATTTTCTCTGAACCTAACCCCGTGCTGTTCCTGTCCTGGGAGTGTTTAACAGGAACATTGCAGAGGGAGATTTACTCTGTATCTAACCCCGCGCTATCCCTGTTATGGAAGATTTAATTGGAACAGTGGAGAGGTAAATTACTCTGTATCTAACCCCGTGCTGTCCCTGTCCAGGGAGAGTTTAATCGGAACACTGCAGAGGGAGATTTTCTCTCTATCTAACCCCGTGCTGTCCCTGTCTTGGGAGTGTTTAATAGGAACAGTGCAGAGGGAGATTTACACTGTATCTAACCCCGTTCTGTCCCTGTCCTGGGAGTGTTTAGTAGGAACAGTGCAGAGGGAGATTTACTCTGTATCTAACCCCGTTCTGTCCCTGTCCTGGGAGTGTTTAGTAGGAACAGTGCAGATGGAGATTTTCTCTGTATCTAACCCCGTGCTGTCCCTGTCCTGGGAGTGTTTTATGGGAAAAGTGCATATGGAGATTTTCTCTGTAACTAACCCCGTGCTGTCCCTGCCCTGGGAGTGTTTAATAGGAACAGTGCAGAGGTAGATTTACTCTGTATCTCACCCCGTGCTGTCCCTGTCCTGGGAGTGTTTAATAGAAACAGTGCAGATGGAGATTTACTCTGTACCTCACCCCGTGTTGTTCCTGTCCTGGGAATGTCTAATAGGAACAGCGCAGTGGGAGATTTACTCTGTATCTAACCCCTTGCTGTCCCTGTCCTGGGAGTGTTTATTTGGAACAGTGCAGAGGGAGATTTACTCTGTATCTAACACCGCGCTGTCCCTGTCCTGGGAGTGTTTAATCGGAACAGTGCAGATGGAGATTTTCTCTCTATCTAACCCCGTGCTGTCTCCCTCCTGGGAGTGTTTATTAGGAACAGTGCACAGGGAGATTTTCTCTGTACCTCACACCGTGCTGTTCCTGTACTGGGAGTGTTTAACAGGAACATTGCAGAGGGAGATTTACTCTGTATCTAACCCCACGCTATCCTTGTTATGGAAGATTTAATTGGAACAGTGCAGAGGGAGATTTACTCTGTACCTAACCCCGTGCTGTCCCTGTCCTGGGGGTGTTTAGTAGGAACAGTGCAGATGGACATGTACTCTATAGCTAACCCCGTGCTGTCCCTGTCCTGGGAGTGTTTAATAGCAACAGTGCAGATGGAGATTTTCTCAGTATCTAGCCCCATGCTGTCCCTGTCCTGGGAGTGTTTAATAAGAACATTGCAGAGGGAGATTTACTCTCTATCTAACCCCGTTCTGTCCCTGTCCTGGGAGTGTTTAGTAGGAACAGTGCAGATGGAGATTTACTCTATAGCTAACCCCGCGCTGTCCGTGTCCAGGGAGTGTTTTATGGGAAAAGTGCATATGGAGATTTTCTCTGTAACTAACCCCGCGCTGTCCCTGCCCTGGGAGTGTTTAGTAGGAACAGTGCAGAGGGAGATTTACTCTGTACGTAACCCCGTGCTGTCCCTGCCCTGGGAGTGTTTAATAGGAACAGTGCAGAGGGAGATTTACGCTGTATCTAACCCCATGCTGTCCCTGTCCTGGGAGTGTTTAGTAGGAACAGTGCAGAGGGAGATTTTTTCTGTATCTAACCCCGTGGTGTCCCTGTCCTGGGAGTGTTTAGTAGGAACAGTGTAGAGGGAGATTTACTCTGTATCCAACCCCGCGCTGTCCCTGTCCTGGGAGTGTTTAATAGGAACAGTGCAGAGGGAGATTTACTCTGTATCTAACACCGCACTGTCCCTGTCCAGGGAGTGTTTAATAGGAACAGTGCAGAGGGAGATTTACTCTGTATCTAACCCCGCGCTGTCCCTGCCCTGGGAGTGTTTAATAGGAACAGTGCAGAGGGAGATTTTCTCTGTACCTAACACCGTGCTATTCCTGTACTTGGAGTGTTTAATAGGAGCTGTGCAGAGGGAGATTTTCTCTGAACCTAACCCCGTGCTGTCCCTGTCCTGGGAGTGTTTATTAGGAACATTGCAGAGGGAGATTTACTCTGCACCTAACCCCGTGCTGTCCCTGCCCTGGGAGTGTTTAATAGGAACAGTGCAGATGGAGATTTACTCTGTACCTAACCCTGTGCTGTCCCCCTCCTGGGAGTGTTTATTAGGAACAGTGCACAGGGAGATTTTCTCTGTATCTAACCCCGTGGTGTCCCTGTCCTTGGAGTGTTTAATAGGAACAGTGCAGATGGAGATTTACTCTGTACCTAACCCTGTGCTGTCCCCCTCCTGGGAGTGTTTATTAGGAACAGTGCACAGGGAGATTTTCTCTGTACCTCACACCGCGCTGTTCCTCTACTGGGAGTGTTTAATAGGAGCTGTGCAGAGGGAGATTTTCTCTGAACCTAACCCCGTGCTTTCCTGTCCTGGGAGTGTTTAACAGGAACATTGCAGAGGGAGATTTACTCTGTACCTAATCCCGTGATGTCCCAATCCTGGGAGTGTTTAATAGGAACAGTGCAGAGGGAGATTTACTCTGTATCTAACCCCGCGCTGTCCCTGTCCTGGGAGTGTTTAATAGGAACAGTGCAGATGGAGATTTACTCTGTATCTAACCCCGTCCTGTCCCTATCCTGGGAGTGTTTAATAGGAATAGTGCAGAGGGAGATTTACTCTGTATCTAACCCCGTTCTGTCCCTGTCCTGGGAGTGTTTAGTAGGAACAGTGCAGATGGACATGTACTCTATAGCTAACCCCATGCTGTCCCTGTCCTGGGAGAGTTTAATAGGAACATTGCAGAGGGAGATTTACTCTGTATATAACCCCGTGCTGTCCCTGTCCTGGGAGTGTTTAATAGGAACATTGCAGAGGGAGATTTAGTCTGTATCTAACCCTGTGCTGTCCCTGTCCTGGGAGTGTTTAATAGGAACATTGCAGAGGGAGATTTACTGATGAAGGGCTTATGCTCGAAACGTCGAATTCTCTATTCCTGAGATGCTGCCTGGCCTGCTGTGCTTTGACCAGCAACACATTTGCAGCTGTGATCTCCAGCATCTGCAGACCTCATTTTTTACTCGGAGATTTACTCTGTATCTAACCCCGTTCTGTCCCTGTCCTGGGAGTGTTTAGTAGGAACAGTGCAGATGGAGATTTACTCTATAGCTAACCCCGCGCTGTCCGTGTCCAGGGAGTGTTTTATAGGAAAAGTGCAGATGGAGATTTTCTCTGTAACTAACCCCGTGCTGTCCCTATCTTGGGAATGTTTAATAGGAACAGTGCAGAGGGAGATTTACGCTGTATCTAACCCCATGCTGTCCCTGTCCTGGTAGTGTTTAGTAGGAACAGTGTAGAGGGAGATTTTCTCTGTATCTAACCCCGTGCTGTTCCTGTCCTGGGAGTGTTTAATAGAAACAGTGCAGATGGAGATTTATTCTGTACCTCACCCCGTGTTGTTCCTGTCCTGGGAGTGTTTATTAGGAACATTGCAGAGGGAGATTTACTCTGTAACTAACCCCGTGCTGTCCCTGCCCTGGATGTGTTTAATAGGAACAGTGCAGATGGAGATTTACTCTGTATCTAACCCCGTCCTGTCCCTGTCCTGGGAGTGTTTAATAGGAACAGTGCAGAGGACGATTTACTCTGTATCTAACCCCGCGCTATCCCTGTTCTGGAAGATTTATTTGGAACAGTGCAAAGGGAGATTTACTCTGTATCAAACCCCTTGCTGTCCCTGTCCTGGGAGTGTTTATTAGGAACATTGCAGAGGGAGATTTTCTCTGTTCCTAACCCCGTGCTGTCCCTGTCCTGGGAGTGTTTAACAGGAACATTGCAGAGGGAGATTTACTCTGTATCTAACCCCGCGCTGTCCCTGTCCTGGGAGTGTTTAATAGGAACAGTGCAGAGGGAGATTTTCTCTGTACCTAACACCGTGCTATTCCTGTACTTGGAGTGTTTAATAGGAGCTGTGCAGAGGGAGATTTTCTCTGAACCTAACCCCGTGCTGTCCCTGTCCTGGGAGTGTTTATTAGGAACATTGCAGAGGGAGATTTTCTCTGTTCCTAACCCCGTGCTGTCCCTGTCCTGGGAGTGTTTAACAGGAACATTGCAGAGGGAGATTTACTCTGTATCTAACCCCGCGCTGTCCCTGTCCTGGGAGTGTTTAATAGGAACAGTGCAGAGGTAGATTTACTCTGTGTCAAACCCCGTTCTGTCCCTATCCTGGGAGTGTTTAATAGGAACATTGCAGACGGAGATTTACTCTGTATCTAACCCTGTGCTGTCCCTGTCCTGGGAGTGTTTAATAGGTACATTGCAGAGGGAGATTTACTCTGTATCTAACCCCGTTCTGTCCCTGTCCTGGGAGTGTTTAGTAGGAACAGTGCAGATGGAGATTTACTCTGTATCTAACTCCGTACTGTCCCTGTCCTGGGACTGTTTAATTGGAAGAGTGCAGAGGGAGATTTACTCTGTATCTAACCTTGTGCTGTCCCTGTCCTGGGAGTGTTTAACAGGAACAGTGCAGAGGGAGATTTACTCGCTATCTCAACCCGTGCTGTCCCTGTCCTGGGAGTGTTTAATAGGAAAATTGCAGAGGGAGATTTCCTCTGTATCTAACCCCGTCCTGTCCCTGTCCTGGGAGTGTTTAATAGGAACAGTGCAGAGGTAGATTTACTCTGTGTCAAACCCCGTGCCGTCCCTGTCCTGGGAGTGTTTAATAGGTACATTGCAGAGGGAGATTTACTCTGTATCTAACCCCGTTCTGTCCCTGTCCTGGGAGTGTTTAGTAGGAACAGTGCAGATGGAGATTTACTCTGCATCTAACCCCGTTCTGTCCCTGTCCTGGGAGTGTTTAATAGGAACAGTGCAGATGGAGATTTTCTCTGTATCTAACCCCATGCTGTCCCTGTCCTGGGAGTGTTTAATAGGAACAGTGCAGAGGGAGATTTACTCTGTACCTAACCCTGTGCTGTCCCTGGCCTGGGAGTGTTTACGTGGAAGAGTGCAGATGGAGATTTACTCTGTATCTAACCCCGCGCTGTCCCTGTCCTGGGAATGTCTAATAGGAACATTGCAGAGAGAGATTTATTCTGAATCTAACCCCGTGCTGTCCCTGTCCTGGGAATGTTTAGTAGGAACAGTGCAGAGGGAGATTTAGTCTGTACCTAACCCTGCGCTGTCCCTGCCCTTGGAGTGTTTAATTGGAAGAGTGCAGAGGGAGATTTACTCTGTATCTAACCCTGTGCTGTTCCTGTCCTGGGAATGTTTAATATGAACAGTGCAGAGGGAGATTTACTCTGTATCTAACCCTGTGCTGTTCCTCTCCTGGGAATGTTTAATATGAACAGTGCTGAGGGAGATTTACTTTGTATCTAGCCCCGTGCTGTCCCTTTCCTGGGAGTGTTTATTAGTAACAGTGCAGAGGGAGATTTACTCTGTATCTAACCCTGTGCGGTTCCTGTCCTGGGAATGTTTAATATGAACATTGCAGAGGGAGATTTACTCTGTATCTAACCCCGTGCTGTCCCTGTCCTGGGAGTGTTAGATGCAGGAACATTGTTGAGAAATCTTTCCTCAGTAACCAACCAGGTGCTCTCCCTGAAATGCTGTCTTGCACTGCGCGCTTTACTCTGTGTCTCATCCCACCTCTCTGTGCCCTGGAGGTTTTGATAGGATGGTTTAAATAAGGGGAGTCTGGTGAATTTCCAGGAGAACTGAAAGAATGTGAGATGTGAAGTGACCCTTATTGGATGTTAGACTGAAGGCAAGATAAACTAAACGGTCAAGTGTTACATTGGGAGCAGGAACACCGAAAGCTGCTGGTTCATTTCTGTTCTGGGACAAATCTCCAAGTTTTATATTGAGACTGAATTACTGACACAAAGGGAAATGTCTCAGAATCTGTTTCCTGTCCTGCATTAATGCATCATCAAAATGTGAACACACACACACACACACACACACAAACACACACACACGCGCAAACACACTCACACAGAGATACACGCACACACACAGAGATACACACACACACACACACACACACACACACAATGGAAATATTGAAATACAAGTTAGACAGTGTTTTGTTACTGGGAGTCACACTGAGAGCAGGAAAATTCCGAAACAGAACCTGAGCTTCAGGGGTTTAAGGTCAGAGAATCCTGGATGTTAGTGTGGGCCCAATGTTCAATATTTTCACATTGTATGGTGTTGCCAATCTCTCTTGCTTTTCCCTATTTATAAAGTCAATATGATTTGGCGATGCCGGGGTTGGACTGGGGTGGACAAAGTTAAAAATCACACAACACCAGGTTATAGCCCAACAGGTTTATTTGGAAGCACACTAGCTTTCTGAGCCCTGCTCCTTCATTCAGTGGTTGTGCTAATACCAGTGCTGTGCTAATGTTAAATTGTGGCTGTGGATGAGTCTAAGATGCATGCCTGACTCATTTAGATCAGGAATACTTTCAGCAAGGGGGAGGGGGAATGTGTCAAAAGCCATTTCCACTCAGAGATCATTGCAGAAGTAGGAAATGGAGACAGTAGGAGGTTAAAATGCAAATCCAGAACCTGTTTCCAGTGAATGCAGAGAGTAAAAAATGAGGTCTGCAGATGCTGGAGATCACAGCTGGAGATCCAGTGAATGCAGAGAGACAATGTCACATTCCGGAAAGGTCTGTCTTACATTCCAAACTCCAAATATCTCAAGACTCAAATATACAAAACCTGAAAGGGCTCAGCCACTGAATGGTAGATTTGCAGCGTTGGGTCAGAAGCCTGCCTGGGTAGGCCTCATCCCAAATTCAAGGGTTTCTCAAGTCCCACACTGACCGGCTGTGGGTTCACATTGTGTGTTGTCTACAAATAAAATAAACTAATGCATCTGCAATTAAACAAAGCTCTTTCTAGGACTTTGTGTGTTTGTTGGTTTAATGTCTTTAACCAGGATTGAAGAGAAATGAGACAGTGCACGATAGGCAGCGCTGTAACCAGAATGGCAGTGCATTATAAAAGGGACATGAATATCTTCAGCGAAAGGGGAAAACAGAGCAGGATATGCTTCAAACTAGGACCGTGGGGAGTGAGTAAAGTGGTGTAGTTTACGACTGTAACACCTAAATGTTACACAAGATTTGGAATAACTTTTAGCAAAAGGAATTGCTTGCAGGTCAATGGGAATTGTTCAGTGCAGAGTTACAATATTCCGATGCCATTTCCTCACTATCCCATTTCAGTCCCTGGTAAAATCTGGGGGAACACATTATTTACCCTCCGAAATGTTGGGTAATGGTTACCTTCCTGTGAACTGGTCTCTTCCCAACCTCTCCCTGCTCAGTCCCTGTTCCAGTTAAAGACGGCGTAGATCTGAGGCCACTTGGAAACCCAAATCTCCCTCCGTCCCTCCCTGCCTGTGGGTCTCTGTGTGAGTACCTGCCTGTTTCTCTCCCATCTTCCAGAACACATGGAAACCTCCACATCCAGCCGGTGAATCCTGTCTGGCTCAGCTCATTGTTGAGTTGATCCATGGTGGGTACTCTCTCCTCAGCTTTGCCCCCTCTCGTATCCTGTTGCTCTGTCTATAAATCACCCAATCCCTTCAATTCGATTCCAGTCAATTACTCACTCCTGGGTATCTATTATTCTATACATAAGCACTCCAATCCCCCCGATAAAATTCCAATCTGTAACTGACTTCTATTTATAAGGGACTCTGTACGTTAACCAGCTCAAACCTTTGATTAGATTCCAGGCTGTAACTCACTCCGGGGTAACTGTTATTCTGTATATAAACCACCCTGAACCGCTAGATTAGACTCCAGTCTATAACTCACTCCCAGGTATCTGTTATTCTGTATATAAACCACCCTGAACTCCTTGATTAGATTCCAGGCTGTAGCTCACTCTGGGGTATCTGTTATTCTGTATATAACCCATCCTGAAACTCTTGATCAGATTCCAGGCTGTATATAAACCACCCTGAACCCCTAGGTTAGGCTCCAGTCTGTATCTGTTATTCTGCAGATAAACCAGCACAAACCCAGATTCCAGTCTGTTACACACTCCCTGTCAAGTTAAGCTCATGCTCCGAACAAAACCTCCTGGCAAGAACAGTCAATGTAGCCCTTGTCCTCCTATTTTGGCACTACCATCACGTTAATTTTCTGATGTTTATGTACAAGATCAGCCAATCTCCCTGGACAATAATGTTTCAGAATTTTTCACCATTTTTAACAGAAACATTCTGCTTTTTCTAATCATCCTGCAAATCACATGCCAATACACTATTCCACTTGCCAATGATTTAAATACAATTCACAAAGCACTGACAGCAAAATGGATGATATAATGGGATGTAGCAAACTCTGTTACACTCATGATTTGGAGATGCCGATGTTGGACTGGGGTGTACAAAGTTAAAAATCACACAACCCCAGGTTATAGTCCAACAGGTTTAATTGGAAGCACACTAGCTTTCGGAGCGACGCTCCTTCATCAGGTGATAGTGGAGGGCTCGATCGTAACACAGAATTTATAGCAAACATTTACAGTGTGATGTAACTGAAATTATAGATTGAGAAATTGATTTTCTGTTAAGCCTTTCATCTGTTAGAATACAGTGATGGTGTCACTTCTTTCATGTGTAAATCACAAAACCCTTTTTTTAAAGCTGCATTCTCGGGTTAGCTGTTAACAATAGTGATAGCTAGACAATATGTTGAAGGTGTTAGCCCCCTGTGTTCTCTGTCTATGACCTAATGCCATGATGAAAGGCTTAACAGACAATCAATTTCTCAATGTATAATTTCAGTTCCATCACACTGTAAATGTTTGCTATAAATTCTGTGTTACGATCGAGCCCTCCACTATCACCTGATGAAGGAGCGTTGCTCCGAAAGCTAGTGTGCTTCCAATTAAACCTGTTGGTCTATAACCTGGTGTTGTGTGAGTTTTAACTCTGTTACACTCAGTACCTTCATGTTGCAATGTAATAATATCCAGTCAGAAACCTGTCCTCCTCTCAGGGACAAAACCTCCCTGGGTCTGGAAGTGTGGACTCTGCAGGGAACGGGAATTTTAATCTGTCACTGAGTGAGTTTGGAAATCTGTGCTGCACATGGACACTTCTCCACATTATATTCCATCGGCCAATGACTTGCCCACTCAGTGAAGCTGGCTATATCGGATCACAGTCTCTTTGGTTATCCCCACAGCTTTCTCTCCCACCCAACATGGGTCTTGTCAGTGACCCTGGGAGACACTACATGGAAACATAGAAGATAGGAGCAGGAGTAGGCCATTCAGCCCCTCGAGCATGCTCTGTCATTGAATATGATCAACGCTGACAATCAAGCTCAATTCCCTCATCCCAACCTCCCCCTCAGGTCACCAAACCGAGATCCTGTATCAGAGAGAGAGAAAGATCATGTATGAGAGAGAGAGAGAAAGATCATGTACGAGAGAGAGAGAGAGATAGATCGTGTTTGAAAGAGAGAGAGAGATAGATCGTTGTATGAAAGAGAGAGAGATAGATCGTGCATGAGAGGTAGATCGTCGATGAAAGAGAGAGAGATAGATCGTGTGTGAAAGAGAGAGAGAGAGAGAGATCATATATGAAGTAGAGAAAGAGAGAGATAGATCGTGTATGAAAGAGAGAGAGAGAGATCATGTTTGAGAAAGAGAGAGAGATAGATCATGTTTGAGAGAGAGAGAGAGAGATAGATCGTCTATGAAAGAGAGAGAGAGAGAGATAGATCGTGTATGAGAGAGAGACATAGATCGTGTATGAGAGAGAGAGATGAATTGTGTATGAGAGAGAGAGAGAGAGAGATCGTGTATGTGAGAGAGAGATAGATTGTGTATGAGAGAAATATATCATGGATGTGAGAGAGAGATCGTGTACGAAACAGAGAGAGAGATATAGATCGTGTGTGAAAGAGAGAGAGAGAGATAGATCATATATGAAGTAGAGAAAGAGAGAGATAGATCGTGTATGAAAGAGAGAGAGAGAGATCATGTTTGAGAAAGAGAGAGAGATAGATCATGTTTGAGAGAGAGAGAGAGAGAGATAGATCGTCTATGAAAGAGAGAGAGAGAGAGATAGATCGT
The DNA here is from genome assembly GCF_020745735.1 of Hemiscyllium ocellatum. Lineage (NCBI taxonomy): Eukaryota > Metazoa > Chordata > Chondrichthyes > Orectolobiformes > Hemiscylliidae > Hemiscyllium > Hemiscyllium ocellatum. The sequence goes on along the minus strand of NC_083440.1, from coordinate 11,786,544 downwards.
GTATGAGAGAGAGACATAGATCGTGTATGAGAGAGAGAGATGAATTGTGTATGAGAGAGAGAGAGAGAGAGAGAGAGAGATCGTGTATGTGAGAGAGAGATAGATTGTGTATGAGAGAAATATATCATGGATGTGAGAGAGAGATCGTGTACGAAACAGAGAGAGAGATATAGATCGTGTATGAAAGAGAGAGAGAGAGATAGATCGTGTATGAAAGAGAGAGAGAGAGAGAGAGATAGATAGATCGTGTATGAAAGAGAGAGAGAGAGAGAGAGAGACCGATCGTGTATGAGAGAGAGAGAGAGAGCGAGCGTGTATGTGAGAGAGAGAGAGAGAGATAGATCATGTATGAGAGAGAGAGAGAGAGAGCGTGTATGTGAGAGAGAGAGAGAGATAGATCATGTATGAGAGAGAGAGAGAGAGCGAGCGTGTATGTGAGAGAGAGAGATAGATCATGTATGAGAGAGAGAGATCGTGTATGAGAGAGAGATAGACTGTGTATGAGAGAGGTATATCGTGGATGCTAGAGAGAGATCATGAATGAAAGAGAGAGAGATAGATCGTGTATGAAAGAGAGAGAGAGATGGATAATGTATGAAAGTGAGAGAGACAGATAGAACATGTATGAGAGAGAGAGAAATAGTGTATGAAAGAGAGAGAGAGAGAGATCGATCGTGTATGAGAGAGAAAGAGAGAGACATATATCGAGTATGAAAGAGAGGGAGAGAGAGAGATCGTTTATGAGAATGCGAGAGAGATAGATCATGTTTAAGAGAGAGAGAGAGAGAGAGATCGTGTAAGAGAGAGAGATAGATCGTGTATGAAAGAGAGAGAGAGAGAGATCGTGTATGAAAGAGAGATGATTTGGAGATGCCGGTGTTGGACTGGGGTGTACACAGTTAAAAATCACACAACACCAGGTTATAGTCCAACAGGTTTAAGGTACTTTGTTTAGACCAAGAGACAGAGGGAGGGGAACTCACTTAGAAAAGCAGTTCTGGCTGTGAGATTCCTTGCTTGAGTTGCAAACTATGACCTACATTTTAACTTCGGTTCTAGTTCTACCCAGCGGAAACTTTTCTTTTTTAAACTTCGACTTGCTGCTGATTATCACTTTCAAACTGAACAATCCTCACCATCTTTCAGAGGAAAGTAAATGCTGGGGTTTGAAGTGTTGTAACTAATGCTGATATCAAAGTTAAAAATCACACAGCAGCAAGTTATAGTCCAATGTGAGAAGAAAAAAGTTTATTCTCTCCTACAGGAATTCTCTCAGCTAAGATCTCAGCAGCAAGTTGAAGTTTAAAAAATAAAAGTTCCCACTGGATAGAACTAGAAAAGAAGTTAAAACGTAGGTCATAGTTTGCAACTCAAGCAAGGAATCTCATAGCCAGAGCTGCTTTTATGAGTGAGTTCCCCTCCCTCTGTCTCTTGATCTAAAAAGAGTACAGCTGCCAAGGTAAACTGCTCATATAACATCTGCCTGGCAACAGACATGTCGAAGGTTCTGATTGGACAAAGTTACAGGACTGGGCACAGCACTTTATGGTTCTGCTGCAGTTGTGCTACTCAGTCACGATCCAGATTTACTTTCAGGAGCTGCAGCTTCAGACCGGGTAAGGAAATCGAGAGGTTTGTTTTTACTTGAAGAAGATCTGAAAGTTAAACTTCTAACTTGGAGTAAGGTCAATGGTGACACTAACAGGCCAGAGCTTTCAGAAGTGAGTTGGGAGAGACAATCTCCAGGTCAGGACACACTGGGAAGGACAGCACCCTTTTCCAAAGCGAGATGAGAGTCTAGAGGCCGTTATGTTCCTGTTCGTGTGAAGGGCAAGGCTGGTAGGGGTAAGGAGCGCTGGACAACTGGAGAAAATGAGTCTCTGGTCAAAAGAACGAAGGAGGTAGAGACAGCTGGGAGCCAGAGCAAAGTAGAAAGAAGAGATACTCAAGAGAGAAATCAGGAGGGCAGCAAGAAGTCAGGAGATTGCTTTGGCAAATAGGGTTAAGGAGAATCCATCGGGATTTTGCATTAAGGGCAAAATGGTGACGAGGGAGAGAATAGGGCCCCTCAAAGATCAGCAAGGACTGTGTGGAGCTGCAGAAAACAACACTCATGAGTACTTTGCATCAGTATTCACCGTGGAAGTTAGAGAATTGGGAAATAAATGGTGACATCTTGAAAAGAGTCCATATTACAGAGGAGACAGTATTCAAACAGGACGCATTCAAACATATAAAGTGGATAAATCCCCAGGACCTGATCAGGAGTACCCAAAAACTCTGTGGGAATCTAGAAAAGTGATTGCTGGGCCTCTTACTGAGATATTTGTATCATCGATAGTCACAGGTGAGGTGCTGGAAGACTGGAGGTTGGCAAACGTGGTGCCACTGATTAAGAAGGGTGGTAAGGACAAGCCAGGGAACTATAGACCAGTGAGCCTGACCTCGGTGGAGGGCAAGTTGTTGGAGGGAATCCTGAGGGACAGGATGTACATGTATTTGGCAAGGCAAGGACTGATTAGGGATAGTCAACATGGCTTTGTGTGTGGGAAATCATGTCTCACAAACTTGATTGTATTTTTTGATGAAGTAACAAAGAAGATTGAGGAGGGTAGAGTGGTAGATGTGATCTATATGGACTTCAGTAAGGTGTTTGACAAGGTTCCCCATGGGAGACTGATTAGCAAGGTTAGATCTCATGGAATACAAGGAGAACATTTGGATACAGAACTGGCTCAAAGGTAGAAGACAGAGGGTGGTGGTGGAGGGTTGTTTTTCAGACTTAGAGGACTGTGACTAGTGGAGTGCCACAAGGATCAGTGCTGGGTCCTCTACTTTTTGTCATTTACATCAATGATTTGGATGTAAGCATAAGAGGTACAGTTAGTAAGTTTGCAGATGACACCAAAATTGGAGGTGTAGTGGGCAGCAAAGAGGGTTACCTCGTTTGTGGGAGGGCAAATTAGGTCAATATTAGGCAGGAGTTAGGGAATGGTAACTGGGAGGAGCTGTTACCTGGCCAATCTGACACGGAGGAGTTGTTTAAAGATCTACAGATCAGAGTTCCAGACTGGCAGGAGGAAGGACAAGGGTGACAAGGTAAGGGATCTTGGAGACTGAGGGAGGTGGGGAATTTCGTCAAAAGGAGAAAAGAAACATATGTAAGGTTTAGGAAACTAAAATCGAACAGGGCCGGCGAGGGATGTAAAGAAAGCAGGAAAAACTCAAGCAGGGAATTAGGAGAGCAAGAAAGGTCCATGAAATGATCTTGGCAAGTGGGATCATAATGTTAAAAGATTAAATGGGAATATCTGTCTGGGCATTATTGTAATATTAAAGGGTTGAACTGCACTGGTGAACATTGTGGAAGTGGATGGGTTTGACAGTCAGTCAGGAACGTGGATGATTCCCATCCCATTTAGACAGCCATTTACTACTAATCCCTGACTATTATCAAATTAAACTCTCATTTAGTGCCTTCCATGGAACGTGGAACATGGCAGCACAGTCCAGGCCCTTCGGCCCTCGATGTTTCACCGACCTGTGAAATTCATCTGATCCCCTGGAACCGACACCGTTCCATTCTTATCCATGTGTCTGTCTAAGGCCCATTTCAATGTCCTTAATGTCAGTGAGTCTACTACTGTTTCAGGCAGGCCATCCCACACCCCTACTACTCTCTGAGTGAAGAAACTGCCCCGATATCTGTCCGAAAGCCATCAGCCCTCAATTTAAAGCTATGTCCCCTCCTGTTACCCTTCACCATCCGAGGAAAATCTCCCCCTCTACTGTCCCATCAAACACACCCAGGACAGGGGCAGCATGGGGATTACATACAGAGTAACTCTCCCTCTCTACTGTCCCATCAAATACACCCGGAATAGTGACAGTGTGGAGCTAGATACAGAGTAAACCTGCCTCTACACTGTCCCATCAAACACCACCAGGACAGGGACAGCACAGGGTAAGGTACACAGTAAAGATTCCTCGACACTAAACCCAACAAATAGTCCCAGGAAGGAGACAGCGCATGCTGAGATATATGGTTAAGTTTTCCTTATACTGTCCCATCGAACACTCCCAACACAGGGACAGGACAGGGAGAGATACAGAGGAAATCTCCCTCTTCTCTGACCCAACAAAAACCACCAGGTCAGGGAGAGCACAAAGCAAGTTACAGTACAAATCTCCCTCTCCACTGTCCCCAACAAACACTCCCAGGACAGGGACAGCACGGGGTTTGATAGAGAGTGGGGGTAGGGCGTGGGGTTGAGTTGAGTGACATGTCACTGGTGCGGGTGGGGTTGTGCAGAGTGCCATGAGACTGTGTGGGGGGGCTTGAGACTGAGTTGAGTGACATGTCACTGGTGGGGGGTGGGGCTGAGGGTGTTGTGTTGAGTGTCACGTGACTGGGGGAGTGACCAGTGTATCTGTGAGCATTACAAACTGTATAAAGGGGATGTGTTTCTTTTATTCGGGGCTTCACATGCCTATTGGGCATGTCCAGACTTTTAATAAACTTTAACTGTTTGCAGAAGTTGGTGTGCATAAATTGCATCTCGTGTGTGTGAAATCTTGAGAAAAGAACCCAACAGGAATAAAGAGAATCCCAAGGCCTTCTGTACACACGTTAGAAACAAGAGAATAACTAGGGAGAGGTAGGACCACGCAAGGATAAAAGAGGGAGCTTGTGCTTGGAAGCAGAGAATGTGGGTGAATTCCTAACTGAGTACTCTGTGTAGGTATTCACCCAGGAGAGAGATAGGGATGACAATGAGATTAGTGTGAAGCATGCTCATACGCTGGGGCATTTTGAGATCAATAAAGAAGTGGTGTTGGGTCTCTTGAAGAGCATTAAATTTGATAAGTGACCAGGACCCGATGGTATCCAGTAAAAAGTGAGGTCTGCAGATGCTGGAGATCAGAGCTGAAAATGTGTTGCTGGTTACAGCACAGCAGGTCAGGCAGCATCCAAGGAACAGGAAATTCGACGTTTCCTGATGAAGGGCTCTGGCCCGAAACGTCGAATTTCCTGTTCCTTGGATGCTGCCTGACCTGCTGTGCTTTAACCAGCAACACATTTTCAGCCCCGATAATATCCACCCCAGGTTACTGAGAGAGGCAAGGAAGGAGATTACAGGGCCCTTGACCAAGGTCGTTGTGTCCTCATTAGCCACTGGGGAGGTTCTGGAGAACTGGTGAGGAGCTAATGTTGTTCTCTTTTTTAAGAAGGGAAATAGGGATCATCCAGGACACTATAGACCGGTGAATCTCACAATGGCGGCTGGGAAGCTATTGGAGAGAATTCTGAGGGGTAGGATATAAGCACATTTGCAAAAGCATGGCCTGATGAGGGACAGTCAGCGTGGCTTTGTGCACGGCAGGTCATATCTCACTAACTGGAACTCTCCAAGGAGGTGACAAAGTTGATTGATGAGGGTAGAGCTGTGGATGTTGTCTGCATGCTATTCAGTAAGGCTTGCAGCAGGGTTCCTCATGGTAGGCTCAGCCAGAAGTTTACAATGCACGGGAATCTCAGTGACCTGGCTGTGTGTATCCTGAACTGGTTCACCCACAGAAGGCAGAGGATGGTGGTGGAAGAGTGTGTTTCAGGCTGGAGGTCTGTGCCGAGTGGAGTGTTCTGCAGGGGTCCATACTGGGACCTCTGCTGTTTCTTGTCCATATATAAATGACTCGACTGAAAATATAGATAGCTAGGTTAGTAAGTTTGTAAGTGATAAACAGATTGGTGGAATTGTGGATAGTGTTATAAAGGATACAGTGGGATATAGAGCCGTTGCAGATATGGGTGAAGAAACGGCAGATAGTGTTTAACCTGGGTACGTGTGAGGTGCTGCACTTTGGGAGATCAAATAAGAAGGAAAACCTTACAGTTAATGGCAGGACCCTGAACAGCATTGATTGACAGAGGGATATTATAGCTCCCTGAAGGTGGCTACTCAAGTAGATAGGGTGGTAAAGAAGGTGTATGACATGCTTGCCTTTACTGGTTGGGGGATTGAGTACAAGAGTCTAGATGTCATGTTACAGCTTTAAACACCTTTGGTGAGGCAACATTCAGAGTGTTCTGTTCAGTTCTGCTCACCACATTACAGGAAGGATGTGGAGCGGCTGCAGGAGACTGTGATAATGTGGAGGTTGATACTTTTCTGATGATGAAAAACGAAACACTTAGAAAGGATCATCTCACTATCTGTGACAAGGGGTATAACCGATCTCCCACCCGAATCTGTTAGAAAGGAGCAGTTAAATGAAATGGAATCCTGTCATCCACTTTATAATTAACAACAAACAATTTATTTATTGAACTCCAACAGTGAATAAATTAACCTAATTACTAACAAACAGAATACATCTCTTCTAACTCCTACCTATTCCCTTACAGAACTAAAGTTTATGAGTAGGCTGTTCCAACGACATAAGTCTCACTTATGTAAATCCAATTAATAAGAAAACAATACATGAAAACATAATCCCTCAAAGTTCACACAGAATGGATCTTCCAGAACATTCCTCTTCCTCTTCCTCTCCACTGATACTGCTCTCAGGGTTGCTTTCTCTGTAACTAATCTGTTCTGATCCCCTCTATTGTCAAGAAAGTTGTACTTTTATAGGTAGATGAGGTAGTTTTGAGAGTGTGAAGTTTTTTTGTGAGAGAGCTCAGTATTTCTTCCTCAGATTGCTGTTTGCTCTCCCTTCCCTGTCCAGTTGCCCCTCTGTTATATAATCCCCCGACACATCAATTTCTCATATGAGTGGTTTCAGATTTAAATTTAATTGGTCCTTCATATCTGAGTGGCCTCCTAAGTTAATTGGCTGAATTTAAACTGTTCTCTGGGTAAACATGCTGCTTGGACCTGCGAACTGAATGGTTTTTTGGTACAACGTTCCATTTTGAGCAGTTGAAGCTTCTTCCCCACAGGCATTCATATTTTGAATCTTGTAGCATAACAAGCACTTTACAGGTTGTTCTCATAGAGTCTTGGTGATGTACAGCACAGAAACAGACCCTTCCGTCCAACCCGTCCATGCCGACCAGATATCTCAACCCAATCTAGTCCCATCTGCCAGCACCCGGCCCATATCCCTCCAAACCCTTCCTATTCATATACCCATCCAGATGCCTCTTAAATGTTGCAATTGTACCAGCCTCCACCACTTCCTCTGGCAGCTCATTCCATACGCATACCACCCTCAATGAAAATTTGCCCCTAAAAACTCTTTTATATCTTTCCCCTCTCACCCTAAACCTATGACCTGTAGTTCTAGACTCCCCGACGTCAGGGAAAAGACTTGTCTATTTATCCTATCCATGCCTCTCATGATTTTATAAACCTCTATAAGGTCACCCCTCAGCCTCTGACGCTCCAGGGAAAACAGCCCCAGCCTGTTCAGCCTCTCCCTATAGCCCAATTCCTCCAACCCTGGCAACATCCTTGCACATCTTTTCCGAACCCTTTCAAGTTTCACAACATCTTTCCAATAGGAAGGAGACCAGAATTGCATGTAATATTCCAACAGTGGCCTAACCAATGTCCTGTATAGCCGCAACATGACCTCCCAACTCCTGTACTCAATACCAATAACGGAAAGCAGACCAATCACCTTTTTCACCATCCTATTTACCTGCGACTCCACTTTCAAGGAGCTATGAACCTGCACTCCAAGGTCTCGTTGTTCAGCAACACTCCCTCGGACCTTACCATTAAGTGCATAAGTCCTGCTAAGATTTGCCTTCCCAAAATGCAGCAGCTCGCATTTATCTGAATTAAACTCCATCTGCCACTTCTCAGCCCATTGGCCTATCTGGTCCAGATCCTGTTGTAATGTGAGGTAACCCTCTTCGCTGTCCACTACACCTCCAATTTTGGTGCATTCCATCCCTGATCTCAGTGATAATATAACGATGCCACCATCTCCACAGATGCTTTGTGCATTTCTGGCATTCTCTGTTTATTTAAGTCTTCCAGCATGATTTTGCCTCTACCTCAACCTCAAAAGTCAAAAACATTTGTCAATTGAGAAAACTACAAATTGTAACTTTACTAACCAATATTGAATATTACAGTAACCTAGTAGATTTCCCAGAAGTATTTTAAAGGAGTTGAGGAAATCTAGATTTCGCAAGCTGATCATTCCACCATTATATCTCAAAAGTAATAAGATTTACTGATGTACCAGATTCTAAATGTATCGATAGGCATATATAACAGGAAAAGTTTGACACAGTCGAACTGTGGAGATTTCAGTCAGTCTGAAGGTTGGAACTGTGCAATAAAAATGTAGTTTTGCTTTCTTACTGCTTTAGAAAATTGACGAATCCATTCATGAGGGAAATGGCCAATTTGGATATTGATAAATATGAGGACTGCACTGAGGAGAATCGAGATGGGGAAGAAAGTACCGACTGTTGTGATGCATTTAAACAGCTTTTGAAAACTCTTGGACTGTGGGAATTTTATCCCAACAAGCTGTCCCTGAATAAAGTAAAGGAGATTAATATTGAGACTGTGGAGAACAAGAAATCCAACAATCCAACAGATATTCCTTGGAATTTCCTCAGGCTGCTAATGAAGGCAAACTTTAATGCCAGAACACAGGACACATCGGAAGGTGAAACATTGGAAGATTATTTCAATTATTCCCCTCAAAGTCTGAATGCAACTGCAATGTCTTTCCATCCATTGGACATTATTTATGCCGTCTTTGTGTGTGCGGACACTATTCTGCAGCAGGAAGTGATTCTCCGAATGTCCTTGTGCCAGTTTGCATTTCCAATCGTCATGCCCAGTCCGGAAGGGAGACCAACTTTTCTCCTGCATCCCATCCGCTCCTTCGTGAGGAGATACCGACCTCAGTCACTGAGAGACAGGGCGGGATACATTGAGGAATGTATGGCCACATCTAGTCTTTCAACGTTCGCTTTTGTGCGATTTGGCGACTGCTCAGCATCAAAATCTGAACTGTTAAATCAGGTTTTCAGCAACTCACAAACCAGTCTGGATTATTTTGTCCATTGTGATATGCCATGTGGCGATAGAAGCAGGAAGGTTTCAGACGGAATGATAGAAATGATCTGGTATTTGCCATCTGGCAGTAAGGATATTGACATCATTCCAGAGGCTGTGACAGTCATGAATCTCCGAGGTGATGCCCAAAGCTTTCCGAAACACGTCCAGTTCCTGAATAAAGTTGCCACCGCTCTGTTTGTTTTCATTGAGCATTTGAACGAACAAGCCGAAACATTTCTGTTTTCCAATCCTCAGATTCAACAGAAACTGTTTTTAATTATTAATTCCAAGGTGGCACAAATATATTTACACTTAGAAAGGTTAATTGAAGCTAAATTAATCGCAAAAGATCAGGTATTAACAAAATACCGAAAAAACAAAGCAGACTTCCTGCAAACTATTCGATCCAAATTAATAAAGATTCTAAGAGAGAGGGCAGAAGTGAAAGAGGGGTCACTGAGTTTGCAGGCAATGTTTCCAGCAGCCAGGGCCAGTCAGTTTCTGATCGACGAAGAAAACAACGTGATTTCAGAAGCTTGGGGAAAATTGAAAGGAATTACTCGAGTAATTGAGAATGAAGGCATTAAAGTGATCCGGGAGAGAGAGTTGTATTTCCAAGGAGACACTTGGAAAAAGATCTCAGGCATCGATAAGGAAATGTGTCAGTTAAAGGGTCTCAGTAATGCTAATCTTTCAGAATATGTCAGTCAGCTGCAGAGAGAGAGAGAAGGTCTTTGTCGGGAACTTGCCCATCGTGGGATGTCGAATCTGATGAGGGACATAATCCTCGAGCTCCAGACAACGATATACCAAAGGAAACTTTTCCTAAATTGCCTAAAAAATGCGTTGGATTCAAACTCACTCACAGTGTCTCATAGTAACATAATGTTAAACCTGGAGACTGAGGAGCAAGGGGAGAGTCAAAATATTCAGGAACAATTAACTGAACCCAATAAGAACCTGCTGGACAGACCCCAGAGCTTGGGATTGGAACATTTCCTTCGGGAAATGGGACTCATTTATGAGGTGTTTCAGATCCAGCCAAGTGTTCCTTCAGATATCGAACAGTTTCCATCGTTGGCAGCCGATATGATGTTGGAGGGTTTCCCAATCGAGCTCATGGATGGAGATGTTTCCAATATCCCTATGGAATGGGTCACTAGCGTGTTAACGGAAGTTGACAAGAAGGTTGGGCCTTGCCGTATTTTTGTCCTCTCAGTGTTGGGATTACAAAGCACAGGCAAGTCCACTCTGCTGAACATAATGTTTGGCTGTCAGTTTGCAGTGGGCTGTGGGAGATGCACCTCTGGGGTCTACATGCAGCTCATTAGAACGACAGGAACAATGAAGGAGAAAGCCTGCGACTTCATCCTGATCCTGGACACTGAGGGTTTGCGGGCTCAGGAACGGTCCAGACTGGATGGCCGAAATGAGCATGACAATGCACTGGCCACTCTGGTGGCTGGCTTAAGCAATTTGATCATCATCAACATGTCCACAGAGAGTGCCTCAGAAATGAAGGACATCCTGCAAATTGTTGTCCACGCCTTAATTCGTATGAAAGTGGTCGGGAAAAGACCCAACTGTCAATTTGTCCAACAAAAGGTTGGAGATGTGTCTGCATATCAGAAGAATGTGGAGAGTCACAAATCACTGCAGCAGGAGCTGGATGCACTGACCAAGATGGTCGCTAAAACCGAGGGGCAAGATCACAAATTCTCAAAGTTCTCTGATATTTTGGATCATGATTGCAAGAAAAACGATTGGTACATCCCAGGGCTGTGGTGCGGGACTCCCCCGATGGCGCTAGTTAGTGTGGGATACAGTGAGAAGGTGACAGAACTCAAACACAAGGTTTTGCAGCATTTTCTCCACAGGAGACCTTCCACCATCCCAGAGTTCATTAGCTGGATGTCAAGTACATGGAACGCAGTGAAACATGAGAACTTCATCTTCAGTTTCAGGAACTGCTTGGTGGCTCATGCCTACAATCGACTGTCAGAGAAATACTCGGATTGGGAATGGAAGCTGAGGAGAGGGCTCCATTCCTGGCTTCAGAAAGCAATCAGTCGAATTGCCAACTGTGAAGGGGACCTTCCGAAACTCAGAGAAACTTTGGATATTGAAGTTACAACGATGATCGTTGAAGAGAAAAGTCAAATACTGAAGAAGATGGAGAAGTATTTTAAGGAGGACACCAACCAGAGACACCTGATTGAGAATTTTAAAGCCGAGACAGTAGCGGGTTTTGAATCACTGAGTCGCGAGATCGAAACACACACAAAGATGAGATGTGAGGAAGCATTGAGCAGGCAGAGAGATGTTAACGAATTAAACCGCATTTTAAGTAGTTTCCGTGAGAGAATCCAAGCGGAGATTGATCGGCTTTTGAATGATTGGAAATTTAAATCGACAGAACAAGGTGACCGTGAACTGAGTGAAACCTTTGAAACAATATGGAGAGAAGTCATGGCATCATTACATTTCCAGCCCATAGCAGTCAACATCGAGGGAGACATGGAAAGGAGCTTGAGGGAAAATATGAGGAAGCAAGGAAGAATACTCACAATGAAGCTCAAGTCTGGGAAGAGTCTTGTTGAGTTAAGCAACGTGGAATGGGAGATCACTGAGCAACATCTGGAAATAAACAAAACATCTTTCTTTGAGATGGTTAAAGGGAAGATATCTGCAGCGTATACTAAGATACGTTCCTTTCATCAAAATAAAGAAAACTTGGACGACGAGAATGTGACACAATGGATGGAATCTGCACGTTTACTGGAGGCGAAGAAGAAAACTCTCCAATTGATATCACAATGTGAAGATTATGTCGAAGAGATTGTTAAGAGAGGTGAGAGTTACAACCTGTTTCTTTGTAATGACCTTCTGAGAGAAGTGGACAGAAATCTACACACACTCGATGCAGAGACACTCAAAGTCAATGAGCTATTAAGTACAGATGTGAAAATCCATGTGTGTGCCAAAGCCATTCAGAGATTTCAGGAGATGCATGATCGATTCTGTGACAAACATAATCCTGGGAAGAGACTAGCGAATGAGAGAAGTTATTACTTTACAATGTTTAAAAGCATATACTCTGAAAAGGACCAGAGTGAGACGTGTGCGAGATTATTCTGTGATTCCTGCTTGAAGCCCGCTCTGTTGGAAGCTCTCAGGCAACAACTGGGCTCAGCAATTGTGGATGACCTTAAAAAAGAGCAAAAGATAGAACTTAAGTCACGCAGAAACCTTCAAGTGGGGATCATGTTGTATCTAAAAAAGCTCAATAGCTTTGAGAAGTACTGTGAGTACATTGAACAGACCAGAAAGTTTGAACAAGTTTGGGTAAAAGACCAAAGTGCTGAACCATTGTAAAGGGTTGAAGAACAACAAATCCGTGTTTTACTGCATCGCTAAAGGGGTGCTGCAGCAGAAAATTGTCAAAATAAAGACAACTGTTGACTGTATAAAATGCTCAGCTGATACTATTCAATCATTTTTGAATGAATTCAAACAAAGACTTGAAGAACACCTCGTGTTACCAAAAGATAAGCTTGAAAACACAACAGCATTCAAAAATGCTCCAAGTTTTGTGATTAAACTGATTGAATTCATTCCTGCCTTGGAAACACGCCTCCTCCAAGACATTGAGAAATGGGATGTTGAGCAGACGCTGGGGAATCTTCCCAATGATCCTTCCAAAGAGCTCTACAAATTGTTGGCTGGCTGTGGAAATCGCTGCCCATTTTGCCGGGTGCCCTGTGATCACACCAATAATACACATGAGAAGCACTCAGCAACATATCACTGGCCTCAGGGGATTGGGGGCTGTCACTGGAGACGGACCAAAGCGCTGGTAACTGACAGCTGCGCAGCAACAGCCACCGCGGCTTATTTGTACCAGAAAGATGAGGAACATTGGGGGGAATGGTTATATCGGAATATACTGGAGCTATTTCATATTGTGAAGTATATTGAAATGCAACGTGAGAAAGACAGTTCCTGGGACATTCCTTTAAATCCGGAGGCTGGAGTGCCACCTTATTGGAAATGGGTCCTGTACACCTATAACAAGGAGTTTGCAGAGAAATACAAGGTGAAACCTGCAGGAGACATTTCCAACTGGAACATTCCATGGGAGGAGATTGTGTCAGAACTGGAAGCTGAGTACGGTGTGGAGGTTGGGGAGACTGGAATAATCCAACCTCGTACTATCAAGGATAACAAAATCTAAAGTTGCGAGCATGTTGTACATTGGGATCCTGTGGAAGTCGGGACGTGATGATGTTTACTGCAATTGGATGGGAAGCTGAGTTGTTCAATGGGCTGGTTCATGCCGTCCTCTAATACTGACAAAGGTCTCTCAAACTGAAATGACGTCGATGTAAATCATTGTCTCTGATAAACAGCTAAGGCATCTGCAATGGAAACACAATTCACCTTGGACGATGTCTGCATGTGTGCTGGTGATTACTGTGTGAACTGGATGAGGTGGTGTACATCTCCTTCATTGATAGTGAGGGAGAGTGGCTGGTTAGTAATCTGTGAGAGTGCACAGCAGTAATCCTGGACCATCTCAGTCTCCTGGATGTGGACAACTAGAGAGAGACAACCAGCATCAAAGGAAATCCCCTCCTGCCTGCCCCATCGTCAGGAGGAAGGTCCTCTTCATCAGCTACAGCCTCTGCCTGTCCTTTACCTACACACCTCCCCTCCCAGATCCCCTCACCCACAGAATCGTGATGTCAGGGATTTCCTGCAGCCTGTCAAAGAGAACTCACATCTCAGATCACACAGAAACAGGAGTAGGCCATTTGGCCCATTAAATGTATGTGCTATCTCTCTGGTTCAGGACCGCTCAACTATGGACAACACCTCACCTACATCAACCCTGTGAAACCCTTAAATATATTCAGTAAAATTACCTCTTGAGAATACATTCCCAGTTTGACCAACCACTCTCCAAACAACAGTGCCTCTATCTGAGGGACAAGTCCGGGGCGAAACACTCTTGTACTCCCTTTATGGGAATCATATCCTTCCTGAGATATGGAGACCAAAACTGCACACACCACGCCTGGTGTAGACTGACTGAGATCGCACACAGCCTGGATCAAAACTTGACACTTCTCTACTCAAATTCTCTTGCAATGAAGATTAATATTCAATTAGCCTTCCTAAAGGTTATAGCTTTTAGAGTCTTATCAACATGGTCCTTTTGTACATCTGCACTCTGCAGTGTCTTACCATGGAAAAAAAATTCTGTATTTCTTCAAGCCAATACAGATAAACTCATAATTTTCCATCGCCTCTCCCCCAATCTCAGTCAGTCTGCACCAGGCGTGGAGTGTGCAGTTTTGGTCTCCATATCTCAGGAAGGATATGATTCCCATAAAGGGAGTACAAGAGTGTTTCACCCCGGACTTGTCCCTCAGATAGAGGCACTGTCTTTTGGAGAGTGGTTGGTCAAACTCGGCCTGTGTTCTCAAGAGGTAATTTTACTGAATGTATTTAAAGGGTTTCGCAGAGTAGATGCAGGTGAGATGTTGTCCATAGTCGTGCAGTCTAGAACCAGAGGGATATCATTTAGATTCAATGGGCTGAATGGACTATACCTATCTCAATCCTCCAAAAACCATTTTACATCTTTCTCATGATGCACATTCCCACTTCATTGTGTATAATCCACAAATTTGTAAATATTACATTTGATCTCCACCACTGACTCATTGACACGTATTCTGAACAGCTGGGGCCCAAGTATTGATCCAAACTAGTAACAGCCTGCTGATGTGAGAATGGCCGATACATTCCAACTCTCTGTTCTTGGGATGTTAGCAATAGCATTCCAACCAGAACTCTATCAACAAACATATCGACTTAGATCCCATCTACCACCTTCTGAGAAAAAGAACAGGAAAGGACATCACTAACACAGGAAGTGACATCACCACAGGACATGACATCACCAACTCAAGGAAACCTAAACACACAAATAGAAACCAGGTCACTAACACCAGTGCTTCACCGGAGGCTCAATGATGATGTTAGCTGGTATGGTGACGAAACGTCTAAAAACGAACCTTCCAGCTCAGTGAGCAAACTTACTTCCAGATTCCAGCATTATCTCTACTGCTGCTGTTTGGTTAGCAGGTTAGTGGTTCCCTTTTTTTCTCTCCCTCCCTTTTTAAATAATGGGGTGGCATTCCAATCTTCAGGAATTGTTCCAGAATCTGCAGATTGTGGGAAGGTAGTCACCAATGCATAGACTCTCTCCATAGACATCTCCTTCAATCCTTTGTGATGTGGACCATCGGGTTTTGGGGATTGATCAACTTTCAATCCCATTAATTTCTCCAGTACAATCTGACTCATGCTCATTTTCTTCAACCCCTCATTCATCTGAGCAACGTTGTTCTGGGAGAGAGGATACATCTTCCTCAGTGAAGGAAGCCACAAAGTCATCATTTACTTGATCTGCATTCCCTTTATTCCCTGTGATAAATTCTCCTGTTTGTCATGGACCGACAATTGTTCTAGCCGCATGTTTAGTTTTTATAAGGTTTTGCAGTACATTTTTATGTTTTTGGCTGGACTGCATTCATATTCTATCCTCCCTATCCTTAACAGTTTTGATTAGATTAGATTCCCAACAGTGTGTAAACAGGCCATTCAGCCCAACAGGTCCACACTACCCTCCGAAGAGTAACCCACCCAGACCCATTCCCATACCTTATATTTACCCCGACTAATGCAGCCAACACTGTGGGACAATTTAGCATGGCCAATTCACCTGACCTGTGCATCTTTGGATTGTGGGAGGAAACCGGAGCACCCGGAGGAAACCCACGCAGACACGGGGAGAACGTGCAAACTCCACACTGACAGTCGCCAAAGGCTGGAATCGGACCGGGGTCTCTGGTGCTGTGAGGCAGCTGGGGTAACCACCGAGTCACCGGGCCACCGTTTTGGTGGAACCCATCAGCCCAGTATAGAAGTCCCAGTCCCAGAACTGGTCCCAGTGCCTTGGAAATCTGGAGCCTTCCTCCAGCTGCGTATTAAAACAATGAGCATTCCCATTTCATACTCAATGGCATGTGGCACAGGGAACCATCCTGGCTCTGAACATTTCCTTTTTTCCTATTTCCTTCCTGAATCCTGAAAACCATGTCCTCCTTCCCCGTGTCATTGGTCACAGTGTGGTCAATGCCTCTGACACATCCCTCTCCCCTTCCATTACATCCTTGATCCTGGCACCATCTTGGAGTCCTGCTTCATGCCAGGTAAATTCCTGTTTGATCACCGATAATAATTGCTCTTCCATGAGACCTTAGCAAATCGGAACAGGGAAAGGCCATTCAGCCCCTCAAGCCCTGCTCCACCATTCAATCGGATCATGGATGATTCAACAATCCTCACCCTTGGGTGGCACAGTGGCTCAGTGGTTAGCACTGCTGCCTCACAGAGCCAGGGACATGGGTATGATTCCAATCTCAGGCGACTGTCTAGGTGGAGTTTGCACATTCTCCCTGTGTCTGAGTGCCTTACCTCCCACAATTCCCCCCGAAAAAGTCTGGTTCAGGTGAATTGGCCCTGCTCAATTGCCAGTAGTGTTAGGTGCATGAATCAGGGGTAAATATAAGGTCGGGGAATGGGTCTGAGTGGGTTACTTTGCAAAGGGTCAGTGTGGACTTGTTGGGCCGAAGGGCCTGTTTCTGTACTGTAAGGAATCTAATCTTCTCTGGAAGCCTAACGTTCTCACCAGTCAGCTCACTCGTGCCATCAGCCTGCTGTAGGTCGCAGTACACTCAAACCTCTCACTCCACAGCATGTGTCATCTCCCAGGCACTTCTCACTCTGGAGAACTTAATTCCTTTTATAAACCTGAATTAAAGTTCCCCCTGCTCTCCTGTGGCCCCAGTTCCTACATTGACTCAAATTGGCACTGACTCACTCTGTCACAATCTCATTCTGACCAAGTCTCCCTTACTCTGACCGTGTAGTCTTTATCGGCAAGTCCCTGGAGGCCATTTTGTCGTGATGGATAGTTACTCCATTTGCTCAATGGGAACTGCTTGGAATTAGATTACACTTTGGGGGAAGCTCAGTTAAACTGCGAAAATTCAACATTTCAAAGACAAGCAGAAGCCTGGGAGAAACTCTCCAGGGAACTCCAATAGGATCGAGTCTGCTTTGTGGGACCATGATTTTTTCAAAGTCAACAGCAGCTCCTTATGTGTGACCTGTAAGAAGCCCTGGAACTATTTTCTACAAAAATCACAACTACAGTTGGACAAAACGGAATCCAGGGGATCTGCGACTGTTGTAACTTCCAAACTAGTGAAGAATGACAAAATCTCTGACTGAAACCCTGCTTACAGTTTTGACAAAGATAAAACCAACTAGTCTCCCTCGGGATTAGGGAGAGAGAGAGAGAGAGAGAGAGAGAGAGAGACAGAGAACTGAGGGTGGTTTAGCCTGAGCGTCACCGCGCTTCAGGAGAGAGGAATGGTACAGAAAATGAGCCCACACTGTTCTCATTGCTCATCTTCGCGAACACGCCAGCCAACCAACTGAGCTAACCCACCTCTCTCGGTTTGAGACACCCTTTGCAAGAAACCATCAACTATTCAACTGCAGAAGCCATCACAATGAATCTGACAATGAGAGTTCACTTCTTTATTTCAGCCCGAAGGATCCCAAGCAGCAGACCCCAGGGGTATACACGAGGCACCCAGGGGTATACACGAGGCACCCAGGGGTATACACGAGGCACTGGGACTATCATATTATCCTCAAAGCGACCTTATCCATGTTTGTTTCAATTGTAATGTCTGTACCTTTTCTTTTTACTGAATAATTAGCTCTTTGCTCGGATGGAACCTCATACAATCGCTTGCAATAAACTAATCTTTACCTGGTCTGAATGAAGACTTCACCGCTGGTCCAGTGTGAACTAGAATTGTATGGATGAGTTAAACGCAGCAAGAATATCTCGCAGTGCAGTGACCTACTGCAGACAGAATAGTGACTGGGTCTTCCACACACTGAGACTGCACAACCCCAACTATTCCTGACTTTACTCCCACACCCTGATCATCTATCATTCCAACAATTCCGGAACTCATCGTCACACTCGAAACCTTTCTCATTCCAATAAATTCTGGACTCAGACACAGACACTTGCGTAAACACACATACACACACACACACACGAATAGACACACACAACCTTGAATAGATATACATACCTTGAATAGACACACACACACTTCGATAGACACAGACACACACTTGTGTAAAAACACATACACACACGCCCCTCGCATCGACAATAAAACCGTTCTATAGACACACTCAGTGTAAAAAGTGAGGTCTGCAGATGCTGGAGATCAGAGCTGAAAATGTGTTGCTGGTTAAAGCACAGCAGGTCAGGCAGCATCCAAGGAACAGGAAATTCGACGTTTCGGGCCGGAGCCCTTCATCAGGAATGAGGAGAGGGTGCCAGGTAGGCTAAGATAAAAGGTTGGGAGGAGGGACTTGGGGGAGGGGCGATGGAGATGTGATAGGTGGAAGGAGGTCAAGGTGAGGGTGATAGGTCGGAGTGGGGTAGGGGCGGAGAGGTCAGGAAGAAGATTGCAGGTTAGGAAGGCGGTGCTGAGTTGGAGGGAATCGACTGAGACAAGGTGGGGGGGAGGGGAAATGAGGAAACTGGAGAAATCTGAGTTCATCCCTTGTGGTTGGAGGGTTCCCAGGCAGAAGATGAGGCGCTCTTCCTCCAACCGTTGTGTTGTTATGTTCTGGCGATGGAGGAGTCCAAGGACCTGCATGTCCTCGGTGGAGTGGGAGGGGGAGTTAAAGTGTTGAGCCACGGGGTGGTTGGGTTGGTTGGTCCGGGCGTCCCAGAGGTGTTCCCTGAAGCGTTCTGCAAGTAGGCGGCCTGTCTCCCCAATGTAGAGGAGGCCACATCGGGTGCAGCGGATGCAATAGATGATGTGTGTGGAGGTACAGGTGAACTTGTGGCGGATATGGAAGGATCCCTTGGGGCCTTGGAGAGAAGTAAGGGAGGAGGTGTGGACTCAAATTTTGCATTTCCTGCGGTTGCAGGGAAAGGTGCTGGGAGTGGAGGTTGTGATGGTGGGGGGTGTGGACCTAACGAGGGAGTCACCAAGGGAGTGGTCTTTGCGGAACGCTGATAGGGGAGGGGAGGGAAATATATTCCTGGTGGTAGGGTCCGTTTGGAGGTGGCGGAAAAGACGGCGGATGATAGGCTGTATACGGAGGTTGGTGGGGTGGTAGGTGAGAACCAGTGGGGTTCTGTCTTGGTGGCGGTTGGAGGGGCGGGGCTCAAGGGCAGAGGAGCGGGAAGTGGAGGAGATGCGGTGGAGGGCATCGTCGATCACATCTGGGGGGAATCTGCGGTCCTTGAAGAAGGAGGCCATCTGGGCTGTACGGTATTGGAACTGGTCCTCCTGGGAGCAGATGCGGCGGAGACGAAGGAATTGGGAATATGGGATGGCCTTTTTAAAGGGGGCAGGGTGGGAGGAGGTGTAGTCCAGGTAGCTGTGGGAGTCAGTCGGTTTATAGAAGATGTCTGTGTTGAGTCAGTCGCCCAAGATAGAAATGGAAAGGTCGAGGAAGGGGAGGGAGGAGTCTGAGACAGTCCAGGTGAATTTGAGGTTGGGATGGAAGGTGTTGGTAAAGTTGATGAACTGTTCAACCTCCTCGTGGGAGCATGAGGCAGCGCCAATACAGTCATCGATGTAGCGGAGGGAAAGGTGGGGGGTGGTGCCAGTGTAGTTGTGGAAGATGGACTGTTCCACATATCCTACAAAGAGACAGGCATAGCTGGGGCCCATGCGGGTGCCCATGGCAACTCCTTTAGTTTGGAGGAAGTGGGAGGATTGGAAAGAGAAATTATTCAGGGTGAGGACCAGTTCAGTCAGTCGAAGGAGGGAGTCAGTGGAAGGGTACTGGTTGGTGCGGCGGGAAAGGAAGAAGCGGAGGGCTTTGAGTCATTCGTGATGGGGGATGGAGGTGTACAGGGACTGGATGTCCATCGTGAAGATAAGGCGTTGGGGACCGGGGAAGCGAAAATCATGGAGGAGGTGGAGGGCGTGGGTGGTGTCCCGAACGGAGGTGGGGAGTTCTTGGACAAAAGGGGGCAGAACCGTGTCGAGGTACGCGGAGATGAGTTCGGTGGGGCAGGAGCAGGCTGAGACAATGGGTCGGCCGGGGCAGTCAGGTTTGTGGATTTTGGGCAGGAGGTAGCAACGGGCGGTGCGGGGTTGTGGGACTGAGGTTGGAGGCGGTGGATGGGAGATCCCCTGAGGTGATGAGGTTATGGATGGTCAGGGAGATGATGGTTTGGTGGTGGGAGGTGGGGTCATGGTCAAGGGGGCAATAGGAGGAGGCGTCCGCGAGCTGGCGTTTGGCCTCAGCGGTATAATTTCGGTGCGCCAAACTACTAATGCGCCTCCCTTGTCTGCCGGTTTGATGGTGAGGTTGGAGTTGGAGCGGAGGGAGTGGAGGGCTGCACGTTGCCGGTTTGATGGTGAGGTTGGGGTTGGGGTTGGAGCGGAGGGAGTGGAGGGCTGCACGTTGCCGGTTTGATGGTGAGGTTGAGGTTGGGGTTGGCGCGGAGGGAGTGGAGGGCTGCACGTTGCCGGTTTGATGGTGAGGTTGTGGTTGGGGTTGGGGTTGGGGTTGGGGCGGAGGGAGTGGAGGGCTGCACGTTGCCGGTTTGATGGTGAGGTTGGGGTTGGGGTTGTGGTTGGGGTTGGGGTTGGGGTTGGAGTTGGGGTTGGAGCGGAGGGAGTGGAGGACTGCACGTTGCCGGTTTGATGGTGAGGTTGGGGTTGGGGTTGGTGTTGGGGTTGGAGCAGAGGGAGTGGAGGGCTGCACGTTGCCGGTTTGATGGTGAGGTTGGAGTTGGAGCAGAGGGAGTGGAGGGCTGCACGTTGCCGGTTTGATGGTGAGGTTGGAGTTGGGGTTGGAGCGGAGGGAGTGGAGGGCTGCACGTTGCCGGTTTGATGGTGAGGTTGGGGTTGGGGTTGGGGTTGGAGCGGAGGGAGTGGAGGGCTGCACGTTGCCGGTTTGATGGTGAGGTTGAGGTTGGGGTTGGAGCGGAGGGAGTGGAGGGCTGCACGTTGCCGGTTTGATGGTGAGGTTGAGGTTGGGGTTGGAGCGGAGGGAGTGGAGGGCTGCACGTTGCCGGTTTGATGGTGAGGTTGGGGTTGGGGTTGGAGCGGAGGGAGTGGAGGGCTGCACGTTGCCGGTTTGATGGTGAGGTTGGGGTTGGGGTTGGGGTTGGAGCGGAGGGAGTGGAGGGCTGCACGTTGCCGGTTTGATGGTGAGGTTGGGGTTGGGGTTGGAGTTGGAGCAGAGGGAGTGGAGGGCTGCACGTTGCCGGTTTGATGGTGAGGTTGGGGTTGGGGTTGGGGTTGGGGTTGGAGCGGAGGGAGTGGAGGGCTGCACGTTGCCGGTTTGATGGTGAGGTTGGGGTTGGGGTTGGGGTTGGAGTTGGAGCGGAGGGAGTGGAGGGCTGCACGTTGCCGGTTTGATGGTGAGGTTGGGGTTGGGGTTGGGGCGGAGGGAGTGGAGGGCTGCACGTTGCCGGTTTGATGGTGAGGTTGGGGTTGGGGTTGGGGTTGGGGTTGGAGCGGAGGGAGTGGAGGGCTGCACATTGCCGGTTTGATGGTGAGGTTGGGGTTGGGGTTGGAGCGGAGGGAGTGGAGGGCTGCACGTTGCCGGTTTGATGGTGAGGTTGAGGTTGGGGTTGGAGCGGAGGGAGTGGAGGGCTGCACGTTGCCGGTTTGATGGTGAGGTTGAGGTTGGGGTTGGGGTTGGGGTTGGGGCGGAGGGAGTGGAGGGCTGCACGTTGCCGGTTTGATGGTGAGGTTGGGGTTGGGGTTGAGGTTGGGGTTGGGGTTGGGGTTGGAGTTGGGGTTGGAGCGGAGGGAGTGGAGGACTGCACGTTGCCGGTTTGATGGTGAGGTTGGGGTTGGGGTTGGTGTTGGGGTTGGAGCAGAGGGAGTGGAGGGCTGCACGTTGCCGGTTTGATGGTGAGGTTGGAGTTGGAGCAGAGGGAGTGGAGGGCTGCACGTTGCCGGTTTGATGGTGAGGTTGGAGTTGGGGTTGGAGCGGAGGGAGTGGAGGGCTGCACGTTGCCGGTTTGATGGTGAGGTTGGGGTTGGGGTTGGGGTTGGAGCGGAGGGAGTGGAGGGCTGCACGTTGCCGGTTTGATGGTGAGGTTGAGGTTGGGGTTGGAGCGGAGGGAGTGGAGGGCTGCACGTTGCCGGTTTGATGGTGAGGTTGAGGTTGGGGTTGGAGCGGAGGGAGTGGAGGGCTGCACGTTGCCGGTTTGATGGTGAGGTTGGGGTTGGGGTTGGAGCGGAGGGAGTGGAGGGCTGCACGTTGCCGGTTTGATGGTGAGGTTGGGGTTGGGGTTGGGGTTGGAGCGGAGGGAGTGGAGGGCTGCACGTTGCCGGTTTGATGGTGAGGTTGGGGTTGGGGTTGGAGTTGGAGCAGAGGGAGTGGAGGGCTGCACGTTGCCGGTTTGATGGTGAGGTTGGGGTTGGGGTTGGGGTTGGGGTTGGAGCGGAGGGAGTGGAGGGCTGCACGTTGCCGGTTTGATGGTGAGGTTGGGGTTGGGGTTGGGGTTGGAGTTGGAGCGGAGGGAGTGGAGGGCTGCACGTTGCCGGTTTGATGGTGAGGTTGGGGTTGGGGTTGGGGTTGGGGTTGGAGCGGAGGGAGTGGAGGGCTGCACGTTGCCGGTTTGATGGTGAGGTTGGGGTTGGGGTTGGGGTTGGGGTTGGGGCGGAGGGAGTGGAGGGCTGCACGTTGCCGGTTTGATGGTGAGGTTGGGGTTGGGGTTGGGGTTGGGGTTGGAGCGGAGGGAGTGGAGGGCTGCACATTGCCGGTTTGATGGTGAGGTTGGGGTTGGGGTTGGAGCGGAGGGAGTGGAGGGCTGCACATTGCCGGTTTGATGGTGAGGTTGGGGTTGGGGTTGGAGCGGAGGGAGTGGAGGGCTGCACGTTGCCGGTTTGATGGTGAGGTTAGGGTTGGGGTTGGAGCGGAGGGAGTGGAGGGCTGCACGTTGCCGGTTTGATGGTGAGGTTGGGGTTGGGGTTGGGGTTGGGGCGGTGCCCTACCCCAGCTCAGGACAACACTCTCTCACAAACCTGTAAAGGACCTCTACTGTTCTTCATCTACAGAAGCATCCACACACTAAACAAACAGTTCTTCCCAGCCATATCAGAAATTAAAGACAGTAAGTACCGAAAACTTTCATCTACTCACCCCCACACTCTGGGTTCCTCAACTCTTCCAGAATCTTCCATCAGCCTCTGCAATCTATCGCGCGCCATTAACCACGCGGCCGCTACAGCGCGCGGCACCAACCGCCACCGCCGACCGTGACGTCACTTCCGCCCCACCGACCTCGCAGCCTCCGCAATCGCCACACAGACTACCGCTTCCACGATCGCCAGGAAGATCGCTGACGGACTCGCGACTACCGGGAATGACAACGGCTCTTTTGTCGCCACAACCACTTCCGCCCCTTCAGTTGCCGTCGCCACAACCACTTCCGCCCCTTCAGTTGCCGTCGCCGCAGCCACTTCCGCCCCCACTGACATCACTAACCTGCACGTCCACAACGACTCAGGTTTCTCTGCCCCCGCGCCGACTTTCATCACCGCGCGTCACCCTGCCCCCACGCCGAATTTCGTCACCGCGCGTAACCCCGCCCTCACGCCGACTTTCATCGTCACGGGTAACCCCGCCCTCACGCCGACTTTCATCATCACGGCTAACCCCGCCCCCACGCTTATTCCGTCACGACGCATGGCCCCGCCCCCACACTTGACCCCGCCCTCACACCGGGGAACGTCACCACGTCTCACCCCGCCCCTACGTCGATCTCTGTCCCCGCCCCCACTCCCAGCTCCAGTCCCACCCCAGGTCCTAGCTCCCAGCCTTGCCGGATCTTCACCATCCCTCCAGACCTCCCCCTCTCTGAGGATGAAAGATCAGTCCCTCAGCAGAGGCCTCACCTTCATTCCCCTACGCCCTCAGATCAATGAGTTCAACACGCGGCTAGATATCGAACAATTCTTCCGCCGCCTTCGCCTCCGTGCCTACTTTCACAACCAAGACTCCCGCCCGCCCTCTGACGACCCCTTCTCCCGCCTCCAACACACCCCATCCACCTGGACACCCCGTGCTGGCCTCCTACCCGCCCTCGATCTATTTATAGCCAACTGCCGCCGTGATATTAACCGACTCGACCTGTCCACCCCTCTTACCTACTCCAACCTCTCACCCTCGGAACGTGCAGCCCTCCACTCCCTCCGCTCCAATCCCAACCTCACCATCAAACCGTCAGACAAGGGAGGCGCGGTAGTAGTTTGGCGCACCGACCTTTATACCGCTGAGGCCAAACGCCAGCTCGCGGACGCCTCCTCCTATTGCCCCCTTGACCATGACCCCACCTCCCACCACCAAACCATCATCTCCCAGACCATCCATAACCTCACCACCTCAGGGGATCTCCCATCCACCGCCTCCAACCTCATAGTCCCACAACCCCGCACCGCCCGTTTCTACCTCCTGCCCAAAATCCACAAACCTGCCTGCCCCGGCCGACCCATTGTCTCAGCCTGCTCCTGCCCCACCGAACTCATCTCTGCATACCTCGACATGGTCCTGTCCCCCTTAGTCCAAGAACTCCCTACCTACGTTCGGGACACCACCCACGCCCTCCACCTCCTCCAGGATTTTCGCTTCCCCGGTCCCCAACGCCTTATCTTCACGATGGAAATCCAGTCCCTGTACACCTCCATCCCCCATCACAAAGGACTCAAAGCCCTCCGCTTCTTCCTTTCCCGCCGCACCAACCAGTACCCTTCCACTGACACCCTCCTTCGACTGACTGAACTGGTCCTCACCCTGAATAACTTCTCTTTCCAATCCTCCCACTTCCTCCAAACTAAAGGAGTTGCCATGGGCACCCGCATGGGCCCCAGCTATGCCTGTCTCTTTGTAGGATATGTGGAACAGTCCATCTTCCACAACTACACTGGCACCACCCCCCACCTTTCCCTCCGCTACATCGATGACTGTATCGGCACTGCCTCGTGCTCCCACGAGGAGGTTGAACAGTTCATCAACTTTACCAACACCTTCCATCCCGACCTCAAATTCACCTGGACTGTCTCAGACTCCTCCCTCCCCTTCCTAGACCTTTCCATTTCTATCTCGGGCAACTGACTCAACAGAGACATCTACTATAAACCGACTGACTCCCACAGCTACCTGGACTACACCTCCTCCCACCCTGCCCCCCTGTAAAAACGCCATCCCATATTCCCAATTCCTTCATCTCTGCCACATCTGCTCCCAGGAGGACCTGTTCCAATACCGTACAGCCCAGTCGATCCCCTCAAACTCAGCACCGCCCTCGTAACCTGCAATCTTCTTCCTGACCTCTCCGCCCCCACCCCACTCTGGCCTATCACCCTCACCTTGACCTCCTTCCACCTATCACATCTCCATCACCCCTCCCCCAAGTCCCTCTTCCCTACCTTTTATCTTAGCCTACCTGGCACCCTCTCCTCATTCCTGATGAAGGGCTCTGGCCCAAAACGTCGAATTTCCTGTTCCTTGGATGCTGCCTGACCTGCTGTGCTTTAACCAGCAACACATTTTCTGTATAGACACACACACATTTTTGTGTAAAAACACATACACACATTCTATAGTCACTCACGCACACCCTTGAATAGACACACACACTTTTATAGACACACACACCCTTGCACCTGGACACCCCATCCACCTGGACGCCTCTCCCAGATGGACACCCATCCAAAACCCCCCCCCCATCCACCTGGACACCCCTCCAACACACCCCACCCACCTGGGCACCCCATCCACCTGGAGAACCGTCCACCTGGGCACCCCTCCAACACCCCCCACCCACCTTGACACTGCATCCACCTGGACACCCCACCCACCTGGGCACCCCTCCGGCCTGGACACTCTGTCCAACTGGACACACCTCCAACACCCCCACCCACCGGGACACCCCACCCACCGGGACACCACATCCACCGGGACACCCCACCCACCGGGACACCCCACCCACCTGGGCACCCCACCCACCGGGACACCCCACCCACCGGGACACCCCATCCACCGGGACACCCCACCCACCGGGACACCCCATCCACCTGAGCACCCCACCCACCGGGACACCCCACCCACCGGGACACCCCACCCACCTGGGCACCCCTCCAACACAGTACTGAGGGAGTGCTGCACTGTCAGAGGGTCAGTACAGAGGGAAGGCCAAACTGACAGCTCCCCCCTAACCCCACACTCTGACACACAGCCCCCCCACCCCCACACTCTGACACACAGCTCCCCCACCCCCACACTCTGACTGACAGCTCCCCCCTAACCCCACACTCTGACACACAGCCCCCCCACCCACACACTCTGACACACAACCCCCCCCACCCCCACACTCTGACACACAGCCCCCCCCCCCACTCTGACTGACAGCTCCCCCTCCCTGTCAGTCTCTGTGTCCCCCCCCCTCGGTGTAATGTGAGGAGACACTGTGATACAGGCGAACAATTGGTACAATTCCCTGCTGCTGGAATTCCACCCCCCGGATACCCCTCCCCTCCTCACTGTGGGGTGGGCTGTCTGTGGGGTAGTGGGGGATGTGGGCTGTGTCCTGGTCCCCTCCATCCCCTTTAACCAGCCATCCCCCAGCCTGAGGGTCTCACACTGTCCCCGGGGTAGGGGTATACCAGGCAGGGGGGCCAAGTGGTTGTGTGAAATGGGAGAGGAGGCTGGGGAAGGGGAGCAGCAGGAGCACTCATCCATTCACTGGGGTGTTTATTAATTCAGTCAAAGGGCAGCCCGATCAGAGAGAGAGACCCAGAGAGAGCAAGAGGGAGAGAGAGAGAGAGCTGTAGTCTGGGGACACACACACACAGAGGGAGAGACAGAGAGGGAGAGACCCAGAGAGAGAGAGAGAGAGAGAGAGAGGAGAGAGAGAGGAGAGAGAGAGAGAGCTGTAGTCTGGACACACACACACACACACACACACACACGGAGAGACAGAGAGGAAGAGACCCAGAAAGAGAGAGAGAGATACACACAGACAGTGAGAGAGACAGACAGACACACAGACAGAGGAAGAGACACACAAAGTGAGAAACACAGACAGAGAGACAAACATAAACACAGAGAGAGAAACACACAGACACATACATCAATACAGGGACAGAGATAGACACACACAGACAGTGACACAGACAGAGACAGACACAAACATAAACACTGGGACACACTGGGGGCTGGGGGCTCTCCGTCACCAGCTTTTGAGCGAGGAGCAAGTGGTTTTCTCTGTGTTTGCTGAGCTGCAGGGTGTCTGTGTGTGTCTGTGTGTCTGTGTGTCTGTGTGTGTGTGTGAGTGTGTGTGTGTGTGTGTCTGTGTGTGTGTGAGTCTCTGTGTGTCTGTGTGTGTGTGTGTCTGTCTGTGTGTGTGTGTCTGTGTGTGTCTGTGTGTGTGTGTCTGTCTGTGTGTCTGTGTCTGTGTGTGTGTCTGTGTGTGTGTGTGTCTGTGTGTCTGTGTGTGTGTGTCTGTGTGTGTGTGTGTGTGTGTGTGTCTCTGTGTGTCTGTGTGTGTCTGTGTGCGTGTGTCTGTCTGTGTGTCTGTGTGTGTGTGTGTCTGTCTGTGTGTGTGTGTGTCTGTGTGTGTGTGTGTGTGTCTGTGTGTGTGTGTGTCTCTGTGTGTCTGTGTGCGTGTGTCTGTCTGTGTGTCTGTGTGTGTGTGTGTGTCTGTCTGTGTGTGTGTGTGTGTGTGCCCACTCCCCTGACCCCTGGGCGAAGGCACCGGTACCGGGAGAGGCTCCGGAATGACGGTGGTGCCTGGGGAGAGCACGGCCCGGTATTACTCGGTGGTTTGGGATCAGCAGAACCAGCACGGCCGCTGGAGAGCCTACAGTGCGGCAGTGTGTCAGCACATGGAGAGGGACAGGGAGGGGGAGAGGGACAGGGAGGGGGAGAGGGAGGGGGAGAGGGAGAGGGAGAGGGAGGGGGAGAGGGAGAGGGAGGGGGACAGGGACAGGGACAGGGAGGGGGAGGGGGAGGGGGAGGGGCACGGGGACAGGGACCGGGACAGGGACCGGGACAGGGAGGGGGAGGGGGAGGGGGAGAGGGGGAGAGGGAGAGGGGGAGGGGGAGAGGGGGAGGGGGAGAGGGGGAGGGGGAGGGGGAGAGGGAGAGGGAGAGGAACAGGGACCGGGAGAGGGACAGGGACCGGGAGAGGGAGGGGGAGAGGGAGAGGGAGGGGGAGAGGGAGAGGGAGAGGGAGAGGGAGGAGGAGGGGGAGGGGGAGGGGGAGGGGGAGAGGGAGAGGGAGGGGGAGAGGGAGAGGGAGGGATGGAGAGAGGAGGGGGAGGGGCAGGGGAGGGGGAAGGAGAGGGGGAGAGGGGGAGAGGGGGAGAGGGGGAGGGAGAGGGAAACACAGACACTCTCACCCCCACACACACACCTCCCTCGCCCCACACACACACCTCCCTCCCCCCCAACACACACCTCCCCCCCCACACACACACCTCCCTCCCCCCCCACACACACCTCCCTCGCCCCACACACACACCTCCCTCCCCCCCAACACACACCTCCCCCACACACACACCTCCCTCGCCCCACACACACACCTCCCTCCCCCCCAACACACCTCCCCCCCCACACACACACCTCCCTCGCCCCACACACACACACCTCCCCCCACACACACACACCTCCCTCGCCCCACACACACACTCCCCCCACACACACACACCTCCCTCGCCCACACACACACCTCCCCCCCCCAACACACACCTCCCCCCCCCCACACCCCCTCGCCCACACACACACCTCCCTCCCCCCCAACACACACCTCCCCCCCACACACACACCTCCCTCGCCCCACCACACACCTCCCTCCCCCCAACACACACCTCCCCCCACACACACACACCTCCCTCGCCCCACACACACACCTCCCTCCCCCCAACACACACCTCCCTCCCCCAACACACACACCTCCCTCCCCCCCAACACACACCTCCCCCCACGCACACACACCTCCCTCCCCCACACACACACCTCCCTCCCCCCCAACACACACCTCCCTCCCCCAACACACACACCTCCCTCCCCCAACACACACACCTCCCTCCCCCCAACACACACCTCCCTCCTCCCAACACACACCTCCCTCCCCCCAACACACACACCTCCCTCCCCCCAACACACACACCTCCCTCCCCCCTCACACACACACCTCCCCCTCACACACACACACCTCCCCCCTCTCACACACACACCTCCCCCCTCACACACACACACACCTCCCCCCTACACACACACACCTCCCTCCCCCGACACACACACCTCCCTCACCCCCCCACACATACACCCCCTCACCCCCACACACACCCCTCCCTCCCCCCCACACACCTCCCTCCCCCCACACACACACCTCCCTCCCCCCACACACACACCTCCCTCCCCCCACACACACCTCCCTCCCTCCACACACACACACACACACTTCCCTCCCCCCCAACACACACCTCCCTCCTCCCCCACACACACTTCCCTCCCCCCACACACACACCTCCCTCCCCCCACACACACACCTCCCTCCCCCCCAACACACACCTCCCTCCCCCCACACACACACCTCCCTCCCCCCAACACACACACCTCCCTCCCCCCTCACACACACACCTCCCCCTCACACACACACACCTCCCCCCTCTCACACACACACCCTCCCCCTCACACACACACACACCTCCCCCCTACACACACACACCTCCCTCCCCCGACACACACACCTCCCTCACCCCCCCACACATACACCCCCTCACCCCCACACACACCCCTCCCTCCCCCCCCACACACCTCCCTCCCCCCACACACACACCTCCCTCCCCCCACACACACACCTCCCTCCCCCCACACACACCTCCCTCCCTCCACACACACACACACACACTTCCCTCCCCCCCAACACACACCTCCCTCCTCCCCCACACACACTTCCCTCCCTCCACACACACACACACACACTTCCCTCACCCCCCACACACACCTCCCTCCCCCCACACACACACCTCCCTGCCCCCTCACATACACACCTCCCTCCCCCCCACATACACACCTCCCTCCCCCCCACACACACCTCCCTCCCCCCACACACACACCTCCCTCCCCCCCCACAAACACACACCTACCTCCCCCCCACAAACACACACCTACCTCCCCCCCACACACAAACACACCTCCCTCCCCCCCCACACACACACACCTCCCTCCCCCAACATAGACACACCTCCCTCCCCCCACTCACACACACATACCTTCTCCCTCTCGTGTAACACACACACAGAGCCCCATTCCCCTTCTCCCTCTAGTGTAACACACGCACGCGCGCACACACACACACACACACACACACACACACAGAGCCCTGGTCCCCTCCTACCTGCTGACATCCCTCAGTGATGTAGTGAAATATCACTCAACACTAGGTTATAGAGCAATACGTTTATTTGGGAGCACTAGCTTTCAAAGCGTTGCTCCTTCATTAGGTGGTTGTGGGAATAAGGTTATTTCCTGATTGATGTTGTCTAAGGACCGGTTCCAGACAGGGCATGATTGTACAGCGTTTGAGGGAGAGCTGCTGGAGGGTGTGATGTTGGGTCAGTGCTGGGCCTCCCTGTGTTAGCGACGTGGGTTTCCTTGCCTTGATCGAGATGTCTATCACGGGAATGCAGTTCCTGAGGAGGCTGACAGGGCCTCGGCCTGCCCTGCTGAGGCCTGTTGGAGCACACACAATGCCAGCTCCCTGCTCATTGTCCTGAAGGGTCACTTCGTGCTGAGTTTACAGTGAGCCAGCTGCAGAGGTCGGGGAGGGGGTGGGGAGAGGGTCACCACAGAGTCAGGAGTGCCACCTATCACTGCTGGGGACTGTTCACGGAGCAGGACAGGCCCAGGCCATAATCTTGGCCTACCGCTGACTTAAGCCTGATCACACCCCAGTGTGGTATGGGGGCTCCCTGACACACTGTGCAGGAGAGGCCCAGGCTGTAATCTCGGCCTAGCGCTGACTTAAGCCTGATCACACCCCACTATAGTATGGGCGGCCCCCTGGCACACATAGCAGAAAAGTGCCAGGCTCGAATCCCAGCCTTGTGCTTACTTAAGCCTGATCCCACCCCAGTGTGGTGTGAGGGCCCCGATACACATGGCAGGAGAGGCCCAGGCTGTAATCTCGGCCTAGCGCTGAGTTAAGCCCAATCACACCCTGGTGTGATGTAGTTCCTAAGATGCGCGTCACACGCGCGCGCACACACACACACCCCTCAGGAAAAGCACAGGCTTCAAATTGGGCCTTTCCTGATCACACCCCAGTGTGGTACAGACTGAGGCCACACTGTGCAGGAGAGGCCCAGGCTCCAATCCCGGCCTAGCGCTGAATTAAGCCTGATCACAGCGCGGTGTGGTACAGGGCCCTCAGACAGACTCAGCAGACGAGGCGCAGGTTCCAGTCCCGGCCTGTCCTGACCACACCCTGGTGTGGCACTGAGCTCCTGCCTGGCTGCCTTTCTGTCAACCTGGAAGCCTTCCAGTGTGGGATGGAGACAGTTTGGCTCTGTCCATCCACGCCAGATCTCTGCAACTCCGTCTCCCTCACTCCCCCCTGCCACCCCCCAACCTGTAGCCCTGGAAACAGTCATTCTCCTTCATGTCATGTCCCAGTTTCCTTGCACTGTCTGTGATTAAAGCCAGCAACACCAGGCTCCCAGACAGAACATTCCAGATCCCCACCACTCACGGTGTGAAAAGGTGCTTCTCCTTGTCCCATCTTTGCCCCTTTCACCAATCACATCACATCTATGTGGGCTCGATTCCTGAGCCCCCCACCATGTCAACCGCTGTGACCCAGGGGAGTGTGCTCCGAGAGCTCATGGTTTTGAATGTCTGTGTTCGATCCTCTCCCTCAGTATTCCCTTCTTCAGCTTTTCACAATCCGATTTCTGGCACGGAGATCTTTCCTCCCTGAGTCTGCTCTTGTGTGTCCGTTACTATGTCAGTGTGTCTGCGTGTGTGTGTGTTTGTGTGTGTGTGTGTGTCTCTTACTGTGTGTGTATCTGTATGTCAGTGTGTGTGTCTGCGTGTCAGTGTGTGTGTCTGGTACTGTGTGTGTATTTGTTATTGTGTGTGTCTGAGTGTGTCTGCGTGTCAGTGTGTATGTCTGTTGCTGTGTGTGTGTGTCTGTGAGTCAGTGTGTGTCTGGTACTGTGTCTGTGTCTGTTACTGTGTGTGTGTCTGCGTGTCAGTGTGTGTGTCTGTTACTGTGTGCGTGTCTGTTACTGTATGTGTGTCTGTGTGTCAGTGTGTGTGTCGTACTGTGTGTGTCAGTGTGTGTGTCTAATATTGTGTGTGTCTGTGTGTTATTGTGTGCATGTGAGAGTCACTGTGAGTGGGTGTGTGTGTGTGTGTGTGTGTGTGTATGTCACGGTGTGTGTGTGTGTCAGTGTGAGCGGGGGCGAGGGTGGGGATGTGTGAGGGCACTGTTTTATCACTGCCTGTGTCTTCTCTGCTGCTGCCCTCCCCCCTCCCCAGGAGCACTGAGTGGGTGCCCCAGACCCCTCTCCCAGCAGCCACTGAGTGGGAGACGTGGTTCCAGGAGGTGCCCCGTCAGCGCCTCCCCCAGGGTCAGTCAGGAACTGCGACACTGCGCTGGCCAGTCTCACACACACACACACACTCACACACTCACACACACACACACACACACTCACACTCTCACACACTCTCACACACACACACACACACACACTCACACTCTCACACACTCACACACACACACTCACACTCACACACACACTCACACACACACTCATACTCACACACTCACACACACACACTCGCGCACACTCACACACACACTCACACTCACACACACTCGCGCACACTCACACACACACTCACACACACACACTCACACTCACACACACTCACAAACACTCACACACAGTCACACACACACTC
Source organism: Hemiscyllium ocellatum (assembly GCF_020745735.1). Taxonomy (NCBI): domain Eukaryota; kingdom Metazoa; phylum Chordata; class Chondrichthyes; order Orectolobiformes; family Hemiscylliidae; genus Hemiscyllium; species Hemiscyllium ocellatum. The sequence goes on along the minus strand of NC_083440.1, from coordinate 11,753,377 downwards.
ACACACACTCACACAGTCACACACACTCACACACACTCACACTCACACACACACTCACACACACTCACACACACTCATACTCACACACACACACACTCACACACACACACACACACACACTCACACTCTCCAACTTTACAAACACAAGTCCCACGTGTGAGGAGAATAAATCCTTGTGAATCCGTCAGTGATGGAGACCGGGGGGAGGGGGAGGGAGTGACTGCACACGGGCCTGTTCCTGAGGCTGGGAATTGGTTGGGGAGTGGGAGGGGAGTGCAGGGGTGGGGGGCCGTAGAGCAAAATTTGGGGGAGGGAGGTCAAGGGTCACCATCCTCCCTTCATGGTCTCTGAATGGCAGGCGGTGTGACAGGGAGAGCCCGGAAAGTGGGAATGCTATGAGCTGGCTGTTCCCACGGTCTCGGACAGTGGGAGAGGAGAGGGAGGTGGGGGCGGTGAGGGATAGGATCAGGGGCTGGTGGCCAGGGGGGAGTCGATAGGGAATCCGTCAAACCTCTGAATAGAGATGGCAGAGGCTTTATGTAGATGTGGTGTGTGAGAGAGGGAGCAGGCCATCTGTGCTGGGAGGGAGGTGGGGGAGAGACAGAGCAGGCAGAGAGAGAGAGACGGGGACATACACAGACACAGACCTACAGGGAAAGGCAGAGAGCAAGAGATACACACACACACACACACAGACACACATACACACTCAGACACACACATACACACTCACACACTCACACACATTACGGTGTGAGAGAGAGAAGGGAGAGGTGAGGGAGAGCGAGGGAAAGGGGAGGTGGGAGAGAGAGAGAGAGGGAAGGGAGAGGTGGGGAAGAGAGAGAGAAGGGAGAGGTGGGAGAGAGAGAGGGAAGGGAGAGGTGGAGAAGAGAGAGAGAGAAGGGAGAGGTGGGGGAGAGGGGGAAGGGAGAGATGGGAGAGAGAGAGAGGGAGAGAGAGGGAGGGAGAGGTGGGGGAGAGACAGAGTGAGGGAGAGGTGGGGGAGGGAGAGAAGGGAGAGGTGGGGGAGAGAGAAGGGAGAGGTGGGGAGAGAGAGAGAGAGAGAAGGGAGAGGTGGGGAGAGAGAGAGAGAGAGAAGGGAGAGGTGGGGAGAGTGAGAGAAGGGAGAGGTGGGGGAGAGAGAGAGAGGGAAGGGAGAGGTGGGGGACAGAGGGAAGGGATAGGTGGGGAGAGAGGGAAGGGAGAGGTGGGGGAGAGAAAGAGAGAGGGAAGGGATAGGTGGGGGAGAGAGGGAAGGGAGAGGTGGGGGAGAGAAAGAGAGAGGGAAGGGATAGGTGGGGGAGAGAGAGAGAGGGAGAGGTGGGGGAGAGTGTGAAGGGATGGTGGGAGAGAGGAAGAGGTGGGGGAGAGAGAGAAAGCGAAGGAAGAGGTGGGTGAGAGCGAGGGAAGGGAAATGTGGGAGAGAGAGATTAGGAAGGGAGAGGTTGGGGTGACAGAGTGAGGGAAGGGAGAGGTGGAGAGAGAGAGAGAGAGAGAGAAAGAGAGGGAAGGGAGAGGGGAGAGTCTGAGGAAGGGATTGAGAGAAGAACAGTATAGAGAGAGAGGTTGTGGAGAGCTTTACTCTGTTTGTAGCCCTGAGCTGTGCCTGCCCTGGATGGTGAGGACGATGTAGAGCAAGCTTTACAAGCGGTTTGAGAACGTACAGGGATCTTTACACTGTTTCTGACCCGTGCAGTCCCAGGACTTGATGAACACAGCGTTGAGAGCTTTACCCTTCAATGCAAATGAGCAAAGGGAGTTTTACTCTGAGTCAGAGAGAGTAGAGGGAGCTTCACGTTCAGTGTGAGGGAGTATTGGGAGTTTGACGTTGTGTCCTTTGTGCCTGTTGGTGGCGGTGTGTCAGGATCAGTCGGATTTTGGGTGGAATGGCGCAGTTGATGTTACATCCTGACCTGTGTTGTGTGTTTGCCCCGCAGGGACCCTTCGGCCCGTCAGGAGGAATCTGTACGACTGCTCGTCGGCCCCGGGGGAAGGGTATCGTGTGGGAGTGGCAGAGCGACAGTGGGGTGTGGACCCCCTACGACATGGCTCTCTCGGTGGCCATCCAGGCTGCCCATGAGGGTGGCCATCCCTGGGTTGACCTGAGCGCAGCCGGCCTCCCCTACGGGCTGGACTTGACCGGCATGTGCCAGATCAACCGCCTGACCCAGCGGCGCCGCAGAGTCCGCCAGAGGCTGGGCTCGGCCTACCCGCTCTCGGTGCCCGGGCCCTGCCGCTTCCTTCCTCCGGCCATCCCCTCTCTCCCCAGGCCGGGCTCCGGCCCTCCCCCACCCCCTCCCCCTCGCTTTGGCCCTCTGTGTGGCTGCAGGCAGTGCCTCCTGGTGTCCAGCATCAAGGCCTCGCCGCCCGTCGCCCACGGCAACAGGGCCTACCCGGCAGGAGTGAGGCCTCCTCAGGCCCAACCTACCCGGGCCCTCACCGGCAAGAGCACGGGCGTGCGTTGCCCTGGCCCCCCGTCGACTCGAACCCTCCCGCCCAGGCCCCAGGCTGAGCCCCAGACCAAGGGCTCTCTCTCCGCGGCCCCCTCATCGTGTGTGACCACAGCAATGACCCCAAACACCATCACAACATCAGGCTTCCAGGAGCTGGCTGTCGCTCAGTCCCGGGCCCTCATCGCTTCAGGGTAAGGAACAGAGTCTCCATCATCAGCTCAGAAATATCATCACCACGGCAACCAGACAGCATCTGATAGGGGCAACGTACAAGGAGATTTACTCTGTATCTAACCCCGTGCTGTCCCTGTCCTGGGAGAGTTTAATAGGAACATTGCAGAGGGAGATTTACTCTGTATCTAACCCCGTGCTGTCCCTGTCCTGGGAGTGTTTGATGGGGACAGTGCGGAGGGAGCTTGCTGCTCCGAATGTTGGGGTCATTCACTGCCGTGACCCTTCAGGATTCGGACAGTCAATGACCACAGGGGTGGGGAAGGTGGGAAAGTGGACGTGGGGAATGTCGGAGCGGCCATGATCAGTGGGGCAGGCCTGAGGGGGCGAATGGCCTTATCTTGCTCCCATTTGTGATGAGCCAGACATTGAGCAGGGTTAGTCTAGGAGCCGTTGGAATTGGGAAGAACGAGACCAGTCGGAAATGTGTAAATAGCAGGTGATAACGACCCAGTGGGCGTTAATGCTAACGTGTGTATGTCCCTCAGCGTTGCCGATCCAGGGTTGTTAAGGAGGCGTATAAATGCAGCTAAATGTGAGGTGATGCACTTTGGGAAGAGTTAACAGGAAGGCAGAGTACTGGGTGAACAGAAAGATTCTTGGTAGTGTGGATGTGCAGAGGGAATCCATGTATATAGATCCCTAAAAGTTGCCACCCAGGTTGACAGGGTTTGTGAGGAAGGCGCGTGGCGTCTTGGCTTTCATTCTGGGTAATCCAAGATGGAGGACGGGTAACATTTCTGACTGTAACAGGCTGTTCCTTTTTTGCAGTATTTTCGGTGTTGGAGGTGATTCCCTCGAATTCCAAGCCCGTTTTATATGCTGCTGCATTGTTTTGGGACTTTGGGGAGAAAAAAAGTCAAAACAACAGCACTTTTAAAGGGAGAAAGACAGATGAAGGAAGTGATGTCATGGTCTGTGAGGGAGGGAGAGGATGAAACCCACACTGCCAACTGACAGAGCGGTGAATCTGCGCAGTTGCTGCCTTTGCTGGACATCGGAGTATGTCTAGGAAAACTTAACAAACACCGAGATTCACAATTAATCCTGGAGGAATCTATTTGGGAGAAACAGATAAGTGAACAGTTTTAAGTGTCACCTTGCTGCTGGCACCGAGGGAGGTGAAGAGTAGAATGGGTTCATTCTTGATAATATCTTTTTATTGAGATCTGTCTCTTGATTAAATTTTTAAATAAAGACCGTAAGTATTAATTTAACCTGGGGCAGAGAGGAATAAGACAGTGCTATTTTCTGGGTCTGTTAGACTGAAAGAAGCAAAAATGGCCTTTAGTAGAGTGATATGCCGATTCTTGTTGGATGTGGGAATTTAGGGAGCGTTTAGGAGGATTATATCTGCAATAAATGCCATTGGTTGCGAATTCCATCAGATCGAATGGATCAGTTGGAGTGTCAGTTAGAGGCAATGAGGAATTTACAAGAGCAAGGGGATGTGATGGCTGGCAGTTACAGGAAGAGGGGGAAAGTCTCAGATACAGTCACACAGATGGGTTAACTCCAGGAAAGGTTAGAGAGTTAGGCAGCTAGTGCAGGAGTCTTCTGTGGCTATCCCCATTTCAAACAACTATGCTGACTTGGAAAATGTAGGGGGTGATGGATTCTCAGGGAAACGTAGCATGAACAGCCAGGTTTCTGGTATTGAGACTGGCTGTAATGTAATGAGCAGTATGTCTGGTTCTAAGAGATCAATTGTGTTAGGGGACTCTCTAGTTTGAGGTACAGACAGACGTTTCTGTGGCCAGCAGAGAAAAAGCAGAATGGTGTGTTGTTTCCCTGGTGCCAGGATCAAGGATGTCCCAGAGAGGGTGCAGAATGTCCTCACGGGGGAGAGGGGCCAGCAAGAGATTATCGTCCACATTGGACTCAATGACATTGGAAGGGAAAAGTTTGAGATTCTGAAGAGAGATTACAGAGAGTTAGGCAGGAATTTAAAAACGAGGTCCTCAAAAGTAGTAATATCTGGATTACTTCCAGTGCTACGAGCTAGTGAGGGCAGGAATAGGAGGATAGAGCAGATGAATGCCTGGCCGAGGAGCTGGTGTATGGGAGAAGGACTCACATTTTTGGATCATTGGAATCTCATTTGCGGTAGAAGTGACCTGTACAAGAAGGACGGATTGCACCTAAGTTGGAAGGGGACTGGCAGGCAAATTTGCTAGAGCTGCTCAGGAGGATTTAAACTAGTAAGGTGGGGGGAAGGGGTGGGACCCAGGGAGATAGTGAGGGAAGAGATCGATCTGAGACGGGTACAGCTGGAACAGAAGTCAGTCAAAACAGTCAGGGCAGGCAGGGACAAGGTAGGACTAATAAATTAAACTGCATTTATTTCAATGCCAGGGGCCTAACAGGGAAGGCAGATGAACTCAGGACATGGTTAGGAACATGGGACTGGGATATCATAGCAATTACAGAAACATGGCTCAGGGATGGACAGGACTGGCAGCTTAATGTTCCAGGATACAAATACTACAGGAAGAATAGAAAGGGAGGCAAGAGAGGAGGGGGAGTGACATTTTTGATAAGGGATAGCATTACAGCTGTGCTGAGGGAGGATATTCCCAGAAATACATCCAGGGAAGTTATTTGGGTGGAACTGAGAAATAAAAAAGGGATGATCACCTTATTGGGATTGTATTATAGACCCCCCAATAGTCAGAGGGAAATTGAGAAACAAACTTGTCAGGAGATCTCAGCTATCTGTAAGAATAATAGGGTAGTAATGGTAGGGGATTTTAACTTTCCAAACGTAGACTGGGATGGCCATAGTGTTAAAGGTTTAGATGGAGAGGAATTTGTTAAGCATGTACAAGATAATTTTCTGATTCAGTATGTGGATGTTCCTATTAGAGAAGGTGCAAAACTTGACCTACTCTTGGGAAATAAGGCAGGACAGGTGACTGAGGTGTCAGTGGGGGAGCACTTTGGGGCCAGCGACCATAATTCTACTAGTTTTGAACTAGTATAGGATAGAGCAGATCTAAAAGTTGAAGTTCTAAATTGGAGAAAGGCCAATTTTGACGGTATTAGGCAAGAACTTTCGAAAGCTGATTGGAGGCAGATGTTCACAGGCAAAGGGACGGCTGGAAAATGGGAAGCCTTCAGAAATGAGATAATGAGAATCCAGAGAAAGTATATTCCTGTCAGGGTGGAAGGGAAGGATCGTAAGTATAGGGAATGCTGGATGACTAAAAGAAAATGAGTGTTTGGTTAAGAAAAAGAAGGAAGCATATGTCAGGTATAGACAGGATAGATCGAGTGAATCCTTAGAAGAGTAGAAAGAGAGTAGGAGTATATGTAAGAGGGTAATCAGGAGGGCAAAGTACATTCAGAACAAAAGGGTAACGAGGGAGAGAATAGGGCCCCTAAAAGATCAGTAAGGTGGCCTTTGTGTGGAGCCACAGAAAATGGGGGTTGGTGGGGGTGGAGATACTAAATGAATATTTTGCATCAGTATTAACTGTGGAAAAGGATATGGAAGATATAGACTGTAGCAAAATAGATGGTGATATCTTGCAAAATGTCCAGATTATAAAGGAGAGAGTGCTGGATGTCTTGAAATGGTTAAAGGTGGATAAATCCCCAGGACCTGATCAGGTGTACCTGAGAACTCTGTGGAAAGCTAGAGACGTGATTGCTGGGCCTCTTGCTGAGATATTTGTATCATCGATAGTCACAGGTGAGGTGCTGGAAGACTGGAGATTGGCAAACGTGGTGCCACTGTTTAAGAAGGGCGGTAAAGACAAGCCAAGGAACTATAGACCGGTGAGCCTGACCTCGGTGGAGGGCAAGTTGTTGGAGGGAATCCTGAGGGACAGGATGTACATGTATTTGGAAAGGCAAGGACTGATTCGGGATAGTCAGCATGGCTTTGTGTGTGGGAAATCATGTCTCACCAACTTGATGTGCACACGGGAGGTACAGTCAGTAAATTTGCAGATGATACCAAAATTGGAGGTGCAGTGGACAGTGAAGATGGTTACCTCAGATTACAACAGGATCTGGACCAGATGGGCTGAGAAGTGGCAGATGGAGTTTAATTCAGATAAATGCGAGGTGCTGCATTTTGGGAAAGCAAATCTTAGCAGGACTTGTACACTTAATGGTAAGGTCCGAGGGAGTGTTGCTGAACAAAGAGACTTTGGAGTGCAGGTTCATAGCTCCTTGAAAGTGGAGTCACAGGTAGATAGGATAGTGAAGAAGGCGTTTGGTATGCTTTCCTTTATTCGTCAGAGTATTGAGTACAGGAGTTGGGAGGTCATGTTGCGACTGTACAGGACATTGGTTAGGCCACTGTTGGAATATTGTGTGCAATTCTGGTCTCCTTCCTATCGGAAAGATGTTGTGAAACTTGGAAGGCTTCAGAAAAGATTTACAAGGATGTTGCCAGGGTTGGAGTGTTTCAGCTATAGGGACAGGCTGAACAGGTTTTCACTGGAGTGTCGGAGGCTGAGGGGTGATCTTGTAGAGGTTTACAAAATTATGAGGGGCATGGATAGGATAAATAGACAAAGACTTTTAAGTGACCAAATCTACTCATACTCCTCAAGATCATAGAATCCCTACAGGCCTTCGGCCCAGCAAACCCACACCGACTCCCCGAATGGTATCCCACCCAGACCCATTCCCGTATTACTCGACATTACCTCCTGACTAATGCACCTAACCTACACATCCCTGAACACTATGGGGAATTTGGCGCTGTTGTTCGGTGACATTCCTTTGCGTAACGTAACTGAAACTAATCCCTCCTTCCCTTAACTGGGGAACCGCCCACTGAGGGAGTGCGCAAAATGTCGTCTGTACAGGTAGGCCACGTTTCTGTTCTCCTCCATTTTGGATCGGAAATTAAATGATCATTTGCAGAGGGTTTCAAACAGACATTTACCAGGATGTTGCGGTAATTATCGCGAGAGTTTAGACGAGCTGGGGTTGGTTTTGTTAGTGTGTCAGAGGGAAGTGAGAAGTATTGTACATTCTGAAAGGTGACACGGTAGTTCAGTGTCTAGCTGTGCTGCCTGTTATAGGCCAGGCCTGACCCCCTCAAAATAGTTCAGAAAGTCAGCCTTAAAGTTCTCTTATATTGAAGGGAGATGGGAAGTGTGTGTACGGCTTTAAGCAACCACACCTTTTAAAATGCAAACAAAGGAAAAGCAGAACTTGGATTAACCGAACTACTCGATAAACTAAACTGACCCGACACCGCAACCTAACTCATTACGGTATATACTCGAGATGTAGTTGATCTCATGTAAAAGCCGACACCCTACTTTTGGCCAAAGTCTCTGGAATGTTCCACGTGTCTTGTGTGAAAGTTCTTCACAGGTAACAAATCAATGTTTGTGAGCCAGGCTGTGGGCTCCCCGGATCCACTCCGGCCTTGTGGTCTTCCAATTGTCCCACCCCTCTCTGGGTCCTCCAGTCCATTGGCAGCTCGGGAGGATTTAAACGAGTAAGGTGGTGGGGAGGATGGGGTGGGACCCAGGGAGATAGTGAGGGAAGAGATCGATCTGAGACGGGTACAGCTGGAACAGAAGTGAGTCAAAACAGTCAGGGCCGGCAGGGACAATATAGGACTAATAAATTAAACTGCGTTTATTTCAATGCCAGGGGCCTAACAGATGAACTCAGGGCACGGTTAGGAAGATGAACTCAGGGCACGGTTAGGAAGATGGGACTGGGATATAGTAGCAATTATAGAAACATGGCTCAGGGATGGGCAGGACTGGCAGCTTCATGTTCCAGGACACAAATACTACAGGAAGGGTAGAAAGGGAGGCAAGAGAGGAGGGGGAGTGACATTTTTGATAAGGGATAGCATTACAGCTGTGCTGAGGGAGGATATTCCCAGAAATACATCCAGGGAAGTTATTTGGGTGGAACTGAGAAATGAGAAAGGGATGATCACCTTATTGGGATGGTATTATTAACAGGTAGAAAGTGAGGACTGCAGATGCTGGAGATCAGAGCTGAAAAATTCATTCCTGAAGAAGGGGTCATGCCCGAAACGGCGATTCTCCTGCTCCTTGGATGCTGCCTGACCTGCTGCGCTTTTCCAGCAACATATTTTTCAGCTCTTGTATTATAGACCCCCCAATAGTCAGAGGGAAATTGAGAAACAAACTTGTAAGGAGATCTCAGCTATCTGTAAGAATAATCGGGTGGTTATGGTAGGGGTTTTTAACTTTCCAAACATCGACTGGGCCTGCCATAGTGTTAAAGGTTTAGATGGAGAGGAATTTCTTAAGTGCGTACAAGACAATTTTCTGATTCAGTATGTGGATGTACCTACTAGAGAAGGTGCAAAACTTGACCTACTCTTGGGAAGTAAGGCAGGGCAGGTGACTGAGGTGTCAGTGGGGGAGCACTTTGGGGCCAGCGACCATAATTCTATTTGTTTTAAAATAGTGATGGAAAAGGATAGACCTGATCTAAAAGTTGAAGTTCTAAATTGGAGAAAGGCCAATTTTGATGGTATTAGGCAAGAACTTTCGAAAGCTGACTGGGGCAGATGTTCACAGGTAAAGGGACGGCTGGAAAATGGGAACCTTCAGAAATGAGATAACGAGAATCCAGAGAAAGTATATTCCTGTCAGGGTGAAAGGGAAGGCTGGTAGCTATAGGGAATGCTGGATGGCTAAAATAAAATGAGTATTTGGTTCAGAAAAAGCAGGAAGCATATGTCAGGTATAGACAAGATAGATCGAATGAATCCTTAGAAGAGTATAAAGGAAGTAGGAGTATATGTAAGAGGGAAATCAGGAGGGCAAAATACATTCAGAACAAAAGGGTAACTAGGGAAAGACTAGGGCCCCTTAAAATCAGCAAGGCGGCCTTTGTGTGGAGCCACAGAAAATGGGGGAGCTGCTAAATGAATATTTTGCACCAGTATTTACTGTGGAAAAGGATATGGAAGATATAGACTGTAGGGAAATAGATGGTGATATCTAGCAAAATGTCCAGATTACAGAGGAGGAAGTGCTGGATGTCTTGAAACGGTTAAAGGTGGATAAATCCCCAGGTCCTGATCAGGTGTACCCGAGAACTCTGTGGGAAGCTAGGGAAGTGATTGCTGGTCCTCTTGCTGAGATATTTGTATCATCGATAGTCACAGGTGAGGTGCTGGAAGACTGGAGGTTGGCAAACGTGTTGCCACTGATTAAGAAGGGCGGTAAAGACAGGCCAGGGAACTATAGACCAGTGAGCCTGACCTCGGTGGTGGGTAAGTTGTTGGAGGGAATCCTGAGGGACAGGATGTACATGTATTTGGAAAGGCAAGGACTGATTAGGGATAGTCAACATGGCTTTGTGCGTGGGAAATCATGTCTCACAAACTTGATTGAGTTTGTTGAAGAATTAACAAAGAGGATTGATTAGGGTAGAGTGGTAACTGTCATCTATATGGACTTCAGTAAGGCGTTCAACAAGGTTCCCCATGGGAGACCGATTAGCAAGGTTAGATCTCATGGAATACAGGGAGAACTAGCCATTTGGATACAGAACTGGCTCAAAGGTAGAAGACAGAGGGTGGTGGTGGAGGGTTGTTTTTCAGACTGGGGTCCTGTGACCAGTGGAGTGCCACAAGGATTGGTGCTGGGTCCATTATTTTTCATCATTTACATAAATGATTTGGATGTGAGCATGAAAGGTACAGTTAGTAAGTTTGCAGATGACACCAAAATTGGAGGTGTAGTGGACAGCGAAGAGGGTTACCTCAGATTACAATGGGATCTTGATCAGATGGGCCAATGGGCTGAGAAGTGGCAGATATAGTTTAATTCAGATAAATACGAGGTGCTGCATTTTGGGAAAGCAAATCTTAGCAGGACTTATACACTTAATGGTAAGGTCCGAGGGAGTGTTGCTGAACAAAGAGACCTTGGAGTGCAGGTTCATAGCTCCTTGAAAGTGGAATCACAGGTAGATAGGATAGTGAAGGCAGCGTTTGGTATGCTTTCCTTTATTGGTCAGAGTATTGAATACAGGAGTTGGGAGGTCATGTTGCAGCTGTACAGGACATTGGTTAGGCCACTGTTGGAATACAGGGTGCAATTCTAGTCTCCTTCCTAACAGAAAGATGTTGTGAAACTTGGAAGGGTTCAGAAAAGATTTACAAGCATGTTACAGGGTTGGAGGATTTGAGCTACAGGGTGAGGCTGAACAGGCTGGGGCTGTTTTCCCTGGAGCGTCGGGTGCTGAGAGATGACCTTATAGAGGTTTATAAAATCATGAGGGGGCATGGATAGGATAAATAGACAAGGTCTATTCCCTGGGGTTGGGGGAGTCCAGAACAAGAGGGCATAGGTTTAGGGTGAGAGGGGAAAGATATAAAAGAGACCTAAGGGGCAATTTTTTCACACAGAGGGTGGTACGTGTATGGAATGAGTTGCCAGAGGAAGTGGTGGAGGCTGGTACAATTGCAACATTTAAGAGACATTTGGATGGGTCTATGAATAGGAAGGGGTTGGAGGGATATGGGCCGGGTGCTGGCAGGTGGGACTAGATTGGGTTGGGATATCTGGTCGGCATGGACGGGTTGGACCGAAGGGTCTGTTTCCGTGCTGAACACCTATATGACTCTAATTGCTCATAGTGTCCAGGGTTTGAAGGTTAGGGTAGATTGGCCATGCTGAATTGCCCCATAGTTTCCAGGGATGTGCAGGTTAGGGTGGAATGGCCATGCTAAATTGTCCCATAGTGCCCAGGGTTGTGCAGGTTAGGGTGGATTGGCCATACTAAATTGCCTATTGTGTCCAGGGATGTGCAGGTTCGTGTGGGGTAGCCATGGTAACTTGCCTGTAGTGTCTAGGGGTGTGAAGGTTAGGGTGGATTGACCATGTGCGGTGCAGGGTTACAGGGATGGGATCCTTGTTAATGGGTCAGTAGGGACTTGATGGTCAAATGACCAGTTTCCACACGATTGCGATTCTATGAGGCGTGGAGAGGGTGAATACTTGGATTCTTTTAATCGACTGGAAATGTGAAATACTTGGGAGCATAGGTTTAAGGTGAGAGATTGAATGTGGAAGGGAGAGATGTGAGTCGATTTGTTTGACACAGAGGATGGTCGGGACGTGGAACACACTGCCTGTGAGGGAGGGAGACGCAGATACAACATTCAGACATAGAGAGAATAGAGAGATAGGGACTGTGTGCAGACTGTTTGGAATGGTGTAATGGTCAGCACAGGGATGGGCTGAAGGGCCTGTTTTGTGTAAATGTTCCTATCCCTGCAGGAAATCCACAATGAAGATAAGTCAACGACACTGCTTCTGTGGGCAGAAACGTACAAGCAATTGACATCATTAGGAATGAAGGGAAACGAGTTTATCCAGTGAGTCATTTGCTGAAATTTAATGAAAAGGCAAGGCCTATCATGTTTGCTTTCGTAGAATTAGGCGTGATTTGCATTATAAGGTAGAAGATTTTCAAGGGGCCTGACAGGGGACATGGTTTGAGGTCATTTCCCTTCATGGGGCTATCAAGAGAGAAGGGCCATAGTTTCAAACAGTGGCTCTCCCGTTGAAGACAATGGGGAGAATGTCTCTCTCTCTCTGTCTGGTGGCCAGTGGGCTTGGGAGTTATCCCTTCGAACACAATCAGGGCTGAGTCGGAGTTTTGTTTGACGAGCAAGTCAAGGGTTACGGGAGACAGGGAGGAAAATGGTCTTGACGCGACATCGACAGAGCGCTCAATGTGACAGCCCTTCGGCCCTCGGTGTTGCGCCGCCCTGTCAAATTAATCATGAGCTCTGAGCCTAATGAGGAGCAGGATATGACCGAGCCTGAATGTCCTGGCTCTGTGACTATTTCAATATGATCCTCAGAGTTGTAGCCAGGTCTCTGACAGTGAGGATAAATCTCAATAGGCCTCTAGCTGCCCCAGTCATCATCCAGGGCTCACTGAGTACACGGAATCACAGAGAGGGACTCAGTCAATCTGGAGTCGGCTTGGAATTGGATTATTGCCAGCGAATGCTTGTTTCGTACGCAGCAAGTGAGTGAATCTTGGACCGTACATACTCGAGTCAGACTCTTATGGTTATATGTATGTGGCTGACGATTACTCAGCTCCTCCTTCTGAGGGACTGAAATTCACACCCGTCATAAATCCAGACAGTACCATGGGCAGAAGGCCAACTGATCTGTAAAGAAAGAGACTTAACAAAGGGTTACGGTAATTGGGAAAGCCTGATGGAGTTTGATATCAGTGAGAGGTACTTACATCAGGGACAGGAAACAGTCCAGGTTGCTTGACCATAGGCAGGGGGACGCGACGTTGACATGAGACCCACAATGCTGTGAGTACAGGTGATAATTCACTGGGACCTGTGTGAATGAGTGGGTCAGGCACATTGCCAACATCTGGATCCTAGTGCTGATCCATGAACATGCTGGGCCTGTGTGCTTACAGTTCCTGCTGCTCAGCCCAGCATTCAGATCCTCGTATTATCCATGAGCAGAAACCACCCAAACTTGAGACCTCTACACCCCTGCCTTCCCTCTGTAACCCCCTCCAGCCATTACACCGCTCCCTTCCCTCTGTAACCTCCTCCAGGCCCTACACCCCCTCCCTATCTCTGTAACCCCCTCCAGCCATTATATCCCTCCCTTCCCTCTGTAACCTCCTCCAGCCCCAACACTCCTCCCTATTTCTGTAACCTCCTCCAGCCCCTATACCCCTCCCCATCTCAGTAACTCCAACCAGCCCCTACACCCCCTCTCTTCCCTCTGTAACCTCCTCCAGTCCCTACATCCTTCCCTATCTCTGTAATCCCCTCCAGCCCCTTCACCCCCTCCCTATCTCTGTAACCCCCTTCAGCCCTTCCACTCCTCCCTATCTCTGTAAACCCCTCCAGCCCCTACATCCTTCCCTATCTCTGTAACCCCCTCCAGCCCCTCCCTATCTCTGTAACCTCCTCCAGCCCCTGCACCCCTCCCTATCTCTGTAAACCCCTCCAGCCCCTTCACCCCCTCCCTATCTCTGTAAACCCCTCCAGCCCCTACACCCCCTCCCTATCTCTGTAACCCCCTCCAGCCCCTACATCCTTCCCTAACTCTGTAACCCGCTCCAGCCCCTACACCCCTCCCGGTCTCTCTATAACCTTCTGTCGTACGTGCATCTAATATCTTGCTCTCAAACGAAATAGAAAACAACTTCTATCAAAGGGGCCTTTTCATACCCACTGTAAAAAGACGACCCAGGGAGATCTGTAACTGGTGGGTGAAGACACAGAAGATAGAGAATAGATTTTTACAATTAAGTTGATGTGACTTTAATCAGTGTGTTATTGGAACAGCATGCTGTTACAGAGTTGGAGGGAGATAAGAAGCAGTGAAGAGAAAGGGGGGTGGTTTAGAATTGCGAAGAGCTTTTTTTTCATGTTCACTTGTAAAGGTGGAAAATAAATTGATGTTATTTTCTTTGAACACTGGAACTTGGGATTGCTCTGTCACTCATATTTTAACAGATGACAAGGTGAGTCAGGCTTTCCTGGGTGATTGGTTTGGTGAAGAGAAGCTTTCACCTCCATGTTGGAGCAGTGACAATCCATGGTAGGATTAGGGTCAATGCTCTTCCTTCGTGAGAACTTTAGAATGCTCATTCTTAAATATGATATGCACCTTCTCATTTCTCATAGGTATGGCGTCACCAAATATCGTATGATCTTAAGAAAAACATCTGTCACCAAATATCTGGTAAGTCACTACTATATTATAATAATGGAGAAATCCAACCTTGTTCTTTATCATTGACGATGGGAAATAACTTTACAAAAGGAAGCAATTACCCAACGAATAATGTTGAAGACATCAGAAGGTCAGTGGGACGTATATTTTATTACAACTACCAGTATAATAGATATATTTTCTTAGGTACTTGTTTTGTATTTGATAGTGGGCAATTACTTACCTGCTGTCACGTTGTTCATAATCAGTCACTGAATCAATTATGCGTTACCTTTGAAAACTTTACAAATAATGGTCACATAAGTTATTTTAGATTTAAGAGAATAGTCTATTCTTCAATGCCTTTTGACTATGCTTTGTTTGAAGTAGACTGGAATGGATCACAAATACCTGAAGACCTAAGAAAATCAGATAACGCCATATCTAAACCTGGACAAGTCTGTGTTGTCGGTTACTCTGATATTGCAGACAAAAGTTATGAGATATGCCCTGTAATCCCCCCGGAATGCAATCAAATTAAACCTCAGCCTTTATTAAGAGTTCCCTCTCATGTTTATAGCGAAAATAACCTTTTTGAATTCACCTCCAATGAAGGATTTACAAATTCTAAATCACTCTCTTATTCGGTATCATGTGATGGTGAAAGTCTCAATATTCAGTTCATCTCTGTTTCAGAAACAAGATATCCTAATTTAAACTATAATCATCAAATGGGAAATCTAATGACAATCTATTCAGGGGAAAGCAATAATCAAATCAATTATTTGGCAACAATGGCAGAGGGATCGTCTGGTTCCCCCGTATTTAATGAGCAGGGACAATTAATTGCAATGCACCACTCGGGAGACCGCCTTCTTGATGCTGGAGAAATGCCCAAGTACTATATTGCACGGGCAGTAAACATTTCTGTGATTGTTAATGATATAAATTCACAAAAAAACTCACAATGTAACAACATGCGCAATGTTGAATAGTAGAAGAATATGCAAATAGCCAATATGCAAATAGCCAATATGCAAATAGTCAAGTGAATGAAATGTATTTGTAAGATGAGTAAGATGACCCCATGTTCAAAACTGGACATAGCTGGAGTATCAATGTTTAGATCAGACTTGTGCTGGAAAAGCATAGTAGGTCAGGCAGCATCCGTGGAGCAGGAAAATCAACGTTTCGGGCAAAAAGCCCTATTCCTGATGAAGGGTTTTTTGCCCGAAATGTTGCTCATCCTGCTCCTCCGATGCTGCCTGACCTGCTGTGCTTTTCCAGCACCACTCTGATCTAAACTCTGGTTTCCAGCATCTGCAGTCCACACTTTTGCCTGATCCATCAATTTGCCAGAACAACTATTGCCCAGTTTGTACGTTTTCAGTGTCGCGATTGCCTGTTACAATTGTTCCTGATGAACAATTCAAATCATCCAATAGTTGACCCTCACATGCTAAATCCAATAACTGCTCTCTCTTTAACCTTCCAAGATAAATCTAATTGCACTTTGAATGCTGTAAACTTAGAAGACTGGTAGAATTGAATAACTGTCAGCCACTGAACAACCACTGATTTAAATTTTTAGATTACTTACAGTGTGGAAACAGGCCCTTCGGCCCAACAAGTCCACACCGACCCGCCACCCACCCAGACCCCTACATTTACCCCTTACCTAACACTACAGGCAATTTAGCATGGCCAAATCACCTAACCTGTACATCTTTTGGACTGTGGGAGGAAACCGGAGCACCTGGAGGAAACCCACGCAGACAACATGCAAACTCCACACAGTCAGTCGCCTGAGGTGGGAATTGAACCCGGGTCTCTAGCGCTGTGAGACAACAGTGCTAACCACTGTGCCACCCATTTGGTGGACATACTTTTGGGATAACTGCTGGGACAAATGAACGGTCACACTCCTCACAGTTGAAGAGATCAGGAATTGTAAAGGATAAAATATGGGCCAGAGATGTCATTCTGAAAGATCAGGTACAGATGTACATAAATGTGGAAATGGAAACTGCTGATCAAACCATCAATTGGAATCCTGTCTGAAAAAAAACAATTAAGTTTACAATATCCTTGCCTCAGCTCTAAAATTACACTTTATTCTTTATGAGATGTCTGGTATGGCCAGAGTTGGTTGTCCATCCTTATCAATACTTTGACAGATTGGTGGGGGGGGAGGGGAGGGGTGGCATTTCAGAAGACAGTCAATATAGGGTTACATTGCAGTGGTCTGGAGTCGCCTGTAGGCCAGACCCTGTAGGGAGGGTAGATTTCCTCCCCTGAAGGACCCAGATGAACCAGACGGGGTTTCACAGCATTTGATAATCGGTTACCATCGCAGGGATAACTTCTAGATTTATAAACGGAATTCAGGCTCTGCTGTTGTCCTCATCGGTTCGACACTCTGTTAGAAATGGAGAAAAGTGTTGTTTTCAGTGTATAATTGTGGTTAATTCAATACTAACTTTGTAATTACTCTAACAAAAAGTTCTTTTTGTAAAATTATGCTTTCAGCAAAAAGCTGAGATAACCGAAATGCTTGAGCCGTACAAAATGATACAAGTTAATGAAATGTCCGAAGATGGAATGTACCGGCAGAATTGATACAAAATGTGAAACCAGATCTTGACAAAATAAATGTGTGTGTCAACATTTACAGAGAGGAAGGTTTCCAACCTGGGGAAGGGGGAAGTAATAAGGGTGGGGCACAGCTGGGCAGTGGTCTGGCACAGTAAGAGAGATTCCCCTTGTTGGCGCAGCGGCTTTGGGTGAGCGTGATCCGGACTGAGAGACCCTGGAAACAAGGCGGGCAGACGTGACGCGGCGGGTTCGGTCGGGTAACTCTTGTGTACATAAGACCCGGGTGAAGGTAAATTTTGGGTGACCGAGATTGAAAACGGATATTGCTGAAAATGTGTTGCTGGAAAAGCGCAGCAGGTCAGGCAGCATCCAAGGAGCAGGAGAATCGACGTTTTGGGCATAAGGCCTTCTTCAGGAATTCCTGGAAGAAATGTCGATTCTCCTGCTCCTTGGATGATGCCTGACCTGCTGCGCTTTTCCAGCAACACATTTTCAGCTCTGATCTCCAGCATCTGCAGTTCTCACTTTCTTCTTGACAACGTATATTGCTGCCTGGTATTGCCGCGGGACGGGGCGTGCTGATGTGACCAGGTAACTTTTGTCCACAGACCAAGGTATGAAAATTGACCTTTAAGTATTGTCTTGGTGGTTGGTTCTGTACGTGGAGTACAGGAGAATTGGCAACTTAAAACAATAGAGAATAAAGGTCTTTGATTGGCTAGATTAATCTAACAAGTAAGGTGCCTACCTGATTCGATCACCCAGCCTTAGAGCGGTTATTACGGGGGGAGATCCCCCACACGAAGGTCAGGACCCTGAAGTGGGTGTGGAAGAAGGTGAGATTGAACCTCAGTAAGGTTAATTAAATTACAATCGACAGCCCTTCAGGAAAAATGTTACGAGATTGGAAATACAACCCTCGGATGCGAGGAAAGGATAAAAAACAAATGATAAAATGTCAATAGAAAAGAGCCTTACAGTCAGGAGGAATCAGATGATGCGTCCTGCCAGAAGGGCTAGTAGCTGAAGGGCTACTGAGCGTACACTTCGTAACTAACTCATCCAGAAAAACATTCAAAACCTAGAGGAGTCATTGCGGGAAGCTCAAAGTGTCTGTGAATTAGTGTCTCTGTGTGTGTGTGTGTGTGTGTGTGTGTGTCTGTGTGTGTGTGTGTGTCTGCGTGTGTGTGTGTGTGTCTGTGTGTGTGTCTGTGTGTGTGCGTGTCTGTGTGTGTATGTGTGTGTGTCTGTGTGTGTGTCTGTGTGTGTGCGTGTCTGTGTGTGTATGTGTGTGTGTCTGTGTGTGTGTCTGTGTGAGTCTGTGTGTGTGCGTGTCTGTGTCTGTGTGAGTGTGTGCGTGTGTGTGTCTCTGTGTGTGCGCGTCTGTGTGTGTATGTGTGTGTCTGTGTGTGCGTGTGTGTCTGTGTGTGTGAGTGTGTGTGTGTCTGTGAGTGTGTATCTCTGCGTGTCTCTGTTTGTGTATGTCTGTGTGTGTGTCTGTGTGTGTGTGTGTGTGTGTGTGAGTGTGTCTCTGTGTGTGTCTGTGTGTGTGTGAGTCTGTGTGTATGTGTCTGTGTGTGTGCGTGTGTCTCTGTGTGCTTGTGTGTGTGTGCGTGTGTGTGTGTGTGTGTGTGTGTGTGAGAGAGAGAGAGAGGAGCTGTACAGCTAGTGGAAAGTTTAACCCTTTGTGAGTCAGTCTGAATACACACTTGTTTGGTGGTGATTGAATGTTCCCTGGAACTTGAGATCTGGGACTGTTTTGAATCTGATTTCTATTATGGAAATTTTAACATGATTTCTTTTAAGGTTAAGGATTTTCCAAGATTATGAAATAAAATGTTAACTCCTGATCTTTTCACAGGTCATGACTACCTTACTATTAGTTTCTAACTAATCTCTTTTATCCTTACATAAAAGCGGTTTGTGGAGGACAGTTGAAATCTCAGTTCAACATTAGATTGTAATAAGTCAAAAAAAAACTTTTACTGTCATTTCTAATATTACTGGCTAGCCTACCTTCATATTTGATCCCCTCCTTCCTTATTTCTCTCTTTGTTATCCTCTGTTTGTTTTTGTAGCCTTCCCAATCTTCTGATTTCCCACTGCTCTTGGCCACTTTATAGGATCTCTCTTTTTCTTTAATACATTTCCTGACTTTCTTTGTCAGCCATGGCAGTCTAATCCCTTCCCGGATAATCTTTCTTTTCCTGGAGATGAACCTCTGTACAGGGTCCTCAATTATACCCACAAACTCCTGCCATTTTTGCTCTACTGTCTTCCCTGCTAGGCTCTGCTTCCAGTCTATTTTTGTCAGTTCCTCTCTCATGCCCTCATAATTACCTTTAGCTAACTGTAACACCATTACATCCGATTTTGCCTTCTCTCTTTCAAACTCCAGACTGAACTCTACCATATTATGATCGTTGCTTCCTAAGGGTTCCCTTACTTTAAGATCTTTTATAAAATCTGGTTCATTGCAAAGCACTAGGTCCAGAATAGCCTG
The DNA here is from genome assembly GCF_020745735.1 of Hemiscyllium ocellatum. NCBI lineage: Eukaryota > Metazoa > Chordata > Chondrichthyes > Orectolobiformes > Hemiscylliidae > Hemiscyllium > Hemiscyllium ocellatum. The sequence goes on along the minus strand of NC_083440.1, from coordinate 11,733,911 downwards.
CTCCCTTGTGGGCTCCATGACAAGCTGTTCCAAAAAGCCATCCTGTAAGCATTCCATGAATTCCCTTTCTTTGGATCCACTGGCAACATTATTTACCCAGTCCACCTGTATATTGAAGTCTCCCATGATCACTGTGACCTTGCCTTTCTGACATGCCTTCTCTATTTCCTGGTACATGTTGCACCCCTGGTCCTGACCACTGTTAGGAGGTCTGTATATCGCTCCCATTATGGTTTTTTTTGCCTTTGTGGTTCTCAATTCCACCCACACAGTCTCCACATCGTCCGACGCTATGTCATTCAGTGCCATAGATTTTATTTTGTTCTTAACTAACAAGACACCCCCACCCCTCTGCCCACCTCCCTGTCTTTTCAATAAGTTGAAAATCCTTGGAGGTTTAACCGCCAGTCCTGACCCCCCTGTAACCACATCATAATCATTCACTATGATCTGTGCCATTAGCTCATCTGCTTTGTTACGAATGCTACGAGCATTCAGGTAAAGTGCCTTAATGCTAACTTTCTTATCATTACAGATATTGGAAGTCATATGATGTCCTAAGTTATCCTTCCTTTTTGCTGCATTCCCAGTCTGCCTCAATTTTAAATCCGCCTGGACACATGCTATCCTGCTGCTTATCTTTCCATTTAATGCCATACTCCCAGTTGCTTTCACTTTCCCTTCCCCCCCCCAACTCTGAAGTTTAAAGTCCTACTGACCACCCTATATATCCTCTTCGCTAGAACATTGGTACCTGTTCGGTTCAGGTGGAGACCGTCCCAACGGTACAGATCCCCCCCGTTACAAAACTGATGCCAATGCCCCATGAAGTGGAATCCCTCTTTCCCACACCAATCCCTTAGCCACGTGTTTACCTCCCTAATTTTCTTATCCCTATGCCAATTGGCACGTGGCTCGGGACAGTAATCCGGAGATTATGACCTTTGAGGACCTGTACTTCAATTTCCTTCCTAGTGCTTCATAATCCCCAAACAGGTCCTCCACCCTAGTCTTGCCTATGCTGTTAATACCAACGTGGATCACAACAACTGGATCCGCCCCCTCCCGCTCCAATACCCTTTCACGCCGGTCGGAGATGCCCCGCACCCTGACACCGGGCAGGCAACACACCATGTGAGACTCCCGATCCGGTTTGCAAAGGATACTATCTGTCCCCCTAATTATAGAATCCCCTATAACCACTACTTGTCTATTAGCTCCCCCCTCTTGAATGGCCTTCTGCACCATGGTGCCGTGGTCAGCTGGCTTATCCTGTCCAGAGCCCTTTTCCTCATCGGTACAGGGAGCAAGAATCTCATACCTGTTGGACAAGGTCAAGGGCTGAGACTCCTGAACTCAGGTTCCCCCTACCTGCCTCACTTACAGTCACACTCTGATGTCCCTGATCACTAACTGAATGTGAATTACTTAATCGCCGATACGGGGGCAACAAGGTCATTCTTAAAGATCAAGCCAAAGGGAGTGGGAGCGAAAACGTTAATTGGATTATGGCAACAGTTTTGTGATGAGAGGCACGAAGAATCCGTTTTGCGCTCATGACAAGATACTGCCACCAAATTGGGGATCGAATTAACTGCAAATGGTGCTGTGGAACCTGTTGAGGGTCTTAAAAATGAATGTGCTCGAGTAAAAACAATGACAGAAACAGAGTGAGAAGTCCCAAGTGACTGGTAAACAAACAGAACTGCGCGATTACAGTTTTTAAAATGTTTTAGTCACTTGTTGCATTTCCACCCTGAATTATATAATATATATGTAATTAATAATTAATATCTAATAATAAATCAATGGTGTTAGCCTGAATCAATATTAATTGGCAGGATTCCTTCACACATTCTCAGTAACCTGTCATATTGATTCATGGTTAATTTAAAATATGAACTGCATTAATTCATTGTTAATTAAAGAATGGAAAGCTACATTGCAGGTCTGAGTGTGTGCAGGCAGTGGCAGCAACAGTCTTATTGGTGGAGGAGAGTCGGAAACGTACTTTTGATGTGAGGTGCTTAATAGTCAGCATCCCACATCAGGTACCGACCAGACTAAACCAGAAAGCAGGACGATTGCTCACAGACTCTCGGATCTTGAAATATGAGACAACCTTAGTAGAGCAGGATGACCTTGTGTTAGTCACAGACAGTTGCTTGAATCCAGCTGCATTTCTGTGGCGGGGGGTAGGCCTTGGCAATCCAGAACATGACTGCCCTGATATTACTGAATATCAGACTAAAGTGCGAATGAACTTAAGAGACGTACCGTTGCATGCGGGAGCTCGGTTGTTTATCGACAGGTCCTCCCGGATGATTAGATTACTTACAGTGTGGAAACAGGCCCTTCGGCCCAACAAGTCCACACCGACCCACCGAAGCGCAACCCACCCATACCCCTACGTATACCCCTTACCTAACACTACGGGCAATTTAGCATGACCAATTCACCTGACCCGTACATCTTCGGACTGTGGGAGGAAGCCAGAGCACCCGGAGGAAACCCACACAGACATGGGGAGAACGTGCAAACTCCACACAGTCAGTCGCCTGAGGTGGGAATTGAACCCAGGTCCCTGGCGCTGTGAGGCAGCAGTGCGATTGAGGGTAAAAGACACAATGGATATGCAGTAGTGGACGGTAACAAAAACCAAACAGTGGAGGCAGACCGGCTGCCTAACACATGGTCAGCCCAGACCTGTGAATTGTACCCATTAAATCAAGCTTTAAAACACTTAGAGAATCGGGATGGGACAATTTACACTGATTCTAAGTATGTATAAAATAATAAGGGAAGGGCTCAAAGGAGGAAGAAACCCAGAGGGAGACCCTTCCAAAGTATAGAGGTGGATTACACCGAACTATCCCCAGTGGGAAAACAGAAGTACCTGTTGGTCCTCGTAGACCACTTAACCGGGTGGGTGGAAGCTTTCCCAATGTCATTAGCCACCTCAAAAGGAATGGGGAAAACCCTCCTTGGGCATATCATCCCACGATATGGAATAGTGGAAAGTATAGATTCGGACCAAGGTAGCCATTTTACTTCCAAGATCTTACAAGGAGTAATGGCGGGATTAGAGATCTCTTGGGAATTCCACACTCCTTGGCACCCACCCTCCTCTGGGCAGGTGGAACGAATGAATCAAATCTTAAAGAAGCAATTATCTAAGCTAATCCTAGAGTCTCGATTACCATGGACAAAATGTTTACCTATCGCATTGCTACGCATTAGGACTGTTCCTAGACATGATATAGGCCTCTCTCGTTATGTGATAATGTTTTGGATTACCTTGTTGGGGTGGAAGAGGGGAATTACCAACTGTAGAGTTCAATGAGAAGTTTTTAAAGAACTTTATTGTGGCGCTCGGCTCTTCCTCGTCTGTCCTTAGGAAGAAGGGTCTGTTGACCCAGACACCTCCACTTGAGTTCGACAACCGGGTGATTGGGTCCTGATCAAGACCTGGAAAGATACCAAACTCCAACCGAGCTGGGAGGGACCATTCCTAACCCTCCTGATTACTGAGACAGCTATCCGGACTGCTGAGAAAGGGTGGAGTCATCACACTCACGTCAAAGGTCCTGTGAACACCCCATTGACGGAGTGGCACCCTCATCCTACAGACAACCCTCTGAAAGTTAAGCTGAGAAAGAGGGAATGATCGAAGATAAAAGACTCTTTTAATGTTTGATGATATATATTGTATTGATTGTAAGGGTTGCGTGGACTCACCTCTTCCAGGTGCCTAAAAAGATTAAGATAGGTTGGTAGGCGGGTTCAGAGATGGGTGGCTACTGGTATGGTATTATAAAGTTCGTAGTACTAACTGTTCAAGGAAACTGGAAAAATCACTTCACTACACTACGCCAAAATTATGCTAAAGAGGGACTTGCCGACTGTTGGGTCTGTGCAGAGGTCCCACACCATGGCAAATCTGGGATCCCCACCTCGGTAATACCGCTCACCAAAAGAGGTGTACGATGTACAACAATTTGACTCAGGCTCAAATAATACAAGTGGGAATGTGAAAGGAGCAAATATAACTTTGCGGGATGGTTCCCAAGGCCAACCCTGAAAACCCAGGGTGTTATCGATAGCGTTAGAGTTTCCCCACCCGAAAGGAGCAGTGAATACCACCTGTTTCTGTGATCAGAATGACGCCGCACCCTTCCAATTAGAAAAATCATCTTGTGTCCACATCAGCCAAGCCACTGGCAATAACACTCCCCAAGTATTGAACGGGACATATTGGGTATGCGGTTTGAAGGCCTATCCATTTATTCCTCAAAAAAAAATACATTCGCGTGACCGAAAGTGTGGAAATAAATGCATGTAATGAAATTGATGAAGCGTTGCCTTAAAACCAGAAAGGTTGGAGTGGCTGCTGTTGCCTTGTTTATATAATCCCTCACCTCCGAATAGAAAAACATGAGTCCAACCTGAGAAAGGAGGGGGGAGGCGCAACGGGGTGGGTGAGAGCCCAATGGTACGTAGGGGCAGACCGAGAGCCAGAAGGCGGGTAGCCATCCTCAGCGCTGTCACCTCGGGCGGGTACTGGGGCGGGCTGCCCCAGAGGTGGTCGAAAGGTGTGTGAGGGCGGACCGAGAACTGGAAGGGGCACGGGGTGGACCGAGAACCGGAAGGTGGGTAGGGGCAGGCTGTCTCAGAGTGGTCGGAAGGTGGGAGGGGCGGGGGCTTGCTGGGTCTGTATTGTCTGCACTTCTGTATGTAACCGTATTGTTTAATGTACAAATGTCATTTATGTCTTTTTATATTTTGTGAAATTGGGATTTGAGGTTTGTCCCTCATCTCGCTGTAAAATGTTTGAACGGTAGGGTTTGGGGCCTAGCTTTGCTGATTCTCTTCCATGTAAAATTGCTGTCTCTTGTACAGCTGTAAATGTTGTTTTTATGTCAACGGTTTTGCAAATTGTGTAATAAAATAATAAAAAAAGAAAGGAGGGGGGAATAAGACGTAAGACCTGAGAGGTCTCTGAAGGAGGCCGGCTGCTGTGGACACTACTCCCAAGCGACGGCACTACAAGGGCAGGGTGGAAATACAGAAACTGGTGGCTGCCCATGAAAATGTAATTAATGATACCGCCAGCGCGATGGGAGAAACTCAATCCCAGATAACCACCGAAATGATAGCACCAAGACTGACAGCTTTAGACTACCTCTTGGCCGATAAAGGGGGAACCTGTGCTCTAATTGGTTAGGAATGCTGCACCTTCATCCCAGACACCTCTTCCACAGCAGAAGATAAGACAAAAATCGTACAATATAAGGGAAATTGCGGACGAACTCCGAAAAGGTGAAAGATGGGGATGGGGTGACTGGAGACTGACCAGTTGGGGAAAATGGTTAGCTCATTTAGGCATGTTTGTATGACTAATAATTGTAGGTTTACTGATAGGATTCAATGTGTTTAAATGGATAATGACGAAGCTGGTCATGTCTTTGGGAGGACAACAGTACAAGCGCAGGGAAGAGGGAGGAGCAGATTACTCCTGGAGTTTGAAAAAGACAGACTTCGAAGGACAGAAATGACAAGATTGTGAACCTCTGCACCAGAGAGTGAAAAGAGGGCAGGAAATAAAATTGCAAAAAGAACAAATGGTAAAAGAAAAGAAATGAGGGAGTTGTTAGAAATGGGGAAAAGTGCTGTTTTTGCAGATGCAGATACAGAAAAGGGGTACAGCAAGAGAACTATTAACCCTGCAGGTATTTAGGGAGGAGTATCTCTACTTTTCAGTGTATAATTATGGTTAATTAAGTACTAACTTTAATGTAGATTTATTAAAGAAAATAATTCCTTTATTATAATGTTTAAAATAACAGTTTCAGCAAAATAAAATTACTGAAACATATAAGTGAAGCACGAAAAAGATCCATTGTTAAGATGTATGTACAAGAATGGAAAGTACCTATGGACAATGAAAGAAGTTACAAAGGGGAACATCAAGATAAGAGTTTAGCCTTATGACAGCACGGGCAAAGGGGAAATTGCCAACTTGGAAGGAATGTGCGTGGAGCATAGATGGGCAGAGGTGAAATAGTAAGAGAGATTGGGTAAGGTAAGGATCGGAAGACGTGACCTCACGCAGCTCAAATGTATATCTGTGTAATAGTTTGAATAATCATCACTTCAATTGCTTTCTGTCATGGGGGTCTTTTCTTGTAAGATTGTAGAATAAAATGTCCTGTTTCCAGCTGTGGTGGTCTCGTCTAAATTTTATTGAATTTTGTTTCTAACATGTGGAAATGGAAACTGTTTGCTCTGATCAAACCATCAATTGGAATCCCGTCTGAAAAAAAACAATTAAGTTTACAATATCCTTACCTCAACTCTAAAAATACACTTTATTCTTTATGGGATGTTTGGTATGGCCAGAATTGGTTGTCCATCCTTATCAATACTTCGACAGATTGGCTTGCAAAAGGTGGGGGGAGGGGGCATTTCAGAAGACAGTCAATATAGGGTTACATTGCAGTGGTCTGGAGTCGCCTGTAGGCCAGGCCCTGTAGGGAGGGTAGATTTCCTCCCCTGAAGGACCCTGGTGAACCAGACGGAGTTTCACAGCAATTGGTAATCGGTTACCATCGCAGGGATACCTTCCAGATTTATAAACGGAATTCAGACCCTGCCGTGGTCCTCATCGGTTCGACACCCATGCCCCCTTGACAGAAAAGGCAGAGGGAAGAAATCAGTGAGTGTGGGATTGAGGGTCTACCTGCCCGAGCTTACTGGGCTGTCTGTGGGGTTTTACATAGGACGTACCGTCTGTAAGACCACCAGAGCAATTCACTCCAGCCAAAACGCCTTCCAAAAACGGCAGCCTCGATCCTCTGGGAGAGGTGGGGCTGCACATACATGGGGAGCACCATCCCCTGCAAGTTGCCCCCTCCAAGCCCCTGACCATTCTGAGGTGAAAAGGATAATCTGTTGCTTCTGGGTCACTGGGTCAAAATCGTGGACCATCTGTCAGAACGGCACTGTGCAGCGTAGGTACGTGATATACCACATTGCAGTGGTTCAAGGAAGCAGTTCACCACTCACACCCCTGTCTTCCCCCACCCACCCCCCTCACTCCAGGGAAAGTTAGAATCTGACAGACATGTTTTCTTGGCCAGCTCTTCATGAGGACTTTTCAGGCTGGCTTGGGAAAGTGAGTTCCTTCACAAACCCCATTCATCCAGGGTGACCACCAAAAGTAGTAAATCACACAACACCAGGTTATAGTCCGACAGGTTTAATTGGAAGCACACTAGCTTTCGGAGCGACGCTCCTTCATCAGGTGATTGTCTCCTGAGGAGACAGACACGTGCTGCAACTGACAGGGTACCCTTCATTGTTCAGTACTTCCCAGGGGCTGAAAAATCACGCCATGTTCTTTGTGACCTGCATCACATTATCAATGAGGATGAGCACCTCACCAAGACCTTCCCCACACCTTCCCCATACCTCCACTACTTGCCTTTAAACAACCGCCAAACCTCAAAAAAAACCAATCACCTGATGAAGGAGCGTCACTCTGAAAGCTAGTGTGCTTCCAATTAAACCTGTTGGACTATAACCTGGTGTTGTGTGATTTATAACTTTGTACACCCCAGTCCAACACCGGCATCTCCAAATCATGACCAAAAGTAATGATTTCCTCAAAAGTCAGCAAGGTCCCCGGTTTATCTGTCTGATGGAATCAGGGTAACAGAAGACACTGACCAGGTTCCTGTATTGAACAAGATCCAGGGACATGGTGAACGGTCACACCCATTAGCAAGCGATTGCTACAACAACTTTACAAGAATCACCGTTTTCAGCCACAAGTGAAGAAAGCCATGAACTCTCAACGTGTGGGTGTCAACTCATCGAAGCTGTCACCCCTTTTCACATTTCAGAACTCACACACACAGACAACAGACACATAGGTGTGATGGATGGAGAGAAACTGAGGAATCACAGTTCAATAGCACTAACCCACAGGCTCTGGTCGAGTGCTTGTTTTCCTGTCACATTCTTAATCTCCTTCTTTCAAGGTTCATTCAATCTTTGTTGAAGATTCAGGGTGGTTTCGGGGTGTGGATTTACACAGTAATTGCTCAATTTTACAGTCAGTACTTAGAGGCTCATTGAAGTATAGCAGAAGAGAAAAAAAACTGATTGGCAGGTTACTTAGCTGCAGAGATACAGACCCTGCTTCTTCCAACACACACACACATACATACACATACGTGCACGCACCCCTACACACATACATACACACACACACATGCGCTCACCCCTACATACACACACACATACACACAAAAACACATACACACATGTGCACGCACCCCTACACACACACACACGAACACATACACAGATAAACACATACACACAAACACACAGATACACACACACACACGGACACCCCGACACATACACATACACACCCCAACACATACACACACTTACACATACATACACACACCTACATATATACACATAAACACACGCACATCCTACACATACACACACACCCCCTACACATACACGCCCCTGACACCACTACACACACACACACACACACACACACACACTCTCTGTGTTCAGCTGCCCAGAAACCAATCAGAATGTTATCATCCAGCTGATGACCTCCGACATCCACAGTTGCTCACTGAGCAGGATGCCAGTATGTCCTTCCTGTTACACATCTGACAACTTGGTTCCCAGAGACAATTCCTATGTGGCCAACACAAGGCAAAGGTATTGGTGGGAAAATTAACTCAAATTCTGATTTGTTCTGGACAACCTGTTGTGATGAAGTTGTGCTGAGATTCCAACCAGTTATCTATGTCTCCTTAATCCCAAACACAGACACACGACACAAAAACATACACAAGTTCCTGCAGGGATTATGGTTTATAAACAAAGGGAAAGGGGGTATGGAAACCCCTGTTGCACAAGAGTACATGAAGGACAAATGGGGAACTAGGCAGTGAATAAGGCCCCTTAAAGATCAGCAAGGCAGCCTGGGTGTGGAACCGCAGGAGATGGGAGAGATGCTAAAAGAGTATTTTGCATCAGTGTTTACTGTGGAGAAGGACATGGAAGACAGAATGTATGAAAATGAATAGCAACAGTTTGAAAAAAATGTTCATATTAGAGATGAGGAGGTGCCTGGACCTCTTAAGACGCATTAAGGTGGATAATCCCCAGGACCTGATCAGGTGTACCCGAGAACTCTGTGAAAAGCTAGAGAAGTGATTGCTGGGCCTCTTGCTGAGATATTTGTATCATCGATAGTCATGGTGAGGTGCTGGAAGACTGGAGGTTGGCAAACATGGTGCCACTGTTTAAGAAGTGCAGTGAAGACAAGCCAGGGAACTATAGACCGGTGAGTCTGACCTCGGTGGTGGGCAAGTTGTTGGAGGGAATCCTGAGGGACAGGATGTACATGTATTTGGAAAGGCAAGGACTGATTCGGGATAGTCAACATGGCTTTGTGTGTGGGAAATCATGTCTCACAAACTTGATTGAGTTTTTTGAAGAATTAACAAAGAGAATTGATGAGGTCAAAGCAGTAGATGTGATCTATGGACGTCCGTAAGGCGTTCAACAACGTTCCCCATGGGAGACTGGTTAGCAAGGTTAGATCTCATGGAATACAGGGAGAATTAGCCATTTGGATACAGAACTGGCTCAAAGGTAGAAGACAGAGGGTGGTGGTGGAGGGTTGTTTTTCAGACTGGAGGCCTGTGACCAGTGGAGTGCCACAAGGATCAGTGCTGGGTGCACTGTTTTTTGTCATTTATCTAAATGATTTGAATTTGGACATAGGAGGTATAATTTGCAAGTTTGCAGAAGACACCAAAATTGGAGGTGTAGTGGACAGCGAAGAGGGTTACCCTTGAGTACAACAGGATCTTGACCAGATGGGCCAATAGGCCAAGGAGTGGCAGATGGAGTTTATTTTAGATACATGTGAGGTGCTGCACTTTGGAAAGGCAAATCAGGCCAGGGCTTATACACTTAATGGTAAGGTCCGAGGGAGTGTTGCTGAACAAAGAGACCTTGGAGTGCAGGTTCATAGCTCCTTGAAAGTGGAGTCACAGGTAGATAGGATAGTGCAGGAGGTGTTTGGTCTTTATTGGTCAGTATATTTAGTGTAGAAGTTGGGACGTCATGTTACACCTGTACAGTACATTGGTGAGACTATGTTTGGAATACTGATGTTCAGTTCTGGTTTCCCTGCTATAGGGAGGATGTTGTGCAACTTGAAGGGGCTCAGAAGTGATTTACAGAGGAACTTCGATTATTCAGATGACAATTATTTGAATTTCAGATTATCCAAAGATCTCAAGGTCCCATAAAAACATTACATCAAAAAGGTGTGACCAACACTGGTGCAACAATCATGTCTTTTCTTAACAATGACTAAAAGTGTACCCGGCCGACTGAAATGCTGCTGAAAACAGTCATAGAGTCACAGAAATGTACAGTACGGAAACAGACCCTTCCGTCTAGCCCATCCATGCTAACCAGGTATTCCAACCCAATCTAGTCCCATCTACTAGCACCCAGCACACATCCCTCCAAACCCTTCCTATTCATATACCCATCCAAATGCCCCTTAAATGTTGCAATTGTACCAGCCTCCACCACATCCTCTGGCAGCTCATTCCACACACGTACCACCCTCTGCATGAAAAAGTTGCCCCTTAGGTCTCTTTTATATCTTTCCCCTCTCACCCTAAACTTACGCCCTCTAATTCTGGACTCCCTGACCCCAGGGAAAAGACTTTGTCTATTTATCCTATCCATGCCCCTCATAATTTTATAAACTTCTGTAAGGTCACCCCTCAGCCTCTGATGCTCCAGGGAAAACAGCCCCAGCCTGTTCAGCCTCTCCCTGTAGCTCAAATCCTCCAACCTTGGCAACATCCTTGTAAATCTTTTCTGGACCCTTTCAAGTTTCACAACATCTTTCCGATAGGAAGGAGACCAGAATTGCATGCAATATTCCAATAGTGGCCTAACCAAAGTCCTGTACAGCCACAACATGACCTCCCAACAATCCTCTGACCAATAAAGGAAAGCATGCCAAACGCTGCCTTCACTATCCTATCTATCTGCATCTCCAATGAATATGAACCTGCACTCCAAGATCTCTTTGTTCAGCAACACTCCCTAGGACCTTATCATTAAGTGCAGAAGTTCTACTAAGATTTGCTTTCCCAAAAGGCAGCACCTCGCATTTATCTGAATTAAACTCTATCTGCCACTCCTCAGCCCATTGGTCCATCTGATCAAGATCCCATTGTAGTCTGAGGGAATCCTCTTCGCTGTACACTACACCTCCAATTTTGGTGTCATCTACAAATTTACTAACCATATTCTTTACGCTCGCATCCAAATCATTTCTATAAATGACAAAACATCCCGGTCATCGATGGGAGCCCAGGCACCGTCTCTAAATGACGGACCTCCTGCCCTCTCTCTCCAAATTAAAATAGACAGAATGCTAATCTGGGCAAACTCAGAGCACTGGGGTGTACTCAAATAAAGAGCACACAAAGGCTTCACATCTGAGCTTATGAAATTAACAGTCCTGTGCTCACAAGAACACGAAAAGTTAGCTGTTATCTTTCTTTCTCAGAGTTTTTCAGAAATTAATAAAAGTTAAGCAAATGTCTGGGCCACATACACAGATGTGCAGAGCAGCTTTACCCCATTCCCCTAACTTTGCAGCTGATAGATGTGAATGTGGGCAGCTTTCTCTGAGGAAACAGGAAGATGGGTTTGACACCAATGTCCATCGGATTCACACCATCCCGACACAGCCGCTGAGCAGCAAACAAATGGAAAATAAAGCATCAGAGGCTGGAATTCCCTCACTTGGTTTGCACTTTCCACGTTCTTGACAGTGCTTTTGAAGTCTCCAGAGCTGAAAGGAGGCGAGTTTTCAAACGTGCTTGTTTTAGTGAAGATAAACACAGAAGTTCTGTCTAACCAGGAGGTCACAGCAAGCACGGGGGGCCCTCTAGGTTTTGAGACACCCCTCCCCACACACACTTTCCCTGGAGTTCTAAGTTTTAAAAAAATCACACACCAGGTTATAGTCCAACAGGTATGTTTGGAAGCAGTAGCTTTCAGAGTGCTGCTCCTTCATCAGGTGGTTGTGAGGACATGACTGTAAGACACAGAATTTATAGCAAAGGTTTACAGTGTGATGTAACTGAAATTATACATTGAAAAATATCGTGTTTTTTTTAGATTACTTATAGTGTGGAAACAGGCCCTTCGGCCCAACAAGTCCACACCGACCCTCCGAAGCGCAACCCACTTGTTAAGACTCTCATCTGTTAGAATGACCATGACAGTTTCACTTCTTCTATATGCAGATCACAAAACTTTTTTTAAAAAAAGTTACATTTTCAGGTTAACTTTAACAATTGGTGTCAGCGCAGACAATATGTTGAAGGTGTTAGCCCCCTGTTTACCCTGTCTGTGCCATAATGTCTAGACTGATTCTAATCTAAAAATGAGTTAACAGAGTCTTACATGGATTCATGCAGTTTTTGAGCAACATGCAACTCTGCAAATACAAATTCACCCCATAAACATGTATGTGTATGTGTGCATGTAGGTTTTTGTGTGTGTGCACGTGTCTGGGGTGGGGGGGTTGAGAGTGAGAGAGAGAGCGCATGTGCGTGTGTATACGTCTAAAGGGGTCTAAGTCTGTGAGAGGGTGCATGTGTGAGTGTCTGTGTGCACGTCTGTGTATAGGAATGTCGGGGTTGTGTGATTTTTAACTTTGTACACCCCAGTCCAACGCTGACATCTTCAAACCCTGGAGTTCTACAAAAGGGGTATACCCTAAACTCTCCTTCCCCAAGTAATCTCTCCAACATTGCCCTGTACAGGGCAGAGTGGGAACTTGTCAAAAAATTGCATTAGGAATGTGTGTGTGTGTGTGTGTGTGCGTGCGTGCGAGTGTGTGTCGGAGTGCTGCTCCTTCATCAGGTGGTTGTGGAGGACACAATTGTAAGACACAGAATTTATACCAAAGGTTTATAGTGTGATATAACTGAAATTAGACAGTCTTGAACTCAGATTTCTCCAGTTTCCTCATTTCCCCTCCCCCCACCTTGTCTCAGTCGAATCCCTCGAACTCAGCACCGCCCTCCTAACCTGCAATCCTCTTCCTGACCTCTCCGCCCCCACCCCACTCCGACCTATCACCCTCACCTTGACCTCCTTCCACCTATCACATCTCCATCGCCCCTCCCCCAAGTCCCTTCTCCCTACCTTTTATCTTAGCCGGCCTGGCACACTCTCCTCATTCCTGATGAAGGGCTCTGGCCCGAAACGTCGATTCTCCTGTTCCTTGGATGCTGCCTGGCCTGCTGCGCTTTTCCAGCAACACATTTTCAGCTCTGATCTCCAGCATCTGCAGACCTCACTTTCTTCTGTATGTGTGTGTGCATGTGTGTATGTGTGTGAGTGAGTGAGTGTGTGTCTGTGTCTGTGTGTGTGTGTGTGTGTTGTCAGGCCTGGCTGCAATCCCCATTCGAGGTAAAAACAATGACTGCAGATGCTGGAAACCAGATTCTGGATCAGTGGTGCTGGCAGAGCACAGCAGCTCAGGCATTCCTTCATTCTGATACAGAGTGCCACTGGGGAGAAGTGATCACAGGCTTCTGGCCGTGTCACTCCGCCCGCTGGCTGGAAACCTGGAGCGGTGAAGGAACGTGGCTTTGGGGGAGGGGGGGGAAGCGGGGGCACCCACTGTGCTGCTGCCTACTTCCCTGAACGGGTAGCGGTCTCAGTGACCACTCGCTCTGTCAGTGAAGGGAAGCAGCAGTGGGGAGAGGTCTCAGCAAAGCTGCAGGGCCCTTACACATAAAACTGTGTGTGTGTGTGTGTGTGTGTGTGTGTGTCTGCTCAGAAACAAAGCCCGAGACAGGGAGAGGGAGCAATGCAGGCAGAGCGAGGGAAAAGGAACACTTCCAGACAAACCTGTGGAGTCCCAGAGGAGGGCCATTGAATGAGTCATCCGAATAATCTAGTTATCCAAACAGAATACTGCCCGCCCATCTTGTTCGGATAATCGAGGTTCCTCTGTACAAGGATGTTGCCAGGGTTGGAGGATTTGAGCTACAGGGAGAGGCTGAACAGGCTGTGGCTGTTTGCCCTGGAGCGTTGGAGGCTGAGGGGTGACCTTACAGAGGTTAATAAAATCACGAGGGGCATGGATAGGGTAAATAGACAAAGTCTTTTCCCTGGGGTGGGGGAGTCCAGAACTAGAGGGCATAGGCTTAAGGTGAGAGGGGAAAAATATAAAAAGGGACCTAAAGTACAGCTTTTTAAATAGAGAGGTTAGTGCGTGTACAGAATGAGCTGCCAGAGGAAGCGGGTGGAGGCTGGTACAAATACAGCATTTCAAAGGCATTTGGATGGGTATATGAATAGAAGGGTTTAGAGAGATATGGGCTAAACGCTGGCAAATGGGACTGGATTAATGTAGTCACATCTGGTCAATGGATGAGTTGGACTGAAGGGTCTGTTTCTGTGCAGTATTTTAAAGCCATACAGATGTACAGGACTGACTGTGAGGTGCTCTATCAGTGCATTAGCTTCTTGTTGATACAATCATAATGCTGAAAATGTGTTGCTGGAAAAGCGCAGCAGGTCAGGCAGCATCCAAGGAGTAGGAGAATCAACGTTTCGGGCATAAGCCCTTCTTCAGCTCTTCCCGAAGAAGGGCTCATGCCCGAAATGTCGAATCTCCTGCTCCTTGGATGCTGCCTGACCTGCTGCGCTTTTCCAGTAACACATTTTCAGCTCTGATCTCCAGCATCTGCAGTCCTCATTTTCTCCTACAATCATAATGCCGATGGGCGTAGACCGACAGGAGAGCTGCAATCTGCAACACAATCATGGTGGATCCCAGTCTCTGGAAAGTTGCAACAGTTCAGTCTTCCCAGGATTGTAAAGCAGAGAGAAATGCTGATATTGGGGAACTTGACCTGGCTCCCACTATTTCCTTACTAACCATCTTTGTTTGTAAGCCCAGAGAGGATTGTTTAGCTGCCGTTAGTTTGAGGTCCCCATCAACCTTTCAAAGGCACATTTCTTCCAATAACGAAGGGCTAGAAACACCATCTGATGTCACCTTAAAGGCTTTACTTGGCTCTCCTTTAAAAGCCACTTAAATTCACCAAAGATCCTCAGACAGCACCTTCCAAACCCATGACCACTTCCCTTCCATGTGAAGGGAAAGGCAGTAGGTACACGGGAACACCACCACCTTCAAACTCCCCTCCATGCCACTCAGCATCCTGATTTGGAAATATGTCACCGTTCCTTCACTGGCACTGCATCGATGTTCTAGAATTCTCTCCCTGAGGGCATTGTGGGCCAACGCACAGCGAATGGACTACAGCGGTTCAAGAAAACAGCTCACCCCCACCTTTAAGGGGCAACTAGGGACAGGCAATAAAGTGTGGCCAGTCACTGAAGCCACATCCCACATACTAGAACATAGAACAGTACAGGCCCTTCGGCCCTTGATGTTGTGCTAACCTTTTACCCGACTAAGATCAAATTAACCTACATACCCTTCATTTTACTACCATCCATGAGTTGCTTATATGTCCCTAACGTATTTGACTCTACTATCACACTGGCCGTGCATTCCCCACATCCACCATCTCCCCAAAACCTTCTTCCAATCACTTTAAAATTATGTCCCCTTGTGATAACTATTACCGCCATGCTAAAACGTCTCCGAATATTCTCTCTATTTATGACTCTATCAAGTCACCCCTCACCCTTCTTTGCTCCAGTGAGAAGAGTCTTAGCTTCCTCAACCTTTCTTCATAAGACATGTCATCCAGTCCAGGCAGCATCCTGGCAAATGTCCTCTGCATCCTTTTTAAAGCATCCACATGCTCCTTATACTGAGGTGACCAGAATGGAACACAATATTCCAAGTGTGGTCTAACCAGGGCTTCATAGAGCTGCAGCAAAACCTCACGGCTCTTAAACTCAATCCTCTTGCTAATGAAAGCCAACGCACCATACACCTTCTTCACAACCCTGGCAGAAACCTGGGTTCAATTCCCACCTCAGGCAACTGTCTGTGTGCAAACTCCACATTCTCCCCGTGTCTGCTTGGGTTTCCTCCGGGTGCTCCGGTTTCCTCCCACAGTTCAAAGATGTGCAGGTTAGGTGGATTGGCCACGCTAAATTACTGGTAGTGTTAGGTGAAGGGGCAAATGTAGGGGAATGGGTCTGGGTGGGTTGCTCTTCAGAGGGTCGGCGTGGACTTGTTGGGCCGAAGGGCCTGTTTCCACACTGTAGGGAATCTAATCAAAACCCTGTCGCCTTGGGTGGCCACTTTGAGGGATCTATGGACATGGACCGCGAGATCCCTCTGTTCCTCCACACCGCCAAGAATCCTGCCTTTAATATTCATTAAAATGAAACTCCAGCCCACATTAAACTAATGGTGTATTTTCCAAGAAACCACTGTAGAGATAATCTGCTGAGCGATCAGGGCATAAAACTGCTTTATCTCGAATCTTCGGATCCTTTGCAACATAGTCCGCGGATTTCTCAACCTCATTGGAATCTATGCCTTTTGTTTACTCTTCCAAGTGATTTTCTGAACACGAATAAAAAAAACTTCACAAAATTGAATCGACACTCTCTATCTCAACTTCAAAGTGCAACTTACAAACGTCCAACACCACTTTCCCAGTCTTCGGATAGAAGTGGATGCACTAGGAAAACGCCAACCGTTCCTCAAATCCACCTGGTCTCACTCGCAAAAATCTAAAGAACCAATGGCCAGACGTAAATGCTTCAGAAAGTTCTTTCACTGAATGCTGCGCGATGCACTTACAGTTGAACAGCCCAGTCATTGGGGGTGGGGAAGCTTCCAAGGGCAGCTTGCCGTGTCAGAGGAGCTACACACATCTGCCACTGTGCGTTGGAGTTGTTCTGGGGACCGAGGCACCTTTATAGAACATAGAACATTACAGCGCAGTCCAGGCCCTTCGGCCCTCGATGTTGTGCCGACCTGCCATACCAATCTGAAGCCCATCTAACCTACACTATTCCACGTACATCCATATGCTTGCCCAATGACGACTTAAACGTACTTCAAGTTGGCGAGTCTACTCCCGTTGCAGGCAAAGCATTCCATACCCTTACTACTCTCTGAGTAAAGAAACTACCTCTGACATCTGTCCTATATCTATCACCCCTCAATTTAAAGCTATGCCCCCTCGTGCTCACCGTCACCATATTTGGAAAAAGGCTTTCCCTGTCCACCCTATCTAACCCTCTGATTATCTTATATGTCTCTATTAAGTCACCTCTCAACCTTCTTCTAACGAAAACAGCCTCAAGTCCCTCAGCCTTTCCTCGTAAGACCTTCCCTCCATACCAGACAACATCCTAGTAAATCTCCTCTGCACCCTTTTCAAAGCTTCCATATCCTTCGTATAATGCGGTGACCAGAACTGTACACAATACTCCAAGTGTGGCTGTACCAGAGTTTTGTGCAGCTGCAGCATAACCTCATGGTTCCGGAAAATCAATCCCTCTGTTAATAAAGGCTAAAACACTGTATGCCTTTTTAACAACCCTGTCAACCTGGGTGGCAACTTTCAAGAATCTGTGTACCTGAACACCGAGATCTCTCTGCTCATCTACACTGCCAAGAATCTTACCATTAGCCCAGTACTTTGCATTCCAGTTACTCCGGCCAAAGTGAATCACCTCACACTTGTCCGCATTAAACTCCATTTGCCATCTCTCAGCCCAGCTCTGCAACTTATCCAAGTCTCTCTGTAGCCTACAACAGCCTCCGTCACTATCCACAACTCCACCAACCTTTGTATCTTCTGCAAATGTACTAACCCACCCTTCTATGCCCTCACCCAGGTCGTTTATAAAAATGACGAGCAGCAGTGGACCCAACACCGACCCTTGCGGTACACCACGAGTAACTGGATTCCAGGATGAACATTTCCCATCAACCACCACCCTCTGTCTTCTTTCAGCAAGCCAATTACTGATACAAACTGCTATATCTCCCATAATCCCATTCTTCCGCATTTTGGACAATAGCCTACTGTGGGGAACCTTATCGAACACCTTGCTGAAATCCATATACACCACATCAACCGGTTTACTCTCATCTACCTGTTTGGTCACCTTCTCAAAGAACTCAATAAGGTTTGTGAGGCACGACCTACCCTTCGTAAAACCATGCTGACTATCGCTAATCAAATTATTCTTTTCTAGATGATTATAAATCCTATCTCTTATAACCTTTTCCAGCATTTTACCAACAACTGAAGTAAGGTTCACTGGTCTATAATTACCAAGATTGTCTCTGCTCCCCTTCTTGAACAGGGGAACCACATTTGCTATCCTCCAGTCTTCTGGCACTATTCCTGTAGACAATGACAATTTAAAGATCAATGTCAAAGGCTCAGCAATCTCCTCCCTGGCTTCCCAGAGGATCCTAGGATAAATCTTATCCAGCCCAGGGGACTTTTCTATTTTCACACTCTGCAGTATTTCTAATACCTCTTCCTTGTGAACCTCAATCTCACCTAGTCACGTAGCCTGTATCTCAGTGTTCTCCTCGACAACATTGTCATTTTCTAGAGTGATTACTGTCGAAAAATATTCATTTAGTGCTTCCCCATCTCCTCTGACTCCACACACAACTTCCCACTGCTATCCTTGATTAGCCCTAATCTAACTCTTGTCATTCCTTTATTCCTTAAATACCTATAGAAAGCCTTAGGGTTTACCCTGATCCTATCCGCCAACAACTTCTCATGTCTCCTCCTAGCTCTCCTGAGCTCTCTCTTTAGGTCTTTCCTGGCTACCTTGTAACCCTAAAGCGCCCTAACTGAGCCTTCACATCTCATCCTAACTTAAGCAGGACTCCATGAGGACAGCAGTAAGCCCTTTCTATCTGGGGGTGTTTTGTGGGAAGGGTGAGTTGGAATAGCTAATCCCGTGGAGCATGAGCATTAAATGCAGAGCTAACATTTATTGCCCCGTTAACTCTTAAAGCGCTCCAGTCTATTTCAGGGAGGGATACCTGTGATGCAGGGAGAGAGGATGAAAAGGTAGGGTAAAGACAGTGAATTTGTTTAGAGCAGAGGGAGATACGAGCAATGCTTGGAGTCTCTCTGAGAAGTACTCGATCTCATCAGTCTCTTGCCATTGGGATATGTTCCAGTGACAGTCCCACCAGAAGAGGGCAGCGCCTGCAACACCCACACGTAATCATCAGCATCCCCAATCACAACCTTCAAAGGCAGCAGTTAAAAATCCCCCAACACCAGGTTAGAGCCCAACAGGGTTACTTGGAGGCACTAACTTTCAGATTGCTGCTCCTTCATCAGGTGGCTGATCATATCAACAGCGTGACTGAAATCCAGATAGACCACATCTACCATCCTGCCCTTGTCACTTTATCAAAGAACTCTAATAAACTTGTGAGGCATGACCGCCTATGCACAAAGACACGCAGACTACTCCTAATCAAACCCTGTCTTACCAAGCGCATGTGTGTCTTATCTCTCAAAACCTTCTCAAGTAACTTTGGGGTGGCACGATGGCTCAGTGGTTAGCCCTACAGCCTCACAGCACCAGGGACCCGGGTGAAATTCCAGCCTCAGGTAACTGTCTATGTGGAGTTTGTACACTCTCTCCGCGTCTGCATGGGTTCCCTCTGGGTGCACCAGTTTCCTTCCGCAGGTCAAGTGAACTGGCTATGCTAAATTGCCCAAAGTGCATCATTCAGAGGGAAATGGGTCTGGTGGATTGGATTAGATTACTTACAGTGTGGAAACAGGCCCTTCGGCCCAACAAGTCCACACCGACCTGCCGAAGCGCAACCCACCCAGACCCATTCCCCCAACATTTACCCCTTCACCTAACACTATGGCCAATTAACCTCACCCTGCACACTTTTGGATTGTGCGAGAAAACCGGAATACATGGGGAGAATATGCAAACTCCACACAGAGAATCGCCTGAGGTGGGAATTGAACCCGGGTCTCTGGCGCTGTGAGGCAGCAGCGCTAACCACTGTGCCACCGTGCTGCCCAGTCTTCAGAGGATTGGTGTGGACTTGTTTGACAAAAGGGCCTGCTCCCACAGTGTAGGGAATCTAATCTAACTTACCCACCACAGGCGTTGGACTTCCTGGTGCGTGGTTTCTAGATTTTTCTTTGTAATTTATCCATTCCTTAGTAAGAGCATCAGGTAGATTCTGTGAAGATAAAACTGTCAAAGGAAAAAAGGATGTTTCTGTCTATATACCATGATAAAGTAATTCCAGCTGCCACTTATGAGCAGATTGAGATTGCATGAAAAACAGGTCTATTCAAACTTTCCATGATCGAAGACATCAGCTGGGAACAGACACACTGTACAAACACAGAAAGTGACAACATCACTGAAGATTAGAGGGGCAGTACTGAGGGAGCACTGCACTGTCGGAGGATCAGTAGGGGGAAAGCTGCACTGTGATAGAGTCAGTACTCTTGGTACAATCCAGAGCTGGTGAGGGGCCTGGTTTGTGGTCGAGGTTAAAAGGGAACATGGAGAAAGATTACATATGGGCTGTGCCTTGGTCTGATCCTCACAAGTGATGGTCCCAAGTTCAGACAAAGCACCCAGTACTTAGGAAACCATTCCTCTTGTCTCTGTATATCTCTTTCTTGCTGTTGCCCTCCTCAGCAATCCATGTTTGTTTTCATTTAATTAACCAGTACAAATTACAAACCGTTAACTATGAACAGCAGCGTACAAGAAACAGCAAATTTACAGGGGAAAGGGGCAGACCCCCAAACTCCACCCTACAACCAGTGTACAGTGGGGAAAAAAAAAGGACAAACCTCAAATCTCACCTTATTAAATCAAAAAGGAAACAGTAAATGCAT
The DNA here is from genome assembly GCF_020745735.1 of Hemiscyllium ocellatum. Taxonomy (NCBI): domain Eukaryota; kingdom Metazoa; phylum Chordata; class Chondrichthyes; order Orectolobiformes; family Hemiscylliidae; genus Hemiscyllium; species Hemiscyllium ocellatum. The sequence continues at coordinate 11,712,936 of NC_083440.1, read as the reverse complement.
TCATAAAGACAGCCCGATAAACCGAACAATAAAGCAGTGTATATATCACAGACATCCCTGGCAACCCGGCCTTCCGACACAATGTTTATAAAGGTCTCCTTCCTCCTTCAGCTCCTCCCCTTAGTAATGAGACCACTCGACAGGGAACTCACTCCCAATCTCTGAGCTCCACCCTCAGTCTTTCAGCGTTTGTTCAGTTCTCCGACCTGGAGAGTGGGGGATAGTGCTGATTCCTGTGACAGATTGCCTCACCCCCTCCTTCCTCCTCTCTCTCTCTCTCTGACCATGCATATCCTGCCAGCTTTGCTTTTAATTTCCTGTAATTTTAATGAGGAGGATGGCAGATGGGGTTCGGCTTGGGATAGACAAAGTATTGCAGGGTGACACGGTGGCTCAGTGGTTAGCACCGCTGCCCCCCAGCACCAGTGACCTAGGTTCGATTCCAGCCTTGGGCGACTGGCTGTGTGGAGTTTGCATAGTCTCCCAGTGTCTGCGTGGGTTTTCTCTGGGTGATCTGGTTTCCTCCCACAATCCAAAGATGTGCAGGTTAGGTGAATTGGCTGTGCTAAATTGCCCATAGGCATTAGGTGCATCAGTCAGGGGTGAATGTAGGGGAATGGGTCTGGGTGGGTTGCTCTTCAGAGGGTTGGTGTGGACCTCTTGGGCCGAAGGGTCTGTTTCCACACTGTAGGGAATCAAATCTAATCGAACTCTGACTAAAATGCACTCCTCTCCCAAGGAGCCATGATGGGCTGAATGGCCGTCTTGCACTTTCTATCATTCAACGTTTCCCAGCTTCTGTTGTTGAGCTGTCGGTGTAAAGCCCTAATTCCCTCACAGCGCCTCATGTCACATTGAGAGCTCATTGCCAATTGTATCCGAGCCAAGTACCAGAGGCTGTGCAATAGTAAACCTGTGTGAACATGCTCCCTGCCTCAGGGTTCATTCTGCAGGTTTGGAAGCCTCTGTTTCTCTGTTGGTGATGAGGTTAACAGCGTGAGAAAATGAGAAAAGAGTAACATGGAAAATGGGAGGAGGAGGAGGCCATTTGGCCCTTCCAGCCTGATCTGCCACTCGTTTTGATCAGGGCTGTTCTTCTAACTTAGTCCTCAGTTCCTGTTTTTATTTCAAAACCATACTTTATTCATAAAAATATCTTTTTATCCGTACACACAGTCACTAAACAATTGGAGTCTGTACAGTAAGATACGAATAAACAAACAAACAAACATTAGACTTTTGACTCAATCCAACAAACAACTTAAATGCAACTCTTACTTGTAAAAGACTATATCTACATACATTTAAGGCACTGGGGAGGGGGCGATAACTGAACGGACCCCCATTTATCTTCAGCTGAATGGCGTCAGACAGTGGTCTTTCCCCACTGTGCCTTGGTGGTAGCTGCCCTAAGCTTTTAGTGCAGCCCCTCAGCACGTTACCCTGCACCTTGGACTGTGCCAGTCTGCAACACTTGGACAGGGGTCAACTCCTAGCTCTGGAAGACCAAAGGGCGTCTTTCAGGAGGTGGATGGTCCTCTGGGCGCAGTCGCTAGTTGTCTCAGTGTGTGTCCCGGGGAACAGACAGGGTCCCATGTCACAGAGCTGCTCACGACAAATCTCTCTCCAGATTTCCTTCGCAAAGACACATTCCAAAAAAAGGAAGGAGTGGGAGCAAATTTCTGCAGATGTTGGAATTTGTTCCGAAAACAAATGGAGATCACAGTGCGTCAGACAGTATCTGTGGGGAGAGCAAGCGGACATCGAGTCTGGATGACTCTCCTGACATTCAGAGTGAGCTGTGAGACAGTCTCTACCTCAACTCAAGGTCAGTGTCTGGTGGTGCAGAAAGTCTGGGCAAATTTTGAACACTCGACATCTGTTGTATAAATGGTGTCTATTTTGTGTTTTTTCTCGTCACTTGTCGATGTGGAATATACCACTTTACAGCTGCACCACAGCCTGATGTTACAAGGACATTCATGGGTTAGAAAACCAACAGGTTAGCTACCTCATATTCACATCTTCTGTTGTGTTTAGTGAAAATTTTAATTTACACCCAACTGGCCACCACCTTACGGTGCTCCAAAATACTCTATTGCTAAAATATTTAAAACTTTGAAAATTTTAGCAGTAAGTGTTTTAATAACCTTAAAACTATAACTAAATTTAAAACTATAACTGTATTTCTAAAATAAAGAGAGCCTACAGGAAGTCCATGATATGGCACAATAAATCTGGTGTATCCCCAACGTACAAGTGGACATATCACGGACAAATGGCTTAGTTAGTTATACCCTGCGACTTCATCAACATATTTTTATCATACCATTTCCTTCCAGCTCCTACGACAAAGCCATAAAAGAATACATTGGTCCCTTTAGTGAGGTAAAGCACCTCCTTCTTCAAATGCTGATATTTCACTGACTTCTCTAACCAAGCTTGTTCTAGTGAGTCCTTCTCAAAACAGACCGTGATGTCCACTAGCACCGCCTGACCATCCTTCAACAGAATTAAAGCCAGGTATCCATAACTTCCAGTCAGCATCTTTCAAAACTGGGTTCAACAAAAAGTGTCCATCCATTCTTCTGAACAAGTCCGGTTCAAACATCAGCTATGTTACTGCGATTCTTTATCCTCACGTTTTTTTTAAACTGAAATTATCATCCAGAGAAATGAGGAATCGTTTCAATTGCCAAATTAAATAATACAAACTGCAGAAAGGTCGCCCATAAGATAAAGGCGTCCTTCATAGATTTGTCCTTCACGGAATTGTTTTAACAGCTCTGGATGCTCTCATACACAATAATCTTTTAGTCCAGACAGGAGATATATTGTTGGTTTTAAAATAATGGATGCCCAACCCTTGGCAAGGCAGTGTCACATATTTCTGTAATCTGGTTTCTCCATTTACCATAATTGTTGTTAATAGCTTCCTCTAGCTCTTAACTCTCCATAACTTGGGTACTTGGAGCGCCGACAGACAGGCCAATTATTTGAGGATCCCAAGTTTTACAAATTCGTCAGCGGACTCAATCCTGCCAAATTTTGACATTCTGGAATCATTAAATTGGAACGAGGCTTGTAAAATCTCAGCGAGAGCTCTTTGAAAAGCTTCGTATTTCCACCATACTGCAATCGGTATTAGTATTGCTAATTTATTTAATCCTAACCCACCATCTCTGTTCTGTGCATATAAAATGCCATCTGTTACAGATTGTGGAAAGTGTAAAACTTCCTAAATAAAACCCCTAATTATCAAATCTAATTTATTAAGATCATTTTGAGAAGCTCCCAATAATGTGAGATAATAGTACAATCTTGGAATAAAATTAGTTTTAAAAAGCTCTACCTTTTGTAGTGGTTTTAAAGGTGATTTCTATAGGTTTGCTATTCAATCTCTCAGCAATTCTTCCAAATTGGATGTACCTATTCCCACCCATGGAGCTATTTTCATCCAGAGATATTTTTCTGGGTTACCTGGCTACATGTACTGTATTTCATTATTAAGACTCCAATTTTTCCTACTATTATAAATAAACATTTTATTCTTTAAACAAAAATGGATCCCTTTTGTTTTTCTCACATTCGCCTCTAGCCTTGTATTATCACCAAACGTTTGCACTAATTTAAGATTATGAGACATTTCTTCATAGGTTCAACTTAAGGCAATATCACGCACGTAGGCTCATGTTGCTCAATGATGCCCTTCAAGATCAGGATCTAAAAAGATCCCTTTGGGACTCTCTTCCAATGAACGAATGAGGGGATCCAATGCTATATTAAAAAGGAATGGGTGATAACAAATGCCTTTTAAAGATCTCTATTATTAGTTTTGCATCTATATCCTTTGATTATTGTACTATTATCCCCACATATAAATTTGTAATTATTTTAACAAATTCTGTTGGGACAGATAATCTATTTAGGGCTTTAATAATATCCTTATGACCAACTGAATCAAAAGCTTTAGCTAAATCAATAAATACATATTAGCTAATACTTATTTTTTCCTTCAATCCTTCAAGATTTTAATATTTTGGTCATGACCCAACATTCCTGCAAGGAATCATTTTTGTCACTTATTTAATCCAATTATTCCACTTAGTCTTTTAGTAAAAAGTGAGGTCTGCAGATGCTGGAGATCACAGCTGAAAATGTGTTCCTGGTCAAAGCACAGCAGGTCAGGCAGCATCCAAGGAACAGGAAATTCGACGTTTCGGGCCAGAGCCCTTCATCAGGAAGTCTTTTAGCCATTATTCTAGTAAAGATCTGGAGGAAAAAGGCCCAACTGTTATCGACCTCCAGTTAGCGGTTTGTTTCAATTCTTCTTTATCATTAGTTTTAGGTATTAGTGTTGTTCTATTAATTTTCATGCAATATTCCCGATTGTCTGTTCTTAGCCAAATTGAGAACAACATGGGAAGTGTTTTATTGTCGGTGTTATACATGGCCATTATATCTTTCATCTCCATCCTGTACAGCCCTGCTGTGGTTGTTGGGTTGATCGCTTCTAGGGCCTGATCGACTTCATCCACAGTTATTGGCCAGACTGTGGGATAATTTGATTGTTTACTCCCCCCTTAATATTTTGCAAGTTTTGTAATATTTGCTTCATCATTAGGCACTGATTATTTGCGACGGAAGAACTCGTCGAGTTCCTCCTTTGTAAGGGGGCACATACTATCAACAGGAGCTCCTAATATTTCCCTTGCTAAGTACTGCCTTTCATATTTAAATAGCGTTTGGATTTTCCTAAATCTACTTTTCCTTTTTACAAATCTCCTTCTTGCGTTATTCATCTGGGAGTTATTTGCTTTCCATTTCATAACCTAGGCGTAACTTTATCCGTTTTATTATGTCCCTTTCCCACATTACACTTATTTTTGGCAATAATACCTTCTATTTGGTCCAACAGGTCATTTAGAGTTTTCCCAATCGTGCCCCTTTCTTCATCTTTATTCTCAGTAAGCAGCTTTAATTTGTATCTCATCTAGATTTATTAATCTCTCCTACAATTCACTTTCTTGTTCCTTATTATCAGCATGCCCTCATTCGATTTCTTTGTCATCTTCCTTATCCTCTCTCTATTCCTTTTCCTGCTTAGCTAAAACAAAAATCATTTATCTGAAAAGTTGTTTAGGCATTTTATTCTTCAATTGTTCCGCTATCATTGTGTTTTGGCACCAGAATATGGCTTCTCCAGGTTTTGTAACATCATTACCTCCACATTGCACCGAATTCCTTGTTTATTCTTATTTTGACCATTATTCTTCTTACTGACATTTTGGCTTCTTTTAATAGTTCTTACAGTAGCATGTTTATGTCTCAGGCTGCCCCAGTTCTACAGCGGTGGAAAACGCAAGGGGACATCTTTCACACGAGAAGACCGCATTCAATTGCATTGCTTTTTTGTGCTTCCATTTGGGATAATGACAAGCCACAGGATGGTAGCGGTTTTCCCCAAACACACTCATCACGCGCTGATTGATCTTATCCCTCTACAACTGTTTGAATATTTTCTTAAAAAAAAAGTCCAATTCTATTAAATACATTGTCACAAAGAATAACAATTATAATTATCTAAAGGCACACTTTGTAATTAGGTCTAATTTATCTTTATTTTCAGTTGGATTTATAACCTGGAATGTTCGACTCCTTGCTTTCAAGCTCTTTTGCAAAATTAAAAAAAGCCCTTTAAAATTAGAGTTGTTAAGAAAAAGTCTTCGTTATTAAAAGACCAGAGTCTAGGAGGAAGCTTCTCCTTTCACTGCGTCAAATTTCCATTTTGATTCTCACTATTCAAAATGGCTTCCTCGTGCCTGATCGAAGAAACTCATACTGAGAGAACATCAAAAAGGTCTCTTCCATCTGGGTTTGCACGGACGATTGAATTAGTTTATGGCAAGAACGTTTTACACACGATGCCATTCGTGCAGGGCAGTTGTTTTCCCTGGTTGGCCGCCTGTGGGATATAGGTCAAGCAGTGTTACTTCTGCAATCATAATTGCTTATGCAAGGTGAATGAACTAACCTACACCAGTGTATAATTGGTTCAGCAAAGAGCTGTGTTAGCTAAAATGTGCATTCCAGAATGGAACGTGCCTGTAAACAATAGCAGATGTTACAGACAAATAGATAAGTTGAAAATGAACATCAAGATATTCCAAGCTCAGCAAAATTTCCCTCGTGCCAGCACTGAAGCGAGCCAAGTCATTTAAGGGGGGGGGGAAAAGAGGGTGGTCAGGCTTGGAGTAGGGGGAGAAGTAAACAAGGGTGGAGAGCAGCTGGGGGGGCAGAACACAGTAAGAAATATTGATAGGTTTGAAGACCAAATGAGATAAACGGGGAAGTACCGAGAATTAAACTGTATAAATTGTGGAGAAATTTAAGACAGCCAGTGGGGTGGGCCAGCATGAGAAGCATGCACATCCCAATTTGAGGAAAAAAGGGAAAATAGAGACTAAGGAAAAGGTGTTAAGTAGTGAGAAAAAGTAAGAAAGGGGTATGGTCTGAGGAAGTTGCAAAATTGCACTATTAGAATCGGAATTAAGGGGATGTAAAAATATTAATAAGCTCATCGCGGAAAAAATAGAAACTAAAACAGCTAAACAGATTTCAGATAAGAGAAGGTTATGGAATAGAAAGAATAGAAACAGAGATGAGGATATGGGCGTAGATCAGGAAATAGTACTTAATAATACTAGTGTGAATGAGGAAATAGAAGTGGAAAGGATATTTGAGGAAGGAAGGCCTCTTGATAGTGATAATCAAGAGGATAATGGTAGGATAGATAAAGTGGACCACAGTGATAAATCATTGGAGGACTAAATTAAAATAATGGAAGATGAAATAGGTAGGACTAGAGGTATTATTAAGGAATATGACGAGATTATGGGTAGAATAATGGTGAAAATAAACAATAGGTGCAGGAGTAGGCCATTCAGCCCTTCGAGCCTGCACCGCCATTCAATATGATCATGGCTGATCATTCCTAATCAGTATCCTGTTCCTGCCTTATCTCCATAACCCTTGATTCCACTATCTTTGAGAGCTCTATCCAACTCTTTCTTAAATGAATCCAGTAGCAGGGGGGAGGGGGACAAACTGGATGTATAAAAAAGGAAGTTGAAGGGAAAGTTAGAACAAGGGAAGTCAAGAAAGACAACTGTATCAATGAGGCGGAAAATTCGAAAAGGGATCATGCTGTAAGGTTGAGTGGAATAGGGGTTGATGGGAAGGGTGAGAGCAGTAACAAATTAAAAATACTGTATATGAACGCAAGAAGCATTAGAAATAAGATGGATGAGCTTGAGGCTCTTTTGGAAATTGGCAGATACGATATTGTGGGGATAGCGGAGTCGTGGCTTCAAGTGGACAGGGCCTGGGAAATGAATATCATAAGGACAGACTGACGGGCAGAGGGGGTGGGGTGGCTTCGTCGGTAAGGGAGGATATTCAGTCCCTTGGGCGGGGGGACCTAGAGTCAGGGGATGTAGAGTCAGTGTGGATAGAGCTGCAAAATACTAAGGGTAAAAAGATCCTCTTGGGAGTCATCTACAGGCCCCCAAACAGTAGTCTGGATGTCGGATGTAAGTTGAATCAGGAGCTGAAATTGGCCTGTGGTAAAGATATTACTACAGTTGTTATGGGGGATTTTAACATGCAGGTAGACTGGGAGAATCAGGATGGTATTGGACCTCAAGAAAGAGACTTTGTGGAGTGCCTCAGAGATGGATTCTTAGAGCAGCTGGTGCTGGAGCTGACCAGGGAGAAGACAATTCTGGATCTAGTATTGTGTAATGAACCAGAATTGGTCAGAGACCTCGAAGTGAAGGAGCCGTTGGGAAGTAGTGACCATAATACAGTAAGTTTCAATCTGCAATTTGAGAGGGAGAGGGTACAGTCAGAAGTGACAGTACTTCTGTTGAATAAAGGGAACTATGGAGCTACGAGGGAGGAGCTGGCCAAAGTTCAATGATGCAATACCTTAGCAGGGATGACCGTGGTGGAACAATGGCGGATATTTCTGTGTATAATGCAGAAGTTGTAGGATCAGTTCATTCCTAAAAAGGAAGAAAGATCCCAGGAGGAGGCATGGGCAGCCGTGGCTGACGAGGGAAGTGAAGAAACATATAAAGTTAAAAGAGAAAAAGTATAACATAGCAAAGATAAGTGGGAAAACAGAGGACTGGGAAGCTTTAAAAGAACAACAGAGGATTACTAAGAAGGAAATACGCAGAGGAAAAATGAGATACGAAGGTAAACTGGCCAATAATATAAAAGGAGGATAGTAAAAGCTTTTTCAAGTACGTGCAAGGCAAAAAAATGGTTAGGACTAAAATTGGGCCCTTGAAGACAGAAACAGGGGAATATATTACAGGGAACAACGAAATGGCAGAAGAATTAAATGGGTACTTCAGATCGGTTTTCACTGGGGAAGACACAAGCAATCTCCGAGGTAACAGTGACTGAAGGACCTGAACTTAAGGGAATCTGTATTTGCCCGGAATTGGTGTTGGAGAGACTGTTAGGTCTGAAGGTTGATAAGTCCCCGGGGCCTGATGGTCTACATCCCAGGGTACTGAAGGAGGTGGCTCAGGAAATCGTGGATGCGTTGGTGATTATTTTCCAGAATTCGATAGATTCGGGATCGGTACCTGAGGATTGGAGAGTGGCTAATGTTATACCACTTTTAAGAAAGGTGGGAGAGAGAAAGCAGGAAATTATAGACCAGTTAGTCTGACCTCAGTGGTGGGAAAGATGCTGGAGTCTATTATAAAGGATGAGATTACGGCACATCTGGATAGTAGTAACAGGATAGGACACAGTCAGCATGGATTTATGAAGGGGAAATCGTGCTTGACTAATAGGAAAGGGTGAAGAAGGTGTAACATCTAAGAAAAGGATTAAAGAAGTATGAGTAAAATTAAAGGATAGTAGACAAAGAAAGAGAGGAAAAGAGAAAAATGCTAAAAAAAGGTATAGCAGGAAAAAAGGAAAATTTAAGGAAACGCAATTCCTGTATAAAAAGAATAGGCACCATTTGGCGAGAACCCTAATGGGGGCTCCATCTAGATGTGAATGTCCCCTTAGTAAAGAAGATTTAGAAGAATATTATAAAGTAAGACTTTCTAAGGTTAATGAGAAAAATAACTTAAGAGGATTCAAATATGTAAATAGAGATGAGGAACCTGAAGATGTTGTCCTGGTGGGTCCGGTGACGATAGATGACGTCAATCAGGCTATCAAGGCGATGGTTGATACCGCTGCTGGACCCGACAGGATGACATTAAAAGAAATAACTAAGATCTTTAATAAGGATAACATACTGCTACCTAGGCTCTATACTCTCTGGGGTAAAACTGGTAAAATCCCAGATGAAATGAAAGTGAGTAAGACCATATTGATCCCCAAAGTAAATAATGAGAAGGAGTTAAAGGATATAAATAACTGGAGACCTATAACAATAGGGCCACGGAGGTTATTTACTAAAATAATGGCAGGTAGGTTAAATAAAGTTATAAACCTTAATAAAAGACAAAAGGGTTTTATGACCGACGTTGCGGGACGCGAAGAGAATATTAAAATTTTAGAGCATATTATAAAAGGGAGCTAAAAAGAAAAAGGAAAAGACCTAGCGGTAATCTTTGTAGACCTCACTAAGGCATTCGATATGGTAGGTCATAAATTAATTTTAACAGCTCTTCGGAGACTCCATCTCCCGTTTCTATTTATTAAATTAATAGCTAATTTATATCATAATAATTTTAAACAGATTGAGGATTTTAATTGTAGAACAAAAAGAATTAAAATTTTAAGAGGTGTCAAACAAGGGGATGCTTTGTCACCAATTCTTTTTAATATAGTGATGGACCCTCTGATCGCAACCATTGAAGAAAGGAAAAAAGGAATATTTTTAGGATTAGAAGGAAAGAGCGGTCACTGCGCTACTTTAGCCTTTGCAGATGACATAGCATTAGTTAGCGAATCTTATGAGGGAATGAGATACAATTTAAAACTAGTAGAAAAATTCCGTGCCAATATGGGAATGGAGGTAAATGTTAAAAAGACTGAACGGATTTTATTTTACCGTTAAAGATAAAACAATTATTTATAATAAGGCTATTTGGAAACTTAATGATGGGAATATTCAATTCATAGAACCAGGTCAAACAAATAAGTATTTAGGTGCCAAAATAGACCCATGGATTGGCATAGGCCAAGCAGACTGGGAAGGTCAGTTAGAGCTGGATTATTAATTTAAAAATATCGCCCCTAAAACCTATACAAAAATTAGAACTTTTAAAAACCTATTTTATACCTAGATTGTATTACTATTTAATATTATCAGAATCCTCAATTAATGATCTTAACAAATTAGATAACTTAATTAAAAGTGCTGCAAAAGAAATATTACATCTTCCGCAGCCGATCACAGATGGCGTATTATATGCTAAATCTCGTGACGGAGGCCTTGCATTACAAAGATTGGCGACTTTCATCCCAATCTCGATTATGAGAAAGTTCGGGACGCTCCGCAAATCCTCAGATGAAATTTTGCATGTCTCATTTCATTTTGAGGGTGAAAGTATAGCGGAGAAAATGCGTATATTGAGTAAATTAAAGATATTGGAATCGATTTGGAACCCGAATATTAATCAACAAGTGGGAGAAATCGGTACTATCGGGGAAGATAGTGATGAGGAGTTGGACGAGTTCAGTAACACTAATTACGTGAACTGGAGACCAACTGAAATGGATAGATGGGTCGCCCTCCCATGTCAAGGAGTTGGCACTCATTACTATTACAATGATAGTATCTCGAATAATTGGTTGAAGAAGATCCAATTTATGAAGACATCTAAAGGGATCAATTTGATTTTATTGAGGACTAATTTATTTCCGACAAGGGCATTTTTGTCGTATGGGAAGGCCTTTTAATATTAAATCTTGCAGAAGATGTAATGCAACTTCAGAGACGCTAGCACACATCTCGGGATGGTGCCCTTCTGTCAAGAAGATGAGAATAAAGACATAATAGGGTGGCAGAAGAGTTAACTAAATTTGTGAGGAAAAATGGGCGGACAATCTTTGTAGAGCCAAGGATCAAGGACAATGATGGGAAGTGATGGATCCCTGATCTAATATTCAAGAAAGAACAGCAAATAGTTGTAGGTGATGTAACAATAAGAATGGACCTTCAAACTAGCTCGCTGGAAGCAGCATGGGAAGAGAAGACAAATATAAACATCTAAAAGGAAGAGATAATGGACCTCACGAGAAGAGGAAATGTATCCTTCCATGGTTTTGTGATGGGTTCCCAAGGGAAATGGTTGGAAAAAAATGAACTTATGAAAAGCCTCAGGATCCCGAGGTTTAAATCTTTCGCCCAGAACATCACAACCCTTGTTTTATCTCTGACCCTCGAACTGCTACGAATTTTTATGGACTCAATTTAATAACTTTAGGAATTTTAAATAGTATTAATTGTTTTAAATAATTTTAGACATTTTAAGTTTTATGTTTTTAGTAATAAAGTTTGGTAGATTTTAGTTCACAGAAATAATTGGTGGTGGGTAATAGGTGAAACAAATAAAGTGCACGCTCTACACAACAGGTGATGAGTGGGAAACAATGTCTAATGGTTGATTAACCCAGCTCATCCCTGCCCTTGCTGAGTTGTGATTCAACATTGTTTTTTGCCGTTCCCTTAAGATCATCCGGCTGTGGTTTCACTGGATAGGGGTATTTATGCGTCAACGAGCGACGTTAAAACTCAAAAAGGACACAATCCATCGTGTATGGGGAGTGCATGCAGGGAACAGCCTGACAGGATCCACCCTCTCCTCTTCCCACAGGGTCTCGCAATGTGCCGTTCCCACTACCCCTGTGGTCAAACGGGCTTCTCTTTGCAAATTTCTCCACAGAGGACTGGTGACACGAAGGGCTCATCGGAGTGTTCCAGGGTAATGAGACTAGTCTCATCCTTCAGAATACCGGGGGAAGGTAGAACCTCAGTACATATTGGTACATGGTGTTTGCATACAGGGTCTATGCACAGCTTGAAGCTGCTGCACATAAAAGGTAGCTGTCAGGGTAAGGGTGGTGTTAGGTACGCACTCCCCTCACCTTATCCAGAGTTTTGTACTTAGTGTCCCTGTGGACACTGTTCATCTTTGACCTCCAGATGAAGTGCAAGATGGTTCCTACAAATGCCCAGGTTCTGGCAATGGGCCAGACCTGTGCCACCTGCAACAGGGTGAATGCCTCACACCTGATGACCAGGTGTTAACCATGATGGAAGAGGGAGTGGTGCTCCCGAAAGCCCGGTCTCAGTTTCACTTGGGCGATATGTGAATCCCAAGTTTTTGCCCACGCTTGGGCCCCTCCAAACCATATCTCCAGCACCTTCAGGTAACCTGCCCGGATGGCGAAGGGGATAAAGAACAAGGCCTCACTCTTGCATTGGATTCCCTGGGCCTCTGAGGGCAGTTTGAACTGGTCACAGATGCTGAGTCTAGGCACAGACAGTGGGTCAGTAGGAGCTGGTGATGTCACCCACGTATGGGGAGGCGTTGACTTGCAGGCCTCTGTTACCTGGAATAGTTCCCCCACTTAGGCTCACGTCCTTCCTGATGGACCCAGCAAACTCTCTGTACTACACACAAACAAGGCAGGAGAGAGTGGGCAGCCCCAGCAGACTCTGGATCGGATCGGGAAGCTTTATGATTCCCAAGCATTGGGCTAGACCACACGAATGAAGTCGACGCACAGCATTCGGATCCAATCGCAGATTCCCTCCCCATTTTGGGCAGCACGTCCCACCTGTAGGTGTAAATATCCTGTCAAAGGCCTTCTCCTGGCCCAGGCTGCTGAGACAGGAGGCCATTCCCCTGTCCTGCATGTCGACGATTGTATCCCCCCGAGAGCCTTGCACTCCTCAGGTTGTTCTCCACGGTACAGCACAGGTTTGGTCGGGGTGAATCACTGATCCCGGAGTAGACCTGACTGGGTTGGCGATGACCGGATACAGGATTTTGTAGTCTGCATTCAGCAGTCAGACTGTTAGAACTTGGCAACCGATCGGAGGAGTGCGAAGCTCTCGGGAATACCACCACCTACGTACAGGACAGGGGCGCGGGCCGAGCAGAGTACAACTCGGCCGGTAAGCTGCCGCTTCTGGGAGTTTCAGTTCTTTTCGAATGACTCTAGGTCCTTGGTCAGCTCTTGCAGAGATAATGGCTGGTCCAGCATCTCCTACCTTCTGCTGTCAAATTCCTCCATGACAGAAGATAGCACGGCCTCCCAGCCAATCCTATCTGTGGGCTTCTTGTTGTGCAGGCTGACATAAAAGGATTTGCTGATCCTCTGCTCTGTGGGACATGACGTGCCAGCTGCAGGCCCTGGCTAATGACACTATGTTTCTGATGGGTAGCATGTGTAACTCCATGAGAAAGGGTGGCATCACCTTCACCTGCAAGCAGAAAGGAGAGAGGAGGAGGAAATTAGGAATTGGCAACCAATCTCACTGCTAGCGTTACTATGCACTGCATTTCCACCTTTCCCCGGTGTTGCGAAGGATGGGACCGGCCAAGTAGCTGGACTGTTTCAGAGCACCGCCCCTTCGTGGAGAAATTTTCCAAAAGGAAAACCAAATACCTTTGACCACAAGGCCACCAGGAACTGGCCAGCACACAGCATGCTCGAGATGCTGCAGGAACAGAGGATAGATCCTCGAATACCTAAAGTGTGGGAGCAGGCCGTTCGGCCCACTGCATCTATACTGACCCTCTGAAGAGCATCCCACCTCCTGCTATCCCTGTAACCTTGCATTTCCCATGGCTAAGTCACCGAGGCTGCACATGCCTGGATACTATGGGTTATTTAGCATGGCTAATCCTCCTACAGTCAGAGATATACAGAGGAATCGCGATTATCCGAAGAACACAGGTGGGGAGTATTTTGTTTGGTTAATTGAATGCCTGATAACAGTTGAGCCAAGCACTAGGATCTTGCGATGTTGGCGGATAATAGAGAATCCTCTGCACCACTTTTTGAAGAGCGCACGACACAGTTGAACAGTTATTTTACAGAAATAAAACCAGTCTGGCTCCAGAGTGAGATGCAAAACAGACTTGAAACAAGGCCTCACACCTAAAGTGCATTGTCTAACCGAGGGGGTCAACTTTATTCTGATCAAACCAGAGGTTATCCTGGGGCATGGATGTACATTTTAATCAAAACCTGCACCTCCATTTTAACTGATTAAAAGACTTAATAGCCATCAAGGTTTGTTCAATAAATGCGCTATGACCTCAGATCAGACGCGACAACCCGCTGAATTTAAGCATATTACTAAGCGGTGGAAAAGAAACTAACCAGGATTCCCTTAGTAACTGCGAGTGAACAGGGAACAGCCCAGCGCCGAATCCTCGCTCGCCTGACGGGCGAGGGAAATGTGGCGTATAGAAGCGCTTTCTCCGACGTTGCCCAGACGCCTAAGTCCTCCTGATCGAGGCCTAGCCTGAGGACGGTGTGAGTCCAGTGGTGGTGCAGGGCTCGTCGAGATTGTGTCTTCTTGCAGTCGGGTTGCTTGTGAATGAAGCCCAAAGCGGGTGGTAAACTCCATCTAAGGCTAAATACTGGCACGAGACCGATAGTCAACAAGTACCGCAAGGGAAAGTTGAAAAGAACTTCAATAGATGCGCATAAGTTGTGTGACCCTTTGATCTTTTACTTAAATTCCATGTCTGATGTATTCTCTCTCACTAGCTGCCTGAAGCAGCAGCTGGAGTTCCGAAACCTTGCAGTTTCAAATTAAACTGCTGGATGATAACCCTATGTGGTGTGATTTCTGATGCCGGTACAGTGTATTTGGAGAGAACAGGGCATTGGGAGAAGAGATATAAAGTACAGACACTCGACTACTCACAAAGATTCATATTAATTTGTTATCAGACATTCAATTAACCAAACAAAATACTCCCTGGCTGCGTTCTTCGGATAATCGCGATTCCTCTGTATATCTCTCTGACTGAATGAGGTGGATAGGAGGTGGATTAGCTATGCTAAATGTCCAGGTACGTGCAGGCTAGGTGGCTTAGCTAAGAAGTAGCAGCTCAGATATAACACTTCAGTGAATCAGCCAAGTATATCAACCACGACAATTGAGGACATGAAGGGGACTGGACATTTTGAGCTTGTGGAGACACAGTCCTACCTTATTTAAAAAAAAGATATTAAACAAGTTAGATACTCCCCGATCATAAAAATCAAATTGTCATCAATGGGGGGGGGCAATGGTGGCGATATCAGTACACAATGAGAGCAGAGACGCAGGTCATGTTCTGGGGACCTGGGTTTCAGTGCTGCTAGCCACTGTCTGGGACGGGGTGGGGTGGGAGAAGGTGGGGTGCATCATAGTCTTGAAGGGGTTCGAGAGTGAACACAGTCTGACTGGGGGGGTTCTCTCAGGTGGTGAGAGAGTGAGTGAGAGGGAGGAGGAGATATTGTCTAAGGGAGTGAGTATGCTTTGGAGGTGTTGAGGGAGCACTGTCTTGTGTTTAAAGGGAGCGGTAGATGAAAGGGGTAAAATGAATTTCCCTAAACATTTCCTCAGGACGCCCAAGCACGTGGGCATTGTAATTTGAGTCGGAGGCCACTTCCCATTTCAGAAGATTTGGGACTTTGAAGACACAAACACCACTGTCACTTGTTGCATGGAGAGGGTTGTGGTAAACGGGTCGATCCAACATGCCATTCGCAATCACTGTCTGTTCCCCTGCACGGTTATCATTCGAGATCAAATTCAGTCCTGGGAGAAATCACCCTGTCAGAGCTTCCTCTACACTTGTAATGTATCATTGTCCCTTCTGCTCCAACAATCTCCGTTCAGGTACAGCTCACTGGACGCTTGGCTGAAGAGGAGGGAGAAGGAAGTGAACACAGTGGGGGGTGAATCTGAGCAGACTGGAAGGGATGGAGGTTGTGACCCAGAGCCAGTTAGACACAATCCTGGTGGACCCAATGATTAAATTCGTCATCTGCTTCAACTTTAACACTTTGGGGGAGACAGATGTTTATCTTCAGGAACTCTCCGAATACCTCAAGGCTCCACGAAATGAGAGAACCATGTCGGGCAATGCGAGATGATACAAGTCAGGGAAGTGAGGACTGGTTTGATGTAGCATCAGTGCTGAAACGATTGAGAGCAGTGCAATGTTTCTTGTGGGTCATTGCAAGTAGCAAGTCCAAAAGTACACAAGGCCCCAAGTTTACAGGATTTTTTTTTCCCCAAATAAAAAAAAGGGGTGAGAAGAGGTTACCTGGGGCATTCATTTTTGCACATAGAGGTGGAATTGTGAAGACAGGACAGCAGACAGCCAGAACCCCAGAAGTGGCCAGTTACAGTGTAACACCGCCACAGTCCAACAAAGTCTCTGGAAATGACACTGAGCCAGTGCTGATGTCCAGTGTGGGCACAGGAACATTGTCTGGGTTATCCCTACACAATGGAAAGCTCTCAGCATTGCTGTGGGTCTCCATCCAGGTTTTCAATGTATAATCATTCAGCTCCTCCCATGTGAGAGCCTACAGCATGGATCTTGGCCAGTAAGCCCATTGCTTGGGTCTGCACCCTTCCTGCCAATGCCAGTCAGGTGACCGTGTATGACTCGAAGCCATAAATCACCCACCGTCTCCTGGGCCCATCCATTCCAGGTTAGCAATGGGGTGAAGACGGAGTGCCGAATAGGGGCAGCACAGTGGCTCAGTAGTTAGCCCTGCTGCCTCACCATGCCAGGGACCTGGGTTTAATTCCACCCTCGGGCAACTGTGTGGAAGTTTGCACATTCTCCCTGTGCCTGCGTGGGTTTCCTCCCACAGTCCGAAGGTGTGCAGGTGAAGTGAACTGGCCATGCTAAATTGCCCATAGTGTTCGGTGCATTAGTCAGAGTGCATCTGGGTGGGTTACTCTTTGGAGGGTTGGTGTGGATTGGTTGGCCAAATGGCCTGTTCCCACACTGTAGGAAATCTGGGCACACAGACTGGGCAAAGAACGAAGCGTGAAGTGTGTAAGCAACCTGAGACCCGATATGATGTACAGACTCTGGGCATTCACTGTGACCGCACAGGGGCCAGAGCTCCGAGTGAGGTAAAGGGCAATGACACTTCATGAGAAAGAGGCCTACAGACTGGGCTCCTGTTCCTTCCCACCTACCAGGCAAAGTGCGAGCCCAAATAAGGCACAGTGAAGATTACAAAAGGTTCATTGAGGACTAGACAGAGAGCAACCATCCCTCTGGAGGAGAGGGCAAACTCAAAAGGAGAGAGTCTCCACCCCTCTTCACTCAGGAGGTCATTCTGGGATGATATCAGGGGGCAGTTTCTCTCACATGGAGATTGGAAATCTAGAATATTCTTGGTGGTGGGGTCCAAATGGGAAAAAAAATCAAAACAGAGGGAGATTGTTTTGGGGGTAAGGGTGTTATGATTTAAACAACCAATCTCAGTACATATACTGATCAGCTGTCATTTTAAGGCTGATCTCCTTCTGACAAATTGTACAGCAATGGCTTCAAATAAAATGTGTGATCACGACAAGATTGTCTGTTGGTTATTGATCTGTCAGCTGACATGTCAACAGGAGATGCCTATAACAATCACCCAATTCTATTAATGTGGATGAGGAAAGTTCTAGGCTCAGAGTCATGGAGAAGCAGAGGAAACACCCCCTCCCCCCCCCCGCACAGCCCTTGCCCTCAGGCCTGCCATGGTGGAAGTAAAAAAAAGGCAGCGCCCCGAGCGAGATCTCAAAACCCTCATGGCCAATGGACGAGAACTGAGTTCTGTGACTGAAGTCACGCACTCAAAAAGAAAAACATTGCCACCAGGGTGCACGATCTAGAATGAGGCTCCATACAAAGGGTCTGAAGGCAGAAAGTAACCACCTGCGTACAGAGACGCACCAGCAGCTGAGCAAGAACACTTACTGGCATGTCAAAATAGTGCAGCTTCAGAGATCAGTTGGGCAGAATGCTGCGAAATCACACCAACCATTCAATTAATAAGCAGCTGATGTGCTAGGAGCTCTTGAGGCACAGTGGTAGTGTCCCTACATCTAAAATAGATCACCCAGCATCAATCCCACCTACTCCAGAGGGATATAGTGACATCTCTAAAGATAATATCTAAACAAAGAAAAGACTAATGGCAGATCAGCTGCCCTTCACTGTTTGGCTTCAGACCCACAGTGATATGGTTGTCTCTTGGCCAAACTAGTGACTCAGTTCAATGGCAATTAGGGATGCCCGAAAAACAGTGGCTAACCTAGAGATCCCAACAATTCATGAACCAAAAAAAACTTTTAAAAAGTAACACAGACGGAGCCAGGCAGGCAGCTGCCACCACAAGCTGCTCAACATGTGAATACAGTAAGTCTGGTATATGACAATCAGCAGTGACTGTAAATTGACAAATACACATTCCCATCCCATCAGTTTGAGCAGAGCCATTGAGACGCACAGTACAGAAACAGACCCTTCGGTCTAACCCGTCCATGCCGACCAGATATCCCAACCCAATCTAGTCCCACCCGCCAGCACCTGGCCCATATCCCTCCAAACCCTTCCTATTCATATACCCATCCAAATGCCTCTTAAATGTAGCAATTGTACCAGCCTCCAACACATCCTCTGGCAGCTCATTCCAAATACATACCACCCTCTGAGTGAAAAAGTTGCTCCATCGGTCTCATATCTTTTCCCCTCTCACCCTAAACCTATACCCTCTAGTTCTAAACTCCCTCCACCCCAGGGAAAAGTCTTTGCCTGAGCCCTACCTTTGGAACAGATTATCCATATTCATTAATCCATTGCCATTAGGTGCTATTGCAGAGTTCCAGCAAACCTACAAGGTAAAACCAAAGTTAAAAAAACACACAACACCAGGCTTATGCCCAAAACATCAATTCTCCTGCTCCTTGGATGCTGCCTGACCTGCTGCGCTTCTCCAGCAACACATTTTTCAGCTCTGATCTCCAGTATCTGCAGTCCTTTCTTTCTCCTAACACCAGATAATAGTCTAACAGGTTTAACTGTGTGATTTTTTTTAAAACTTTGTACACCCCAGTCCAACACCAGCATCTCCAAATCAAGGCAAAAAAAAAACAAGGACGGCAGATGCTGGAAACCAGATTCTGGATTGGAGTGCTAGTGCTGGAAAGGCACAGCTCGGGCAGCATCCCAGGAGCAGGAAAATCCGACATTTCAGGCAAGAGCCCTTGATCAGGAATAAAGGCAGCGTGCCTGAAGATGGGTGGAGAGATGTGAGGGGAGGGTGGGGGTGACAAAAAGACATTGCCTGAGCGCTGCCTTTGGGACAGATTATCCATATTCATTAATCCATCGCCATTAGTTGTTATTGCGGAGTTGTGGTAAACGTGCAAAAACAGGGCTTCACAGGAACAAGAGCAAGCTGGCCATTCAGCCCCTCAATAAAGGTGTGGGATCTGTAGTCTCACTCCATTTAACTGCTCAATGAAAAAAATACACACACAGCCCATCTCAGATGGATATTAAACAACTGACCTGACACAGAGCGAGACAATCCCAAACCAGACCAACTCCTCCCGTTCCCGTTCCCCTTCTCCTTCTCCTTCTCCTTTTCCTTCTCCTGCCCTGAAGAAGGGATACATGAACACACACACAAACAACCTACTCCATCAAGCTGCTATGGGCGGCGCCATTTTAGCTTCAGGACCCGCGCACGCGCCGTCCGCACCGACCCAGGCCCCGCCCCCGAGCCCCTCGTCCCCAAGAGGCAACTGCCCTGCCCCGCCCAGCCCCCGCCACGGCCCCTCACTAGGCCCCGCCCCCCCGCGAGCGAACCCTTCGTCCCCCAAGAAGCACTGCCCATCCAAGCATCCACCACTTACCCCGCCCCGCCCCCCTCATTAGGCCCCGCCCCCGCGCGCGAGCCCTTCGTCCCCCAAATGGCACTGCTCAGCCCCGCCCTCTCATTAGGACCCGCCCCGCGCGCGAGCCCTTTCATTCTCCAAGAGGCAACTGCCCAGCCCCGCCACTTCTCCCGCCCCCTCGTTGGGCCCCGCCCCCGCGCGCGAGCCCTGCGTCCACCCAAGTGGCAAGTGCCCAGCCCAACCCCGCCCCCTCATTAGACCCGCCCCCAACGGCTCCACTCATACCCCGCCCAAACCCCGCTTAGGCCCCGCCCCCTCAGGTCCCCCACCCATTCCCCAGCCTCCTGCTCCTGGGATGTTGCCTGACCAGCTTGTGCTTTTCCAGCACCACACTCTTGACCCCCTTGAGACCCCGCCCTACCCGTCCCCCTTCTGGCCCCGCCCAAACCCCCTCCTTCAGACCCCGCCCCAACACCGCCCATTGGACCCCCATTCACTCTCCCCCTCCACCCCCAGCAAGCCCAGCGACCATGATGACGATCACATTGCAGGCCCCGCCCACACCGCAATGAGACCCCGCCCACCATCCGCCCAACCACCCCGGGTCTCGCCTTCAGGCTCCGCCCAAATCCCCGCTTCAAGCCCCGCCCCAAAACACCCAGGCAGGCCGATTCCGAGCACACCCCTTCGATTCAGGCCCCGCCCACCTCAGGCCCCGCCCATCACTCCGCCTGACAGAAAACGTCACGTCTTACCGCTCAAGCCCGGCCCCTGCCTGCGCCGTCCCCCGAGGCGCCGCGCGAGATAGCGGATAACGGTCGCACCACGTGCCTCGCGAGTGACGGTTAACGGTCGCACCACGTGCCTCGCGAGTGACGGTTAACGGTCGCACCACGTGGTCCGCGAGTGACGGTTAACGGTCGTCCCACGTGCCCCGTGAGATGGCGGTTAACGGTCGTCCCACGTGCCCCGCGAGTGACGGTTAACGGTCGCACCACGTGCCCCGCGAGTGACGGTTAACGGTCGTCCCACGTGCCCCGTGAGATGGCGGTTGGCAGCTGGTTCAGAGAGAACAACTAACGGAACGGCCCGGCACCGGGTGTCGCCAATAATAACCCCAGCTATAATGCACGGGTTTGCATTGGGCAAGAGGGCATGAGACCTAGGAGTGGAATTAAGGCCATTCCGCCCATCGAGTCCACTCCGCCATTCAATCATGGCTGATGGGCATTTCAACTCCACTTACCCGCACTCTCCCTGTAGCCCTTAATTCCTCATGACATCAAGAATCTATCAATCTAAATGGTTAGTAAAGTTTGCGGATGGCACCAAACTGGTGGCAGAGGCAGAGGCGGACGGAAGGGCTCTCTAAGACAATCTTGATCGTGTGGGTTGGTGGGCCGAGAGAAGGGCGGAAGGGGGTTTCCATCTGGGTAAACGCCGGCTGCTGCATTTTGGGGTGAAATGGGCAATCGGCGAGACCGTGATAAGAGCTAGGAGCAGAAATTGGGCCATTCAGCCCGTCTGGTCTGCTCCCGTCGCTCGGTCGCGGCCAATGGGTTTCTCCCGCTTTCTGCCCCATTACCCTTGATTTCCTTCCAATGGTCCGACCTCGGGTACTGTTGTCGCACTGCGATACCTTTGGGTGCAGGCACATAGTTACAGAGATGTGCAGCATGGAAACAGACCCTTTGGTCCAACCCGTCCATGCCGACAAGATATCCTAACCCAATCTAGTCCCACCTGCCAGCACATGGCCCATATCCCTCCAAACCCTTCCTATTCATATACCCATCCAAATGCCTCTTAAATGTTGCAATTGTACCAGCCTCCACCACATCCTCTGCCAGCTCATTCCATTCACGTACCACCCTCTGTGTGAAAAATTTGCCCCTTAGGTCTCTTTTATAACTTTCCCCTCTCACCCTAAACCTATGCCCGTCTAGTTCTGGACTCCCCGACCCCAGGGAAAAGACTTTGTCTATTTATCTTAATCATGCCCCTCATAATTTTGTAAACCTCTATAAGATCACCCCTCAGCCTCTGACGCTCCAGGGAAAACAGTCCCAGTCTGTTCAGTCTCTCCGTGAGCTCAGATCCTCCAACCCTGGCAACATCCTTGTAAATCTTTTCAGAACCCTTTCAAGTTTCACAACATCTTTCCGATAGGAATCCCTTCATTGGGGGAATTAGATTCATTCCTGCCTACCTATCTATGCTCCACATAATTTTATACATCTCAATCATGCCTCTCATTTTCTACCAGGGTCTACCAGCTTTGTTTTTTCTCTTTTGTGATAAATCTAAGTTCTTCTGTAAGAAGGCAACAGCTGGCTCATCTTAATATGTTCAGTGACAAATGAACAGTACTGACCCTCCGACAATGTGGCAATCCCTCCCAACTGACCCTCCGACAGTGCAGCACTCCTTCTGTTCTGATCCTCTGACAGTGCGGCATTCCCTCAGTACTGACCCTCTGACAGTGTTGCCCTCCGTCAGTATTGACCCACTGACAGTGTGGTGCGCCCTCAGTGCTGTATGTCTTGAAACATTTAAAGACGGATAAATCCCCAAGACCTGATCAGGTGTACCCGTGAACACTGTGGAAAGCTAGAGAAGTGATTGCTGAGCCTCTTGCTGAGGTACTTGTATCATTGATAGTCACAGGTGATGTGCCGGAAGACTGGAGATTGGCAACCGTGGTGCTACTGTTTAAGAAGTGCGGTAAAAACAAGCCAAAGAACTATAGACCAGTGAGCCTGACCTCGGTGGTGGGCAAGTTGTTGGAGGGAATCCTGAGGGACAGGATTTACATATATTTGGAAAGGCAAAGACTGATTAGAGATAGTCAACATGCCTTTGTGCGAGGGAAATCATGTCTCACAAACTTGATTGAGTTTTTTGAAGAAGTAACAAAGAGGATTGATGAGGGCAGAGCAGTAGGTGTGATCTATATGGACTTCAGTAAGGCGTTCAACAAGGTTCCCCATGGGAGACTAATTAGCAAGGTTAGATCTCATGGAATACAGGGAGAACTAGCCATTTGGATACAGAACTGGCTCAAAGGTAGAAGACAGAGGGTGGTGGTGGCGGGTTGTTTTTCGGACTGGAGGCCTGTGACCAGTGGAGTGCCACGAGGATTGGTGCTGGGTCCTCTACTTTTTGTCATTTACATAAATGATTTGGATGTGAGCATAAGAGGTACAGTTAGTAAGTTTGCAGATGACACCAAAATTGGAGATGTAGTGGACAGCGAAGAGGTTTCCCTCAGATTACAACAGGATCTGGACCAGATGGGCCAATGGGCTGAGAAGTGGCAGATAGAGTTTAATTCAGATAAATGTGAGGTGCTGCATGTTGGGAAAGCAAATCCTAGCAGGACGTATGAACTTTATGGTAAGGTCCGAGGGAGTGTTGCTGAACAAAGAGACCTTGGAGTGCAGGTTCATAGCTCCTTGAAAGTGGAGTCACAGGTAGATAGGATAGTGAAGAAGGTGTTTGGTATGCTTTCCTTTATTGGTCAGAGTATTGAATACACGGGTTGGGAGGTCATGTTGTGGCTGTACAGGACATTGGTTAGGCCACTGTTGGAATATTGTGTGCAATTCTGGTCTCCTTCCTATCAGAAAGATGTTGTGAAACTTGAAAGTGTTCAGAAAAGATCTACAAGGATGTTGCCAGAGTTGGAGGATCTGGGTGACAGGGAGAGGCTGAACAGGCTGGGGCTGTTTTCCCTGGAGCGTCAGAGGCTGAGGGGTGGCCTTACACAAGTTTATAAAATTATGAGGGGCATGGATAGGATAAATAGACAAAGCCTGGAGTTGGCGAGTCCAGAACTAGAGGGCATAGGTTTAGGGTGAGAGGGGAAAGATATAAAAGAGACCTAAGGGGCAACGTTTTCACACAGAGGGTGGTACGTGTATGGAATGAGCTGCCAGAGGAAGTGGTGGAGGCTGGTACCATTGCAACATTTAAGAGGTATTTGGATGGGTATATGAATAGGAAGAGTTTGGAGGGATATGGGCCGGGTGCTAGTAGATGGGACTAGATTGGTTTGGGATATCTGGTCGGCATGGACAGATTGGACCGAAGGTTCTGTTTCCATGCTGTACATCTCTATGACTCTATGACCTGACACTCCAGGGAAAATCAGGCTCCTAATAACTGAAAAAGCTACAGGTCCACAAGGACTATTTGTCTGCCCCAATGTTAATTGGCCTGGAAAAGTAATGTGTGCTTTCTACTTCTAAGACCCAGTCTTAGGCAGGCTCGAAATGAGTCAAGCTTCCCAACCCAGAGATAACAATGTGAAGGTCTTCTGCAGAAAGGCTGAGAGACTTGGGTCTTTTCTCATTGGAAAGAAGAAGGCTAAGAGGGGATTTGATAGAGACATACAAGATGATCAGAGGATTAGATTGGGTACACAGTGAAAGTCTTTTTATTGGGATGATGACGTCAGTGTGTATGAGGGGGCATAACTGCAAATTGAGGGGTGTTAGATTTAAGGCAGATGTCAGAGGCAGGTTCTTTACTCAGAGAGTGGTAAGGGCGTTGAATGCCTTGCTTGTCAATGTAGCTAACTCAACCACATTCGGGAGATTTAAGCAATCCTTGGATAAGAACATGGATGATGATGGGATAGTGTAGGGGGATGGGCTTAGATTAGTTCACAGGTCAGCGCAACGTCGAGGCTTGAAGGGTCTGTTCTGTGTTATATTGTTCTATGTTCTATAACATGTTTTTCTCACAGCATCACTGATATAACTCCACAGAGGCTGGTATTCCGTCACCAAGTCACCCTATATTTAAATGTGTATGATACATAACACTCACCCACCTAGCTCACACCTAGATCCTCGAGTGAGCAGCACTCCTTACACTCCTTTTTTGTTGTGTGCAGGTGTGAGACACAGTGAGAGACACAAAGTGTACGAATCTTTCTTCAATTTCCACCACCAGGAAGAAAGGAAAACACCCGAGTGGCCAATCACAAGCAGTGCCCTTCACAAAAGGCAATGCTGTGTGATCAAACAGTGAAGGGGAGGGCAGGGACTAAATCAAAATAGAGTTGGAGGAGGAACAGTTCTGTTTATTTTCTTTTTCTTAGAAATTTTCTTTTTCTTTGTTGGCACCTTCAAGGAGGAGAGTCCTTGCACACACACTGGTCCAGCTCCCTCCAAAGTAAATGGGGTCTCTGACACTCATGTTTTTTTTCCCTCTTTACCCCCCCACTACCACCTAACTGCAGTAGTGCTTATTTTTTCCCCAGCACCCGTGTGTGTGCAGGTGTGAGACACAGTGAGAGACACAAGGTGTATGAATCTTTATTCAATTTCCACACCAGGAAGAAAGGAAAACACCCGAGTGGCCAGTGACAAGCAGTGCCCTTCACATCAAAGGGCAATGCTGCGTGATCAAACAGTGAAGGGGAGGGCAGGGACTAAATCAAAATAGAGTTGGAGGGGGAAATAATGCACTCCACTCCCTGCGGCGCCCACCTCTCCCTGAACAACTCCAGGGTGTTGGTGGACACAGCGTGCTCCTTCTCCAAGGACACCCAGGCTCTAAACGTAACCGCGGAAGAGGGGCAGGCAATGGGCCCTAACAACCCCCTCCACAGCCCGCTGCCTGGACCTGTTTTTGGCCAGTTTGGCTAGGTCCAGGAGCAGACCCACGAGGAGGTCTTCAGACCTGCCCTCCCTCCTCCGTACCGGGTGCCCGAAGATCAGGAGCATGGGACTGAAGTGCAACCAAAAACAGAGGAGGAGGTTTTTGAGAAAATCAAAAAGGGATTGCAAAAGTCCACACCCAATATACACGTGGTCCACGGACTCCACAGCGCCACAGAACAATCAGTTGGGCTGGGAGTCCGTGAACCACGGCAATCTGCTGTTGCAGGGGACCGCTGCGTGCAGCACCCACCACCCCAGATCCCCGAGAGAAAGGGGGAGGACTCCCGTATAGAGGGTCCTCCACTGGGGATCCCCACCGCCCAGTGGCAAGTGGGCACGCCAAGGCATATCCGGACGGTGGATGAAGGAGAAGAGGTGGACAGTGTGCAGCAGCAGTCTATACGGGGCCCGCCTTTTTACCCCCTGAAAGGAAACAAAATTAAAATTCCGGAGGCGGCTCAGGTTGTGGGGCACAGGCTCCCATGGGAAGTACGGGATCCTGGGGCCAATGTGAAATTACGTCCGGGCTGGGGTAAGCACATATGGGATCCCACCACACACCTGAGAGTGCACCAGTTGGAAGACAATGTCGGATCCGAGCACCGCCGTTTTAAGGCGTCGGATGGCGGTGGCCACGTACCGAATGTCTAGCGCTGCCCTGCTTGCTATGTCCTGCAGCAGCGTCCAGTCCAGGCCCCCAGCACGTCCCCAACCCTGGTCACCCTCGCCGCCATGGCCCTCCCCTCCGACGCCACTCGAACTAGCGAGTATGGAAGTGTGGATTCCTGAGCAACGGCTCCCTGATGACACCTGCTACTCCTGCCGGAGGATAGGCACGATGCGATTCGACCATGTTCCAGACAGTGATCGGGTCCTGGTAAAAGACAGGCAGCGTCTTGAGGGCGACCTCCAAACTGTCACGGTCGACGAACAAGAGCTGCGCGTTGTAGTTGAGGTTACGCACCTGGCGGAAAAAATACACCATCAGGGCGCACCACCTAGGAGGAGGCTCGACGTAAAGGTATCGCTGCAAGATCTGAAGGTGGAACGTCGCAACCTGAGTGTGGACACACACCAGCGACTGACTGCCCTCCTCAATAGAGATACTCAGAACCTGCACAGCGATCCAGTGTATCTTTTTGTCCCAGAAGAAGTCGACCAACGTTCTCTGGATGTCAGCAACAAAGCCAGGAGGAGGGACAAAAGTGACCAGCCAGTACCACAGCATGGCAGCCACCAGCTGGTTTATGGCCAGCACTCGACTCCTGTAAGTTAGCACTCGGAGCAGTCCTGTCCAGCGGCCTAGGCGAGCCGAGACTTTGGCCTCCAGCTCCTGCCAGTTGGCCGGCCAGGATTCCTCAGCTAGGCTGAGGTATACCCCCAGGTGCTACTCCAGCTGAACCCCCATAACTCTTCCGGCAGAGAGCCCACCCGCCACGGACGGACCAGTAGTCAATAACATTTGGCCCAGTTGATCCTGGCGGAAGACGCTGCTGAGTACACGGCCTGGCACTCGCGTGTCCTCCCCAGGTCAGCCGGGTCGGTGAAAGTGAGGAGCACGAAGTCGGTATAGGCTGAGAGGACCACCCCCATGCCTGCGCCGCGCAGAACCAGCCCCGACAACCTCCTCTGCAAGAGGCGCAGGAAAGGCTCCATGCACAGGGAATACAGCTGGCTGGACAGGGGACAGCCTTGACGCACTCCTCTCCCGAAGCGAAGGGGCGCCGTCAGGGACCCGTTAACTTTAACCAGACACTCTGTGGCGACGTACAAAAGTCGGATCCGGACGACGAACTGCGTCCCGAACCCGAATGCCTGCAGGTACTCGTGATCTACCCTGTCGAACGCCTTCTCCTGGTTGAGAGACAGGAAGACGCTCGGCAGACCAGCCTGTTGACAGAAATGAATCAGGTCGCGGACCAGGTGGACGTTGTTGTGTATCCCCCGGCCCGGGGCCATGTAGGACTGGTCCAAATGAATCATGTGGGCCAGCACGGAAGCCAGGTGAGAAGACAACACCCTGGCGAAGATTTTGTAGTCTCTGCTGAGGAGGGAGACTGGATGCCAGTTCTTCAAAGAACGAAGGTCTCTGTTCTTTGGCAGCAGGACGATGACCACCCTGTGCCAAGAAAGGGGCAGCTCTCCGGCTTTTAGACACTCCCCAGGACCTGTGAGTAGTCTCTCCCCAGGACATCCCAGAATGCCCTGAGGAACTTCACAGTCAGCCCATCCAGCCCCAGGGATTTGCCCCTCGAGGGCGCCGGTCAGCTCCTCTAAGGTGGCGGGAGCGTCGAGCATTCTGGCATCCTCTGGCCGAGCTGCGGCAGGTCCTCCCACACAACTCTGCGAGCATCCTCGCTGGACGGATCCAGAGAGAACAGAGTCGTGTAATAGATTTGGACGTGGGCCCTGATACCCTCCGGATCCGAGACGAGGGACCCGTCATCGGCCAGCAGCACAAGGAGCTGCTAACGGGTGCCACGCCTTTTTTCCAGCGAATAGAAGAAGGGGGAGCCGCGGTCCAGGTCCTGGAGGAGCTGGATCTGCGATCTCACGTATGTGCCCCGAGACCTGACGAGCTGCAGGTCCCGGACTGCGGCCTTCTTTTCTTCATACACCCCGCGCAGGACCGGGTCCGTGTCGGGCTGACTGAGGCCTGACTCCAGGTCGAGCATCTCCCTCTCCAACTCCCCGATCCTGGGATTTCCGCCTCTTTGTCGACCCCCTCGCGTACTCCTGACAGAAGACGCGAACGTGAGCATTGCCCACATCCCACCATAGCCTCAGGGAGGGGAAGCTTCCCCGCTTCCTTCTCCAGCCGGCCCAGAAATGACGAAACAAGTCCAGGAATCGCTCGTCCTCCAGCAGCAGGTTGTTAAAGTGCCAGTACGTGGAGCCGAGCCTGGTGCTGAACGAAAGGAATTCTGCCCACACCAGGTGATTGTCCGTGCATGACACCTGCCACATGGAGGCCGTCGGGAAACAGGAGGTGTACGCCCGCGAAACATACAGGCGATCGATTCTGGACGGTCCGACCCCAGGCCGCTCAAAGGTGAAGGCGATGGAGTCAGGATGGAGATTCCGCCAGACGTCCACCAGGTTGAAGGACTTGACCAAGTCCCCCAACCTCCTCCCCGATGCCCAACTGATGCGGGCACCGCCGTGGTCCCTATCCTAGAGGACACAGTTAAAATCTCCCCCGAGGTCGACACACTGGTTCTCAATGGAGGCGGGATGAGCGGACACTTCTTCGAAGAAGCTCGCTTGCCTCAGCCCGGCCAGGGGAGCGTAGATATTCACCAAGTGAAGCACCGCGCCCCCCCAGCCGAACCGTCAGGTGAAGCTTGTGGTGTTGTCTTCAGGGGCGGGGGAGTGGGTGCGGCGGTGCCACCCTCAGCTGTTGGCATGGGCTGGGCAGCCTTCTGGGTGGGGCAGTTTTTCTTATGTGCCCCACCTCGTGGCACAGGTGGCACCGCACGCTATCTGCCATCCGAAGACACAGTAGGCCGCGCCCTCGTGGAGGAGGGTAAAGGAGCCCTTGGTGACCTCCTCTCGGGCCAGGCAGATGAACACCTGGCATCTGAAGGAGTATATGTGCCGGAGGGCAGGGTCCTTAAGACCGAGCAGGAGCAGCGGCCGAGATCCTGGGGAGATGCCCAAGGTTGAGTCACCCAAAGCAAGTCCCAGGCAGCAATGATGGAGACCGGCCTCGGACAACGGCCGTGGTGGAGGCGGGCCTCGGGCGAGTCCCAGGTAGGCCCTTGCTCACAGCGGTGGGGGCAGACCTGTTGGGGAGGGTCCCCAAGGCAAGTCTCAGGCAGCCCCAAAATTTAGTCCCAGGCAGCAGCAGTGGAGGTGGGCCTCCAACTGTAGCAGTGGTGGAGATTGTGGGGAGGGGCCCAAGGCGAGTCCCAGGCAGCGATGGTGGAGTCAGGCCTCAGCGTTGGAGGCAGGCCTCAGGCAAGTCCTAGGCAGGCCCTTGGTCGCAGCGGTGGGGTCAGACCTGTTGGGGAGGGTCCCCAAGGCAAGTCCCAGGCAGCCCCAAAATTGAGCCCCAGGCAGCAGCAGTGGAGGTGGGCCTCTAACAGCAGCGGGAGTGGTGGAGCTCCTGGGAGGGGCCCCAAGGTGAGTCCCGGGCAGCAGCAGGAGGCAGGCCCCAAACAGTAACAGCTGAGGCAGGTCCGGGCGGGGTCCCAGAGACCAGCAGTGGGAGTGGGCCCCAGGTCAGCAGCAACACTCCCTTGACCTGGGTGAGGATCAGGCTGCAGCTCCAAATGTAGGCCCAGGACTCAGAGCTCTCACCGCCTTCTGCCTCTGCCTCCTCCCTCTTCTTCTTCTTCTTCTTTTCTTCCTTCCTTCCTTCCTAGAGTGCTCTCGATGTGGGGCAGCTGGTCCCGGGTCAGTCCCCTTCTCCTCTGACACCTTCAAGGAGGAGAGTCCTTGCACGCGCGCACACACTGATCCAGCTCTCAGAGTAAATGGGGTCTCTGACACTCATGTTTTTTAAAATTTTTTTTCTCTTTACCCCCACACTAGCGCCTAAGTGCGGTAGTGCTTATTTTTTCCCCAGCACCCATGTTGTGTGTGTGCAGGTGTGAGACACAAGGTGCATGAATCTTTATTTGCTTTCCACCACCAGGAAGAAAGGAAACACCCGAGTGGCTAGTGACAAGCAGTGCCCTTCACATCAAAGAGCAATGCTGTGTGATCAAACAGTGAAGGGGAGGGCAGGGATTAAATCAAAGTAGAGTTGGAGGGGGAACCCTTCTGTTTATTTTTTTCTTCTTCTCAGAGTGAACAGGATGTTTGACACCCCTGTTTTTTTTCTTTTTTTAATGTTGGTTATTCTAGCTTAGAAGAGCAGTGTGAAATAATTCCAAAGCGGCTGGTATCCCATCACCGATTCACGCTGGTAAGTTCTTAACACTAATCTGGCTCTCTCAGAGTCAGAAAGTCAGACACTGTTGTTTTTTTTTTAAAGATATTTTTATTAGAAATTTAATATTTTGACAGATTTACAAAAATAAACAGAACTTTCAAGCACAAACATTAATATAAAAATAGATCTTAAAAATATAATCATCAAAATTCAAAGGAATGATACCAAAGAAGAAAGAAAAACAATGAAACTCAGTTAACTACTAATCTAATCCACAATTATCCAGAGTGTATAGTTGAGTCACTTACATCCTTCAAACAAGAGAAAATGTTCTCTAATACACTCATAACAGTATAATAAAAAGGAAACTATTTCCAAACAATAAGAACAAAAAAAATAAAACATGTTTGAATGGAGATCCTCCCCCTTGTTCTCAGGGGGCCTTACTTCCTTTCTAAAGGTCCACCATATCCTCTCCCAAACAGTGTCCCACCCTTGACCCGGGCGCTCCTTAATAGGATTTAGATATAATACCGAGCTAGAGTTGACAGTGAGCGCCCCACCCCCACCCCTCCCCACCCATACCTGAGTATATCTGATAGCATCAATGCCACGTACAAACACACATAACTATAAAATTACAACTCCAACAAATTACAGTTAAGTATAATAACATAAAATAGCAAGAGAAGACAACCCTGCTCCCAGAAGCAAAAGTAAAGTAGAGTAAAGTATCCATTTCTCCCCACGCAGTGTGGAAGAGGCAAGCCAACATAAATTGTCTCTTACGATTTATTTAAACGAGTCTAAAAGTTCCTTAGCCTCTTCTGGTGATCTAAAATTATACTCGGATCCTTCGTGGGTAAAGCATAACGTCGCTGGGTAGCGTAAGGTGTATTGAATATTTAAGTTCCTTAGACATTTCTTCACCTCATCAAACGCCTTCCTTCTTCGTGCCAAAGCCGGGGAGAAGTCCTGAAATAACATAATCTTGGATCCTTTATGAATCATGGCTTTAGGATCCTTTCCAAGATTTCTGGAGGCATCCAGGAGTATCTGCCTCTCCCTATAACTCTGCAGCCGGAACAGGACCGGGCGTGGGCACTGGTTTGGGCCAGATCCGCGTACTGCGACCCGGTAGGCCCACTCCACCCTTACCCGGTCAGTTTCAGCCCCCAGGTTTAAAAGCTGGGGCAACCATCGCTCCAGAAATGCTGCTAACTGTCCTTTCCCTTCTTGTTCAGGGAGGCCCAGAAGACGGATATTCTTTCTCCGATTTCTATTATCCAGGTCATCCATGTAGATTTCAAAGGCCCTGACTCTCTGCTCCAGAGCTCGCACCTGTTCTGCAGCTGTTTGTGCTGCAGCCTCGGAGGTCGTGGCCTTTAGCTCCGCCCCCTTCACTCGGCCCTGTAATTCCTCGAGAGCCTGGCTGTACTTTTGTAACTTTTCTTCGAATGCATTCCATCTCTGTCTGGATTCTGCGATGAAATTGACGAGTGTCGTTTCCAGCCTGGCAATCATCTCTTCAAGGCCTGTTTTTACATCAGCTGCAGCCGGAGGAGGAGAGGAGGGTGGGGGAGGGGTCTTTGTTTTCTGAGAGCTGCGGGATCCCTTTGGTTTACTCATTATCCACTTAATATTAAACTGCTTAAATATAATAGTAAACAGCTAATTAAGGTTAGAAATTTTTTTTGGGTGGTTTGGTAAGTGTGGTGGGGGTGAGTAACTCACTTTACCCAGGTTTTGGGAAGAGCTCTGTAAACTCAGACTTGCTGAGTCGCCGCCATCTTGGATCCCCCGACACTGTTGTTTATTTTCTTACCCCCACACTAGCGCCTAACTGCGGTAGTGCTTATTTTTCTCCCCAGCACCCATGGTGTGTATGTGTGTGTGCGCGCGCGCGCGCACAGGTGTGAGACACAGTGAGAGACACAAGGTGCACGAATCTTTATTCAATTTCCACCACCACCAGGAAGAAAGGAAATACCCGAGTGGCCAGTGACAAGCAGTGCCCTTCACAAAAAGGCAATGCTGTGTGATCAAACAGTGAAGGGGAGGGCAGGGATTAAATCAAAATAGAGTTGGAGGAAGAACCCTCCTGTTTATATGTCCTTCAGGTCTCCCTGACTGGACTAGATTAACAGCACCAATCAGGGAACTTGTATAGTATGAGGTTGAACTGGGCTGACCTCGTTCCAATCATTACAGCAACTTCGCGAACTTTAAAAAAAGTACTTGGATGAGCACTTCATGTGTCATAACACCCAAGGCTATGGGCCTAGTACAGGAAAGTGTGATGGTTGCAGATAGGTTAGTAAAGACTAGATTGGTTGAAAGACCTGTTATGTGTTGTATGTCTCTGTGACAATGAACAGAGAGACGGATAAACTGAACTTTTCTGCATGAGCAAAGTTCTGGGGAACCACAGACACCACAGTTGTTGCTTCAGATATTTATAGTGTGAGAGGAAAAGAACAGCAAAGTGAGATGACATGGATTATTTCTTCATAGACCCACACCTAAACGATGGACTGAATGGCTGTCTTTTACATTCCATCATTCTATGTTCCATAACTTCAGTTGTTGGAAGTGTTTCCTGTGTAAAGTAATCATTTCCCCAAATCACTGGCTGTAACGTTCTGATAGTGTACTCCCCACATGGGAGTACCTTCTGCTTGACTGCTGATAAGAGTAGGGGAACTCCAGGACAATCCCCACATTTATAGGCAGTAACTCTTTGGAGACTTGATTCCAGGTTGACATGAAGCTCTTCGGTTTTGTGGCTGTGTAATCTCCATCCATGATAATGATCAGTGTGAGGGAATATATGAAAAGATGTCACTTCTTTTCTCTCAGGACAGTGTTACACAGCTGCCACATTGTGCGTTTCAACCTGCTCTCTCTCTCTCTGAACTACGTGGTCAGAACAAACAAAATTATTCCCTCTGACAGTGCAGCACTTCCTCAGTTCCAAACCGCATATAGTGAGTTAATCCCTCAGTACTGAGCCTCTCACAGTGTGGCACTCCCTCAGTACTGACCCTCTGACAGCATGGCACTGTCTCAGTACTGACCCTCTGACATTGCGGCACTCCCTCAGTGCTGACCCTCTGACATTGTGGCACTCCCTCAGTGCTGACCCTCTGACAGCATGGCACTGTCTCAGTACTGACCCTCCGACAGCCTGGCACTCCCTCAGTACTGACCCTCGACAGAGTGGTGCTACCTCAGTACTGACCCTCTGACAGCATGGCACTGTCTCAGTACTGACCCTCCGACAGCGTGGCACTGTCTCAGTGCTGACCCTCTGACAGCATGGCACTGTCTCAGTACTGACCCTCCGACAGCCTGGCACTCCCTCAGTACTGACCCTCGACAGAGTGGTGCTACCTCAGTACTGACCCTCTGACAGCATGGCACTGTCTCAGTACTGACCCTCCGACAGCGTGGCACTGTCTCAGTACTGACCCTCTGACAGCGTGGCACTGTCTCAGTACTGACCGTCTGACAGCATAGCACTGTCTCAGTATTGACCGTCTGACAGCATGGCACTGTCTCAGTACTGACCCTCTGACAAGTAGCACTCCCTCAGTACTGATGCTCTGACAGCATAGCACTGTCTCAGTACTGACCCTCCGACAGAGTGGCACTCCCTCAGTACTGACCCTCTGACAGCGTGGCACTCCCTCAGTACTGACCCTCTGACAGTGTCACACTCCCTCAGTACTGACCCTCTGACAGTGCCGCACTCCCTCAGTACTATACTCTGACAGTGCAGCTCTCCCTCAGGATGGACTTTGTGATAGCAAAGCGCTCTTAGTACTGACCCTCTGACAGCATGGCATTGTCTCAGTACTGACCCTCTGACAGCGTGGCATTGTCTCAGTACTGACCCTCTGACAGCGTGGCACTGTCTCAGTACTGACCGTCTGACAGCATGGCACTGTCTCAGTACTGACCCTCCGACAGAGTGGCACTCCCTCAGTACTGACCCTCTGACAGCGTGGTGCTCCCTCAGTACTGACCCTCTGACAGCGTGGCACTCCCTCAGTACTATGCTCTGACAGTGCAGCTCTCCCTCAGGATGGACTTTGTGATAGTGCAGCACTCTCTTTGTACTGACCCTCTGATAGTGCAACACTCCCTCAGGATGGAGTTTGTGATAGTGCAGCACTCCCTCAGGATGGACTTGATGATGGTACAGCTCTGTCTCAGTTCTTGCACTGATAGTGTGGCACTCTCTCAGTGTGGACCTGGTGACAGTACTGACTCTCCTTCTGAGGTCCACAACAGTGTCGATACCAATTTGATTTATTGTGTTTTCAGTCAAGAAATTGAAGAAGTCATGAGATAGTGCCGAGTCTCTGGGCCCTGACAGCGTTCTGGCAGTGACGCTGAAGACATATGCTTAAAACCTCGCTTAGCCCTGGAACCATTGTTCTATGACAACAACAAACCTGGCATTTATCAAACAATGAGCAACCTTTCAGAGATGTATCTTTACTGAAGACCAGTCTGTCGACTCTGTCAGCAGCTCGGTGTTGGAAATTGCCATTGACAAGTAACACTTGTGAAAGAATGACCAACTTCCTGACATTCATTCTGCAGTCTGCCAGGTCCATTCATCTCCTTTCTTTTTAGAACATTGTTATGGACTAGACCAGACCACTCAAAACATTCTTAAGCAGGCAATCCAGACCATAACTTTGCAAGTTCTTTTCGTTTTGTGTACAGTGAAAATGACCTGGGATAAGACAGCTAGGCTCACTACTGTTTGTTAAAACAGACAAAAAAATGTATTCACAAAGTTACACAGTGAAAGACAAAGAACAGAATAAAGAACCCCTACAGAACTCAACCTATCCAACTAGACTTAATTATGCTGTTCTGAATATACACAGCAGTCCCAATAAGCAAACTCCCTTTAAGAACCAGTATAATTGGAACACATGCTTACAGGTTGAAGTTGAAGGGTAGAAAAGAGAGAGACTTTCCACACAGCTCCCTGTTGAACTTCTTAGTTCAAGATTCAATTAAAAACTGCTCGGCTCAGCTAGCTAAAGAACTGACCACTCCCCTTTCATTATACAAGCCACTTCAAAAGCATGATCATTTTGGCCTGATGTCTCATCTGTTTACATATAAACAACAGGCCTCTCAAAATCCTATTCATCTCTGTACCAGGCCAGACTGATCGGAGTTTCATTGTTTCATTATATGCTGTGATACTTTTAAATGCTGGGGTCAAGATTCGAGTGGTGTTGGAAAAGTACTGCAGGTCAGGCAGTATCCGATGAGCAGGAAAATCGATGTTTCGGACAAAAGCCCTTCATCAGGAATGAAGGGCAATTGCCTGAAACGTCGATTTTCCTGCTCCTCGGATACTGCCTGACCTGCTGTGCTTTTCCAGCACCACTCGGATCTAGACTCTGGTTTCCAGCATCTGCAGTCCTAGTTTTTACATACTTTTAAATGTTGTCTCGCCAACTCTCCAGCTCTATTTAATCGTTCTCTAAAACTTGATGCATAGTCCAAATGGGTGATCTGACCTATTAATTTCTCCTTAATCAATTTTAACGGTCCACTTACTTCATGCCCAAAAATGAATTCAAATGGACTGAATTTGGTTGATCCATTTGGTGCATATCTGATCGCAGAAAGTACAAACGGACTTCCCTTATCCCAATCAGAGAATCAAAGAGTCATCGTGATGCACAGCACAGAAACAGAACTTTTGGTCCAACCCAATGTCGACCCAGATATCCCAACCCAATCTAGTCCCATCTACTAGCATCTGGCCCATCTCCCTCCAAACCCTTCCTAGTCATATACCCATCCAGACACCTTTTCAATGTTGCAATTGTACCAGCCTCCACCACTTCCTCTGGCAGCTCATTCCATACACGTACCACCCTCTGTGTGAAAAAGTTGCCCCTTAGGTCTCTTTTATATCTTCCCCCCCCCCCTCACCCTAAACCTATGTCCTCTTGTTCTGGACTCCCCAACCCTAGGGAAAAAACTTTGTCTATTTATCCTATCCATGTCCCTCACGATTTTATAAACCTCTATAAGGTCACCCCTCAGTCTCCAATGCTTCAGGGAAAACAGCCCCAGCCAATTTAACCTCTCCCGATAGCTCAAATCTTCCAACCCTGGCAATATTCTTGTAAATCTTTTCTGAACCCTTCCAAGTTTCACAACATCTTTCCGATAGGCAGGAGACCATAACTGCACGCAGCATTCCAACAGTGGCCTAACACGTGTCCTGGTACAGCCGGAACATGACCTCCCAACTCCTGTACTCAATACACTGATTGGTAAAGGAAAGCATACCAAATGCCGCCTTCGCTATCCTATTTACCTGCGACTCCACTTTCAAGGAGCTATGAACCTGCACTCCAAGGTCTCTTTGTTCAGCAACACTCTCTAGGACCTGACCATTAAGCGTATAAGTCCTGCTAAAATTTGCTTTCCCAAAATGCAGCACCTCGCATTTATCTAAATGAAACCTCATCTGCCAATTCGCAGCCCATTGGCCCATCTGTTCGAGATCCCATTGTAATCTGAGCTAACCTTCTTTGCTGTCCATTACAGCTCCAATTTTAGTGTCATCTGCAAACTTACCAACCTATACCTCTAATGCTCACATCCAAATTAGTAATATAAATAATGAAAAATAGTGGACCCAGCACCGATCCTTGTGGCACTCCACTGGTCACAGAACCCCAGTCTGAAAAACAACCTTCCACCACCAACCTCTGTCTTCTACCTTTGTGCCAGTTCTGTATCCAAATGACTAATTCTCCCTGTATTCCATGAGATCTAACCTTGCTAATTAGTCTCCCATGGGGAACCTTGTTGAACTCCTTGCTGAAGTCCATATAGATGACAGTTACCACTCTACCCTCATCAATCCTCTTTGTTACTTCTTCAAAAAACTCAATCAAGTTTGTGAGATATGATTTCCCACACACAAAGCCATGTTGACTATCCCTAATCAGTCCTTGCCTTTCCAAATACATGTACATCCTGTCCCTCAGGATTCCCTCCAACAACTTGCCCACTACCGAGGTCAGGCTCACTGGTCTATAGTTCCCTGGCTTGTCCTTGCCACCTTTCTTAAACAGTGACACCACATTAGAAAACTTCCAGTCTTCTGGCACCTCACCTGTGCCTATTGATGATACAAATATCTAATTAAGACGCACAGCAATCACTTTCCTAGCTTCCCACAGAGTTCTAGGGTACACCTGATCACGTCCTGGGGATTTACCTACTTTTATGCATTTCAGGACATCCGCACTTCTTTCTCTGTAATATGGGCATTTTTCAAGATGTCACTATCAATTTCCCTACATTCAATATCTTCTCTTTCCTTTTCCACAGTGAACACTGATGCAAAATATCATCTGGGTAATTATGACCATTAGCTCTTAACATGATTTTCAGTGTTTGATGCCATCTCTCTGGCACTCCCAGTGATTCTGGATGGTACGCAGGAGATTTGTATTGCTTTATTTCCTAGTTATCTTTAACTTCCTGTTCGATCCTTGATCTGATGGGATCTCTACTTGTAGTCTGTATTTAGTAAAATATTAAGTAATTCTTCTACATCCCTTTTAGCTGTGATGTTGCATAATGAGATTGCCTCTGGAAATCTAGTCGACACATCCGTTATTGTTAATAAATACTTATTCCCACTTTTTATTTGAGGTAGGGGATCTACATAATCAATGAAGACTCTTGTGAAAGATTCCTGAAGTGTTGGAAAAGGTATTAAAGGTGCAGGTTTTATTACTGCCTGTGGTTTTCCGATCCTCTGACATGTATTACACATCTGGCAAAATTCAACTACATCTTTGTGCAGTCCAGCCCAGTAAAACTGTCTTTGTATTTTACCCTGTGTTTTCCTCACCCCTGAATGACCTCCAAATGGTAGCTCATGTACCATTCGCAGCATCTCCTTTCTGTATCCTACTGGCAAAATAATTTGATGAATTTGTGCCCATTTTTCATCTACTTGAATGTGTGATGGACTCCATTTTCTCATTAAGACAGCATTTGTTAAGTAATAACACACAGGAATGTATTCACTTTCTTTCTTTGTAAATGCCTTTTGATGTAATTGTTTGCACTCCTCATTTTTCTGCTGCAATTCAATCAGCTTAGCAGAGGTAAAAGTACTTGCATATTTACCCATGTTCTCTTTTTCTGTTCCACTTATCTGATCAAAGAAAGTTTTGGATAACACAATGTCAGCTTCCTTATCTGTGCCTTTTGAATCTCTCCTGCTTCAACTTGTGCCTTTGTGATCTTATGATCACAATAAGGGAAAATTTCTGCATTAACATTCTCCATGTCTTCAGTTGCCTGCTCTCCACTGGCCTTTCAATGAGAGTAGGCAGCACGCCTACCGGTGAATCAGCTGCAAGCACAAATTGTATTCCTGGAGCTGAGAGTTTGTCCAGTACACAAACCAGAAATCCTCTACTTTTCTCTGACTCTCTAGCCTCACTTGACATAATTGAGCACTTTTTGTCTCACCATGAATCCCTGTTATCAGTATCTTCTCTGGTAATAGTCTCTCAGGTTTGCATATCTCCCCATCCTTCAGCATTACAGACTGAGAGGATCCTGTGTCCCTTAATACTGTAACCTCCTTATCCTTACCTATTACATGGCTTATGTGAATAAACTTTACCCTTGCATGGATATATTTTAAGCAGATCTTGCACTTCCTCCTTAACCAACCTCTGATCGTCTTGTACACTCGGAGGGAGTTGTCTAACTTCCCTTGTGCTTTCTGTTACTGTCCAACAAAACCTCCAGGCTTGTGGGTTTATCTACATCTGACTTTCTCCTCGCCCATCAATACTGTGCTTTTGTGTGGCCCACTTTATTCCAATAAAAAGACCAGAGCCTTTAAACTTCTTCGTCTCCCTCAAGGGCTTTTTTTTACCCTGTGGTAAGTTATCCTTATTATCTTCATTGAGATCTACCTTTCCCTTTCCACGTAAGGATTTCTTTTTGCCCCAATTTCTATCCCTCATGGAAGCCAAACTGAGTTTTATGGACCAGCTCATAATCATCTGCCTCTTCAGCTGCTAACCTTGCTGTTTTAACTCTCTGCTCTTTGACATGAGTTTGCACTACTTTAAGCAATGAATTTTTGAATTCCTTCAAAATAATTACCTCTCTAAGGGCGTAGGGATGTGATTACCTCACTAGCGCTAAGTACAAGTTTGGTTGGATCAACAAACTCACATTGCCACTGGCCACTGCATCAGTTAGTCACCTTTCTGATGAGATGAAAAAAGCTTCCACATCCTTCCCATAAGATTGACCATACTTAAACAGTTTCTCACTAGGCTTCTGACTACCAGGGACTTTCTCATCCTCACTCTCTTCCTCACTAAACCTACCCTTAGCCCTTATCTCCAGACTTTTAAGCTGACTTCCCTTTGTGTCAGTTTTTGAAGTTCAAAAGCTCTCTTTTTTCTCTCTTCTGTTCTGCTCTCTCTCTCTCTTCTGCTTTTAATCGCAACTCAAACTGTTACATTTCTGCTGCCCTTTCCTTATCTCTTGCCTCTAAGTCAAGCTGCTTCATTTGCAATTGAATTCTTGCCATCTCTTTAGATTCTGATGGTTTCTCTGGCAAGTTTAAATGCTGAGCTACAGCTGTAATTATCTCTCCTCTCCTCATAGAAGCAGGCAGTTCCAATTCCAGCTTCTCTGCTAATTCTTGCAACTTGGTCTTCACTTTTTGCAAACCTTCCAAAGTCACTGTATCCTCATCTAGAAAAGTTTTAGTGACTGAAAAAGACATTACCAACACAAGCTTTGTATACCCAATGAATTCAACACCCGAAATAAAGAGATTAGCACCTACCACTCACTGTTTAAAATCCTGGATGAGCCTCCAATCTGTTATGGACTAGGCCAGATCACTCAAAACATTTTAAAAGGCAGCCTCAGAACATAACTTTGCAATTTGTTTTGTTAAGTATCCAGTAAAAATTACCCAGAGTACGATAGCTCGGCTGACTATTAGATTTTAAAACAGACCAAAAAAATTTATTCATCAAGTTACGCAATGCAACACAATGAACAGAATAATGAACCCTTACAGAACTCAATCTATCCAACTAGACTTGATTATGCTGTTCCCAATATACACAACAGCTCCAATAAGCAAACTCTCTTTATAAACCAGTATAAATACACATGCTTACAGGTTGAATTTGAAGGGTAGAAAACGGAGAGATTTTCCACACAGTTCCCTGTTAAACGTCTGGGTTCAGGACTCAACTAAAAACTGCTCAGCTCGGCTAGCTAAAGAGCAGACCACTCCCCTTTCATTATATAGGTCAATTCTAAAGCATGATTACTTTGGCCTGAAATTTCATCTGTTTACATATAAACAAAAGGCCTCTCAAATTCCTTTTCATCTCTGTACCAAACCAGACTGATCACAATCTGGGAGAAAGTGAGGACTGCAGATGCTGGAGATCAGAGCTGAAAATGTATTGCTGGAAAAGCGCATCAGGTCAGGCAGCATCCAATGAGCAGAAGAATCGACGTTTCGGGCACGAGAAGGGCTCATGCCCGAAACATCGACTCTCCTGCTCGTGATCACTGTGTGGCCCAGTTTATTACCCTTCTGATAAAAATGAAGGACAGAGTATCCTTGAGTCAAGGAACAGCTTTTAGAAAAAAGGGACTAGCTTTGGGACAACATGGGCAAAATAAAACTGAACTGCACGACAAGTGAGGGTCAGTATTCTTGACATCAATGCAGCTTTTGACTGAATCTAGAGAAAGGAACTGGAGCCCGTGGAAATGCTGCCTGTCCAAAACTGATGTTATGATCTCACTTGATTAAGTCCGATCCAGGACTGAAATCTGGATTGATAGATCAGTTTTGTACTTGTTTACCATGTTGGTTCGTCACTGAACATATTCACCTGTGTCTGCCATTGTTCTTTGTCAGAAATACGCAGGTTTATCACACAAAAGGGAAAAAAGAAGCATATTGACCTGGACAGATTAGAGTGTTTACCGGTTTTGTGTGACACCATGAGTTTGGGTTCAAGTCAGACAGGTCAAGGAGGATCCAAAGTGAACAGCTATCTTTCATCTTAGATTCTTTATACGGCTGTTTATTATATATTCAGATAAAATAAAACAATATCTAATCATCCATATACACAACAGGAAGCTTATAGTTAATTTATTTAAAGACTATTTTATCTTCTTTGTTCATAATTGTGTGCTTGTGAGATTGCCAAAAATATGTGATATCTTAACTCTGCCTCTACTCTGTTATTGATACTCAGAGAGGTAGAGTTCTGTGACATCAAGACAGGATTGTTCCAAGGTGCGAGCAGCGGCTGAGTTTAAATGAACCCGGAAGACTACAGCTAAGGTAAGACAGTTTGTTTTAAAATTACTTACCGGTAGTGGGCAGCGGTGGGTTTTTTTTTCTCTCTGTTCACAGAGTGGGAGAAGTAAGGGGAAGTAACGACGACCAGAGGTCGTTTTGAGTATATAAATCAGGAAGGCAGCTATTTTCTATTTCTTTACCAGTGACTGGTTTAAAAATTTACTTTTTTTGTTTATCTATTAATTCTTTTTTAGCAAAAGACTATAGCAGAGAGGTATCAGAAAGTATTTTAACTCGAACCTGTACAAAGTAATAAAGTAATTAACTAAGCAGAGATGGCTGGTCAGGTGATGTGCTGCAGCTGTATGATGTGGGAGCTGGCTGATCCCATTGTGAACGGCAGTGACCACATCTGCAGCAAGTGTTGGTTGTTGGAAGAACTCCGGATCAGAGTTGATAATCTGGAATCTGAGCTTCAACACTGCGACACACCTGGGAGGGGGAGGATTACCTGGACACTTTGTTTCAGGAGGCAGTCACACCTGGGAGATTAAGTAATTCACATTCAGTTAGTGATCAGGGACATCAGAGTGTGACTGTAAGTGAGGCAGGTAGGAGGAACCTGAGTTCAGGAGTGCAGGAGCCTCAACCCTTGACCTTGTCCAACAGGTATGAGATTCTTGCTCCCTGTACGGATGAGGAAAAGGGCTCTGGATAGGATAAGCCAGCTGACCACGGCACCATGGTGCAGAAGGCCATTCAAGAGTGGGGAGCTAATAGACAAGTAGTGGTTATAGGGGATTCTATAATTAGGGGGACAGATATTATCCTTTGCAAACCGGATCGGGAGTCTCACATGGTGTGTTGCCTGCCCGGTGTCAGGGTGCGGGGCATCTCCGACCGGCGTGAAAGGGTATTGGAGCGGGAGGGGGAGGATCCAGTTGTTGTGGTCCACGTTGATATTAACAGCATAGGCAAGACTAGGGTGGAGGAGCTGTTTGGGGATTATGAAGCACTAGGAAGGAAATTGAAGTACAGGTCCTCAAAGGTCATAATCTCCGGATTACTGTCCCGAGCCACGTGCCAATTGGCATAGGGATAAGAAAATTAGGGATGTAAACACGTGGCTAAGGGATTGGTGTGGGAAAGAGGGATTCCACTTCATGGGGCATTGGCATCAGTTTTGGAACCGGGGGGATCTGTACCGTTGGGACGGTCTCCACCTGAACCGATCAGGTACCAATGTTCTAGCGAAGAGGATATATAGGGTGGTCATGTGGACTTTAAACTTCTGAGTTGGGGGGAAGGGAAAGTGAAAGCAACTGGGAGAATGGAGTTAACTGGATAGATAAGCAACAGGATAGTGTATGTGCGGGTGGATTTAAGCTCGAGCCAGACTGAGAATGCAGCAAAAAGGAAGGATAATTTGGGACATCTTATGACTTCCAATATTTCTAATGATAAAGTTAGCATTAAGGCACTTTACCTGAATGCTCGTAGCATTCGTAACAAAGCAGATGAACTAATGGCACAGATCATAGTGAATTATTATGATGTGGTTACAGGGGGGTCAGGACTGGCGGTTAAACCTCCAAGGATTTTCAACTTATTGAAAAGACAGGGAGGTGGGCAGAGGGGGTGGGGTTGTCTTGTTAGTTAAGAACAAAATTAAATGTATGGCACTGAATTACATAGCGTCGGATGATGTGGAGACTGTGTGGGTGGAATTGAGGAACCACAAAGGCAAAAAAAACCATAATGTGAGTTATGTACAGACCTCCTAACAGTGTTCAGGACCAGGGGTGTAACATGTACCAGGAAATAGAGAAGGCATGTCAGAAAGGCAAGGTCACGGTGATCATAGGAAACTTCAATATACAGGTGGACTGGGTAAATAATGTTGTCAGTGGATCCAAAGAAAGGGAATTCAAGGAATGCTTACAGGATGGCTTTTTGGAATAGCTTGTCATGGAGCCCACAAGGGAGCAGGCTATTCTGGACCTAGTGCTTTGCAATGAACCAGACTTTATAAAAGATCTTAAAGTAAGGGAACTCTTAGGAAGCAACGATCATAATATGGTAGAGTTCAGTCTGGAGTTTGAAAGAGAGAAGGCAAAATCGGATGTAATGGTGTTACAGTTAGCTAAAGGTAATTATGAGGGCATGAGAGAGGAACTGACAAAAATAGACTGGAATCAGAACCTAGCGGGGAAGACACTAGAGCAAAAATGGCAGGAGTTTGTGGGTATAATTGAGGACACCGTACAGAGGTTCATCTCCAGGAAAAGAAAGATTATCCGGGACGGGATTAGACTTGCCATGGCTGACAAAGGAAGTCAGGAAATGTATTAAAGAAAAAGAGAGATCGTATAAAGTGGCCAAGAGCAGTGGGAAATCAGAAGATTGGGAAGGCTACGAAAACAAACAGAGGATAACAAAGAGAGAAATAAGGAAGGAGGGGATCAAATATGAAGGTAGGCTAGCCAGTAATATTAGAAATGACAGTAAAAGTTTCTTTCAATACTTAAAAAAAAATGACAGGCAAAAGTAGACATTGGGCCACTTCAAACTGATGCTGGAAGCCTAGTGATGGGAGATAAGGAAATAGCAGGAGAACGTAACAAGTACTTTACATCAGTCTTCACAGTGGAAGACATGAGTAATATCCCAACAATTAAAGGGAGTCAGGGCACTGAGTTGAGTATGGTTCCTGATAAAAAAGAGAAAGTGCTAGAAGAGCTAAAAGGTCTTAAAATTGATAAATCTCCTGGCCCCGATGGGATACACCCTAGAGTTCTGAGGGAGGTGGCTGAGGAAAAGCGGAGGTGTTGGTTGAGATCTTTCAAA
The DNA here is from genome assembly GCF_020745735.1 of Hemiscyllium ocellatum. NCBI lineage: Eukaryota > Metazoa > Chordata > Chondrichthyes > Orectolobiformes > Hemiscylliidae > Hemiscyllium > Hemiscyllium ocellatum. The sequence continues at coordinate 11,668,234 of NC_083440.1, read as the reverse complement.
AGTCACTGGAGTCAGGGAAAGTCCCAGATGATTGGAAGATCGCTGTTGTAACCCCCTTGTTCAAGAAAGGATCAAGACAAAAGGTGGAAAATTATAGGCCAATTAGCCTAACCTCAGTTGTTGGTAAAATTCTAGAATCCATCATTAAGGATGAGGTTTCTAAATTCTTGGAAGAGCAGAGTCTGATTAGAACAAGTCAACATGGATTTAGTAAGGGGAGGTCGGGTCTGACAAACCTGTTGGAATTCTTTGAAGAGGTGACAAGTAGGTTAGACCAGGGAAACCCAGTTGATGTGGTCTATCTAGACTTCCAAAAGGCCTTTGATAAGGTGCCACACGGGAGGCTGCTGAGCAAGGTGAGGGTCCATGGTGTTCGAGGTGAGCTACTGGGATGGATTGAGAATTGGCTGTCTGACAGAAGGCAGAGAGTTGGGATAAAAGGTTCTTTTTCAGAATGACAGCCGGTGACGAGCGGTGTCCCGCAGGGTTCAGTGTTGGGGCCACAGCTATTCGCATTATGTATTAATGATCTGGATGAAGGGACTGGGAGCATTCTAGCGAAGTTTACCGATGATACGAAGTTAGGTAGGCGGGCAGGTAGTACTGAGGAAGTGGGGAGGCTGCAGAAGGATCTAGACAGTTTGGGAGAGTGGTCCAGGAAATGGCTGATGGAATTCAACGTGAGCAAATGCGAGGTCTTGCACTTTGGAAAAAAGAATAAAAGCATTAACTACTTTCTAAACGGTGAGAAAATTCGTAAAGCCAAAGTACAAATGGATCTGGGAGTGCTAGTTGAGGAATCTCTAAAGGTAAATATGAAGGTTGAGTCCGTGATTAAGAAAGCGAATGCAGTGTTGTCATTTATCTCAAGAGAGTTGGAATATAAAAGCACCGTTGTTCTACTGAGACTTTATAAAGCTCTGGTTAGGCCCCATTTGGAGTACTGTGTCCAGTTTTGGTCCCCACACCTCAGGAAGGACATACCTGCACTGGAGCGTGTCCAGCGGAGATTCACATGGAATGATCCCTGGAATGGTAGGTCTAACATATGAGTAACGGCTGAAGATCCTGGGATTGTATTCATTGGAGTTTAGAAGATTAAGGGGAGACTTAATAGAAACTTACAAGATAATACATGGCTTGGAAAGGGTGGACGGTAGGAAATTGTGTCCGTTAGACGAGCAGACTAGGACCCGTGGACACAGCCTTAGAATTAGAGGGGGTCAATTCAGAACAGAAATGCGAAGACATTTCTTCAGCCAGAGAGTGATGGGCCTGTGGAATTCATTGCCGCAGAGTGCAGTGGAGGCCGGGACGCTAAATGTTTTCTTGGCAGAGATTGATGAATTCTTGATATCACAAGGAATTAAGGGCCACGGGGAGAATGCGGGTAAGTGGAGTTGAAATGCCCATCAGCCATGATTGAATGGCAGAGTGGACTCGATGGACCGAATGGCCTTACTTCCACTCCTATGTCTTATGGTCTTAGGGTCTTAAAGTCCTTACACATGAATGATTTTAACAGGAAATCAAGATTTCACATTTTTCCCAGGAATATCCTTTGCAGATATTCATTCCCAATGAAATGTCACTCCTGCCTTAACTTTAATTTGTAACTTAACTGACTGTTTCAGTTATGGCTTTGAGACATTTTTGCAGGAGAAATCACCCAAACCTCTCTTCCATGCTGACATTTGAGAAAAGTCGACACAAACTCTCACAGTGTAGAGACTTTGCAAACGCTTCTCCTGAGCTGGAGTTTTTCCTGCATATGAACAGAATTCTCTTCCACTGGGCTGACCCAGTCTTTCTGCCCTGAAAACATGGTGGCTCTGAATTTTATTTAACCTATTAGTAGTCCCTGGTCTTTTTTCTGTATGTCATAAAAGTTTAACATTTACTCCATCGGTTATCACCATATATATCGAACGAGATACTCAACAAAAGTCCACAGTCCATCTTGGAAGTGATACCTTTAATTCACTATTCCAGATGGCTTTCTGACCATTAAAAAAAAACTTCCATAGAACTGAATCCATACCTATATTTTATCTCTACTTCAAAATCTAATTTACAAATCCTGATCTGTCAGACACCACCTTTCCTGTGTTCAGATAGAAGCCGGTATCCCTCAGGGCACTCAACAATTGTTTTTCATATCCATCTGACCTTACTTCCAAAATTGAAAGAATCAACGGCCACAAGTAAATGCATCAGAATGCTTTTATTGAATATTTTGTGATGCAATTACAGTTGATTAGCTTTCCAGGGGCATGCCGTGGCAGAGGAACCTTTCAGATCTCCCGTGACTGGGGTGGCTTTACACAAAACGTGATCCCATGAGCACAGCATTAAAGCTTTTCTGACTGGTGATGTTTTGTGTGATGGGTAGAGTGGGTTTTTGTATTGGAATCATTAATCCCGTGGAGCATTAGGAATAAACACCGAGCTAACATTTGTTGCCCTGTTACTAATTGGTCTGGAGAAGGTCAAGTGCCTCCTTGAACCACTCCAGTGTATTTGGGGGAGGGAGAGTCCAGTGATCAGGAGGGAAAGGGAGGCAAAAAGCAGGGAGTTTGTTTATAAATGGTGTTTGAGCGTGAGGGGAGGGACATGCAGGCAATGTGCTGGGTCTCTCCTAGAAGGCCTCGAGTTCATCAAACAGCTTCTTGTTGGTTTGGATATCCGACAGTGATAGTTTCTCATCAGAAGAGGGCAGTGGCTCGAACACCCGCATGTGGATGTACTCATTGGCATCCCCAACCACAACCTGCAAAATAAAAAGACAGCAATAAGTTTTCAATGTAATGGGGGGGCAGTGCTGTTGTTGGACTGGGGTGAACAAAATTAAAAAAAAACACAACACCAGATTATAGTCGATAAGTTTATTTGGCAGCTTTTGGAGAGCTGCTCTTTCATCAGGTAGCTAGTTTGTACTTGCCAATATACCTGTTGGCTGTGACCTGGTGTTGTGTGATTTTTAAATTCACAAAGGATGCATACAATTTCAGTTATACCTTTTGGTCACTCAATACTGACCCTTCAACAGTGAAAACTGTGTCAGTTCGCCACCCTATCTTTTTCTGGAACCAGTTCCAATCCCTACACCCCTCCCGATCTCTGTAACCCCTCCAGCCCCTGCATCCCTCCCTATCTCTCTAACCTCATCCAGCCCCTACACCCCTCCCGATCTCTGTAACCCCCTCCAGCCCTTGCATCCCTCCCTATCTCTCTAACCTCCTCCAGCCCCTACACCCCTCCCGATCTGTCTAACCCCCTCCAGCCCCTACACCCCTCCCGATCTCTGTAACCCCCTCCAGCCCCTGCATCCCTCCCTATCTCTCTAACCTCCTCCAGTCCCTCCTGAGTTGTCCATGAGCTCATACGTTTCCACCCATCTCTCTTGTCTTTTACTGGGGCATTACAGAAATCTGTGATCAAATCTTCCCCAAATAATGTGTTCCCAGTGAGTTGAGACATTGGTTTATTGAAGTAACAGAGAAACCGAATGAAACAGAATGCAAACTTTTCAAACACTGAACAGAGTGAGTTTTCCCAATGATGTGATTTTGATATTGATTGAAGGAGGGAACAATAAGACTTTGAAACAGTGAACAGTGAAGTGCGGTTGGATTTAGATGTGAAGTAGGAACACGAGAGGGAAGATTGTGGTCAGGATGTCAGTAGATTGGATAGCGGCAGAGAAGGCATCACGGAGAGCAGCAGGAAGTGGGGTTGTCTGATACAGAGTTGGAAGAAGGATGTCACAGCGAGTGCAAGGTGTAAGGATGAGGTGAGAGAGAAATAACTCTGACAGCAGATCACAAAGGCAGGAATAGTGATAAGCAGGAAGGATAGCATCCTGGTGGGTCAGTACATAGAGGCACTCGGGACACAATCAGATCCTGAGCGAATAACACAGCAGGCTCCAGGGGCTGAATAGCCACAGCACTTTGTAATTTATCTGGTTTTTAGACAGAGCCTTTGGATGGATTCTGTGAAGGTAAAACTGTCAGAGGATAACAGGGTGTCTGTATTTACAAACCTTGATGAAGTAATTTGTTCCAGCAACCACTTGTGAGCGATAAGAGATTGCCTGATAAACATGCAGAGGGCGTTTCAACTTTTCCACAACTGAGCATTTCAACTGGGGACAAACACAGTGGAGAAAAACAGAAAATGTCAGCATTAGTGAACAATGCAGTATCAGAGGGTCAGTACTGAGGGAGTGCTGCACTGTCAGAGGGTCAGTACTAAGGGGGTGCCGTACTGTCAGAGGGTCAGTACTGAGGGAGTGCCGCACTGTCAGAGGGTCAGTACTGAGGGAGTGCTGCACTGTCAGAAGGTCAGTACTGAGGGAGTGCCGCACTGTCAGAGGGTCAGTACTGAGGGGGTGCCGCACTGTCAGAGGGTCAGTACTGAGGGAGTGCCACACTGTCAGAGGGTTAGTACTGAGGGAGTGCCGCACTGTCAGAGGGTCAGTACTGAGGGAGTGACGCACCATCAGAGGGTCAGTACTGAGGGAGTGGCGCACTGTCAGAGGTTCAGTACTGAGGGAGTGGCGCACTGTCAGAGGTTCAGTACTGAGGGAGTGCCGCACTGTCAGTGGGTCAGTACTAAGGGAGTGTCGCACTGTCAGAGGGTCAGTACTGAGGGGGTGCTGCACTGTCAGAGGGTCAGTACTGAGGAACTGCCGCACTGTCAGAAGGTCAGGACTGAGGGAGAGTCGCACTGTCGGAGGGTCAATACTGAGGGAGTGGCGCACTGTCAGCGGGTCAGTACTGTGTGAGTGCTGCTTGTCAGTGTGTCAGTACTGAGGGAGTGCCGCACTGTCAGGGGGTCAGTACTAAGGGAGTGCCGCACTGTCAGTGGGTCAGTACTGAGGGAGTGCCGCACTGTCAGAGGGTCAGTACTGAGGGAGTGATGCACCATCAGAGGGTCAGTACTGAGGGAGTGGCGCACTGTCAGAGGGTCAGTCCTGAGGGAGTGACGCACCATCAGAGGGTCAGTACTGAGGGAGTGGCGCACTGTCAGAGGGTCAGTCCTGAGGGAGTGACGCACCATCAGAGGGTCAGTACTGAGGGAGTGGCGCACTGTCAGAGGGTTAGTACTGAGGGAGTGGCGCACTGTCGGAGGGTCAGTGCTGAGGGAGGGCCACGCTGTCCGTGGGTCAGTGCTGAGGGAGTGCCGCGCTGTCGGAGGGTCAGTGCTGAGGGAGTGCTGCATTGTCCGTGGGTCAGTACTGAGGGAGGGCCGCGCTGTCCATGGGTCAATGCTGAGGGAGGGTCGCGCTGTCCATGGGTCAGTGCTGAGGGAGGGCCGTGCTGTCCGTGGGTCAGTACTGAGGGAGGGTCGCGCTGTCCGTGGGTCAGTACTGAGGGCGGGTTCTGGATCAGTGGGTGCTGGAAGAGCACAGCAGTTCAGGAAGCATCCAAAGTGCAGCGATTCGACGTTTCGGGCAAACACCCTTCATCAGAAATAAAGGCAGTGAGCCTGAAGCGTGGAGAGATAAGCTAGAGGAGGGTGGGGGTGGAGAGAATGCTGCATAGAGTTCAATGGGTGAGTGGGGGAGGGGATGAAGATGATAGGTCAGGGAGGAGAGGGTGGAGTAGATAGGTGGAAAAGGAACTAGGCAGGTCAGACAATCTGGACAAGTCATGGGGACAGTGCTGAGCTGGAAGTTTGGAACTCGGGTGACTTGGGGGAAGGGGAAATGAGGAAGCTGTTGAAGTCCACATTGATGCCCTGGGGTTGAAGTGTCCCGAGGCGGAAGATGAGGTGTTCTTCCTCCAGGTGTCTGGTGGTGAGGGAGCGGCGGTAAAGGAGGCCCAGGACCTCCATGTCCTCGACAGAGTGGGAGGGGGAGTCAAAATGTTGGGCCACGGTACGGTGTGGTTGATTGGTGCGGGTGTCTCGGAGATGTTCCCTAAAGCGCTCTGCTAGGAAGCGCCCAGTCTCCCCAATGTAGAGGAGACCACATCGGGAGCAACGGATACAATAGATGACATTGTTGGATGTGCAGGTAAAACTCTGATGGATGTGGAAGGCTCCTTTAGGGCCTTGGATAGAGGTGAGGGAGGAGGTGTCGGCACAGGTTTTATAGTTCCTGCTGTGGCAGTGGAAAGTGCCAGGATGGGAGGGAGGGTTGTAGGGGGGCGTGGACCTGACCAGGTAGTCACGGAGGGAACGGTCTTTGCGGAAGGCGGAAAGGGTTGGGGAGGGAATATATATCCCTGGTGGTGGGGTCTTTTTGGAGGTGGCGGAAATGTCAGCAGATGATTTGGTTTATGCGAAGGTTGGTAGGGTGGAAGGTGAGCACCAGGGGCGTTCTGTCCTTGTTATGGTTGGAGGGGTGGGGTCTGAGGGCGGAGGTGCGGGATGTGGACGAGATGTGTTGGAGGGCATCTTTAACCACGTGGGAAGGGAAATTGCGATCTCTAAAGAAGGCGGCCATCTGGTGTGTTCTACGGTGGAACTGGACCTCCTGGGAGCAGATACGGCGGAGGAATTGGGAATTTGGGATGGCATTTTTGCAAGAGATAGGGTGGGAAGAGGTGTAATCCAGGTAGCTGTGGGAGAGTCGGTGGGTTTATAAAAAATGTAAGTGTCAAGTCGGTCATCATTAATGGCGATGGAGAGGTCCAGGAAGGGGAGGGAGGTGTCAGAGATGCTCCAGGTAAATTTAAGGTCAGGGTGGAATGTGTTGGTAAAGTTGATGAATTGCTCAACCTCCTCGTGGGAGCTCGAGGTGGCGCCAATGCAGTCATCAATGTAGCGGAGGAAGAGGTGGGGTGTGGTGCCGGTGTAATTACGGAAGATCAACTGTTCTATGTAGCCAACAAAGAGACAGGCAGAGCTGGGGCCCATTTGTGTACTCAACGCTATGCCTTTGGTCTGGAGGAAGTGGGAGGATTCAAAGGAGAAATTGTTAAGGGTGAGGACTGAGGGAGTGTTGCACTGTCAGAGGGTTAGTACTGAGGGTGTGCTGCATGTCAGAAGGTTAGTACTGACGGAGTGTTGCACTGTCGGAGAGTCAGTACTGAGGGACTGCCGCACTGTCGGAGGGTCAGTACTGAGGGAGTGTCACACAGTCGGAGGGTCAGTACTGAGAGGGGTCAGTACTGAGGGTGTGTTGCACTGTCCGTGGGTCAGTGCTGAGGGAGGGCCGCTCTGTCCGTGGGTCAGTGCTGTGGGAGGGCCGTGCTGTCAGTGGGTCAGTACTGAGGTGTTACAGTAGAGGTTTGGTCGGCCCAGGGAATCCCTGTGGGCTTAGACCTGTAAAGCGCCTCTCGATTTGTTCCGGAGATCGTACTCTTTGGAAGTCTGGAATAAAAATCTCTTACAGACAGTTTAGATTAATTTTAAACATCCCCTTTATTCACTAACAGCATCACTGTTACAACATAACACTTATACCTATTAACTAAACTGACTAGGTTCTAATCACCTCGGAGAGTAGGGTACCACCTCTTCCAGTGCCTCAGCAGTCTACTCCGGTGTACTGCAACAAAGTGGCTTCCTTCATACAAAACTTTACAAAAAACACTGCATGTTCATCCTTAGACAGATAACAGTGAAAGACAACAATTTGTAAGGAAGAGAAGTTAATTGACAGACCTGTGTGCGCTTGACTGATCACTCCTACAGTCCTTGAACTATCCATCTGGTGAGAAAAGCATACCCAGCTGAGTTCGGGGCCTGCTAGCGAGATAAGTCCCGATCATAAAGAGGTACCAGTCTCGGCTAATTGGACAGTCCATCAGGTAACCTTGCACAGCTCGCATGTCTGATACAATTTTTTAATTTCAAAAATATACTTTATTCATAAAATTATTTTGATATCTGTACAATTGGTCATGCCATTCTAATGCACACATTGCATTTCTTTACAAACAGAGATCGGAATTAATCATTCCTATGTACAAGTCTGTACATTGACCATCCAGATATTTTGCTGAGGTGTCAGCGGGGCCCAATTTCTGAGTGTCTGATACAATTGTTTTATGAAATGGCAACTTAGCAAGGAGGGCAAACGTTTGACCATAAAATGGCTTCCCGACAAGATTGTGTCAGGATCTCCTCAATGTTAGGTTTAGAATAATTTGAAGCTGGGAGCAGATTCCTGCTTTTTATCTTAAGCACAGAGTCATTCTGTACCTGAGGCTGAAATGTTACTGTAAGGTTGTATTTAAAATGATTAATGAGTCTCGAATTAAACATGCCTTCTTTTCAAGTTTGTGATTCAAATTCCAACAAGACATAAGATCTGATTAGTTAGAATTGATGGTGGGGCAGTCTGTAAGGTTTATAAAGTGATCTGCAAGAACAGTAAGTAAGTTAAGGCTTCATCAACATTACCTTTTAGAGAGTTTGTATTTAATAACCGGTAATGGCTACTCAATATCATCATAAGTCTACAAAATGCAATTAAATTCAATCCATAGCAGATAAGCACTAAGAATTAATTTTCTACTGGATTCAACAGGCTCAACACGAAAATGGTCTCTCTCTCTCTCTCTCTCTCTCTCTCTCTCTTTCTAGTGTCCTTTTAAACTCTCAAGTCAGAAAAGTTTTTTTTTCTCTTTGTGTCAGCCCTGCTTGCAAGGGGTAATAAGAATCCACTGTAGTAGACAACCATTAATTACAAAGCTTTTGATAGTACAGATTTCGTTTCAGGGTCAGAATCAAACACTGTCATTAATTTCACAAGGGAACGGCTGTGAGTGTTATCACTTGGTGTGCTGTTCACACAGGTTCACTGATGCTAAGGGAAATGTTCTTAATTGTCTTACAGCATCCTGTTATCACTCGGTGAGGCCAGGTATCCCTGCCTTCTGCATTCCTTAAGATCCCCCCATTTTCTGAGCCTTCGTGCCTGTCTATTTTGACGTGCAGTAAAAGTGTTCTATAATTCAGCATCACATTTTAATCTAAATGTTTAAATACAAATTTTAAGGCTGTAGACTTTCTCAGATGGAGTGCCACACTGACCGAGTGTCAGTGCTGAGGGAGTGCCGCACTGACGGAGTGTCAGTGCTGAGGGCGTGCCACACTGACCGAGTGTCAGTGCTGAGGGCGTGCCACACTGACCGAGTGTCAGTGCTGAGGGCGTGCCACACTGACCGAGTGTCAGTGCTGAGGGCGTGCCACACTGACCGAGTGTCAGTGCTGAGGGAGTGCCACACTGACCGAGTGTCAGTGCTGAGGGAGTGCCACACTGACCGAGTGTCAGTGCTGAGGGAGTGCCACACTGACCGAGTGTCAGTGCTGAGGGAGTGCCACACTGACCGAGTGTCAGTGCTGAGGGAGTGCCACACTGACCGAGTGTCAGTGCTGAGGGAGTGCCGCACTGACGGAGTGTCAGTGCTGAGGGCGTGCCACACTGACGGAGTGTCAGTGCTGAGGGCGTGCCACACTGACCGAGTGTCAGTGCTGAGGGCGTGCCACACTGACCGAGTGTCAGTGCTGAGGGAGTGCCACACTGACCGAGTGTCAGTGCTGAGGGAGTGCCGCACTGACGGAGTGTCAGTGCTGAGGGAGTGCCGCACTGACGGAGTGTCAGTGCTGAGGGCGTGCCACACTGACCGAGTGTCAGTGCTGAGGGCGTGCCACACTGACCGAGTGTCAGTGCTGAGGGAGTGTCACACTGACGGAGTGTCAGTGTTGAGGGAGTGCCACACTGACCGAGTGTCAGTGCTGAGGGAGTGCCACACTGACGGAGTGTCAGTACTGAGGGAGTGCCAGACTGACCGAGTGTCAGTACTGAGGGAGTGCCAGACTGACCGAGTGTCAGTGCTGAGGGAGTGCCGCACTGACTGAGTGTCAGTGCTGAGGGAGTGCCGCACTGACCGAGTGTCAGTGCTGAGGGAGTGCTGCACTGTCGGAGGGTCAGTACTGAGGGAGTGCCGCACTGTCAGAGGGTTAGTGCCAATGGAGAGCTGCACTGTCTCAGGGTCGGTACTGACTACCTGTTGCACTGAGATAGGGTCTTTCGGTTGGGACACTAAACCAATCCCACAGGCAGTGGTGAAAGTTGAGCTAATGCCAATGTCTTGGGTAGAAAGGTTTTCTTTCCTCAATCATATAATTCCAAGTTTTCACCAATTCATTCTATTTTTTTGTCTTTTCTGGGGGCTAGCTGTACATAAATGGCACGTGAAATCTGTAACTCACAGCATTGTCTTGAAAACAAAAACCTCAGTTTTATCAAAGACTCAGTGTGGTATCCAGAATTGGTGAAATGTGGCGTGGATTGGTCTGGTTTGTTTTAAAGGGTAAAGTGGAGATGGAGAAAGGTTACTTACACACTGGACAATAGCCTGGATCTCAGTAGTGACAGCTGCAACATCAGATACACCACCAGGTACTTGTGATGCCATTCTTGTTGTCTCTCTCTCCCTCTCTCTCTGTCTCTCTTTCTTGTGTCGCCTTCTGCTCTGTTTCTCTGTCCAGCCTTCTGTGTTTATAAAGTTTCCTCCCTCCTCTTTGACCCCACCCTCAGCCTTTTATGATTCGTTTAATTCTGTCACCTGGAAAATGGGTGATAATGCAGATTCCTGTGTGTGATTGCCTCACTCTCTCCTTCTTTCCTTCCCTTTCTGACACTCGAGCTTTCCATCCTCTTTCCTGTTGCTTCCTCTTTTAATTTCCTGTAATTTTAACGATGAGGATTGAAGGTAGGAATGGACTGAACAGTTTTAGATTAGCTTTGGTGCTCCGTGAGAAGCAGGGTCTGTGTCTCGGCTTGGACCAGACAAAGTATTGTCAACTCTGACTAAATGTACTCCTCTCCCAAGGAGACATGATGGGCTGAATGGCCCTCTTGCACTTTCTATCATTCAACGTTTCCCAGCTTCTGTTGTTGAGCTGTTGGTGTAAAGCCCTATTTCCCTCACAGCAGCCTCATGTCACATTGAGAGCTCACTGCCAATTGTATCCAAGCCAAGTATCAGAGGCTGTGCAATAATATACCTGTGTTAACATGCTCCCTGCCTCAGGGTTCATTCTGAAGGTGTGGAACCCACATTTACTCCATTGGTGATGAGGTTAACAGCGTGAGAAAATGAGAAGACAGAGTAACATGGAAAATGGGAGTAGGAGTAGGCCATTTGGCCCTTCGAGCCTGATCCACCATTCAGGATGATCAGAGCTGTTCTTCCAACTCAGTCCCCTGTCCCTATTTGCTCCCCAAACACTTTAATCCAGTTAGCACCAAGAAGAGGCGGCTCAGTGGCACAATGTTTAGGACTGTGGCCTCACAGTGCCAGAGACCTGGGTTCAATTCCCATCTCAGGTGACTGTGTGGAGTTTGCATGTTCTCCTTGTGTCTGCGTGGGTTTCCTCCAGTTTTCTCCCACAGTCCAAAAATGTGCAGGTTAGCTGAATTGGCTGTGCTAAATTGCCTGTAGTGTTGGGTGAAGGGGTAAATGTAGGTGAATGTGTCTGGGTGGGTTGCCGTTCGGAGGGTTGGTGTGGGCTTGTTGGGCCAAAGGGCCTGTTTCCACACTGTAAGTAATCTAATCTAAACTGTAAACTAACTCCCAATTTAAATCATTTAATATTTGGGCTTGAAGTGTTTTCTGACTTCCACAAGTTCGCCACTCTCTGCCGAAGAGGTTTCTCCTCATCTCTGTCCAAAATGATTTACTCTGTATCCTTGAACTGTAACCCCTGGTTTTGCACTCCCTAGACAGATTTACTTTCTCAGGGAGAGAATGATTGGTTGCCCTTAAATCTAAAAGACTTGGGCTTCAAACTCATGAGAGAGATTTGAAGCAGGTGAAATTCCAAGTTTTCACCAATTCATTCTTTTTTTTTGTCCTTTCTGGGAGCTAGCTCTACATAAATGGCATGTGAACTCTGTAACTCACAGCATTGTCTTGAAAACAGAAACCTCAGTTTTTATCAAAGACTCAGTGTATCCAGAGTTGGTGAAATGTGGAATGGATTGGTCTGGTATGTTCTTCAGATTTAAGTGACTCCCACAGGCTCACCACTGTCTGATGAAGACATTTCTCCTCATCTCTATCCAAAATGATTTACTCTGTAACCTCGAACTATGTTAAGAAGCAAAGTAGCGGCAAATTTTCACTCTGTCCTCAGCAACACTACAGTACTGATCCTTTTACAGTGGAGAACATCACTGAACTTTCGTAATGTGGTGACTGATCTGCAACAGTCTATGCTGTTGGAATTTGAATTTCAATTGCGTGGTCCTGTTTGAAAGGTTAATTTGAACTTACTTTTTTGCACAACATCAGAATATGTTCTCCATCAAGGTGGCTTTGTGATTCTTTTGTTCTCAGACAAGCCCATCAACTTCACTCGTTTCCTTTAAAGATAAATCCCTACCTTGTCTGACCTGTCCGTGACCCTTACCCCACAGTTTCGATCTACGATTGCCCACTGAGTTAATCCAACAAGATTTTCAGTTATATCAGAGCACAGGAGTCTAGGGTCCATCCACTTTTTCTATTTTTTCCCCTTTTTCTGTTCAGTCTTACTTAGTGACTTCAGCAAGCTCAGACGGCATCGAGGTGTCGAGTATTTCAGAGGCAAGGTTGTGTTCCTGGCAGCGGCGGAGGGAACCCAGTTATTCTTTCCTTGATAATAGACTCAAACATGTTCCCCACTATAGAAGTTAAGCAAACTGATCTATAATTCCTCATCTTTTGCCTACTGCCCTTTTAAAACAGTGGCATCACGTTTGCTGTTTTCCAATCTGCTGGAATCACCCTAGAGTCCAGCGAATTATGGAAAATTACCACAAGTGTATTTGCTATTTCTCCTGCCATCTCTTTTAGTACCCTGAGATGCATTCCATTATGGCCAGGATTTGTCTATCCTTAGCTCCATTATCTACCTCTTCTGTGATAGTGTTGTTTCCAGATCCTCACCTACTTTTGTCTCTTTGTCAATTTTTCGTGTCTTCCACTGTGAAGACTGACACAATTCACCTGTTCAATACCTCTGCCATTTCATCATATCCCTTGGCTCAATGCCTCTTCTCATCCTCGAAGGGACCATTGGTTACTTTAGCCACTCTTTTTTATTTTATATATTCATAGAAACTTCTGCTATCTGTCTTTATGTTCTGAGCTAGTTCTTTTCTCATTCCATACACGTACCACCCTCTGCATGAAAAATTTAGGTCTCTTTTATACCTTTCCTTTCTCACCCTAAACTATGCCCTCTAATTTTGGACTCCCCAGCCCAAGGGAAAAAACTTTGTCTGTTTATCCTATCCATGTTCCTCAGCCTCCGATGCTTCAGGGGAAGTAGCCCCAGCCTATTCAACCTCTCCCGATAGCTCAAGGGCTCCAACCCTGGTAACGTCCTTGTAAATATTTTCTGAACCCCTTCAAGTTTCATAACATTTTTCTGACAGGTAGGAGACCAGAATTGCATGTAATATTCCAACAGTGGCCTAACCAATGTCCTGTACAGCCACAACCTGACTTCCCAACTCCTGTACTCAATACTCTGACCAATAAAGAAAAGCATACCAAATGCTGCATCACTATCCTATCTACCTGCGACTCCACTTTCAAGGAGCTATGAACCTGCACTCTGAGATCTCTTCGTTCAGCAACACTACCCAGGACCTTACCATTAAGTGTATAAGTCCTGCTAAGATTTGCTTTCCCAAAATGCAGGGCCTCACATTTATCTAAATGAAACTTCATCTGCCAGTTCTCAGCCCATTGATCCATCTGATCAAGATCCCGTTGTACTCTGAAGTAACCTTCTTCACTGTCTACTACATTTCCAATTTTAGTGTCATCTGCAAATTTACTAAGTATACCTCTTATGCTCATATCCAGATTATTTATATATAATAAGAACCCAGCACCGATCCTTGTGGCACTCCACTGGTCACAGGCCTCCAGTCTGAAAAACAGCCCTCCACCACCACCCTTTGTCTTCTCTCTTTGAGCCAGTTCTGTTTCCAAATGGCTAATTCTCCCTGTATTCCATGAGATCTAACCTTGCTAATCAGTCTCCCATGGGGAACCTTGTCGAATGCCTGACTGAAGTCAATATAGAGGACATCTACCATTCTGCTCTCATCAATCTTCTTTGTTACTTCTTCAAAAAACTCAATCAAGTTTGTGAGACATGATTTCCCACGCACAAAGCCATGTTGACTATTCCTAATCAGTCCTTGCCTTTCCAAATACATATACATCCTGTCCCTCAGGATTCCCTCCAACAACTTGCCCACCACCGAGGTCAGGCTCACCGGTCTATAGTTCCCTGGCTTGTTTTTACCGCACTTCTTAATCAGTGGCACCACGTTTGCCAACCTCCAGTCTTCTGGCAGCTCACCTATGACTCTCGATGATACAAATATCTTAGTAAGAGACTGAACAATCAATTCCCTAGCTTCCCACAGAGCTCTAGGCTGCACCTGTTATGCCTCTGGAAATCTAGTTGACACATCCATTGTTGTTAATAAATACTTATTCCCACTTTTTATTTGTGGTTGGGGATCTACATAATCAATGAAGACTCTTGTGAAAGATTCCTCAAATGTTGGAAAAGGTACTGAAGGTGCAGGTTTTATTACTGCCTGTGGTTTTCCGATCCTCTGACATGTATGACACATCTGGCAAAATTCAACTACATCTTTGTGCAGTCCAGCCCAGTAAAACTGTCTTTGTATTTTACCCTGTGTTTTCCTCACCCCTAAATGACCCTCCAAATGGTAGCTCATGTACCAATCGCAGCATCTCCTTTCTGTATCCTACTGGCAAAATAATTTGATGAATTTTTGCCCATTTTTCATCTACTTGAATGTGTGATGGACTCCATTTTCTCATTAAGACAGTATTTGTTGAGTAATAACACAAAGGAATGTATTCACTTTCTTTCTTTGTAAATGCCTTTTGATATAACTGTTTGAACTCCTAATTTTTCTGCTGTAATTCAATCAGCTTAGCAGAGGTAAAAGTACTTGCATGTTTACCCATTTTCTCCTTCTCTGTTCCACTTATCTGATCAAAGAAAGTTTTGGATAACACTATGTCAGCTTCCTTATCTGTGCCTTTTGAATCTCTCCTGCTTCAACTTGTGCCTTTGTGATCTTGTGATCATAATCAGGAAAATTTCTGCATTAACATTCTCCATGTCTTCAGTTGCCTGCGTCTCCACTGGCTTTTCAACGAGAGTAGGCAGCACGCCTATCGGTGAATCAGTTGCAGGGACAAATTGTATTCCTGGAGCTGAGAGTTTGTCCAGTACACCAACCAGAAATCCTCTACTTTTCTCTGACTCTCTAGCCTCACTTGACATAATTGAGCACTTTTTGTCTCACCATGAATCCCTGTTATCACTACCTTCTCTGGTAATAGTCTCTCAGGTGTGCATATCTCCCCATCCTTCAGCATTACAGACTGAGAGGATCCTGTGTCCCTTAATATTGTAACCTCCTTATCCTTACCTATTACACCTGGCTTATGTGAATAAACTTTACCCTTGCATGGATATATTTTAAGCAGATCTTGCACTTCCTCCTTAACCAACCTCTGATCGTCTTGTACACTCGGAGGGAGTTGTCTAACTTCCCTTGTGCTTTCTGTTACTGTCCAACAAAACCTCCAGGCTTGTCAGGTTTATCTACATCTGACTTTCTCCTCGCCCATCAATACTGTGCTTTTGTGTGGCCCACTTTATTCCAATAAAAAGACCAGAGCCTTTAAACTTCTTTGTCCCTCTCAAGGGTTTTTGTTTTACCCTGTGGTAAGTTATCCTTATTATCTTCATTGAGATCTACCTTTCCCTTTCCACGTGGAGATTTCTCTTTGCCCCAATGTCTATCCCTCCTGGACTGAAGTTGATTTTGGAAACCAAATCAGCCACGTCAGTTGCTAACCTTGCTGTTTTAACTCTCTGCTCTTTAACATGAGTTTGTACTACTTCAGGCAATGAATTTTTGAATTCTCCAAAATAATTACCTCTCTAAGGACATCATAAGATTACTCTTTTCTTAAAGCTCTTATCCATCTATCAAAATTACTCTGTTTGATTGTTTCAATCTCAATGTAGGTTTCACGAGAATCCCTCTTTAGGTTCATGAAACGTTGTCTATAGGCTTCTGATACAAGCTCATTTGCACTGAAGATGGCTTTTGTCACCTCCTCATACTCCCCAGATACCTCCTTTGTTCGGGATGTTATTCCCTCACTATCCCTACGTACAAGATTGGTTGGATCAACAAAACCCACATTGCCACTGGCCACTGCATCTGTTAGTCACCTTTTCAAATGAAATGAAAAAGGCTTCCACATCTTTCCCATAAAGTTTAGGTAGTGCTTGAACATACTTAAACCGTTTCTCACTAGCCTTCTGACTACCAGGGACTTTCTCATCCTCACTCTTCCTCACTAAACCTACCCTTAGCCTTTATCTCCAGCCTTTTAAGCTGACTTCCCTTTAAGTGTCAGTTTTTGAAGTTCAAAAGCTCTCTCTTTTTCTCTCTCTTCTGCTTTTAATCGCAACTCGAACTGTTACATTTCTGTTGTCCTTTCCTTATCTCTTGCCTCTAACTCAAGCTGCTTCATTTGCAATTGGATTCTTGCCATCGCTGTAGATTCTGATGGTTTCTCCGGCAAGTTTAAATGCTGAGCTACAGCTGTAATTATCTCTCATTTCCTCACAGAAGCAGGCAG
Source organism: Hemiscyllium ocellatum (assembly GCF_020745735.1). Lineage (NCBI taxonomy): Eukaryota > Metazoa > Chordata > Chondrichthyes > Orectolobiformes > Hemiscylliidae > Hemiscyllium > Hemiscyllium ocellatum. The sequence goes on along the minus strand of NC_083440.1, from coordinate 11,651,564 downwards.
GTCCAATTCCAGCTTCCCTGCTAATTCTTGCAACTTGGTCTTCTTCACTATTTGCAAATCTTCTAAAGTCACCGCATCCTCATCCAGAAAAGGTTTGGTGACTGAAAGAGGCATTACTAACCCAAGCTTTGTCTACCCAACGATTTCAACATCCAAGACCTACCACTCACTGTTTAAAGTCCTGATCGAGCTCCCAATCTGTTACAGACTAGGCCAGATCACTCAACACATTCTTAAAAGGCAGCCCCAGACCAAAACTTCGCAATTTGTTTCGGTAAGTGTACAGTGAAAATTACCCTGAGTAAGACAGCTAGGCTGATTACTAGATTTTAAAACTGACAAAACATTTATTCACAAAGTTACACAATGAAACATAACAAACAGAATAAAGAACACCTACAGAATTCAACTTGTTCAGCTCGACTTAATTATGCTGTTCCCAATATACACAACGGTCCCAGCATGCAAACTCCCTTTAAAAACCAGACTAAATATAGCACATGCTTACAGATTGAAGTTGAAGGGTAGAAAAGAGAGTGTGTTTCCACACAGCTCCCTGTTGAACTTCCTTGTTCAGGACTCAATTAAAAACTGCTCAGCTAGCTAAAGAACCGACCACTCCTCTTTCATTATACAGGTCACTTCTAAAGTATGACCATGTTGGCCTGACGTCTCATCTGTTTCCATATGAACAAAAAGCCTCTCAAAATCCAATTCATTTCTGTACAAAACCAGACTGATTGGAGTTTCATTGTTTCATTATATGCTGTGATACTTATAAATGCTGTCTTGCCAACTCTTCAGCTCTATTTAATCGTTCTTTAAAATTTGACACATAGTCCAAATGGGTGATCTGACCTATTAATTTCTCCTTAATCAATTTTAACGGTCCTCTTACTTCATGTCCAAAAATGAATTCAAATGGACTGAATTTGGTTGATCCATTTGGTGCATATCTGATCGCAGAAAGTACAAACGGACTTCCCTTATCCCAATCAGGGAATCAAAGAGTCATAGAGATGTACAGCACAGAAACAACTTTTGGTCCAACATATCCATGTCAACCAGATATCCTAACCCAATCTAGTCCCATCTGTTAGCATCCGGCCCATATCCCTCCAAACCTTTCTTAGTCATGTATCCATCCAGATGCCTCTTAAATGTTGCAATTGTACCAGCCTCCACCACATCCTCTGGCAGCTCATTCCATACACGTACCACCCTCTGCGTGAGAATGTTGCCCCTTAGGTCTCTTTTATATCTTTCCCCTCTCACCCTGTTTGTGTTTTGCTTTCAGTGTTACTTCCTCCGAAATTATTTGTAATTCATATTTTTACTACTTTCCTTTACCTCTTCAACCAAGCTCACTGGCGTCTCCTGTTTTCCCACATCTGTCTTCCAGTGCTTTTTCTAAACCACCAACACTGCAACTTTATGACAGGGAAAGCCCCTGATTTTTTTTTTTAACTTTCCTTTCCCTGTCATGGGTTTCTTTTAGTATTTTGTGGTAATCTATCTTTGCTATCATTCATGAGATTTTCTTTTCCCCAATTTCTAACTCTCTCAGATTGAAATTGATGTTGGTGGCCAAACTTTGATTCATGAACCAAATCATTGGTCATCTGCCATTTTCCCTGCTTATCTTGCAGTGTTAACTTTCTGCTCTTCCACATGAGTTGCCACTACTTCAGGAAGTGAATTTTTGAACTCCTGCAAAAGAATAGTCTCTCTAAGAGCATCAAATGTTTGACGTATTTTCAGATGCACTTATTCATCTATCAAAATTACTTCATTTGACTAGTGTAAAATCTGTACCTACACCTCCCCCCTCACCTTCATCCAAGGCCCCAAAGGATCTTTTCACATCAGCAGAGATTTTCCTGCAAATCCAAACACCTCATCTACTGTATCCGTTGTTCTTGATGTGGTTTCCTCTACACTGGGGCTACAGGATACCAATGCTCACAATGTTTCATGAAACATCTCTGAGACACACGCACCAAACAACCCCACCACCTTGTGGCTGATAACTTTAATTTTCCATCCCACTCCACCAAAGCACATGAAAGTCCTGGGCCTCGTCCACTGGCAAATCCAAGCCACTTGATGCCTGAAGGAAGGACGCTTCATCTTCCAACTTGGGACCCTTCAACCATATGACAACAATGCCGATTTCACCAGTCTCCTCATCTTCCCTCCCCCCACCTCATCCCAGATCCAACCCTTTAACTCGGCACCATCCTCTTGAACTTTCCTACCTGTCCATCTTCCTTCTCAGGTATCTGCTCCGCCCTCTGCTCCAAACTACCACTACCATCCCCCTGCTGCATCCATCTATTGCTTTCGCAGCTACTTGCCCCCCAACCTTAACCTCTTATTTATCTCTCAGCCCCCTTCCTCCCCCAACATTCCTGATGAAGGGCTTATTGCCGAAACAATGACTTTCCTACTCTTTGGATGCTGTCTGACGTGCTGTGCTTTTCCAGTGCCACACTTTTCGCCCCTTAAACTCTATATACATTTGACCATTATCCCTAAAAAGTTGTCTATAGGCTTCTGTCACAAGTTCGTATGCGCTTTAGATGGCTATTTCATCAAACTTCCCACTAACCCCTCTGATAATGATGCAAATATCTCATAGGCTCTACCTACCAACTTTTTTTGAATCGACAATATCTACATGGTCACCGGCCATTTCATTTGTTCAGCTACTTTCTCAAATGAAATGGAAGAGGCTTCTACATCCTTCTTGTATAACTTAGGCAACATTTGGACATATTTAAACAGTTCCCCACCAAGCCTTTGGCTGCAATGGATTGCTCTCTCTCTCTGTCCTCATCACTACTCTGACCTTTCACTTCTACCTCCACCATTTTAAGTTGATTTTGAGTTTTCAGATCCAACTGCTGAAGTTCAAAAACACTCTCTCCCTTTCCTCTAACTCTTTTTCCTTTGTTTTCTTTTTGTTCTACCAGTGCTTTTTCCTCTGCTTATAATCATAATTCCAACTGTTCCATTTCCTTTTTCCCTTATCATTGCCTCACATTTAAGCTGCTCCATTTGCAATTGAATTTTAGCCATTTCCAATTATTCTGGTTGCAATCCTGGCAACTGTGGACGCTGAGCTTTTGCCACAATTATTTCCACTTTCCTGAAAGACGCAGGCAACTCCAACTTTAACTTCTTTGTCATTCATCAGTCTAATAATGAAAGGGAAGAAGCTATTCCTGAACCTGTTGGTGCATTTGTTCAAGCTTTTTGTGTTTTGCCTGACGGAAGAGGTTGGAGGAGATCATTACCAGGGTACGATGGGTCTTTGATGATGTTGGCAGCCTTTCCATGGCAACGAGCTGTGTAAATGGAGTCCATGGATGAGAGATTGGCTTCCAGGATGGGGTGTGCACACAATCTCCTGCAGTTTCTTATGGTCCTGGGCAGAGCAATTGCTATTAGAACATAGAACATAGAAAAGTAAAGCACAGAACAGGCCCTTTGGCCCATGATGTTGTGCTGAGATTTAATCCTAATGTAAAATATAGTTACTTATCCTACGTACCCCTCAACTCACTGCTATCCATGTGCATGTCCAGCAGTCGCTTAAATGCCCCCAATGACTTTGCTTCCACCACCTCAACTGGCAATGCATTCCATGCATTCACAGCTCTCTGCATAAAGAACCTACCTCTGATTTCTCCTTTATACCTTCCTCCTAATATCTTCAAACTATGACTTCTCGTACCAATTAATCCTGCCCTGGGGAAAAGTCTCTGGCTATTATGCACCTAGACAGTATGGCTTCAATGGTGTATCTGTAAAAGTTGCTGGGGGTCCTTATGGACATGCCAAATTTCCTGAGCCACCTGAGGAAGAAGCAGCGTTGTTGTGCCTTCTTGACCGTCGCATCTACATGGGAGGTCCAGAACAGGTTGTCAGTTATCGTCACTCCTAACTCTCAACCCCTGCTCCAATGGTGTAGATGAGGGTGTGTTCAGTAAGAAGTCAATGGTCAGTTCTTTAGTTTTGCTGATGTTGTGAGAGAGACTGTTCTCATTACACTACATCACTGTAGCGCATAAATAAAATGTGTTTTGCTTCAAACCTGGTAGTTTGACTAATCGAATTGCATTCGGAACAAAATGCTTGTCTTTAAAATAAGAAAAATGTTATGGTCTAGGCAATCTCTGAAGCATATTTTGAGAGAGTTTGGTTTGGTCTATAACAAACTGTGGGCTTTTGTCCATATCAAAATCTCTCAGTCCAGGTTAGCTTTAGGATTCTTGGACTCAAAGGCGGTGAGTGTGGGTGTTTTTCTTACTTCAGCGTAGTGTACTTAGACTTTCAGAAAGCCTTTGATAAAGTCCCACATAGGAGATTAGTGAGCAAAATTAGCACACATGGTATTGGGGGCAAAATATTGACTTGGATTGGAAATTGGCTGGCTGACAGGAAGCAAAGAGTAGTGATAAATGGGTCCCCTTTGGAATGGCAGGCAGTGACCAGTAGGGTACCACAAGTTTTGGTGCTGGGACTGCAGCTGTTTACAATATACATTAATGATATAGATGAAGGTATTAAAAGTAATGTTAGCAAATTTGATGATGACACAAAGCTGGTTGGCAGGGTAAAATGTGAGGAGGATTAGATTACTTACAGTGTGGAAACAGGCCCTTCGGCCCAACAAGTCCACACCGACCCGCCGAAGCGCAACCGACCCATTCCCCTACATTTACCCCTTACTTAACACTACGGGCAATTTAGCATGGTCAATTCACCTGACCCGCACATCTTTGGGACTGTGGGAGGAAACCGGAGCACCCAGAGGAAACCCATGCAGACACAGGGAGAACGTGCAAACTCCACACAGTCAGTCGCCTGAGTCAGGAATTGAACCCGGGTCTCAGGCGCTGTGAGGTAGCAGTGCTAACCACTGTGCCACCGTGAGAATGTTGTGAGAATACAGGGTGACTTGGACAGGCTAGGTGAGTGGATGCATGGCAGATGCAGTTTAATGTGGATAAATGTGTGGTTATCCACTTTGGTGGCAAGAACAGGAAGGCAGATTACAATCTAAATGGAGTCAAGTTAGGTAAATGGGAAAGATGTGCAGGTCAGGTGGATTGGCCATGCTAAATTGCCCATAGTGTTAGGTGCATTACTCAGAGGGAAACGGGTCTGGGTGGGTTACTCTTTGGAGGGTCGGTGGGGACTGGTTAGGCCCAAGGGCCTGTTTCCACACTATAGGGAATCTAATCTAATCTAGGTGTTCTTGTACATCAGTCAATGAAAGCAAGCATGCAGGTAGAACAGGCAGTGAAGAAAGCTAATGGCATGCTGGCCTTCATAACAAGAGGAATTGAGTATAGGAGCAAAGAGGTCCTTCTGCAGCTGTACAGGGCCCTGGTGAGACAGCACCTGGAGTATCTTGTGCAGTTTTAGATTAGATTACTTACAGTGTGGAAACAGGCCCTTCGGCCCAACAAGTCCACACCGACCCGCCGAAGCGCAACCCACCCATACCCCTACATTTACCCCTTAGCTAACACTACAGGCAATTTACCATAGCCAATTCACCTGACGTGCACATTTTTGGACTGTGGGAGGAAACCGGAGCACCCGGAGGAAACCCATGCAGACACGGGAAGAACGTGCAAACTCCACACAGTCAGTTGCCCGAGGCGGGAATTGAACCCGGATCTCTGGCAGCGCGAGGCAGCAGTGCTAACCTCTGTGCCACTGTGCCGATCTCCAAATTTGAGGAAGGACATTCGGGCTACTAAGGAAGTGCAGCGTAGGTTCACGAGGTCAATTTCTGGAATGGCGGGACTAGCATATGTTGAAAGATTGGAATGACTGGGCTTGTATACATTTGGGTTTAGAAGGATGATTGGGGATCTGATTGAGACGTATAAGATTATTAAAGGATAGAACACTCTGGAGGCAGGAAGCATGTTTCCACTGATGGGTGAGTCCCAAACCAGAGGACACAGTTGAAAAATAAGGGGTAGGTCATTTAGAACAGAGTTGAGGAGAAACTTTTTCACCCAGAGAGTAATGGGTATGTGGAATGCTCTGCCCCAGAAGGCAGTGGAGGCCAAGTCTGTGGATACTTTCAAGAAAGAGATGGATAGAGCTCTTAAAAGATTTTGGAATCAAACCTTATGGGGATAAGGCAGGAACAGGATACTGATTGTGGATGATCAGGCATGATCATAATGAATGGTGGTTGGTTCGCAGGGCCGAACGGGCTACTCCTGCACCAATAGTCTATTGTCAGGTGTTGCATTCGGTTCATTCAAACAGGGTGTGCTTTGTGTAATAATGGCTCTTTCAGTCATTGAGAATCACTGTGCTGTGTGGCACTACCACCCTGCTAAATGGTATAGATTCAGAGTCAAGTGTATGGTGCTGGAAAAGCACAGCAGGTCAGGCAGCATCAGAGGAGCAGAAAATCAATGTTTTGGGCAAAAGCCCTTCATCAGGAATCATTCCAGTATCGCTTCAGAACCTATCTCACAGCTCAAAACTAGGCATCATGGTGCAGTTAGTGTTGAGTTCGATTCAAGGGTTTTTAGCTGGCAAGACCATGGAACTTTACTGGGGATTGACACAAGGTTGTAATGAGATTAGACTGTGGTAGGTTCAAAGTTGCACAATAGAAGGCAGAAACAGAAATTGCTGGAGAAACTCAGCAGGTCTGGTAACATTTGTGGAGGGAGACAGCTGAGACGAAGAGTTGCTGGATGTCTTGAAATGCATAAAAGTGGATAAATCCCCAGAACTCTGTGGGAAGCTGTAGAAGTGATTGTTCAGTCTCTTATTGAGATATTTGTATCATCGAGAGTCATAGGTGAAGAGTTGTAAGACTTGAGGTTGGCAAACGTGGTGCCACTAAATAAGAAAGGTGATATATAAAACCCAGGGAACTATAGACCAGTGAGCCTGACATTGGTGGTGGGCAGTTGTTGGAGGGAATCCTGAGGGGCAGGATGTACATGTACCCAGAAAGGCAAGGACTGATTAGGGATAGTCAACATGGCTTTGAGAGTGGGGAATACTGTCTCACAAACTTGATTGAGTTTTCTGAAGAAGTAACAAAGAGATTTGATGAACGCAGAGTGGTGGACATGATCTACATAAACTTCAGTAAGGCATTCAACAGTTTCCTCCTGGGAGACTAGTTAGCAAGGTTAGATCTCATGGAATACAGGGAGAACTAGCCATTTGGATACACAACTAGCTCAAAGGTAGAAGACAAAGTATGGTGGTGGAGACTTGCTTTTCAGACTGGGGGCCTGTGACCAGTTGAGTGTCACAAGGATCGGTGCTGGGTCCACTACGTTTTATCATTTATATAAATGATTTGGATATGAACATAGGAGGTATAATTAGTAAGTTTGCAGATGACACCAAAATTGGAGGTGTGATGGACAACGAAGAAAGCTACCTCAGAGTACATTGGGATCTTGATCAGATGAGCCAATGGGCTGAGGAGTGGCAGATAGAGTTTCATTTAGGTAAATGTGAGGTCCTGCATTTTGGGAAAGCAAATCTTAGCAGGACTTATACACTTAATGGTAAGGTCTGAGGGCGTGTTGCTGAACAAAGAGACTTTGGAGTGCAGGTTCATAGTTTCTTGAAAGTGGAGTTGCAGGTAAATAGGATAGTGAAGGCAGCGTTTGGTATGCTTTCCTTTCTTAGTCAGAGTACTGAGTACAGGAGTTGGGAGGTCATGTTGCGGCTGTGCAGGACATTGGTTAGGCCACTATTGGAATATTGCGTGCAGGTCTGGTCTTTTTCCTATAGAAGGATATTGTGAAATGTGAAAGGGTTCAGAAAAGATTGACAAGGATGTTGCCAGGGTTGGAGGATTTGAGCTATAGGGAGAGGCTGAACAGTCTGGGGCTGTTTTCCCTGGAGCGTCAGAGGCTGAGGGGTGACCTTATAGAGGTTTATAAAATCATGAGGGGCATGGATAGGATAAATAGACAAGGTCGACACGGTGGCACAGTGGCTAACACTGCTGCCTCACAGCACTAGAGACCTGGGTTCAATTCCTGCCTCATGCGACTGACTGTGTGGCGTTTGCATATTCTCCCCGTGTCTGCGTGGGTTTCCTCCGGGTGCTCCGCTTTCCTCTCACAGTCCAACAATGTGCAGGTTAGGTGAATTGGCCATGATAAATTGCCCGTAGTGTTAGGTGAAGGGATAAATGTAGAGGAATGGGTCTGGGCGGGTTGGGCTTTGGAGGGTTGGTGTGGACTTGTTAGGCCGAAGGGCCTGTTTCCACTCTGTAAGTCTTTTCCCTGGGGTGGGGGAGTCCAGAATTAGAGGGCATAGTTTAAGGTGAGAGGGGAAAGATATAAAGGGGACTTGAGGGGCAACCTTTTCACACAGAAAGTGGTGCGTGTGTGGAATCAGCTGCCGAAGAAAATGGTGGAGGCTGTACAATTGCAGCATTTAAAAGGCATCTGGCTGGGTACGTGAATAGGAAGGGTTCAGACGGATATGGGCCAAGTGCTGGCAAATGGGACTAGATTAGGTTAAGATGTCTGATCAGCATGGACGAGTTGGGACAGAAGGGTCTGTTTCCATGCTGTTCATCTCGTTGACTCTAAGAACTTGTCTATCTCTGTCTTAAATATACTCAATGAAGACAGAGATACTTGGGCCTCGAGTCATTCAGAAAGTCTGACAAAATGGAGTGCTCATTCCAGGAGCTGTCTGTACAAGGTGCTTTCATCATTCTCAGCATGAACTGCTTTTCTGGAATCTACTTGTTATGCAAATGAATGATTTCCTCACCCCAACTGCTGCAACATTCTGGTCACAAACAGATTGGATGCTGCTTGCTGGCTTTTACCACAGATGTTGTGTCTGGGGAACCATCTGCTTCAAGTATGTGCACATACTTCCTGCCAAGGGAACATAGAATCAAAGAACAGAAATAGGCCATTGGTCCCTTTGAGCCTGTTTTGTTATTCAATATGATCATGGCTGATTATCCAATTCAGTGAGAAGACAGCCTTTAACATCAAGGCTGCATTCAACTGAGCAGGACATCAAGGAGATCTGATAAAACTGGGATCAATGAAAATCTCGGGGTGGGGGGTGGGGAAGCTGTTCAGTGGTTGGACTCATGCCTGCTACTTGCGAAGTCTGTTGTGGCTTGTGGAGGTTAGTCAGGGAGATCCTCATTGTGGTATCCTGGACCCAACTACCATCAGCTGCTTCATCAATAACCTTTTCTCCATCATAAAGTGGAGATGTTCACCAACGATCGAACAATGTTCAGCACTATTCATGATTTTTCAGATACTGAAGCAGTCCGTGTTCAAATGCAAGAAGACCTGGACAATATCCAGGCTTGGGATGACAAGTGGCAAGTAACATTTGCACCACTCGAGTGCCAGATTAATGACCATCTCCAATAAGAAACAACCTAATCAAAACTCCTTGACATTCGAATGGTGTTACTGTCACTGAATCCCTGACTATCAACATTGTGGAGGTTATCATACATTAGAAACTCAACTGAACTCACCCCATAAACCCATTGGCTACAAGACCAAGTCAGAATGTAGGAATACTGTGGTGAATAACTCACCTCCTGAATCCCCAAATCCTGTCCACCATCCACAGGGCAGGAATGTGATGGAATACTTTCCACTTGCCTGGATGGATGTGGCTCCAACAACACTCAAGAAGCTTGACACCATCCAGGACAAAGTAGTCCTTTTGATTGGCACCACTTCCACAAGCAAGCACTCCCTCCATCATACACTCAATTGTAGCAGTGTGTACCATCTACAAGTTGCCTGCAGAAATTCACCAAACATCCTCAGGCAGCACCTTCCATCCTACAACTAATTGCATCTAGAAACACAAGGGCAGCAGATACATGGTAACACCAACCCCTGCAGGTTCCCCTCCAGCCACTCACCATCCTGATTTGGAAAAATGTTACTGTTCCTTCATTGTCACTGGGTCAATTTCTGGAATTCCCTCGCCAATGGTGTTGTGTATCTACCTGCAGCACATGAAGGCAGCTCCTGAGCACCTTCTCAAGGGGCAACTAGGGATGTGCAATTCATACTAGCCCAGCCAGTATGTCTCATGAGTGAATAAAAAACAAGTCCCTTTACCCACTTTCTCCTCCCACCCTACCTTTGATCCCCTTTGCTCTAAGAACTGTATATAACTCCTTCTTTATAAAACTGGGTATTGGCTTCAGCCATTTTCTGCCCCAGAGAATACCACAGGCTCACCATTCCCTGGGTGAATAAATTTCTTTTTCATCAAAAAGGTTATCTTGAACCTGTGCCCTCTTGTAGTTTCCAAACTGGGAAAAGGGTCTCTGACTATGCACCCTATGTATGCCTCTCATTTTTTTGTCGATCTTGATCAGGTGGTACCAGTTTCACCCCCCACCCCTACCCAACTCCATCTTTCCAGTGAAAAAAATCCAACTTTTTACAATTTTGCCTCATAACTAAAATCTTGCAGACCAAGCAACATTCTGGTAAACCTTCTCTGTACACTCTCCAAAGCATCCATGTCCTTCTGGGAGTGTGGCAACCAGAACTGCATGCAATATTCTAAATGTGGGCAAACTAAAATTTTGTAAAACTCATTGTCATAACTCAATGGGGCTGTGTACTGGATTAGCTCCTGCAGTTAATCCTGAAGTTATCATGGAAGTTAATGTTTAAAAGAATCTCCAAACAACCTGAATATCAGGTTCACAAAAAAACAAGCATCAGGCTTCTTACTTAACCGGAGTCAATATTGATCACAGATAAACAATCGAACTAAATCAACTCGACAAATTAAAACTCCAAAATCCTTATATATTCTTCTTTATACACACACACACACACACACACACACACACGCACCTATATGCACAGATATACACAGACAAATAAAAACAGGGAAAACAAAAGACACATGGGCAGATGGAAAAGTGGGAATACAGTTCTGTAGTCCCTGTTCACTGGACCTGTTGGGTTGTTTCTTGATGATCTGAGGGTTTCTCCTCGAACATCCCCTTTTTTCAGATGCTTCCACTTGTTCGTAAGAGACACAGGGTGATTGGTTCACCTATGAATGGTCTCTGACTTATCCAATCCCACCTTACAAATAACTCAAGTACAGTCACCTGTCTCGAAATGTTACGTCTGTTTCTCTGTCCATACGTGCTGCCAGACCTGCTGAGTTGCTCCAGCAATTTCTGTCTTTTATTTCACAACTTTCAGCATCTGTTGAAGGAAAGATAGGTTACTGTTATTCAGGTTTAAAGTGGCTTATTGCAGAGAGCTGAGAGATTTTTTTTATTTGGCTGCTGTCGATCTGCTGGTGTCTATTCTAGTGATATGCTAAGAGGACAAGGATGCAACCATAGCTGACAAGAGAAGTCAGATAAGAAAAAGCTTTCAATGTGGTGAAGATTTAGTGGGATGCCATAGGATTGGGAAGCCTTTAAAAAATTGGAATAAGATAACGAATGCAATAAGGAAGGGACTAGATGAAATATGAGAGTAAGCTAGCTAGTAATAGAAAAGAAAATTGCAAGAGTGTTTCTTGTTAAGGAAGGAGTAGTGGAGAGGCAAGAGTGGATTGGGACTGCTGGAAATTGAGGCTGGAGAAGTAAGAATGGGGAACAAAAAATGTCAGAGGAACTCAGTAGGTACTTTGCATCAGTTTTTACAGTGGAAGACACCAGCAGCAGACCAGCACTTCAAGAAAGTCAGGGGGCAGAGGTGGGCATGATGGGCCATCCCAAAGGAGAAAGTGTTGGGGAAGCTGAAAGGTCTGAAACTGGAGAAATGGAATATAGAACATTACAATGCAGTCAAGGTCCTTCAGCTATCGATGTTGCACCCAACTGTGGAACCAATTTGAAGTCTATCTAACCGACACTATTCCATTCTTGTCCATATGCCTATCCAATGACCATTTAAATGCCCTTCAAGTAGGTGAGTCTATTACTGTTGCAGGTAGTGTGTTCCATGCCCCTACTACTGTCTGAGTAAAGAAACTATCTTTGACATCTGTCCTATCTATCATCCCTCAATTTAAAGCTATGCTCCCTTTTGCGAGCTGTCACCATCCAAGGGAAAAGGCTCTCATTGTCCAACCTATTTAACCCTCTGTTTATGTTATTTGTCTCAATTAAGTCACCTCTCAAACTTCTTCTCTCTAACGAGAACAGCCTCAAGTCCCTCAGCATTTCCTCATAAGACCTTCCCTCCATACCAGGCAACATCCTAGTAAATCTCCTCTGAACTGTTTCCAAACCTTCAACATCCTTCCCATGATGGACAGAATCACCCAGAACAGATAGACTACAACCCAGAGTTCTGAAGGAGATAGCTGAGAGATTGTGGATGAATTGTTGGTGATCTTTCAGGAGTCACTGGAGTCAGGGAGGGTCCCTGAGGACTGGAATATAACGAATAAGACACCCCTGTTTATAAAAGGGAGGGAGACAGAAGGCAGGAAATAATAGGCTTGTTTGCCTGAACTCAGTCATTGGGAAGATTTTAGAATCCATCATGAAGGGTAAGATTGCAGAGTACATGGAAGTGCTTGGTAAAATAGGGCATCATCGAGGGACGGTCGTGCCTGACAAATCTGTTAGAATTCTTTGAGGCGGTAACAAACAAGTCAGACGAAGGAAGGCCAGTGAACATGGCTATTTGGCTTTCCAGAGGCCTTTGACAAGGTGACATAGAGAAGGCTGTTAAATAACATCAGAGCCCATGGCGCTCGGGGCAAAGTATTGGCATGGATAGAAGATGGGCTGACAGAAGACAGAGACTGGGGCTAAAGGGGTCTTTTTCAGGATAGCAGCTGGTGGCGAGTGGAGTTCTGCAGGGGGTCCGTGTTTGGACAAAAACATTAATAATCTGGATGAAGGAACTGAGGCCATTGTTGCTGAACTAACTGATGAAACAAAACTAGGTGGAGGAACAGGTAGTGTTGTGGAGGTGGGGAGTCTGCAAAAGGCAGGCTTGGAGAGTAGGCTAAGTAGTGGCAGACGAAATACAATATGGGAAAGTGTGAGGTCATGTACACTAGCAGGAAGAACACAGGGTGTGGATGATTTTTAAATGGGGAAAAGGTATGGAAATCTGAAGCACAAATGGACTAGGGAAACCTTGTTCAGGATTCTCTTGAAGTTAACATTCAGATTCAGTTTGCAGTTAAGAAAGTTAACAGTGTTAACATTCATTTCAACAGGACTAGAATACAAAAACTGAGATGTGCTGCTGAGGCTGTATATGGTTCTGATTGGACTGTATTTGGAATATTGTGAGCAATTTTAGATTCTGTATTTGGGGCAGTATGTGCTGCCGTTGGAGGGGGTCCAGAGCAGGTTTACAAGAATGATCCTGGGGATGAAGGACTTGCCGTACAGAAAGTGCTTGAGGACTCTGGGTCTGTACTTTCTTGCGTTTGGAAAGATGGAGGGAGTCTGCTTTAAACTTACAAAATACTGAGAGGCGTGGATAGGGTGGACATGCAGAAGATCTTTCCACCAATTAGAGAGCCTCAGGTCCAAGGGCACAGCCTCAGGGTGAAGGGATAACCCTTTAGAACTGAGGTGAGGAGGAATTTCTTCAGTCAGAGGGTGGTAAGTCTGTGGGACTCATAGCTGCAGGAAGGCTGGGGAGACCAAGTCATTTAAGAAAGATAGAGATAGGTTCTTGATGGATGAAAAGATCAAGGGTTGCAGGGAGAAAGCAAGAGAACGAGGTTTGTAAATATATCAGCCATGACTGAATGGTGGATCAGATTCGATGGGCTGAATGGCCTAAATCTGCATTTATTTCTTGTGGTAAATCCAGCCTCTCACTGCCTTGTTCATAGGCTAAGCTGTTCAGTTTCCTGATAACCAATCGTTTTCCTGTTGAAAGACAGAGGACCTTTGTCATTGGTCATTGCTCCCTTGTCCATAAACCAATCAGCTTCAGTTGTAAACAACTCCCTCAGTTCAAGTTCATCTGAACATTGTTGGAAGCAACAGTACTACAAATGAGATTCACACCAGGCATCAAGTTCCTTACTTTCAAACCATTGTAAACTCCTGGGTCAAAACACTTTTGTTTCATTTTAGTCCAGAGTTCAAAAAAGCATCAAAATGTAAGGAAAATGATACAGCTTTTGCACCAGTTAGTGCAGCGGGAGGTGATGCCACTGAGAGAGAGAGAGAGAAAATTCTTGACTGGCTAAATATTGAAAGGGAAGAGAAAGCAATTTATTGACCTCAAACCAGGCTGTTTGCTCAATGATCCTACAATGTGGACTTCAAATATGAGGGAAAACTATATAAGGTTGTTCGGCAGTTGCGGAGGATGCTTGGGGGGATTGACAAGATTGGAAGCATGAGTGAGGAATTCAGATGCTATGGAGAGATTGTAAAAAGGGGATTGTTCTCAGAATAGAGAAGGTTAATGCAAATCACATGGACTGTTCCCGATCTGGAAGTTACTGAATGTACTCCACCACCCCGCACTTGCAAGAACACATACTACACTGTCCAACATGAGATGTGGTTTTGCAATTGGGCAGCATTTGCTGGATAACCCCGAGTGTGTGAAGAATTATGTGGAGAGCCAGGTTCGGATTGTTAGTGTCACAATGTGGTGGATCTGTATGAACTGCAGCCTAAATGCACAGGACTCTCTTCTCTGCAGAGGGAAAGAACATGTAGATGTTCTGTTCCTGTTTCATATCAACAAAATCAATGATAGCCTTTTGCTGGTTTACTTTTCAAGGCAATACCCTGATCAATGGGGATTGCCTGATTTAAAATTGAAATGAAGCCTGACAGTTAACTATCGAACTTTAATGGGTGAACTATCCATCACAATTACTCTATGAATCCACTTTATAGTTCACTTGCCAACAAATAAACTATTTCCTCTTGTGCTTTATAAATGATAGTTTGATCTTTGATCTGATATTCTTACAAAATGTCCTGATGAGTGCAAGATCAAAAATTTTGACAAAATATTCCTTTCTCTGTAAAGCAACAGAAGAGATTCAGTTAAGGCGATCAGAATCACAAAGAACCATAACAACTTCACAAAGTGGGAGCCGAATTAAAAGTAGTGTGTGGTGCCTTTAAGAGATTGTGTTTGGCAGTTTGCAAGCCTTGTGCAGAGAGAACCCAAACTTGAAACAAATATATTAAAAGACTTTTCAGGGAGCAGGCCCGAGCAGCCTTTCTACCCAGACAACAGTTTAAATCCAGCCAATTAATTAAAAAAAACACTCAGAAACGAAGGACCAATTAGGTTCAAATCTTTGTTTTGACTACCTCGAACCAATTCGATTATAAAGAAATTAATACATCATCACGGATATAAAAGATACAGCTATTTGAAAACTAAGAGAGAGTTAATTGTCACCTCAAGAGTAGATATTGGGCTCTCTCAGAAATCTTTGTTAGAAACTAGTTTAATAAAATTTAGACGAGACCACCAAAACCGGAAATAAGACAATTTATTCTACGATCTTGTAAGAAAGGGCATCAAATGCAGAAGCAAATGAGCAAATTAGAACTTAGGTTAGTGTACAGTTATACCCTTTGAGCTGCCTGAGGTCATCTGTCCAGACTCCTAATTACCCAATCTCTCTTACTGTGCCAGACCACTGCCCAGCTGTGCCCCACCTTTATTACTTCCCCCTTCCCCAGGTTGGCAACCTTCCTTTCTGTAAATGTTGACACACACATTTATTTTGTCTCAGGAATAGAGAATTCGACGTTTCGAGCATAAGCCCTTCATCAGGAATAAGAGAGAGAGAGCCAAGCAGGCTGAGATAAAAGGTAGGGAGGAGGGACTAGGGGGAGGGGCGATGGAGGTGGGATAGGTGGAAGGAGGTCAAGGTGAGGGTGATAGGCCGGAGTGGGGTGGGGGCGGAGAGGTCAGGAAGAGGATTGCAGGTTAGGAGGGCGGTGCTGAGTTGAGGGAACCGACTGAGACAAGGTGGGGGGAGGGGAAATGAGGAAGCTGGAGAAATCTGAATTCATACCTTGTGGTTGGAGGGTTCCCAGGCGGAAGATGAGGCGCTCCTCCTCCAGCCGTCGTGTAGTTGTGTTCTGCCGGTGGAGGAACGTGGCTGAAGAGCTTCTGTGCAGAGGAGATGACCTGGGGGGTGCAGTGAGAGAGGGACTCACTGAAATCCTTGTAGAGGGAGGAAGAGAGCTTCTTCAAGGAAGGCATCCTTGTAAGAGGATTCGCAGTAGGTTAAAATCTTCGAGTAAAAAATGAGGTCTGCAGATGCTGGAGATCACAGCTGCAAATGTGTTGCTGGTCAAAGCACAGCAGGTTAGGCAGCATCTCAGGAATAGAGAATTCGACGTTTCGAGCATAAGCCCTTCATCAGGAATAAGAGAGAGAGAGCCAAGCAGGCTGAGATAAAAGGTAGGGAGGAGGGACTAGGGGGAGGGGTGATGGAGGTGGGATAGGTGGAAGGAGGTCAAGGTGAGGGTGATAGGCCGGAGTGGGGTGGGGGCGGAGAGGTCAGGAAGAGGATTGCAGGTTAGGAGGGCGGTGCTGAGTTGAGGGAACAAGGTATGAATTCAGATTTCTCCAGCTTCCTCATTTCCCCTCCCCCCACCTTGTCTCAGTCGGTTCCCTCAACTCAGCACCGCCCTCCTAACCTGCAATCCTCTTCCTGACCTCTCCGCCCCCACCCCACTCCGGCCTATCACCCTCACCTTGACCTCCTTCCACCTATCCCACCTCCATCGCCCCTCCCCCTAGTCCCTCCTCCCTACCTTTTATCTCAGCCTGCTTGGCTCTCTCTCTCTTATTCCTGATGAAGGGCTTATGCTCGAAACGTCGAATTCTCTATTCCTGAGATGCTGCCTAACCTGCTGTGCTTTGACCAGCAACACATTTGCAGCTGTGATCTCCAGCATCTGCAGACCTCATTTTTTACACACATTTATTTTGTCAAGATCTGGTTTAACATTTTGTATCAATTCTGCCGGTACATTCCATCTTCGGACATTTCATTAACTTGTATCATTTTGTACAGCTCAAGCATTTTGGTTATCACAGCTTTTTGCTGAAAGCATAATTTTTTAAAAAGAACTTATTTGCTATAATAATTACACACTAAAGTTAGTATTTAATTGACCACAATTATATACTGAAAAGTAGAGATACTCTTCCCTAAATACCTGCAGGGTTAATAGTTCTCTTGCTGTACCCCTTTTCTGTATGCTTTTTCTATATCTGCAAAAATGGCACTTTACCCCATTTCTAACATATTTAAGCTCTGATCAAGTTCCATCTAAAGGTACTCGGGCACTCCTACTTAATATTCCCAAACACAATTAATTAAACTCAGGAATTTGACAAAGAAAGATGTTTGTGACGTGAAATCAATGGAAGGAAGATTGGTGGTAAAGTATAGACTGTGCGAACTTAGAGAGATTAAGTTCTAATTTATTGTTTTGTTATTAATTGGCTTTATGCGAGTGGGAATTGCATTTACTTGAACAGCATTTATTCCAGTAGAATTTGATTCAGTTAGGGATTAGCTAATACTGAGGGGAAATTGTTCAGTTTGTTAATAATTCTGTTAATTTGTTTACTGCTGGAATTAGACACATAAATGTTTACTTGTTAATTGTAGAGTGAGTGAAATGATTTCATTTCATTTAACTGCTCCTTTCTAATGGATTGGGGGTGAGAGGTAGGTTATAGCCCTTGTCACACTTGTTTATCAGATTACGAGGTCAGGTGATCTTCTCTGGGTGTGTCGGTTTTAATTATCAGAGGGGTGTCCACCTCCCCTTTGTAACAGTAATGAAAGGACACTGATTTTGGAGAATTGCCATCGACTGGGACATAGAGGTAATGATAGATGGTCTTACACAGTGAATTGCTGTAACACAGAATGTGTGGTTAGAAACAGTGATGGAAATGGCCAAAGAAGATTTGGATAAATCTTGAAAGGCTGACATTTACTGTGATGGGGGCTAAAGAGTAGGAGATTCACAGGAAAGAAATTGGTCTTTCAAATGTAACCATAGTTTCTTACTTTATGATTGGACTGTGGACTAAAGAGAGGAAAATACTGCTTTAAACCAAGGAGACTCCAGTTTTCAAAACTATGTTTACTGGAGCAGATCGTGAGGTAAAATCAAAAGCTCATTTTTTTTTCTCTCTGGAACATTGAGAGTGAAAGCAAGCACTATGGAGCTGATGGATTCTGCACTAAGGGACAGTTGCCTGGCAACAGTATTCTCATTGGCTTCGAACCAGATGACTGTGTTTTTATTTTCTTCATACATGAGACATAGACATCACTGGCTGGATTCTAGTTCATTGAGAAGGTGTAGAGATCATAGAAATGTAGAAAATAGGAACAGGAGTCAATCATGGCTGATCATCCAATTCATTAGACAGTTCTGATCATCAGCTCTCAGTTACAACTGGGATCACTGTTCAACTGTGTTTCCCGAATGTTCACTTTTCCTCTTCCACCTGTACACCATGTCTTGTCTGTCTGAAAGCAAATTACTGCGGATGCCGGAATCTGAAACCAAAAGAGAAAATGCTGGAAAATCTCAGCAGGTCTGGCAGCATCTGTAAGGAGAGAAAAGAGCTGACGTTTCGAGTTTTGACAAAGGGTCAGTTAGACTCGAAACATCAGCTCTTTTCTCTCCTCACAGATGCTGCAAGACCTGCTGAGATTTTCCAGCATTTTCTCTTTTGGTGTCCTGTCTGTCGTTGTCTGCCTGCCTGTGAAGTTGGAGGTGGGGTAGATGTAAAAGGGGGACAGTTAAGTTGCAGAGAGTTAACCAATCATATTTGCACCGAATTGCTTAATGACAGTTTGTTCATAATGAACATTTATTTTCTTGTGAATTCCACAAACCTGGAGAACGTTGCCTTTTAACCTGAGTTAGTCTGCCTGGTGAACTGGGGACTTTGGACTGATAAAATACAGCTTATGGCATTTGGTTACACCGTTCCAGGAAGAGTAGGGCTTGATGTGTGGTGAGTTGTGACATAAAGAACTGGACATATTTGATGGACCAAACCATCAGCTTCTGCATTTCATCATTTTATATTTCACAAATAATTTTATTGCAACTACTTCTGCAAAACAATAGTTGCCTCATATCAACTCTTACGTCATTCTGATATCTGTTATTATAAATGAGATTAAAGGGAGTATACTGTCTTTCTCTGGCCTCACTTCCCTCCACGTCTCAACATAATATTTAAAAATATTTTATCTAAGTCCAAATTCAAGAAGCTTGCCACCATCCAGGCCAAAGCAGTGCCCACTTGATTGGCACCACATCCTCATCTTCCACCAGTGACGCTGAGTAGCAGCACTGTGTACCAGTTCCAGATGCTCTGTGGAAATTCAACAAAGATCCTCAGGCAGCACCTTCCAAGCCCACGACAATATCCATCCAGAAGGACAAAGGCAGCAAATACAGGGGAACACCAGCCCCTGCACGTTCCCCTTCCAGACACACATGATTGTCTCTTGGAAATATATCACTTTTGGATAAGATATCAGCAGGGGAGCAGAGAGAGAGAGAGAGAGCATGGGCCGGTGCCTGGAGCAGAGACAGAGAGAGAGCACAGGCCGGAGCCTGGTGCAGAGGGAGAGCACGGGCGGGAAAGAAAGAGCACGGGCCAGAGCCTGGAGCAGGGGAGCAGAAAGAGAACACGGGCCGGAGCGGAGAGCAGAGAGGGAGAGAGCACAGGCCGGAGCCTGGAGCAGAGAAGCAGAGAGAGAGAGAGCACAGGCCGGAGCCTGGAGCAGGGGAGCAGAGAGAGAGAGAGAGCACAAGCCGGAGCCTGGAGCAGAGTGAGAGCACAGGCTGGAGCCTGGAGCAGAGAGAGAGCACGGGCTGGAGCCTGGAGCAGAGAGAGAGCACAGGCCAGAGCCTTGAGCTGGGGAGCAGGGAGAGAGCACAGGCCGGAGCCTGGAGCAGAGGGAGAGCACGGGGCTGGAGCTGAGGAGCAGAGAGAGAGCACGGGCTGGAGCCTTGAGCTGGGGAGCAGGGAGAGAGCACAGGCCGGAGCCTGGAGCAGAGGGAGAGCACGGGGCTGGAGCCTTGAGCTGGGGAGCAGGGAGAGAGCACAGGCCGGAGCCTGGCGCTGGGGAGCAGAGAGAGAGAGAGAGAGAGAGAGAGTGCACGGTCTGGAGCCAGGTTCAGAGAGAAAGAGCGAGCACAGGCTGGAGCCTAGAGCAGGGGAGCTTAGAGAGAGCCTGGTCCGGAGCTTGGAGCAGGGGAGCAGAGAGAGAGCACAGGAAGGAGCCTGGAGCAGGGAGTGAGAGCATGGGCCGGAGCCTGGAGCTGGGGAGCAGAGAGAGAGCACAGGCCAGAGCCTGGAGCAGGGGAGCAAAGAGAGAGAGCGAGCGAGCACAGGCTGGAGCCTGGAGCAGAGAGCGAGCACGGGCTGGAGCCTGGAGCAGGGGAGCAGAGAAAGAGCACAGGCCGGAGCTTGGAGCTGGGGAGCAGAGAGAGCATAGGCGGGATCCTGGATCAGGGAGGCAGTGAGAGAGCAAGGGCTGGAGCAGGGAGCAGACAGAGAGAGAGAGCACAGGCCAAAGCCTGGAGCAGTGGAGCAGAGAGAGAGAGAGAGAGCACAGGCGGGATCCTGGAGGAGGGAGGCACTGAGAGAGCACGGGCTGGAGCGGGGAGCAGGGGAGCAGGGGAGCAGAAAGAGACTACAGGCCGGAGCCTCTCCCCCATTCCCGTCCCTATCCCCTGACCATTCCCCTTCCCTATCCCCTTCCCACATCCCCATCCCCACCATCCTCAATCCCCTCCCCTACCCCTCTCTCATCCCCCTTCCCCCTCCCCTCCCCCTCCTCCTCCTCTTCTCCATTCCCCATCCACCACATCCCCCTCCCACATCCCCCTCCCTCTCCCCATCCCCCTCCCATCCCCATCCCCCTCCCCCTCCCCATTCCCTTCTCCCATCCCCCTTCCCATCCCCATCCCATTCCCCTCCCCATCCCCCTCCCCAATCCCCCCATCCCCATCCACACCCCCATCCCCATCCCCATCCCCCATCTCTATCACCATCCCCCTCCCCCATCCCTCTCCCCCTATCCCACTCCCCTCCCCAACCCCTCCCCAACCCCTCCCCATCCCGATTCCCCATCACCCTCCACCATCCCCATCCCACACCCCCTCCCCTTCCCCTCGCCAACCCCCTCCCTATCCCCCTCCCCCTCACCTTCCCCATTCCCCATCCATCATCACCCACCCCTATCCCCCTCCCCCTCGCGCACCCCCTCCCCATCCACCTCCCCAACCCCTCCCCCACCCCCTCCCCTTCCCCATTCCCCATCCACCACCACCCCACCCCCACCCCATCCCCCTCCCCTCGCTCTCCCCCTCCCCATCCCCCTCCAGTATCCCTCCCACATCCCCATTCCCTCCCGCATCCCCATCCTCCCCCCATCCCTCATCCCCATTCCCCACCCCATCCCCTTTCCCCCTTCCCCTCAACTCCTCCCCCTCCCCCTCAACCCCTCCATCCCCATCCCCGTCCCCCTCCACCTCCCGCTTTCTCCCTCTCCCCTCCCCCTCCCCCATCCCCACCTCTCAGTCCTCCAGCGTTCTCACTGCCTTGCCAACGCTGGTAATTGATACTGCCCGGTCCACACATTATTGCTCCTTTCTATGGGCTGTGTCTTTACCATATCACTCCTGCTCTTACTCTATCTTCCTGTTAGGTTGGGTTTGTGTGTTATTTGGTGGGAATGTTTGGGGCTGGTAGTACTCAAACGTTTTACCCGATCGATTAATGGTAATTGCTTCTTTGTTTTACACCATTTCAGTTTATGAAAGGTTTCACAGGAGCGCCCTACGTTCGGATAGCGGGGGAACACCCTGACCTGTGGGTGGCCTTGTGTAGCAGGACAATAAGCTTTCAGTACAGCCATGCTATTACACAGTCAGCGATGCACACATAAGCAGGAAACCCCAGAGCAGAGGGGATTTCTCGCAACCACCCCAAAGCTATCCAGCATTTCTTGACATACGTAAATCTTGTGGCAGCAACTAGGACATTGGTCACAGTGTAAAAGGCCTAGTCAGAGCCAGAACAAAACACAAGTGATTGACGTGATGGTCCCCCACTATAACAAACAACGGATTTGTTAAAGACTGACACAGTCAGTTTAACAGCATCAGTTTCCCAACCATGGGCATCATACGTCCTGACAGGGAGGTGTACCCACCTTACAAGTTGATATCGGAAGAAAAGCTGGTGCCAATCTATTGCCTTTCAACATAACCATGAAACCGGACAGGGCGGGGCCATTCAGCCCCTCTAACCTGGTCCACCATTCGACAAAATCATGGTTGATCCAACATTCCTCACGTCCACATTCCTGCCTTTTCCCGATATATCCCCCTATTGATCAAGGATCTATCTACCTCTGTCACAAATACACACAAGGATATTCTCCCGTAAGTCCCTGTGCCAAGTGTTCTAAAGAGACACATTCCTCTGACAGAAGAAATTCCTCCTCATCTCCCCCTTGAATTGGTGGGCCTTCATCCTGAGACAATGCCTCCTGACCCTAGACTGCTCCATGAGGGGAAACACCCTCGAAGCATTTACCCAAATTAGCAACTGACCTAATGACGGTGCGTGGGGAAGGTCATCCCTTTGTGACAGGTCACTGACCCACATTTCCCCCATCGCTCGATGGCCTTCATTGATGCTCAAATCTCTGATCAGGTGGAGTCTGACAGCGGGCAGTGGATCACAGGGAAACCAACTGAAGAAATGTGTACAAAGCTGGGAGAGATCCATATCACCTCGTCACTCCACTCTCCTCACACAAATGGCCTTACAGCAGACAGTGTCAATGTTATCACAGAGATGATCATTGTGTTGATCAAGGGAACATGATTTCCACATTGCATTGCTGCATTTTGCACACAACACCAACGAGGAAGGATTTGCTATCTTCAGTTCACAGGCAACTGTGAATAACCTTCCTCCAAAAACCAATTGTCTCATCACTCTGAGGTACAGATTTCAGTGAGGAGCCCATGGCCCAGCCGTATTAGTGAGATTATTAATCCAGATACTCAGCTCATGGTATGGGGACAAAACAGAAATTGCTGGAAAAGCTCAGTAAGTCTTGCAGCATCTGTGCAGAGAAGTCAAAACTAATGTTTCGTGTCCAGTAATCCCTCCTCAGAAAACCATTCCCACTGTTTGTGCTGTACCCTCCGCGAACTGCCGCAGTCCCCCCCCCTCACTCACACACATACACACACACACACACCAACTCACACTCCCTCACACATATACACACACATACATACACTCACTCTCACACACACACACACACACATACACACACATACTCACACACACACACACACACACACGCACACTCACAGTCTCTCACACATATACACACACATACATACACACACTCACTCTCACACACACATACACATACACACATACACACTCACACTTGCGCACACACTATCACACACACACTCCCTCTCTCTCTCTCTCACACACACACACGCACCCACTCTTACTCTCTCAATGTAATAATCTCCCCCCTGCTGGATTCTAACTCTCTGTCTCACGCACACACACCTTCTGTAATCTCCCCTCTGCTGGACTCTCTGTATATATCAATCACTCTCACTCACAAATAGAGTCATAGAGATGGACAGCACGGAAACAGACCCTTCGGTCTAACCTGTCCATGCCGAACAGATATTCCAACCCAAACTAGTCCCACTGCCAGCACCCGGCCCATATCCCTCCAAACCTTTCCTATTCATATACCTATCCAAATGCCTCTTAAAATTTGCAATTGTACCAGCATCCACCACACTATCTGGCAGCTCATTCCATACACGTACCACCCTCTGTGTGAAAAAGTTGCCCCTTAGGTCTCTTTTATATCTTTCCCCTCTCACCCTAAACCTAGCCCTTTAGTTCTGTACTCCCTGACCACAGGGAAAAGATTTTGCTTATTTACCCTATCCATGCCCCTCATAATTTTGTAAACCTCTGTAAGGTCACCCCTCAGCCTCTGATGCTCCAGGGAAAAAAGCCCCAACCTGTTCAGCCTCTCCCTATAGCTCAAACCCTCCAACCCTGGTAAATCCTTGTAAATCTTTTCTGAACCCTTTCGAGTCTCACAACATCTTTCTGTTAGGAAGGAGACCAGAATTGCATGCAATATTCCAACAGTGGCCTAACCAATGTCCTGTACAGCCGCAACATGACCTCCCAACCCGTGTATTCAATACTCTGACCAATAAAGGAAAGCATACCAAACGCTTTCTGCACTATCCTATCAACCTGCAACTCCACTTTCAAGGAGCTATGAACCTGCACTCCAAAGTCTCTTTGTTCAGCAACACTCCCTAGGACCTTACCATTAAGTGTATACGTTCTGCTAAGATTTGCTTTCCCAAAATGCAGCACCTCACATTTATCTGAATTAAATTCTATCTGCCACTTCTCAGCCCATTGTCCCATCTGTTCCAGATCCTGTTGTAATCTGAGGTAACCCTCTTTGCTGTCCACTACACCTCCAATTTTGGTGTCAACTGCAAACTTACTGACTGGACCTCTTATGCTCACATCCAAATCATTTATGTAAATGACAAAAAGTAGAGGACCAGCACCGATCTTTGTGGCACTCCACTGGTCAGAGGCCTCCAGTCGGAAAAACAACCCTCCACCACCACCCTCTGTCTTCTACCTTTGAGCCAGTTCTGTATCCAAATGGCTAGTTCTCCCTGTATTCCATGAGATCTAACCTTGCTAATCAGTCTCCCATGGGGAACCTTGTTGAACAAATCTTTAATAATTTCCCCTTTGATAGACTCTCTGTATCACAATCTCTCAGACAGACAAATATTTAATAATCTTCTCTCTGCTGGACTCTTTCTCTCACTCATACCCACTCACTCTCACATCCAGATCTTTAATAATGTTCTCTCTGCTGGATGGTGTCTGAATCACCTTCTCTTACACACACAAATCTTTAACAATCTCTTTTCTGCTGAACTCTCCCTACATCACACCCTCTTTCACACACACAAATCTTAAATAATCTCCCATCTGCGATGATCTCTGTGTCACACTACCTCATTCACAGACACAGAAATCTGTAATAATCTCCATTCTGCTGGACTCTCGCTCACACACAAACCTTTGCTCGTCTGCCCTCTGTTGGACTCTCTCTGTATCTCACACTCGCTCACACACAAACCTTTGCTAATCTGCCCTCCATTGGACTCTGTATCTCAGAGTAAGCAAGTGGGAGTTAATCTATTTTGCACCAAAATGAAGAATAGATTTGGGTTCTGTCCAGATAGAATGAGGGTTAAACACCGTCAGATACCCCAAGAGACGTGGGGGTTCTAAGACTTAGATCTTTAAAATGACACAAACTACTGAAAAAGCAAATGGAATGTGAGCATTTATGACCAGGGGGTTGATGTACAAGGGCACAGAAGTTCTGTTGCAGTTCCACACGCCCCTGGTTAGACTCCACATGGAGCACTGTGAGCAGATCTGACCACCACACCTCAGGAAGGAGAGATTGCCTTTGGAGGGAGGACGATGTAGGTTTACAAGAGTGATCCCTGGAATTAAGAGGTTAAGTTCTGAGGAGAAAATGTAGAAATTAGGCTGAGTTTGTCTGGAGTTAAGAAAGTGAACAGCTGATCAAAAACTTGAAGATATCAACAGGCAAAACCAGGGTAGATAAAGATGAACTATCGTTGAGGATTGGTAGGATTGAGGAATATATTGTGAGAATTAGGACCAGACTATTCAGGAGAGAGGTTAGGGAGCATGGCTATACACAAACGGTGCGAGATGTTTGAAACTGTTTCCCACTGAAGTCAGGGGATGCTGGATTAGTTGTGGGTTTTAAATCCGAGATAGAGAATTTGTTTTTTTGGTAAATGGCAGTATTAAGGAATATGGACTAAAGGCAGGTATATGGAGTTAGGCCACAGATCAGCCATTGAATGGCGGAACAGGTTGGAACAGCTGCTGTTCCTGGACCGGTCGTTCTATAACACAATAATTGTGTTCTTGTACAACCTCATGTTATAGACAAATCACTCTTTAGGGACAGCGCTTAAAATGTTGACAAAGTAAGCCAACACGTGCAAAATGTTTGTGCTTTCGAAACACTGTCCCCAATCCGTCAATCACATTCCGGCAAATTCACATAAATGAAACACGTATTGTGTTTAGATTCCCAACAGTGTGGAAACAGGCCCTTCGGCCCAACAAGTCCACACCGACCTGCCGAAGCGCAACCCACCCAGACCCATTCCCCTACATTTATCCCTTCGCCTAACACTACGGGCAATTTAGCACGGCCAATTCACCTCACCTGCACATCTTTGGACTGTGGGAGGAAACCGGAGCACCCGGAGGAAACCCACGCAGACACGGGGAGAATGTGCAAACTCCACACAGACAGTCGCATGATTATAGCAGAACGATCAGTATTGCTCTATCACACACACTCACACTCCTATCTCTAACAGGACCCTCTTCTAGATTCTCTCTGTATCACACACGCTCTCACTTTGTAAAAACACAAATTAGTAACTCAGTGAATAGAAGAGAGATGCAGGGCCAGCTGATGGGTTGTACCTACATGATGGTGCTATCTCAACTTCAGTGAGTGGTCAGTGACAGGAGGGTGGTGACTATAAGTGAGGCAGGTAGACTTACCCAGGGGATGGTGCCGAAGGAGTCTCAGCCCCTGAACATGTCGGATGGGTTTGAGATTCTTGCTCCCTGTGTGGATGAGAGTCAGGGCTGTAGGGAGGATGAACAAACCATAGCACTGTGCTACAGGAAGCCATTCAGGATGGTGGGGAAAAGGGAAATATAGTTGTAATCAGTGATAATATAGTTGGGGAATAGAGACCAGGATCAAATACCACAAAGTCTGTGCTGGTTGCAGGTTTCAGAATATCTCATCGGCACTGGGGAGGAATTTGGAGTGGGAAGGGAAAAATCAAGTTGTCATGGTCAATGTAGGGGCCAGCGATACAGGTAGAAAGGGATAAGAGGTTCTGTTGAGGGAATATGAGCGGCTCGGCCCCGAAATTAAAACGCCGAACCGACAAGGTAATCATTTCCTGATCGCTACCTGAGCTAGTTGGCACAGTCTCACCAAGATTAAAGAGCTGAATGAGTGGCTCAAGGAGTGGTGTCAGAGAAACGGGTTCAAGGTTGATGGGCCATTGGTACCAGTCCTGGGGAAGGAGGGAGCTGTTGTGATGGGATAGGGTCCACCTGAATCATGCTGGGACCAGAGTCCTGGTGAGTCACGTAACTAGGGCAACGGATAGGGTTTTAAACTTAACAGTGAGGTGGCGTTTAAGTGTCTGAGAATTATAAAGTCAAAGGTAAAGGAGAAGGTAGGATGGCCAGTTAGTGAAGGGGCTGTCTGTTCCCAGACAATAACAGGAAGGGCCAGAATGTGTGAATGTCACATTGTACCAAGGGACCATAAAAGTGTTGGGACATTCAATAATAGACAAAGTTTCTTTTCCCAGGGGTGGCGGAGTTAAGAACTAAAGGGCATAGGTTTAAGGTGAGGGGGCAAGATTTGAAAGGGGTCTAAGGTGCATCCTTTTCCAGCAGGAGGTGTTGTGTGAATGGAATATGCTGGCAGAGGAAGTGGTAGAGGCTGGTACAATTCCAACATTTAAAAGCCATCTGGATGGGTATATAAATTGGAATGGGACTAGATTGATTGAG
The DNA here is from genome assembly GCF_020745735.1 of Hemiscyllium ocellatum. Classification (NCBI taxonomy): domain Eukaryota; kingdom Metazoa; phylum Chordata; class Chondrichthyes; order Orectolobiformes; family Hemiscylliidae; genus Hemiscyllium; species Hemiscyllium ocellatum. Next base: position 11,623,767 of record NC_083440.1, on the reverse strand, counting down.
GATATCTGGTCAGCGTGGATGAGTTGGACTGAAGGGTCTGTTTGTATGCTGTACAGCTTTATGAATCGAACAAACTTGAAGACTTTGTACCTTAATACTCAAAGTGTTTGGAATACAGCAGATGGACTGATATCACAAATCAAGATCAATGAATATTATCTCCCAGGCGTTCTCGAAATGTGGTTACAAGGAGCTCAAAGGAATCATCAAAAAATGGGGCATCAGGAAATGAATGGATATTAAAAGAGTAGCAATAGCACATAGAGAATGTTCACATAGAATATACAAAGAAGATGGTGTAATGTCAGAACACTTATGAGAATTCTCTTTTGAACATTGACAAGATGAACCAAACCCCACTGGATGTTCTGTTTCTTATCTCAAATGGAAGGTATTTCCTTACGCTTCAAACTAAGAAGGTAAATCAATGCAGATAATGAGTGACACTGGGCAAGACAGTCACTGTTGCAAGCTGATGATGCTGTTTGTCTTACACGGGGTTAATAAATGAGAAAGTATTAATTGTACATTGAACATAGAACATGACAGCACAGTACAGGCCCTTCAGCCCTCAATGTTGCGCTGACCTGTGGAACCAATCTCAAGCCCATCTAACCTATACTATTCCATTCTCATCCATGTGCCTGTCCAATGATCATTTAAATGCCCTTATAGGTGTCAAGTCTACTACTGTTGCAGGCAGTGTGTTCCGCGCCCCTACTACTCTCTGTGTAAAGAAACTACCTCTGACGTCTGTCCTTTATCTATCAGCCCTCAATTTAAAACGATGTCCCTTTGTGTTAGCCATCGCCATCTGAGGAAAAAGGTTCTCACGACCCATCCTGTCTTACCCTCTGAAATGTTACATTTTTGTCTCATTATATATAGTTGTATTAAAAGCTGACTTGATATACAAAGAACATGCAGTGTGAGTCGGGAAACAAGTTTTGTAGAATCAACTGACTTTTTTTTCGGGAAGTGACCTGCCAAGTTCTAGAATATTGGCCTCACCAAAGGTATAGAACAACCTGTGGAAGTCCAATAAACAGAGATTTTGCAGGTGGAATAACGTGGATTATGTCCTGACTGTGTTCTGACCAAATCTCATACCCATGGAAATAGGTTAGAAGGGAAGGAGTCTATGAAACTGGGGAACGATACAGAAATTTGGGGCGGCACGGTGGCACAGTGGTTAGCACTGCTGCCTCACAGCGCCTGTAGACCCGGGTTCAATTCCCGACTCAGACGACTGACTGTGTGGAGTTTGCACGTTCTCCCCGTGTCTGCGTGGGTTTCCTCCGGGTGCTCCGGTTTCCTCCCACAGTCCAAAGATGTGCGGGTCAGGTGAATTGGCCAAGCTAAATTGCCCGTAGTGTTAGGTAAGGGGTAAGTGTAGGGGTATGGGTGGGTTGCGCTTCGGCGGGTCGGTGTGGACTTGTTGGGCCGAAGGGCCTGTTTCCACACTGTAAGTCTAATCTAATCTAAAAAAAATCCTGCTATCAGGTAAAATTTCAGAGATTTTGGGAGAAGATTGACAGCTTGGGTGCTCGTTGTTGTGGTTCTGTTCACCAAGCTAGGAATTTGTGTTGCAGACATCTAGGTGACATCTTCAGTGCTTGGGAGCCTCCTTTGAGGTGCTTCTCTGATGTCTCCTCTGGCATTTATAGTGGTTTGTCTCTGCCGCTTCCGGTTGTCAGTTCCAGCTGTCCATTGCAGTGGTCGGTATATTGGGTCCAGGTCGATGTGCTTGTTGATTGAATCTGTGGATTGAATCTGTGGAGAGGTGCTAAATGGGGGATTTAAACAATCCTTGGATAAGCACATGGATGATGATGGTGGGTTAGTGTAGGGGGACGAGCTGAGAATAGTTCACAGGTCAGTGTAACATCGAGGGCCGAAGGGCCTGTTCTGTGTTGTATTGTTCTGTGTTCAATATAAAGTTGCATTTAAATTTGGTCAGAAATGCCTTATATCTCAGGTAATGGGGAAACTCTGAAACTCAACTAAACCTGCACCTTTAACTCCAATACCTGGTTTTGAAAAATGATTCTGTAAGCTCTCAACTGAATAGTGTACAACTCTTACTGAAAATCAGAAATGGGAATCAGTCTCTTTGAACAATTATGGATGATACCAAAAAATGTGCTTTTTGATCAAAAAAGCTGCCAATTTGACAGAGGAAAAGACTGTTCAAATTTTCTTTTTTATGAGATATTGATTACCCAAGAAATACAGTCAGACCAAGGTTCAAATTTTATGTCACAAGTTTCGAAAGAAATGTTGCAAAAGTGGAAATTGCAGGAGAAACTCGGCAAGTCTGGCATGTGTTTCAGGTAAATGTTTCAGGTCCAGTGACCCTTCATCAGAATGCAGTTAAGGTGAACACTGTTCCTTCCTTGCACCTTGCGAGGAGGGAACTTGAGTGGCAGACCATAATCCACTTTGATCATTCCCTCCCTTCACCACCAATGCACAGCAGTACCACTGTGTACCATCTTAGGGAGGTATATATTATAATACCAAAGAGATGATCATCCCTTTCTTATTTCGCATTTGTAAATAAAACTGCCTGGATGCGTCCTCAGGAATATCCTCCCTAAGTACAGCCTGAATGCTATCCCTTATCAAAAACTCACAGCATTAAGATTTACTCGCCCTCCGCTCTTGCCCCCTTTCCATCCTTTCCATAGCATTTGCATCCTGGAACATTCAGCTTCCAGTCCTGTCCATCCCTGAGCCATGTTTCTGTAATTGTTATGATATCCCAGTCCTATGTTCCTAACCATGCCCTAAATTCATCTGCTGATTCTGTGAGGCTTCTTGCATTGAAATAAAGGCAGTTTAATTTATCAGTACTACCTCATTCTTTGTTTTGTTCCTGTTCGCCCTGACTGTTTAGGGCGGCACGGTGGCACAGTGGTTAGCACTGCTGCCTCACAGCGCCAGGGACCTGGGTTCAATTCCCGACTCAGGCGACTGACTGTGTGGAGTTTGCACGTTCTCCCCGTGCCTGCGTGGGTTTCCTCCAGGTGCTCCGGTTTCCTCCCACAGTCCAAAGATGTGCGGGTCAGGTGAATTGGCCATGCTAAATTGCCCGTAGTGTTAGGTAAGGGGTCTGGGTGGGTTGCGCTTCGGCGGGTCGGTGTGGACTTGTTGGGCCGAAGGGCCTGTTTCCACACTGTAAGTAATCTAATCTAATCTAATCTAATCTAATCTTAACGTGCTCCTTTCCCAAGTGTACCAGTCTCACATTGATATCTTTCCTCATTAACTCCCACACCCCCACTTTACAAATCCTCCTGAGCAAATCTCCTTGTCAACATATTAGTCCACTTCCAATTGAGGTGCAATCCATCTTTCTAATACTGGTCACTTCTACCCCAGAAGAGATTCCAATGATCCAAAAATGTGAACCAATCTCCTCTGCACCAGCTCCTCAACCTCTCATTCATCTGCTCTATCCTTCTAGTCCTACCCTCACTAGCTCGTAGTAGTGGGAATAATCCAGATATTCATACACTTCAGCAGCTCCATTTTAAATTCCTGCCTAACTTACTATAATCTCCCTTCAGAATCTCATCTTTTTTCCTTCCAATGTGTACAGCAATCTCCTGCTAGTCCATCTCCCCTTTGAGAACATTCTGCACCCTCTCTCTTTGATCCTGATATCAGGGAGACACCACACCATTCTGATTTATCACTGTTGGAAGTAGAATTGTCTAACTGTACCTCTGACTAGAGATTCCCCTATCACAATCGATCGCTGGGAACCTGACATATCCATCGTTAATTAGAGCCAGTCTCTGTTCCAGCAACTTGTCTGTTTGTGCTACATTCCCCTGAGAGCCCATCACCTCCTCCATTTTCTCAAACAGCATACTTGTTTGAGATGGGAATAAACACAGGAGACACCAGTATTATCTTCCTCCCTCTTCTACCCTTTCTGGAGTTGACCCATCTATGTGACAGTATCTGTGGTTTTTCTCCCTGCCTATAACTGCCATCCAACACACACCCAGCTCCTGTGAATTCCCCATTGCCTCTAACTGCCTCTCTAACCCATCCATGCAATCTGACAGAATTCTCAACAAAAGACACTTCCTGGAGACATAGCCATCAGGAACATGGGAACTCTCACTAATGTCCCATATCTGACAGGAAGAGCACATCAATCTTCTAAAGAACATCCCTGCTCCTGAACAACCTACAGACCCAGAAAGCAGCACCGTCTTATTGCTCTAAAAAATATCGCACTCCAGGAAAACTAAGCACCTATGTCTTATATATTTAAAATTTAGTCAAGACATGGATGTCAATAAAACATATAATCAAAAAGAATTCACTCCAAGCACCGACTTGGCACTTTACTCTGACCGCACTGTCAAATCAGACTGCCTTTATGCAAAATAAGATGGTTCTAGCCAGGAATAATCTGTCAGGGTGGAGCACCCTGTTCTGTCTTTCAAAAATATTTCAAAACAAGTCTTTTCAGTTTAAGCCTATTGTTTCTACTTGGCGCTGGCTATGGTGACATTGTACAGTTTTCCCTCTACTCATGTACTCCTGTGTTTGAGTGCGGAGAACAATACAATCTAATTCTAATTCTCATGAAATTAATGGCAACTTATTTTCCAAAACAGATTCCATTGTGCAATAGGCCCTCAGAGGAAAATGTTACATTTGCTGCTTGTTCACATTCCTACAACTAGTGTAATTAGTGTTTCACCCAGATTTATTGTCTCACTGGATATTTCACGTCCAAATAAAATGAAGCTATGTTGACAATATTATTGTATTCTGACACACAGAATCATTGACCCCACAGGGACAGACAGGCCTGACTGGGACAGAATAAAATGCTCAGCAATCCTACAGATAGCACGTACTTACTACCCGATACTCACAGCTGTTAGCATTATTGATATGTCCCTAAAACTAGTTTTGTTTGTTTAACAAGAAGAGAATCTGGGGGAAAAGCTCAGCAGATCTGGCAGCTTCTGGGGAGAGAAGTCAGAGTTCACATCGCGGATCTGGTATCCCTTCGTCAGACCTTTCACAGCAACTCTGGATCAGTGGTGCTGGAAGAGCACAGCAGTTCAGGCAGCATCCGAGGAGCAGTAAAATCGACATTTCCGGTAAAAGGCCTTCATCAGGAGTAAAGGCAGAGAGCCTGAAGGGTGGAGAGATAAGCTAGAGGAGGGTGGGGTGGGGAGAAAGTAGCATAGGGTACAATGGATGAGTGGGGGAGGGGATGAAGATGATAGGTCAGGGAGGAGGGTGGAGTGGATAGGTGGAAAGGAAGATAGGCAGGTAGGACAAGTCATGGGGACAGTGCTGAGCTGGAAGTTTGAAACTGGGATGAGGTGGGGGAAGGGGAAATGTGGAAGCTGTTGAAGTCCACATTGATGACCTGGGGTTGAAGTGTTCCGAGGCGGAAGATGAGGCGTTCCTCCTCCAGGCGTCTGGTGGTGAGGGAGCGGCAGGACATGGTGGAAGAGCTTCAGGGCAGAGGAAATGACCTGGGAGTTGCAGTGGGAGAGGGAATCCCTGAGATTCTTGTAGAGAGAGGAGGAAAACTTCTTCAAGTCAGGCATCCTTGCAAGAGGATTTGCAGTAGGGTTAAAATCAACGAGGTAAAAACAAGGACTGCAGATGCTGGAAACCATATTCTGGATCAGTCGTGCTGGAAGAGCACAACAGTTCAGGCAGCATCCGAGGAGCAGTGAAATCCACGTTTCAGGCAAAAGCCCTTCATCAGGAATAAAGGCAGTGAGCCTGAAGCGTGGAGAGATAAGCTAGAGGAGGGTAGGGGTGGGGAGAGAGTAGCATAGAGTACAATGGGTGAGTGGGGGAGGGGATGAAGATGATAGGTAAGGGAGGAGGGTGGAGTGGATAGGTGGAAAAGGAGATAGGCAGGTCGGACAAATCATGGGGATAGTGCTGAGCTGGAAGGGGAAATGAGCACCACTGATCCAGAATCTGGTTTCCAGCATCTGCAGTCCTTGTTTTTACCTCGTTGATTTTAACCCTACTGCAAATCCTCTTGCAAGGATGACTGACTTGAAGAAGTTTTCCTCCTCTCTCTAAAAGAATCTCAGGGAGTCCCTCTCCCACTGCAACTCCCAGGTCACTTCCTCTGCCCTGAAGCTCTTCCACCATGTCCTGTCAACCAGATGCCTGGAGGAAGAACGCCTCATCTTCCGCCTCGGAACACTTCAACCCCAGGGCATCAATGTGGACTTCAACAGTTTCCTCATTTCCCCTTCCCCCACCTCACCCTAGTTCCAAACTTCCAGCTCAGCACTGTCCCCATGACTTGTCCTACCTGTTTATCTTCTTTTCCACCTATCCACTCCACCCTCCTCCCTGACCTATCATCTTCATCCCCTCCCCCACTCACCTGTTGTACTCTATGCTACTCTCTCCCCAACCCCACCCTCCCCTAGCTTATCTCTCCATCCTTCAGGCTCTCTGCCTTTATTCCTGATGAAGGCCTTTTGCCCGAAATGTTGATTTCGCTGCACTTTGGATGCTGCCTGAGCTGCTGTGCTCTTCCAGCACCACTAATCCAGAATCTGGTTTCCAGCATCTGCAGTCATTGTTTTTACCTTTCCCAGCAATTGCTGTGTTTGATTCTGATGTACAGCATCACAGTTCTTTCTGTTCTTATGTTTGCGTAACGCCGAGTGAAGTCAACTCCCTCATTCTTTGACATATTTTCCCTGGCTTTGGTTGTTTCCAGTCTACGTTTTCCGAGTGGTTTCACCAGTAGTTCAGTTTTATTGTTGTTTCCTTCAGTGTGGTGATACAGGTTGATTTATAAATGTTTTACAGAGAATTTAGTTCCAATGCAGAGCAGGCTGAGTCAGCATTTATTCCCCATCCCGAGTTCCACTACAGAAGGTGGTGGTGAGCTGCCATCTCAAACCACTGCAGGTCATTTGGTGTCAGAGCACCCACATCGAGTCACACGGAAACAGACCCTTTGGCCCACTCATCCATGCTGACCAGGTTTCCTCAACTGAACTCTTCCCGCTTCCCAATATTTGACCAATATCCCCTTAACTTTTCCCACCCATGGAGCTGCCCAAATGTCTTTTAACTGCTGCAGGAACACTGAAGGAACGGTGATGTGGTTCCAGGCCAGAGACGTGAGTGTCTTGAAGGTAATTTGCAAGTGGTGTCATTCCCATCCATCTGCTGCTTCTGGACAGTAGCGGCTGTCAGGGTGAGAAGGAGCTGTCTCAGGGACCTTGGTGAGCTGCTGCAATGTGTCCTGGAGCTGAGTTGAAAAATGTGGTGCAGGAAAAACACAGCAGGCCAGGCAGATCCGAGAAGCAGGAGAATCGACGTTTCGGGCATACACCCTTTTTCAGGAATGAGGCTGGTGTGTCAAGCGGGCTGAGATAAAAGGTAGGGGGGAGGGAATTGGGGGGAGGGGTGCTGGGAATACGATACAAGGAAGAAGCTCTCCGCCTCCCTCTACAAGGAAGAGGCTCTCCTCCTCATCCCTCTAAAAGGTAGAGGTTCTCCTCCTCCCTCTACAATGAAGAGACTCTCCTCCTCCCTCTACAAGGAAGAGGCTCTCCTCCTCCCTCTGCAAGGAAGAGACTCTCCTCCTCCCTCTACAAGGAAGAAGCTCTCCTCCTCCCTCTACAAGGAAGAAGCTCTCCTCCTCCCTCTACAAGGAAGAGGCACTCCTCCTCCCTCTACAAGGAAGAGGCACTCCTCCTCCCTCTACAACGATCTCCTGCTAGTCCATCTCCACTTTGAGAACATTAGTGGGTGGCATGGTGGCACAGTGGTTGGCACTGCTGCCTCACAGCGCCAGAGACCCGAGTTCAATTCCCGCCTCAGGCGACTCTCTGTGTGGAGTTTGCACATTCTCCCCGTGTCTGCGTGGGTTTCCTCCGGGTACTTCGGTTTCCTCCCACAGTCCAAAGATGTGCAGGTGAGGTGAATTGACCATGTTAAATTGCCCGTAGTGTTAGATGTAGGAGAATGGGTCTGGGTGGGTTACACTTCGGCGGGTCGGTGTGGACTTGTTGGGCTGAAGGGCCTGTTTCCACACTGTAAGTAATCTAATCAAAAACATTCTGCACCCTCTCTCAGGCATCTTTGATCCTCAGGCACCATTCTGATTTATCACTGTTGGAAGCAGAATTGTCTAACTGTACCTCTGACTAGAGATTCCCCTATCACAATCGATCGCTTGGAACCTGACATATCCATCGTTAATTAGAGCCAGTCTCTGTTCCAGCAACTTGCCTGTTTGTGCTACATTCCCCTGAGAGTCCACCACCTCCTCCATTTTCTCAAACAGCATACTTGTTTGAGATGGGAATAAACACAGGAGACACCAGTATTATCTTCCTCCCTCTTCTACCCTTTCTGGAGTTGACCCATCTATGTGACAGTATCTGTGGTTTTTCTCCCTGCCTATAACTGCCATCCAACACACACCCAGCTCCTGTGAATTCCCCATTGCCTCTAACTGCCTCTCTAACCCATCCATGCAATCTGACAGGATTCTCAACGAAAGATACTTCCTGGAGACATAGCCATCAGGAACAGGGGAACTCTCACTAATGTCCCATATCTGACAGGAAGAGCACATCAATCTTCTAAAGAACATCCCTGCTCCTGAACAACCTACAGACCCAGAAAGCAGCACCGTCTTATTGCTCCAAAAAATATCGCACTCCAGGCAAACTTAGCACCTATGTTTTATATATTTAAAATTTAGTCAAGACATGGATGTCAATAAAACATATAATCAAAAAGAATTCACTCCAAGCACCGACTTGGCACTTTACTCTGACCGCACTGTCAAATCAGACTGCCTTTATGCAAAATAAAATGGTTCTAGCCAGGAATAATCTGTCAGGGTGGAGCACCCTGTTCTGTCTTTCAAAAATATTTCAAAACAAGTCTTTTCAGTTTAAGCCTATTGTTTCTACTTGGCGCTGGCTATGGTGACATTGTACAGTTTTTCCTCTACTCATGTACTCCTGTGTTTGAGTGCGGAGAACAATACAATCTAATTCCAGTTCTCATGAAATTAATGGCAATTTATTTTCCAAAACAGATTCCATTGTGCAATAGGTGCTCAGAGGAAAATGTTACATTTGCTGCTTGTTCACATTCCTGCAACTAGTGTAATTAGTGTTTCACCCAGATTTATTGTCTCACTGGATATTTTGCTTCCAAATAAAATGAAGCTATGTTGACAATATTATTGTATTCTGACACACAGAATCATTGACCCCACAGGAACAGACAGGCCTGACTGGGACAGAATGAAATGCTCAGCAATCCTACAGATAGCACGTACTTACTACCCGATACTCACAACTGTTAGCATTATTGATACGTCCCTAAAACTAGTTTTGTTTGTTTAACAAGAAGAGAATCTGGGGGAAAAGCTCAGCAGATCTGGCAGCTTCTGGGGAGAGAAGTCAGAGTTCACATCGCGGAACCGGTATCCCTTCGTCAGACCTTTCACAGCAACTCTGGATCAGTGGTGCTGGAAGAGCACAGCAGTTCAGGCAGCATCCGAGGAGCAGTAAAATCGACATTTCGGGCAAAAGACCTTCATCAGGAACAAAGGCAGAGAGCCTGAAGGGTGGAGAGATAAGCTAGAGGAGGGTGGGGGTGGGGAGAGAGTAGCATAGAGTACAACAGGTGAGTGGGGGAGGGGATGAAGGTGATAGGTCAGGGAGGAGGGTGGAGTGGATAGGTGGAAAGGAAGATAAGTCCGGACAAGTCATAGGGACAGTGCTGAGCTGGTAGTTTGGAACGAGGGTGAGGTGGGGGAAGGGGAAATGAGCACCATTGATCCAGAATCTAGTTTCCAGCATCTGCAGTCCTTGTTTTTACCTTTCCCAGCAATTTCTGTGTTTGATTCTGATGTACAGCATCCACAGTTCTTTCTGTTCTTATGTTTGCGTAACGCCGAGTGAAGTCAACTCCCTCATTCTTTGACATATTTTCCCTGGCTTTGGTTGTTTCCAGTCTACGTTTTCCGAGTGGTTTCACCAGTAGTTCAGTTTTATTGTTGTTTCCTTCAGTGTGGTGATACAGGTTGATTTATAAATGTTTTACAGAGAATTTAGTTCCAATGCAGAGCAGGCTGAGTCAGCATTTATTCCCCATCCCAAGTTCCACTACAGTAGGTGGTGGTGAGCTGCCATTTCAAACCACTGCAGGCCATTAGGTGTCAGAGCACCCACATCGAGTCACAGAGCATGGAAACAGACCCTTTGGCCCACTCATCCATGCTGACCAGGTTTCCTAAACTGAACTAGTCCCGCTTCCCAATATTTGACCCATATCCCCTTAACCTTTCCTACCCATGGAGCTGCCCAAATGTCTTTTAACTGCTGCAGGAACACTGAAGGAACAGTGATGTGGTTCCAAGCCAGAGACGTGAGTGTCTTTAAGGTAACTTGCAAGTGGTGTCATTCCCATCCATCTGCTGCTTCTGGACAGTAGCGGCTGTGAGGATGAGAGGGAGCTGTCTGGGGGACCTTGGTGAGCTGCTGCAATGTGTCCTGTAGCTGAGTTGAAAAATGTGGTGCTGGAAAAACACAGCAGGCCAGGCAGATCCGAGAAGCAGGAGAATTGACGTTTCGGGCATACACCCTTCTTCAGGAATGAGGCTGATGTGTCAAGCGGGCTGAGATAAAAGGTAGGGAGGGCGGGAATTGGGGGGAGGGGCGCTGGGAATACGATACAAGGAAGAAGCTGTCCGCCTCCCTCTACAAGGAATAAGCTCTCCTCATCCCTCTACAAGGAATAAGCTCTCCTCCTCCCTCTACAAGGAAGAAGCTCTCCTCCCCCCTCTACAAGGAAGAGGGTCTCCTCCTCCCTCTACAAGGAAGAAGCTCACCTCCTCCCTCTACAAGCACCTGTCATATTCCCAGCTCTCCTCCCTCAAATTCCCTTCCCCGATCTTTTATTTCAGCCCGCTTGGCACACCAGCCTTATTCCTGAAGAAGGGCTTGTGCCCGAAACGCCGATTCTCCTGTTCCTCATATGCTGCCTGGCTGGCTCTGTTTTTCCAGCACCACATTTTTCAACTCTGGTACTCCAGCACCTGCAGTCCTCACTTTCTCCAAGTGTCCTGTAGCTGGTCCACCCTGCTATTACTGAGCGACAGTTGGGGAGTGGAACAGATTGAAGGTTTGTGGATGTGGTGGCAATAAACTGGGCTGAGATATCCTGGGAATAAAGGCAAACTGCTGCGGATGCTGTTATCTGCAATAAACAACGAAAATGTTGGATAAACTCGGCCAGTTTGACAGTTTCAGTGGACAGAGAAAGACAAGTTAAGGTTTTGAATCTGGTCTGACTCTTCTCCAGAATTCTCCATGGTCCTGGATGGTGTGGAGGTTGGTGAGTGTTGTTGGAGCTGCACCGATCCAGACAAGTGGGGGGACGGGGTATTCCCTCACACTCCAGACTTGTGCCTTATAGATGGTGGGACAGGCTTTAGGGAGCCAGGAGGTGACCTTTTCATGGCAAGATTCCTAACTTCTGACCTGCTATTGCAGCAAAAATACTGACATGACTAAGCCAGGGCTGGTTTGGGTCAATGGTAATCCCCAAGATATGGATAGTGGTGCATTTCATGATGGCAATGTCATAGAATAGCAGAGGGCGATGGTTAGAATCTCTTTTGTTGAAAATAATACATTTGTGGCACTTGTGTGGATCAAATATCGTTTACTACCGATCCATAAGGACGGAAGGACCTAAGAGACGGGAGCAGAATGAGACCATTCGGCCCAATGAATCTGCTCCACCATTAAATTTATGACTTGCATGTTTCTTAACCCCATTCTCCTAACTTCTCCATGTATCCCTTGATCCCTTACTATCTCTTTCTTAAATACACTCAGTGACCTGGTCTCCACAGCCTCTCTGTGGTAATGTGTTCCACAGATTCACCATCCTCTTGCTGAGGAAATCCTTCCTCATCCCAGTTCTAAGGGGTCATCCCTTCACCCTGTGGCTGGGCACGAGGATCCTGATCTGTCCTGTTAGTGGAAACATCTTGTCCACCTCCACTCTCTCCAGGTCACTCGGTGTTCTGTAAGTTTCTGTCAGATTCCCCTTTTTTTTGTAAACTCCATCATTCACTGATCCAGTGTTCTCAATCACTTCTGGAATGACAAGCCCTTCATCACGTGGACCATTCCTGTGACCCTCTTCTGAGGCCCCTTCAAGTCCAGCATTTCCTTCCTTTGACACGGGGCCCAAAACCGCTCACCATATCTTGAGTAAGGTGTTGATTACCTGGTGATGAGTACATGAAACGAATGAGTACATGAAAGTAATGAGTACATGAAAGTAATGCATAGTTTCATGTACTCTTGAGTACCATGGCCAATCCACCTAATTAGCACATTTGGACTGAGGGAGGAAACTGGAACTTCCCGAAGAAACCCACTCAGACACTGGGAGAATGTGCAAACACCGCACTGAGGGGAGACCTCGCAGAGGTTGATAAAATCATGTGAGGTATAGATAAGGTGCAGAGCAAAGGTACTTTCCCTAAGGTGGGGAAGTTTACGTGTGACATTAAATGGAACAGAAAAAGATTTAATGGAGACTTGAGGGGCAGAGTTTTCACACAGAGGGTGGTTCGTACGTGCAACAAACTGCCAGAGAAAGTGGTCAGTGCAGGTGCAGTCACAACATTTTAAATATATTTGGTGAGGTACACGAATAGGAAAGGGTTAGAGGGAAATGAGCCAAGCACAGGCAAATGGGACTGAGATTGGCATGGATGAGTTGTAGCAAAGGTTCGGTTTCTTTGCTGTATGATTCTATAACTCTATGATTGAAAAACAGTGCAAACCTTAATCTGTTTCACATCTGGCTGGTCTGAGGGCACAGGGATGTTTTGCTCCTGTCCAGTTTGCAAGAGAGCAGCTTTCATGTGATCTACATGTTTGTTTGGGACCGTCTCACTTACCCAAACTATGGACCTCACCGGACCTGACATAACATCAACTTCACCTCGTGCCCATGCAAGGCAAGTTCTGTGGTTTCGACGCCAAACTTCACCCCCAGAAGTAAACGGTCTGTCTCCCTTAGAGGAGGCATGTGGCTGGTCTTGGTGTCCCTGATGCTGTTTCACCCTCACCCTTGGTCTGGGAGTATCAGGTTTAACCTGGCACAGAGTCTACTCTCCATCAGCAACTCTGCTGGAGCTATGCTTGTTGTTGTGTGAGGGGTGGTCCTATAATTAAACACGATCCGGGACTGTTTGGTGAAGCTGTTGGCTGTTTGTTTCAACCTGCAATTGATATTTTGACTGCTCTTTCCACTAAAACATTGAGCGGTGGTTGTTATGGAGCTGTATGAACATGCTGAATGCCATTCGATATCTGGAAATACTGGAAATTGCTGCTGACAAATGACATCCCATTGTCTGTGACCAGTACAACTGGTAGTCCCTGTTTTGCAAACGATGCTCATAACTATTTAATTATCATCTCTGAATCTGACAAATTAACTCTATGCCCGCCCAACTAATTTGAATGAGGGTCAGTACTGAGGGAGTGCCACACTGTCAGAGGGTCAGTACTGAGGGAGTGCCGCAATATCGCAGGATCAATACTGAGGGAGTGCTGCTTTGTCAGAGTGTCAGTACTGAGGGATTGCTACACTGTCGGAAGGTCAGTACTGAGGGAGTGCCGCACTCTTAGAAGGTCAGTACTGAGGGAGTGCTGCTCTGTCAGAGGGTCAGTACTGAGGGAGTGCTGCACTGTCAGAGGGTCAGTACTGAGGGAGTGCCGCACTGTCAGAGGGTCGGTACTGAGGAAGTGCTGCACTGTCAGAGGGTCAGGACTGAGGGAGTGCTGCTCTGTCAGAGGGTCAGTACTGAGGGAGTGCTGAGCTGTCAGAGGGTCAGTACTGAGGGAGTTCTGCACTGTCAGATGATCAGTACTGAGGGAGTAAGCACTTTCGGAGTGTCAATATTGAGGGCGTGCTGCACTGTCAGTTGGTCACTACTGAGGGAGTGCTGCACTGTCAGAGGGTCAGTACTGAGGGAGTGCTGCACTGTCAGAGGGTCAGTATTGAGGAATTGCCGCACTGTCAGAGGGTCAGTACTGAGGGAGTGCTGCACTGTCAGAGGATCAGTACTGAGGAATTGCCGCACTGTCAGAGGGTCAGTACTGAGGGAGTGCTATGCTGTCAGAGGGTCAGTACTGAGGAATTGCCGCACTCTCAGATGGTCAGTATTGAGGGAGTGCTGCACTGTCAGAGTATCAGTACTGAGGGAGTGCTGCACTGTCATAGGGTCAGTACTGAGGGAGTGCTGCACTGTCATAGGGTCAGCACTGAGGGAGTGCTGCTCTGTCAGAGGGTCAGTACTGAGGGAGTGCTGCACTGTCAGAGGGTCAGTACTGAGGGAGTGCCGCACTGTCAGAGGGTCGGTACTGAGGAAGTGCTGCACTGTCAGAGGGTCAGGACTGAGGGAGTGCTGCTCTGTCAGAGGGTCAGTACTGAGGGAGTGCTGTGCTGTCAGAGGGTCAGTACTGAGGGAGTTCTGCACTGTCAGATGATCAGTACTGAGGGAGTAAGCACTTTCGGAGTGTCAATATTGAGGGCGTGCTGCACTGTCAGTTGGTCACTACTGAGGGAGAGTGCTGCACTGTCAGAGGGTCAGTACTGAGGGAGTGCTGCACTGTCAGAGGGTCAGTATTGAGGAATTGCCGCACTGTCAGAGGGTCAGTACTGAGGGAGTGCTGCACTGTCAGAGGATCAGTACTGAGGAATTGCCGCACTGTCAGAGGGTCAGTACTGAGGGAGTGCTATGCTGTCAGAGGGTCAGTACTGAGGAATTGCCGCACTCTCAGATGGTCAGTATTGAGGGAGTGCTGCACTGTCAGAGTATCAGTACTGAGGGAGTGCTGCACTGTCATAGGGTCAGTACTGAGGGAGTGCTGCACTGTCATAGGGTCAGCACTGAGGGAGTGCTGCACTGTCAGAGAGTCAGTACTGAGCGAGTTCCGCACTGTCAGACAATCAGTACTGAGGTTGTGCTTCACTGTTACAAGGTGAGGACTGAGGGAGTGCAGCATTGTAAGAGTGTCTGTTCTGAGGGATTGCTGCACTGTCAAATGATCACGACTGGGAATAACCTTGTTTGTTCTGACCTTGTTCTTCAGTCAGAGACAGATAGGGGGAGCGGGTTTGAAACTCACTGTGCGGTGGCTGTGTAACATCCTCCTGAGAGAAAAGATGTGATATTGTCTCATATATTCCCTCACATTAATCATTATCATGGGCAGAGATCGCATGGCTTCAAAACTGAAGTGCTCCATGTCAACCTGGAATCAAGTCTGTAAAGTGTTACTGCCTGTAAATGTGGGGAATGTTCTGGAACTCCCCCTCCCCTATCAGCGGACAAGCAGAAGGTGGGGAAATTATTATCAGAATGTTACAACCGGTGATTTGGAGAAATAATTACTTTACACAGGAAATGCTTCCAACAACTGAAGTTGTGGAACATAGAATGATGGAATGTAAAAGATGCCCATTCAGCCCATCGTTTAGGTGTGGGTCTATGATGGAATAATCCATATCATCCCACTTTTCTGTTCTTTCTCTCACTGTAAATATCTGAAGCAGGAACCGGAAGCTCTATGGTTCCCCAGAGCTTTGTGGATCCAGAAAAGTTCACTTTGCCCCTCCCTGTGTTCACTTTCAAAGAGACATAGAGCACAGCCCTTCAGCCCATCCAGCCTATACTGTCCCTATCTGTCCTACCCACCCCACATTCCCGCCCTAGGCCCATTGCCTTGAATGTTCTCACACTTCAAATGTTCATCGAAGTACTTTTGAAACATAGTGAGGTGTCCCACCTTACCTCCCCTCTCATGCAGCCCATTCTCAACTCCCAGATCCCTCTGGGTGAAAATTTCTTTTACCTTAAAAACACGGTCCTGCCTTTCACATTATAATGATTCTCCCATGTTAGTGAGCCTCCAATGAAGGCTAACAGCTGCTCTCTATTAACTGCAGCCATGCCCCTTATAATCTTATTCACCTCGATCTGACCCCCTTCTCTGTTCCAAAGAAAGCAACCTGAGCTTATCCAGCCTCTCTCCATCTCTCAATCTCTCCATCCCAGGCTACACCTTGGTAAATCTCCTCTGCCCCCTCTCATGTGCAGTCCCTTCTCTCCTATGGTGTGGGGATCAGAACTGCACACGACCCCAGCTGTGGCCTCACCAAAGCTCTGTCCAGCTCCAACATCTCTTCCATGTTTATATAACCTATCCCTTGATTGATAAACGCAAGTGTCCCTGTTTACCTTCTTCACTGCCCTATTCACCTGACCTGCCAGGGATCTGTGGACAAGCATCCCCAAATCCCTCTGTTCTGATGACCTTCCTAGTGTCTTCCTATTCATTGTGTATAACTTTGGCTTGTTTCTTTTCCCACAATGCATCATCTCTCATTGATCAGGGATAAATATCATCTGCCAGTGATCTGTCCATCCGACCAATCCATTCCCACCCTTCTATAACCTATAACCTTCCTCCTCACTGTCCACCACCCATCAGTCTTCATCATCACCAACCTTAATTCTCATTCCCCCACCAACATTCGCATCTCTATCTTTTATATATATCACAAACTATGAGGGAACCAGCACTGATCCCTGTGGTATACCACTGCACACCAGGCTCCAGTCACTCCCACAGCCTTCTACCACACCCCTCTCTGTCTTGAATCACAGTATGGTTGAATTTAGAGTAGAGATGGAATGTGCGAAGTGAAAATCCAATACTAGGGTCTTGTGTTTAAGCAAACGGGATAACATATGATGAAGGAGGAGTTCTCTAAAGTAGATTGGAAGCAAAGACTTTATGGTGGGACAGTTGGCGATCTGCGGGGGGCTTTCAAAACAATGTTTCAATGTGCTCAGCAAACGTACATTCCAGTGAAAAGGAAGGAGGGCAAGAAGAGGAGTAATTAGCCACGTGTGTCTCAGGAAATAAGGGAGCTTTCAAATGAACAGAGAAGGCATACAAAGTGGCCAAGATCAGCAGGAAACTCAAAGATTGGGAAGCTTTAAAGGTGAACAGAAACAAGCTTTAAAAAAACTATAAAGAAAACTAAGATAGATTCTGAGAATAAACTAACTCAGTATATAAAGACAAGTAGCAATAGTTTCTATGAAACGAAAACAGGTGGCTAAAGTAAACATTGGTCCCTTAGATGATTGGAAGGAATATTGAGTCATGGGATATGATGAAATGGCAGAGTGATTGAACAAGTATTTTGTGTCAGTCTTTACAGTGGAGGACACGAATAACATGCCACTAATTAACAGAGAGACAAATGTAGGTGAAGACCTGGAAACGATCATTATAATGGAAGAGGTAGTGTTGGTCAATCTAACGTAGCTCAGGTTAGACAAGTTTCCTGGACCATATGGAATGCATTCCAGAGATATCAAGTGCACTTGTGATAATTTTCCAACATTCCCAGGACTCTGAGGCAGTTCCAGCAGATTGGAAAATAACAAATGCGACACCACTGTTTAAAAGACAAGATAAACAAGAGGTGGGGAATTACTGAAGCTTAACTTCAATAGTGGGGAACATGCTGGATATTATCAAAGAAGGAATAGCAAGGCATCTCAGTAGGAATTGCCCAATTAGGCAGAAGCAGTATGGATTCATGAATAAAAAGTTATGCTGAACTAATTTACTGGAATTCTATGATGACATTTCGAGCACCGTGTACAACGGGGACCCAGTAGATGGGATGAATCTAAATTTCGAAAAGGCATTCATCAAGGTGCTGCACAAAAGGATTGCACAATGATGCATGGTGTTAGTGGTAAAGTATTAGTATCCATAGAGGATTGGTTCATCAACGGAAGCAAACGAGTGAAGATAAATGAGTGTTATTCTGGCAGGCAATCAGGGTGTACCTCAGGGATCAGTGTTGGGACCGCAGTTATTCACAAATTATATAGATGATTTGGAATTGAGAGTTACGTGTATCAAAGTTTGCAGATGACGCTAAGGTGAGTGGCAGAGCAAAATGTGCAGAGGAACATAAACGTTTACAGTGGAATGAAGATAGTTTAGGTCAGTGGGCAAAGGTCTGGCAGATGTAACACAATGTAAATAAACGTGAACTCATCCATTTCAGTTGGAATAACAGGAAAAAGGACGATTACTTGGATGGTAAAAACTTAGAGCAAGCTGCGATGCAGAGGGATCTGGGTGTCCTTGTTAATGAATCACAGAAGGTTGGTCTGCAGTACAACAGGTAATTAAAAAGGCAAATGGAATTTTGACCTTCATCGCTAAAGGAGTTGAGTATAAAAACAGAGAGGTAATGGTGCAGGTGGGTGGGGTGCTGCTGAGGCCACAGCTGGAGTACTGCCTGCAGTTTTGGTCTCCGTACTTGAGAAATAATGTCCTGGCACTGGAAGGGGTGCAGAGGAGGTTCACGAGGTTGATTCCAGTGTTGACGGGGTTGGCTTCTGAGGAGAGGCTGAGTAGACTGAGATTATATTCATTGGAATTTCGAATAATGGGTGAGGAACCTTATAGAAACATTTAAGATTCTGTAGAGAATTGGTAAGAAAGAAGCCGAGAGGATGTTACTTCTCGCGGGTGAATTAGGACAAGAGAGCCTCAAAATGAGTGGGGACAGATTTAGGACTGAGTTAAGGAGGAACTGAATCTGTGGAATTCCCTGCACTGTGAAGTGGTTGAGGGATTCCTCAGTAAATGTTTTTAAAGCTAAGATAGATAAATTTATAAACAGTGAAGGAGTTAAGGGTTGCGGTCAGAGGGCGGGTAAGTTGAGCTGAGGGAATGAAAAGATCAGCCATGATCTTATTAAATGGTGGAGCAGACTCGAAGAGCCAGATGGCCTACTCTTGCTGCATGTTCTCATGCTCTAGAATGGAAATCCTACAGTGTAGAAGAGGCCATTCGACCATCAAGAGCTCACTTACTTATTCTGACCCTCCTTGCCAATGCTATCCTCGCATTTCCATGGCCAACCCACCTAACCTTCATATCCTTGGACGTTGTGGACTATTTAATGTGACCAATCCACATAACCTGCATATCACAGGGAGAATGTGGAAAAGAAAACTCCACATAGTCACCTCAGGCTGGAATTGAACACAGCTCCCCAGTTCTGTGAGGCAGCAACCCAATCAGTGAGCCTCGGAATCACCCAATTCCTATGTCCTGTCACGAAGTCAATTCTGGATTCATCTTGCCAAGTTACCCTAGATCCCACGTGCTTTTAGCTTCCATGTCAATTTCCCATGTGGGGCCTTGTCAAAGGCCTTACTGAAATCCATGTAAATTACATCAACTGACCGTGTCTCATCTACACACCTAGCCACCTCATCGAAAAGCTCATTCAACTTTGTTCAAACATAGGAACATCAGAACTTGGAGCAGGAGTCGGCCATCTTGCCCCTTGAGCATGCTCTGCCTGGGAATAAGATCATGGCTGATCTTTTTTGTGGCCTCAGCACCATTTACCCGCCCTCTCACCATAAGCCTTAATTCCTTTTCCGTTCAAAAATCTATCTTTCCATCAAGAGCATTCAACAAGATCGCCTCAACTGCTTCACTCGGCAGCGAATTCCACAGAATCACAACACTTTGGGTGAAGAAGTTCCTTCTCAACTCTGTCCTAAATCATTTCCCTCTTGTTTTGAGGCCATGTTCCCTTGTTCTAGTTCACCCGCCCACAGAAACAGCCTCCTTGCTTCTATCTGATCATTTCCCTTCATAATTTTATACGTTTCGGTTGTATGCCCCCTCACTGTTCTACATTCCAAACAGTACAATCCCAGTGTAGTCAACCTCTCCTCATAATCCAACCTTCTCAACTGCAGAATCAACCCAGTGACCCACGTCTGCACTCCCGTTCAGTGCCAATACATTTTTTCTCAAGTCAGGAGACCAAAACTGTACACGGTACTCCAGGCACAATAAACTCCCTGTTTTTAAATTCTATCCCTCCAGGAATGAAGGACGATATTCCGATGGCCTTCTGAATTCCCTGCTGCACCAGTAAAACAATGTTTTATGATTCATGAAGGAGACCCAGCATTCTCCAATTTTTCACCATTTAAAGAATAGACATGACTTCTCTGAAGTCAGGATCCCTCAAGCGATGCCGATATATTTCCCCGATCCCATACATTCAAGGCCAGGTTGAGAGGGATTGAGTTCAAATGAAAATGGAATTGGGCAACATCTAACCCTTGACCTTGGTCTCCTGCATTCTGCTGAGTCAGGAAATGATGTGACAATTGAGCGGACTTCTCTCTCTCTCTCCTGGTCGACAAAATATTTCCATAGGACTTGGCGATAGAGGAGCAGAATTAGCCTATTTGGCCCTTGTAGTCCACTTTGCATTTTCGATTCTGACTGATATATTTCTCAAGCCAATTCTCCTGCCTTCATACACTCGATCCCCTCACTAATCAAGAAACTTGCTCCTATCTTTGACCCACACCTCCACGATGGGCTGAATGGCCGTCTTTTACATTCCATCATTCTATGTTCCACAGCTTCAATTGTTGCAAGTCTTTCCTCTGTAAAATAGTAATTTCCTGAAGTCACAGGTTGTACCACTCTAATAACTCACTCCCTACAGAGAGAATTCATTCCATTTTGATGCTGTCATGGAGGTGTAGGTGTGGACTGTACCTTTAAGAGAGATAAGGGATCAGCAAGGACTGATTGAAAGCACAGAGAACGTTGAACAAGGTATATAACGGTTGGCGGACCAAATAGCTGGAGTTACATTGTCACGGAAAAAAATCCAAACTCAGCCAATCAATTTAAATTATGCTCCAGATCCCCAAAATCCAATCAAATTTGAATTTAGTGTTTTGATGACGTCGAACCAGTAAAATGATGCGATGTTTTGGAGTATAAAACCAGATATTTTGAACCATTAGGGAGAGAACTGCCAAGCACCAACAAGTATAGACTGCTAGCCAAACAGCTCTCTGAATCATAGCTGTCCAGAAGAAATGTTGTGCAGCAGAAGAGCAACCCAGGAAAACCGAGAGGGAAATGTAGAGAGGAAAGTTGAAAAAGCTGACTGGGTTTGAAATGTGAATTTGTTTTTTGTACATCTTTATCAGGGTTTTTTTCTTAAAGAAAATGGACAAGTCCCAGTATTGTGAGGTAGGAGGTAAAAGATATGTTCAGAATGAAAAACAAAGAAAATTTATAGCCCAGGAACAGCCCGTGCCGATCCAATCCTCTGTCTAAATCTATTCTCCATTTCCTAAGAATCTGTATCTCTCTACTCTCCACCTAGTATTGGATCTGCCCAGGTGCACCTTAAATGAATCTACCTTGCCTGCCTCTACTGCATCTGCTGGCAATGTGTTTCAGGCACCTCCCACCCTCAGTATAAAACACTTGCTGTGTGTATCTCCCTTAAAGTTATCACCTCTCACCTTAAATGCGTGTCCTCTCGTTATTGAATCCCTCACTCTGGGAAACAGCTTATCTCTATCAACCCTGTCTATACACTTCATGATTTTGTAGACCTCAATCAGGCCCCCCCACCACAATCTCCTTTTTTCTAATGAAAAAAATCCGAACCTACTCAGCATATCTTCATAGCTCGCACCTTCCATACCAGGCAACATCCTCGTAAACCTTCTCTGCACCCTCTCCAAAGCGTCCACATCCTCTTGGTAATGTGGCGACCAGAAATGCACACAGTATTCTAAATGCAGCCTAAACAAATTCTTGTACAATTTTAACATGACCCCTGCCAGCTCTTGTACTCAATACCGTGTCCAAGGAAGGCAAGCATACCATATACCTTCTTGACCACTCTATCCACCTGTGCAGCCACCTTCAGGGTACAATGGACCCAAACTTCCAGATCTGTCTGCTTACCAACTTTTCCCAAGGCTGTTCTATTTTTGGAATAGTTTGCTCCAGAATTAGACTTCCCAAAATGTATCACCTCACAGTTGCTTGGATTAAACTCCACCTGCTACTTATCCTCACAACTCTCCAGTCTGTCTATATTCTCCTGCATTCTTTTTCAGTCCCCTAAGCTTTCTGCTACTCCACCAATCTTCGTGTCATCTGCAAATGTACTGATAAGATCATTTAGGTATATCACAAACAACAACGGCCTCAAAACTGATCCTTGTGGAACATCACTGGTCAGCTTTCTCCATTTCGAGAAACTCCCTTCTACTACTACACTCTGTATCCTGTTGCTCAACCAGTTCTTTATCCACCTAGCTAGAACACCCTGCACACCATATGACTTCACTTTCTCTTTTAGTTTACCATGGGGAACCTTAGCAAACGCCTTACTAAAGTTCATGTATGTGACAGCTACAATCCTTCCTTCATCAATCAACTTGGTCACTTCCTCAAAGAACTCTATTAAGTTGTAAGGCACGATCTCCCCGGCACAAAACCATGTTATCTCTCATTAATAAGTCCATTCTTTTCCAAATGTGAAGAGATTTTTTTCCCTCAGTACATTCTCCAGCAACTTTCCCACCACTAATGTCAGGCTCACTGGTCTGTCGTTAACTGGAATTTCCCTACGATCCTCTTGTACAGGGGAATAACATGAGCAACCCTTCTGTGAAACTTCACCTGTGTTTAAGGATGCTACAAAGATATTTGGCAGGTATTTCCTTTCTAAACTCCCTCAGCAACCTAGGATAGACCCTATCCAGTCTTGGGATTTGTCCACCTTAATATAATTTAACCTACCCAACACATCTTGCTGGTTAAAGCACAGTAGGTTAGGCAGCATCAAGGAACAGGAAATTCGACGTTTCGGGCCAGAGCCCTTCATCAGGAATGATGAAGGGCTCTGGCCCGAAACGTCGAATTTCCTGTTCCTTGGATGCTGCCTAACCTACTGTGCTTTAACCAGCAACACATTTTCAGCTCTGATCTCCAGCATCTGCAGACCTCACTTTTTACCCAACACATCTTCCCTACTTATGTCAACGTGACCCAGAGTGAACAAACCTCTATGGCTCATCTCACCGTTCATCATGTTCCTCTCCTCAGTGAACACTGATGTTAAGTAATCATTGAGAATTGCACCCATTTTCTCAGGTTCAACACACAACTTTCCTTTCTTATCGCTTAGCGGACAAACACTTTCTCTAGTTACCCTCTTGCTTCTTATATTTGAATGAAAGACCTTGGGATTCTCCTTAATTCTTCTCGCTAAAGTTATTTCATAATAGTTATTTTATAAAGTTATCTTTAGCCTGCTAGATTCCTCGTTTAAGATTGGTCCTCCCCTCTTGTTATTCCTCCATGGCCCATTCTGTCCTTAGCTGCCTGAACCTTTTGTATGCTTCCTTTTTCCTGTTGGAGACTGAGGGGTGACCTTGTAGAGGTTTATAAAGTTATGAGGTGCATGATTAGGATAAATAGACAAGGTTTTCTCCCTGGGATCGGGGAGTCCAGAACTAGAGGGGCACAGTTTCTGGGTGAGAGGGGAAAGATATAACAGGGAACTAAGGGACAACTTTTTCATAGAGAGGGTGGTAAGCATGTGGAATGAGCTGCCAGAGGAAGTAGTGGAGGCTCTACACAGACAGTTGTCCAAGTATGGATTCGCTGCAAGGTCTCTGGAGTTGTGAGGTAGCAGTGCTTCCCACTGAGCCACCCCATTTGTTGGGAAGTGTTTGCACTGTCTGAGAATCTCTGGTGAATTTCTGCAGTGAATCCCACAGACTGGAGCAGCAGTGCGGACTGAGTGTTGGTGGTGGAGGAGGTGGTTATGTTTGTGGGGATGTGATGCCAATCAAGGGAAGCTGTAATCACTCCTTCTAATGACAGTGGTGCTGTTCTGATAAAACCACACTGACTGAGTTCCTAATGATTCTTATGTGCTCCAATACTTTCCATACTTTCTTTGATCAACAGAGCCTGCAGATGTGTGACTAGCATGTGTGAGAAAGCGTGGGACCCCGTTCAGTGACAGGCCAGTCCAACAACCTCCAAGACCATGGTTACGTTCCAACTGTACAAAAGTTTGATGAGGCTGGCACTCATGTATTGTGTGCAGTTCTGGAGTCCACATTGTGGGAGGTTTGTTATCGCACTGGAGAGGGTGCAGCCATTTACCAGGTCATTGCCTGGACAGGAGAGTGAAGAGAGATTGGATAGTTTAGAGTTGTTTTCGTTAGAGTAGAACAGAATGTAGGAGGACATGATTCAGATAAATAAGAATATGAGGGGCATAGACTGCTTAGACAGGAAGGTCATATTTAGCCATCTCAGTTCCACTTCATAAAGTGTTTATTGTTGAAGTTGCTCATGTACATAATTCTTGATCAGGTCCATTGATGCAAAATATCTTGATCTTACGACCAATTTCATTTGGTTTATTTCACACAGAGGGCGATGCATGTATGGAATGAGCTGCCAGAGGAAGTGGTGGAGGCTGGTACAATTACAACATTTAAAGGGCATCTGGATGAGTATATGAATAGGAGGGGGTTAGTGGGCCAGGAACTGAAAAATGGGACTAGATTTGTTTAGGTAGTCTGTCAGCATAGATGAGTTGCTCCAAAGGGCCTGTTTCCGTGCTGTACATCTCTGTGACTCTATGACCCATAACTGTTTGATAAGCATGAATAATCTATTAAACATTCCAGTTCATCTTTGAGCATGACAGATTTGCATTAAAATATTTATATCATTATATTTTTGGGCCTCTTGTTATTGATTTATTTTGTTCTGTTTGTTTTTTGGTTTCTAACATGTCTTTATTTCATTTTGGTTCACTTGAGTCAATAATTCCATTAGACCATAAGACCATAAGACATAGGAGTGGAAGTAAGGCCATTCGGCCCATCGAGTCCACTCCGCCATTCAATCATGGCTGATGGGCATTTCAACTCCACTTACCAGCGTTCTTCTCGTAGCCCTTAATTCCGCGAGACAACAAGAATCTATCAATCGCTGCCTTGAAGACATTTAGCGTCCCGGCCTCCACTGCACTCTGTGGCAATGAATTCCACAGGCCCACCACTCTCTGGCTGAAGAAATATCTCCACATTTCTGTTCTGAATTGACCCCCTCTAATTCTAAGGCTGTGTCCACGGGTCCTAGTCTCCTCGCCTAACGGAAACAATTTCCTAGCGTCCACCCTTTCCAAGCCATGTATTATCTTGTACGTCTCTATTAAGTCTCCCCTTAATCTTCTAAACTCCAATGAATACAATCCCAGGATCCTCAGCCTACCATTCCAGGGACCATCTGTGTGAACCTCCGCTGGACACGTTCCAGTGCCAGTATGTCCTTCCTGAGGTGTGGGGACCAAAACTGGACACAGTACTCCAAATGGGGCCTAACCAGAGCTTTATAAAGTCTCAGTAGCACATCTCTGCTTTTATATTCCAACCCTCTTGAGATAAGAGACAACATTGCATTCGTTTTCTTAATCACGGACTCAACCTGCATGTTTACCTTTAGAGAATCCTCGACTAGCACTCCCAGATCCCTTTGTACTTTGGCTTTACTAATTTTCTCGCCATTTAGAAAGTAGTCTATGCTTTTATTCTTTTTGCCAAAGTGCAAGACCTCACACTTGCTCACGTTAAATTCCATCAGCCATTTCCTGGACCACTCTCCCAACCTGTCTAGATCCTTCTGTAGCCTCCCCACTTCCTCAGTACTACCTGCCTGTCCACCTAACTTCGTATCATCGGCAAACTTCGCTAGAATTCCCCCAGTCCCCTCATCCAAATCATTAATGTATAATGCGAATAGCTATGGCCCCAACATACGGCCTCGTCACCGGCTGCCATTCTGAAAAAGAACCTTTTATCCCAACTCTCTGCCTTCTGTTAGACAGCCAATCTTCAATCCATCCCAGTAGCTCACCTCGAACACCATGGGCCCTCACCTTGCTCAGCAGCCTCCCATGTGGCACCTTATCAAAGGCCTTTTGAAAGTCTAGATAGACCACATCCACTGGGTTTCCCTGGTCTAACCTACTTGTTACCTCTTCAAAAAGTTCCAACAGGTTTGTCAGGCATGATCTCCCCTTACTAAATCCATGTTGATTTGTTCTAATCAGACTCTGCTCTTCCAAGAATTTAGAAACCTCATCCTTAATGATGGATTCTAGAATTTTACCAACAACTGAGGTTAAGCTGATTGGTCTATAATTTTCCATCTTTTGTCTTGATCCTTTCTTGAACAAGGGGGTTACAACAGCCATCTTCCAATCATCCAGGACTTTCCCTGACTCCAGTGACTCTTGAAATATCTCAACCAATGCCTCTGCTATTTCCTCAGCCACCTCTCTCAGAACTCTAGGATGTATCCCATCGGGGCCAGGTGATTTATCAATTTTAAGACTTTTTAACTTTTCTAGCACTTGTAGCTTTTCACCATGTGTTGTGTAATTGAGTTAATGTATTAACCTGAGACAATCTGTGTTATACAGTAAACGTACCCAGCTGACATTCTTGCTGTGACCCTAGTTGTGAAGAAGTGTGCATTTCTTTACTTTCCTTATCTTTGATTTAGTGGGAATTGTGATTCGGAAATGATGCAATTGTGGGCTCTCCAAAAGCATCACTCACTATTTTGTTGGCAATGTCGACAGCAGACCGACTTCTCGCCATCCTTAAGGTCTTACTGCACTGGATTAACAATCTTTCTGTCTAAGTTACTTCCTTGTCAATCATGCCTGTGTGCGGGGTGAGAGTGTTTTGTTCGGTGCAGCCCTGAGCTGCTCAGTTCGGTTCACAGTTGCTTTCACATTTGATCGGTTTGTAGCAATTTGTTGCCAGAAACTAAGGAGAAAGTGAGGACTGCAGATGCTGGAGATCAGAGCTGAAAAATGTTTTGCTGGAAAAGCGCAGCAGGTCCGTCAGCGTCCAAGGAGCAGGAGAATCGATGTCGCGGGCATGAGCATTCCTGAAGAAGGGCTCATGCCCGAAATGTCGATTCTCCTGCTCCTTGGATGCTGCCTGACCTGCTGCGCTTTTCCAGCAACACACTTTCAGCCAGAAACTCAGACCAAGATATTATAATACGAGTCCAGCATTTGTGGCTGTATTAACTGTAAGTGTGGTCCAGTGTTTGCAGTCAATTACTTTGTATTGTATTATTATTCCTTCATCTATTATCGACAATGTGTCATGACTTTGCATCATAACATCAGACTTTTATACATCATTATTCTGGAAAGTGTATGAATGGATTGACAGGATGATTACACCATCGCTTCCAATTATATTGATATCGGGATTCAATGCTCTGACTGTTAGGAATATTATAACAGCTAACCGCATCCACTCTCGTCTCCAGATATATAGAAATGGACAGAATAACGCTGATCCAGAGGTGGTAAACCAGAGAAAATCCATCATCTTACTCTTTGCATTGTCTGCTAATTTTGTGGATGATGTATGCCATGCACTGTTTCAACTGACCAGTGATAAACTATAATTATGAAGATAAAGCTTTCAATAATATAATATTTGTCCTTGAAGAAATTGGATTCATGCTATGGCTTCTGAGTTCGTGCACCAACACCTCGCTATACCCTCTAACACAATCTAAATTCAAAGAGGAATTAACCAATGGAATAAAAATCCATTTACTCGAATTGTTGAACTGAACAAATAAGCATACACATCTGACCCCTATTTTATGGTGTATTTCTGGAGATACAACAGGATCTCCAAGTTGAAAGTGCTTGTGGGATTTCCCTGGCTGTATTAACTGAAAAGAAGTCAATGATCCCAGCCATTCAAAATAGAAATGATCAAATAAGCCAAAAATTAATGAGTTGAAATTGGAATAATATTTCGCTCAGAGTGAGTATGTCTAAAGGATGTTGCTGTTCCAAAGGCTGGGTCTTTGCTTTTGGATTTCAAGTTGAGACCTTTTCCAATTTTGTGGGTGGCACAGTGGTTAGCACTGCTGTCTCACAGCGCCTGAGACCCGGGTTCAATTCCCGACTCAGGCGACTGACTGTGTGGAGTTTGCACGTTCTCCCCGTGTCTGCGTGGGTTTCCTCCGGGTGCTCTGGTTTCCTCCCACAGTCCAAAGATGTGCGGGTCAGGTGAATTGGTCATGCTAAATTGCCCGTAGTGTTAGGTAAGGGGTAAATGTAGGGGTATGGGTGGGTTGCGCTTCGGCGGGTCGGTGTGGACTTGTTTGGCCGAAGGGCCTGTTTCCACACTGTAAGTAATCTAATCTAATCTAATCTTAACCTCATTGCCAACAGAGAAACTGAGGCTTCCAAACCTGCAGAATGAACCCTGAGGCAGGGAACATGTTGACACAGGTATATTATTATTTATACAGTCATAGAGACAATACAGCACAGAACCAGATCTCTCATTCCAATCTGTCCGTGCTGATGAGATATCCGATTCTAACCTAGTTCCAAATGCCTGCACTTGGTCCATATCTCTCTAAACCCTTCCTATTCATATACCCATCCAGAGTCTTTTAAATGTTTCAATTGTACCAGCGTCCACCACTTCCTCTGGCAGATCATTCCATACACGTACCACCCTCTGTGTGAGGAAGTTGCCCCTTAGGTCTCTTTTATATCTTTCCCCTCTCACCCTAAACCTATGCCCTTCTAGTTCTGGATTCCCCCACCACAGGGAAAAGACCTTGCCTATTTTTCCTATCCATGCCCCTCATGATTTTATAAACCTCGATATGGTCACCCCTCAGCCTCTGACGCTCCAGGGAAAACAGTCCCAGCCTGTTCACCCTCTTCCCTGTAGCTCAGATCCTCCAACCCTGGCAACATCCTTGTAAATCTTGCACAGCCTCTAATACTTGGCATGGATACAATGGGCAGAATGAACCCTGAGGCAGGGAGCATGTTCACACAGGTTTATTAGTGCACAGCCTCTGATACTTGCCATGGACACAACTGGCAGTGAACTCTCAATGTGACATGAGGCGCTGTGAGGGAATTAGGGCTTTACACCGACAGCTCAACAACAGAAGTTGGGAAACGGGGAATGATAGAAAGTGCAAGATGGCCATTCAGCCCATCTTGGTTCCTTTAGGAGAGGAGTACATTTAGTCAGAGTTGATGATACTTTGTCTATCCCCAGGCAAGGTCCAGACCCTGATCCTCCTGGGGAATCAAAGCGAATCTAAAACCAGTAGTGGGCAGCACGGTGGCACAGTGGTTGGCACTGCTGCCTCACAGCGCCAGAGACCTGATTCAATTCCCGCCTCAGGCGACGGTCTGTGTGGAGTTTGCACATTCTCCCCGTGTCTGCGTGGGTATCCTCCGGGTGCTCCGGTTTCCTCCCACAGTCCAAAAACTGTGCAGGTGAGGTGAATTGGCCATGCTACATTGCCCGTAGTGTTAGGTGAAGGGGTAAATGTAGGGGAATGGGACTGGGTGGGTTGCTCTTCGGAGGGTCAGTGTGGACTTGTTGGGCCGAAGGGCCTGTTTCCACACTGTAAGTAATCTTAATTTTACTCTAATCTAAAACCGTTCAGTCCTTTCCTAGCTCCAATCCTCATCATTAAAGTTACAGGAAATTAAAAGCAGAAGGTAGGAGGAAATGTAAGGAGGGAATTTTCCCTGTCAGAGAGAGAAGGAAGGAGGGGGTGAGGGAATCTCTCAGACACAGGAATCAGCACTGTTCCCCCTCACTTTCCAGGTCGGAGAACTGAACAAACGCTGAAAGACTGAGGGTGGAGCTCAGAGATTGGGAGTGATTTCCCTGCCGAATGGCCTCCTCACTGAGGGGAGGAGCTGAAGGAGGGAGGAAACTGTATAAATGCAGAATGTGTGTGGAGGTATATTTGTTCACAGAATTCTGTAACATCCCCAGTAAAGCACAAGGTAGATGGATGGAAATGTATGAGCTGATGAACAACTGGGGACTCTACAGGCTGGAGAAAGTTGCAGTCATAGGGAGGGGAGGATGGGCTGGAGTGGGTTACAGAGATAGGGAGGGGGTGTAGGGGCTGGAGGGGGTTACAGAGATAGGGAGGGGAGGATGGGCTGGGGTGGGTTACAGAGATAGGGAGGGGGTGTAGGGGCTGGAGGGAGTTACAGAGATAGGGAGGGGGTGTCGGGGCTGGAGGGGGTTACAGAGATAGGGAGGGGAGGATGGGCTGGAGGGAGTTACAGAGATAGGGAGGGGGTGTAGGGGCTGGAGGGAGTTACAGAGATAGGGAGGAGGTGTCGGGGCTGGAGGGGGTTACAGAGATAGGGAGGAGGTGTCGGGACTGGAGGGGGTTACAGAAATAGGGAGAGGGTGTAGGGACTGGAGGGGGTTACAGAGATGGGGAGAGAGTGTAGGGGCTGGAGGGGGGTTACAGAGATAGGGAGGGGTGTAGGGGATGGAGCGGGTTAGAGAGATAGGGAGGGGTGGAGGGGCTGGAGGGAGTTACAGAGATAGGGAGGAGGTGTCAGGGCTGGAAGGGGTTACAGAAATAGGGAGGGGGTGTAGGGACTGGAGGGGGGTTACAGAGATAGGGGGGTGTAGGGGCTGGAGGAGGGTTACAGAGATAGGGAGGGGTGGAGGGGCTGGAGGGAGTTACAGAGATAGGGAGGGGGTGTAGGGGCTGAAGGGGATTACATAGATCGGGAGGGGTGTAGGGGCTGGACGGGGTTACACAGATAGGGAGGCGGTGTAGGGGTTGGAGGGGGTTTACAGAGAAAGGGAGGGGGTGTAGGGGCTGGAGTGGGTTACAGAGTTAGGGAGGGGGTGAAAGGGGTTGGAGGAGGGTTACAGAGATAGGGAGGGGGTGTAGGGGCTGGAAGGGGTTACAGAGATAGGGAGGGGTGTAGGGGATGGAGCGGGTTAGTGAGATAGGGAGGGGTGTAGGGGCTGGAGGGGGTTACAGAGATAGGGAGGAGGTGGAGGGGTTGGAGGGAGTTACAGAGATAGAGAGGGGGTGTAGGGACTGGAGGGGGGTTACAGAGAAAGGGAGGGGGTGTAGGGGCTGGAGTGGGTTACAGAGTTAGGGAGGGGGTGAAAGGGGTTGGAGGGGGTTTACAGAGAAAGGGAGGGGGTGTAGGGGCTGGAGTGGGTTACAGAGTTAGGGAGGGGGTGAAAGGGGTTGGAGGAGGGTTACAGAGATAGGGAGGGGTGTAGGGGCTGGAAGGGGTTACAGATATAGGGAGGGGGTGTAGGGGCTGGAGGGGGTTACAGAGATAGGGAGGGGTGTAGGGGCTGGAGGAGGGTTACAGAGATAGGGAGGGGGTATACGGGCTGGAGGGGGTTACAGAGAAGGGAGGGGGTGTAGGGGCTGGAAGAGGGTTATAGAGATAGGGAGGGGGTGTAGGGGCTGGAGGAGGGTTATAGAGAAAGGGAGGGGGTGTAGGGGCTGGAGGAGGGTTAACGAGATAGTGAGG
The DNA here is from genome assembly GCF_020745735.1 of Hemiscyllium ocellatum. Classification (NCBI taxonomy): domain Eukaryota; kingdom Metazoa; phylum Chordata; class Chondrichthyes; order Orectolobiformes; family Hemiscylliidae; genus Hemiscyllium; species Hemiscyllium ocellatum. Next base: position 11,592,357 of record NC_083440.1, on the reverse strand, counting down.
GGTGTAGAGGCTGGTGGAGGGTTACAGAGATAGGGAGGGCGTGTAGGGGCTGGAGGGGGTTACAGAGAAGGGAAGGGTGTAGGGGCTGGAGGGGGTTACAAAGAAGGGAGGGGGTGTAGGGGCTGGAGGAGGGTTACAGAGATAGGGAGGGAGTGCAGAGGCTGGAGGGGCTTACAGAGAAGGGAGGGTCCTGCATCCGTACAACCCTCCTTCCAATCCTGGCACTTTCCCCTGCCACCGCAGGAACTGTAAACCCTGTGCCCACTCCTCCTCCGTCACCTCTATCCAAGGCCCTAAAAGAGCCTTCCACATCCATCAAAGTTTTACCTACACATCCACCATTATCATTTATTGTATCCGTTGCTCCCGATGCGGTCTCCTCTACATTGGGGAGATTGGACTGCTCCTAGCAGAACGCTTTAGGGAACATCTCTGAGACACCTGCACCAATCAGCCACACTGTCCCGTCGCCCAACATTTCAACTCCCTCTCCCACTCTGCCGAGGACATGGAGGTCCTGGGCCTCCTTCACCGCTGAGGGAGTATCGCTCTCTCAGAGGGTCAGTACTGAGGGAGTGCTGGACTGTCAGAGGGTCAGTGCTGAGGGAGTGCTGCACTGTCAGAGGGTCAGCACTGAGGGAGTGTTGCACTGTCAGAGGGTCAGTACTGAGAGAGTGCCACACTGTCAGAGGGTCAGTACTGAGGGAGTGCTGCACTGTCAGAGGGTCAGTACTGAGGGAGTGCTGCACTGTCAGAGGGTCAGTACTGAGGGAGTGCTGCACTGTCAGAGGGTCAGTACTGAGGGAGGGCTGCGCTATCGGAGACTCAGTTCTGAGGGTGTGCCGCACTGTCAGAGGGTCAGTACTGAGGGAGTGCCGCACTGTCGGAGAGTCAGTACTGAGGGAGTGCCGCACTGTCAGAGGGTCAGTACTGAGGGAGTGCCGCACTGTCAGAGAGTCAGTACTGAGGGAGTGCCGCACTGTCGGAGGTTCAGTACTGAGGGAGTGCCGCACTGTCAGAGGGTCAGTACTGAGGGAGTGCCGCACTCTTAGAAGGTCAGTTCTGAGGGAGAGCCGCACTGTCAGAGGGTCAGTACTGAGGGAGTGCCGCACTGTCAGAGGGTCAGTTCTGAGGGAGTGCCGCACTCTTAGAAGGTCAGTTCTGAGGGAGAGCCGCACTGTCAGAGGGTCAGTACTGAGGGAGTGCCGCACTGTCAGAGGGTCAGTTCTGAGGGTGTGCCACACTGTCAGAGGGTAAGTTCTGAGGGAGAGCCGCACTGTCAGAGGGTCAGTTCTGAGGGAGTGCCGCACTGTCAGAGGGTCAGTACTGAGGGAGTGCCGCACTGTCAGAGGGTCAGTTCTGAGGGAGAGCCGCACTGTCAGAGGGTCAGTACTGAGGGAGTGCCGCACTGTCAGAGGGTCAGTACTGAGTGCAGAGCACAAATTTGGAGTTGTTCTACGATGTAGTATCTCACCATTCATTAAATCTCTTGTATACATTTTGAGGCCCAGTTCATTCAGATCTAGAGAAATGAGGGACATTGTGAGTCAGTGAATGATCAGGGACAACCGATCATCCTCTCCCTGAGAAAGTAAACAGTGCATCCGTTTGCGGAGTCCAAAACCAAGGGGCGGGGTGGGGGCGAGGTGGTGGGTGGAGCGTGCGGGCGGCCATAGTTCAAAGGTGCAGAGTTAATCATTCAGACAGAGAAGAGGAGAAATGTCTTCATCCGAGGGTGGTGAGCCTGTGGGAGTAACTGCCACAGAAAACACTTCAGGCCCAAATATTAAATGATTTAAAAAGGGATAGAGATACAGTTCTGGGTGCTAACTGGATTAAAGTGTTTGGGGAGCAAATAGGGACAGGGGACTGAGTTGGAAGAACAGCCCTGATCATCCTGAATGTTGGATCAGGCTTGAAGGGCCAAATGGCCTACTCCTGCTCCTGTTTTCCATGTTACTCTGTCTTCTCATTTTCTCACGCTGTTAACCTCATCGCCAATGGAGTAAATGTGGGTTCCACACCTGCAGAATGAACCCTGAGGCAGGGAGCATGTTCACACAGGTTTATTAGTGCACAGCCTCTGATACTTGGTCATGGATACAATTGGCAGTGAGCTCTCAATGTGACATGAGGCTGCTGTGAGGGAATTAGGGCTTTACACCGACAGCTCAACAACAGAAGCTGGGAAATGTGGAAAGATCGTAAGTGCAAGACGGCCATTCAGCCAATCATGGCCATTCAGTCCATTCCTAGCTCCAATCCTCATCATTAAAGTTACAGGAAATTAAAAGCAGAAGGGAGTAGGAAATGTAAGGAGGGAATTTTCCCTGTCAGAGAGAGAAGGAAGGAGGGGGTGAGGGAATCTCTCAGACACAGGAATCAGCACTGCCCCCCCTCACTTTCCAGGTCGGGGAACTGAACAAACGCTGAAAGACTGAGGGTGGAGCTCAGAGATTGGGAGTGATTTCCCTGCCGAATGGCCTCCTCACTGAGGGGAGGAGCTGAAGGAGGGAGGAAACTGTGTAATTGCAGAACAGAGAAACGGAGGGAGAGGCAGCGAGAGAGTGGGGCAGAGACAACAAGAATGGCATTACACGAACCTGGTGGTGTATCTGATGTTGCAGACGTCACTCCTGAGATCCAGGCTATTGTCCAGTCCGTAAGTAACCTTTCTCCATCTCCACTATTCCCTGTAGAACAAACCGGACCGATCCACGCTACATTTCACCAGTCCGGGATACCACTGAGTCTTTAATAAATCAGGGATGTGCTTGTTTTCAAGATAATGCTGTGAGTTCCAGATTTCACACTCTAGTTATGTAGGGCATGCTCCCAGAATGGAGGAAAGTTAGAATGAATTGGTGAAAACTTGGAACGATGTGATTGAGAGAAAAATGTTCCTCCTTCAAGACATTGGCAACAGCTCAACTTACAACACTGCCTGTGGGTTGGTTTAATCATACAGTCACAGAGATGGACAACATGGAAACAGACCCTTCGGTCCAACCTGTCCATGCTGACCAGATATCCCAACCCAATCTAGTGCCACCTGCCAGCACCCGGCCCATATCCCCCCAAATCCTTCCGATTCATATACACATCCCGATGCCTCTTAATTGTTGCAATTGTACCAGCCTCCACCACATCCTCTGGCAGCTCATTCCATACACGGACCACCCTCTGCGAGAAAAAGTTGCCCCTTAGGTCTCTTTTATATCTTTCCCCTCTCACCCTAAAACTATACCTCTCTAGTTCTGGACTCCTCAATCCCAGGGAAAAGACTTTGTCTATTTTTCGTATCCATGCCCCCAATAATTTTGTAAACCTCAATAAGGTCACCCCTCAGCCTCCGACGATTCAGGGAAAACAGCACCAGCCTGTACAAACTCTCCCTGTAGCTCAAATCATCCAACACTGGCAACATCCTTGTAAATCATTATCACACAGTGCAGCAATCCCTCAGTACTGACCCTCTGACAGTGTGGCACTCCCTCAGTACTGACCCTCTGACAGTGCAGCACTCCCTCAGTACTGACCCTCTGACAGTGCAGCACTCCCTCAGTACTGAACCTCTGTCAGTGCAGTACTCTCTCAGTACTGACCCTCTGACAGTGCGGCAATCCCTCAGTCCTGACCCTGTGACAGTGCAGTACTCCCTCAGCACTGACCCTCTGTCAGTGCAGCACTCTCTCAGTACTGACCCTCTGACAGTGCAGCACTCCCTCAATATGTCCCTCTGACAGTGCAGCCCTCCCTCAGTACTGACCCTCTGACCATGAGTGTGTTGTTCACTAATGCTGACATTTTCTGTTTTTCTCCTCTGTGTCTGTCCCCAGTTGAAGTCTGCAGTTGAGCAAAGGTTGAATCGATCTCTGAATGTTTATCGCGCAATCTCATATTGCTCACAACTGGTTGCTGGAAGAAATTACTTCATCAAGGTTTGTAAATACAGACACCCTGTTTTCCTCTGACAGTTTTATCCTCTGTTCAGTGTTTGAAAAGTTTGCACTCGGTTTCATTCGGTTTCTCTGTTACTTCAATAAACCAATGTCTGAACTCACTGGGAACACATTATTTGGGGCAGATTTGCTCACAGATTTCTGTAATGCCCCAGGAAAAGACAAGAGAGATGGGTGGAAACGTATGAGCTCATGGACAACTCAGGAGGGACTGGAGAGGTTAGAGAGATAGGGAGGGATGCAGGGACTGGAGGGGGTTACAGAGATAGGGAGGGGGTGTAGGGGTTGTAGGAGTGTAAAAGACAGGGAGAGATTTGGGGCTGAAGGGGGTTATAGAGATAGGGAGGGTGTGTAGGGGCTGGAGGGGGTTACAGAGATAGGAGGGAGTATAGGGGCAGAAAGGGGTTACAGAGATAGGGAGGGGGTAGAGGGGCTGGAGGGGGTTACAGAGATAGGGAGGGGTGTAGGGGCTGGAGGGGCATACAGAGATAGGGAGGAGGTGTAGGCCTGGAGGGGGTTACAGAGATAGGGAGAGGGCGTAGGGGCTGGAGAGGGTTACAGAGATAGGAAGGGATGTAGGGGATGGAGGGGGTTACAGAGATAGGGAGAGAGTGTCGGGGCTGGGGGGTTTTACAGAGATAGGGAGGGGGTGTAGGGGCTGAAGTTGGTTACAGAGATAAGGAGGGGTGTAGGGGCTTGAGGGGGTTACAGAGATAGGGAGGGGGTATAGGGGCTGGATGGAGTTAGAGAGATAGGGAGGGGGTGTAGGGGATGGAGGTTGTTACAGAAATAGGGAGAAGGTGTATTGGTTGGAGGGTATTACAGAGATAGGGAGGGGGTGCAGGGTGTGGAGTGGGTTACAGAGATAGGAGGGAGTTTAGGGGCAGGAAGGGGTTACAGAGATAGGAGGGGATGTAGTTGCTGGTGGGGGTTACAGAGATAGGGTGGGTGTGTAGGGGCTGGAGAGGGTTACAGATTTAGGGAGTGGGTGTAGGAGCAGAAGGGTGTTCCAGAGATAGGGAGTGGGTGTGGGGGCTGGAGGGGGTCACAGAGATAGGGAGGGGGTGTGGGGGCTGGAGGGGGTCACAGAGATAGGGAGGGGTTGTAGGGGCTGGAAGGGGTTAGAGAGATAGGGAGGGGGTGTAGGGGCTGGAGGGGGTTACAGAGATAGGGAGGGGGTGTAGGGGCTGGAGGGGGTTACAGAGATAGGGAGGGGTTTAGTGGCTGGAGGGGGTTACAGAGATAGGGAGGGGTGTGGTGCTGGAGGGGTCACAGAGATAGGGAGCGGCGAAGGGGCTGGAGGGGTTGACAGAGATAGGGAGGGTGTGCAGTGGCTGGAGGGGGTTACAGAGATAGGGAGGGTGTGCAGTGGCTGGAGGGGGTTACAGAGATAGGGAGGAGTGTAGGGGCTGGAGGGTGTTACAGACATATGGAGGGTCTAGGGGCTGGAGGAGGTTACAGAGATAGGGAGGGGTGTGGGGGCTGGAGGGAGTTACAGAGATAGGGAGGGGGTGTGGTGCTGGAGGGGTTACATTGATAGGGAGGGGTGTAGTGGCTGGAGGGGGTTACAGAGATAGAGAGGGGGTGTAGGGGCTGGTGGGGGTTAAAGAGATAGGGAGGTGGTGTAGGGGTGGGTGGGAGTTACAGAGATAGCGAGGGGGTGTAGGCGCTAGTGGGGATTACAGAGATCGGGAGAGGTTGTGGGGGCCGGAGGGGGTTAAAGAGATAGGGAGGGGGTGTAGTGGCTGGAGGGGATTACCGTGCTAGGGAGTAGGTGTAGGGGTTGGAGGGGGTCACAGAGATAGGGAAGGGTGTAGGGGCTTGAGGAGGTTTCAGAGATCGGGAGGGGGTGTAGGGTCAGGAGGCGGTAACTGAGATCGGTCGGGCGTGTAGGGGCTGGAGGGGTTTACAGAGGGAAGAGGGGGTGGATGGATTGTAGGGGGGGTTACAGAGATAGGGAGATGGTATCGGGGCAGGAGAGGTTTAAAGAGATAGGGAGGGGGCTTCGGGGCTGGAGCATGTTACGGAGAGAAGGGAGGGGTGTAGGGAATGGAGGGGATTACAGAGATAGGGAGGGGGTGCAGGGGCTGGAGTGGGGTTACAGCGATAGGGTGGGGGTGTAGGGGCTTGAGGGGGTTATAGGGAGGGGGTGTAGGGGCTGTTGGGGGTTACTGAGATAGGGATGGGGTGTAGGGGCTGGAGGGGGTTACAGAGATAGGGAGGGGGTGTAGGGGCTGGAGGGGATTACAGAGATAGGGAAGAGGTGTAGGGGCTGGAGGGAGTTACGGAGATAGGGAGGGGTGTGGGGCTGGAGGGGTTATAGAGATAGGGAGCGGGCGTAGGGGCTGGATGGGTTTATAGTGATAGTGAGGGTGTGCAGGGTCTGGAGGGTTTTACAGTGATAGGGAGCGGGTATACGGGCTGGAGGGGGGTACAGAGATAGGGAGGGGTGTACGGGCTGGAGGGGGTACAGAGATAGGGAGGGGGGTGTACGGGCTGGAGGGAGTTACAGAGATAGGGAGGGGGTGTAGGGGCTGGAGGGTGTTACAGAGATAGTGAGGGGGTGTAGGGGCTAGTGGGGATTACAGAGATAGGGAGAGGGTATAGGGCCTGGAGGGGGTTACAGAGATAGAGAGGGTTGTAGGGGCTGGAGGAGGTTACAGAGATAGGGAGGGGGTGTAGTGACTGGAGGGGGTTACAGAGATAGGGAGGGGGTGTAGGGGTTGGAGGGGATTACAGAGATAGGGAAGAGATGTAGGGGCTGGAGGGAGTTACGGAGATAGGGAGGGGTGTGGGGCTGGAGGGGTTATAGAGATAGGGAGCGGGCGTAGGGGCTGGATGGGTTTACAGTGATAGGGAGGGTGTGCAGGGTCTGGAGGGTTTTACAGAGATAGGGAGCGGGTATACGGGCTGGAGGGGGTTACAGAGATAGGGAGGGGGTGTGGGGCTGAAGGGGGTTACAGAGATAGGGAGGGGGTGTAGGGGCTGGAGGAGGGTTACAGAGATAGGGAGGGGGTGTAGGGGCTGGAGGGTGTTACAGAGATAGTGAGGGGGTGTAGGGGCTAGTGGGGATTACAGAGATAGGGAGAGGGTATAGGGCCTGGAGGGGGTTACAGAGATAGTGAGGGTGTGCAGGGTCTGGAGGGTTTTACAGAGATAGGGAGCGGGTATACGGGCTGGAGGGGGTTACAGAGATAGGGAGGGGGTGTGGGGCTGAAGGGGGTTACAGAGATAGGGAGGGGGTGTAGGGGCTGGAGGAGGGTTACAGAGATAGGGAGGGGGTGTAGGGGCTGGAGGGAGTTACAGAGATAGGGAGGGGCTTTCGGGGCTGGAGGGGGTTACAGAGATAGGGAGGGGGTGTGGGGCTGGAGGGGTAACAGAGATAGGGAGCGGGCATAGGTGCTGGAGAGGGTTACAGAGATAGGGAGGGGGTGTAGGGGCTGTAGGGGGTTACAGAGATAGCCAGGTGGTGTAGGGGCTGAAGGGCATTACACTGATAGGGCTGGGTTGTAGTGGCTAGAGGGGGATACAGAGATAGGGAAGGAGTGTAGGGGCTGTAGGGGGTTACCGAGATTGGGAGTGGTGTAGGGGCTGGAGGGGGTAAATGAGATAGGTAGGGGATGTAGGGGCTGGTAGGTGTTACAGAAGGAAGGGAGTGGGTGTCGGGGCTGGAGGGGGTTACAGAGATAGGGATGTGGTGTGGGGCTGGAGGGTGTTACAGAGATAGGCAGGGAGTGTAGGGTCTGGAGGGTTTAACAGAGATATGGAAGTGGTGTAGGGGCTGTAGGGGGCGTAAAAGAGATAGGGAGGGGATGTCGGGGCTAGAGGGTGTTACAGACTTAGGGAGGGTCTAGGGGCTGGAGGAGGTTACAGTGATAGGAATGGGTTGTCGTGGCAGGAGGGGGTTACGGAGATAGGGAGGGAGTGCAGGGTCTGGAGGGTGTTACAGACATAGGGAGGGTCTAGGGGCTGGAAGAGGTTACAGAGATAAGGAGGGGGTGTAGTGGCTGGAGGGGGTTACAGAGATAGGGAGGGGGTGTACGGGCTGGAGGGAGTTACAGAGATAGGGAGGGAGTGTAGGGGCTGTTGGGGGTTAAAGAGATAGGGAGGTGGTGTAGGGGTGGGTGTGAGTTACAGAGATAGGGAGGGTGTGTAGGGCCTGGAGGGGGTTACAGAGATAGAGAGGGTTGTAGGGGCTGGAGGAGGTTACAGAGATAGGGAGGGGGTGTAGGGGCTGGTGGGGGTTACAGACATAGAGAGGGGCTGTAGGGGTTGGAGGGAGTTACGGAGATAGGGAGGGGGGTGTAGGGGCTGGAGGGTGTTATTGACATAGGGAGGGTCTAGGGGCTGGAAGAGGTTACAGTGATAGGAATGGGTTGTCGTGGCTGGAGGGGGTTACAGAGATAGGGAGGGGGTGTGGGGCTGGAGGGGTAACAGAGATAGGGAGCGGGCGTAGGTGCTGGAGAGGGTTACAGAGATAGGGAGGGGGTGTAGGGGCTGTAGGGGGTTACAGAGATAGCCAGGTGGTGTAGGGGCTGAAGGGCATTACACTGATAGGGCTGGGTTGTAGTGGCTAGAGGGGGATACAGAGATAGGGAAGGAGTGTAGGGGCTGTAGGGGGTTACCGAGATTGGGAGTGGTGTAGGGGCTGGAGGGGGTAAAAGAGATAGGTAGGGGATGTAGGGGCTGGTAGGTGTTACAGAGGGAAGGGAGTGGGTGTCGGGGCTGGAGGGGGTTACAGAGATAGGGATGTGGTGTGGGGCTGGAGGGTGTTACAGAGATAGGCAGGGAGTGTAGGGTCTGGAGGGTTTAACAGAGATATGGAAGTGGTGTAGGGGCTGTAGGGGGCGTAAAAGAGATAGGGAGGGGATGTCGGGGCTAGAGGGTGTTACAGACTTAGGGAGGGTCTAGGGGCTGGAGGAGGTTACAGTGATAGGAATGGGTTGTCGTGGCTGGAGGGGGTTACGGAGATAGGGAGGGGGTGCAGGGTCTGGAGGGTGTTACAGACATAGGGAGGGTCTAGGGGCTGGAAGAGGTTACAGAGATAAGGAGGGGGTGTAGTGGCTGGAGGGGGTTACAGAGATAGGGAGGGGGTGTACGGGCTGGAGGGAGTTACAGAGATAGGGAGGGAGTGTAGGGGCTGTTGGGGGTTAAAGAGATAGGGAGGTGGTGTAGGGGTGGGTGTGGGTTACAGAGATAGGGAAGGGGTGTAGGGCCTGGAGGGGGTTACAGAGATAGAGAGGGTTGTAGGGGCTGGAGGAGGTTACAGAGATAGGGAGGGGGTGTAGGGGCTGGTGGGGGTTACAGACATAGGGAGGGGCTGTAGGGGTTGGAGGGGGTTACAGTGATAAGGAGGGGGTGTAGGGGCTGGAGGGGTTTACAGAGATAGGGAGGGGGTGTACGGGCTGGAGGGAGTTACGGAGATAGGGAGGGGGGTGTAGGGGCTGGAGGGTGTTATTGACATAGGGAGGGTCTAGGGGCTGGAAGAGGTTACAGTGATAGGAATGGGTTGTCGTGGCTGGAGGGGGTTACGGAGATAGGGAGGGGGTGTAGGGTCTGGAGGGTGTTACAGACATAGGGAGGGTCTAGGGGCTGGAAGAGGTTACAGAGATAGGGAGGGGGTGTAGTGGCTGGAGGGGGTTACAGAGATAGGGAGGGGCTGTAGGGGTTGGAGGGGGTTACTGTGATAGGGAGGGGGTATAGGGGCTGGAGGGTGTTACAGAGATAGGGAAGGGGTGTGGGGGCTTTAGGGGGTTACAGAGATAGGGAGAGAGTGTCGGGGCTGGGGGGGTTTACAGAGATAGGGAGGGGGTGTAGGGGCTGAAGTTGGTTACAGAGATAAGGAGGGATGTAGGGGCTTGAGGGGGTTACAGAGATAGGGAGGGGGTATAGGGGCTGAATGGAGTTAGAGAGATAGGGAGGGGGTGTAGGGGATGGAGGTTGTTACAGTAATAGGGAGAAGGTGTATTGGCTGGAGGGGATTACAGAGATAGGGAGGGGGTGCAGGGTTTGGAGTGGTTTACAGAGATAGGAGGGTGTTTAGGGGCAGAAAGGGGTTACAGAGATAGGAGGGGATGTCGTTGCTGGTGGGGGTTACAGAGATAGGGTGGGTGTGTAGGGGCTGGAGAGGGTTACAGATTTAGGGAGTGGGTGTAGGAGCAGAAGGGTGTTCCAGAGATAGGGAGTGGGTGTGGGGGCTGGAGGGGGTCACAGAGATAGGGAGGGGGTGTAGGGGCTGGAAGGGGTTAGAGAGATAGGGAGGGGGTGTAGGGGCTGGAGGGGGTTACAGAGATAGGGAGGGGGTGTAGGGTCTGGAGGGTTTTACAGAGATAGGGAGGGCATGTATTGGCTGGAGGGGGTTACAGAGATAGGGAGGGGTTTAGTGGCTGGAGGGGGTTACAGAGATAGGGAGGGGTGTGGTGCTGGAGGGGTCACAGAGATAGGGAGCGGCGTAGGGGCTGGAGGGGTTTACAGAGATAGGGAGGGGGTGTAGGGGCTGGAGGGTGTTACAGAGGGAAGGGAGTGGGTGTCGGGGCTGGAGGGGGTTACAGAGAAGGGAGGGGTTTTAGGGGCTGGAGGAGGGTTACAGAGAAAGGGAGGGGAGTAGCGGCTGCAGGGGGTTCCAGAGAAAGGGAAGGGGTGTTGGGGCTGGACGGGGTTACCGAGATCGGGAGGGGGTGTAGGTGCTGTCGGGGATTACAGAGATTGGGAGGGGTGTAGGGGCTGGAGGGGGGTAAAAAAGATAGGGAGGGGATGTAGGGGCTGGAGGGTGTTACAGAGATAGGGAGGGGTCTGGGGGCTGGAGGGAGTTACAGAGATAGGGAGGGGGTGTGGGGCTGGAGGGGGTTACAGAGATAGGGAGCGGGTGTAGGGGCTGGAGGGGGTTACAGAGATAGGGAGGTGGTGTAGGGGTGGGTGGGAGTTACGGAGATAGCGAGGGGGTGTAGGGGCTAGTGGGGATTACAGAGATCAGGCGAGGTTGTGGGGGCCGGAGGGGGTTAAAGAGATAGGGAGAGGGTGCAGTGGCTGGTGGGTGTTATAGAGGGAAGGGAGTGTGTGTCGGGGCTGGAGGGGTTTACAGAGAAAGGGAGGGGGTGTCGGGGCACGAGAGTTTACAGAGATAGGGAGGGGGTGTAGGGGCTGGAGGGGATTACAGTGCTAGGGAGTAGGTGTAGGGGTTGGAGGGGGTCACAGAGATAGGGAAGGGTGTAGGGGCTGGAGGAGGTTTCAGAGATCGGGAGGGGGTGTAGGGTCAGGAGGCGGTAACTGAGATCGGTCGGGCGTGTAGGGGCTGGAGGGGTTTACAGAGGGAAGAGGGGGTGGATGGATTGTAGGGGGGGTTACAGAGATAGGGAGATGGTATCGGGGCAGGAGAGGTTTAAAGAGATAGGGAGGGGGCTTCGGGGCTGGAGCATGTTACGGAGAGAAGGGAGGGGTGTAGGGAATGGAGGGGATTACAGAGATAGGGAGGGGGTGCAGGGGCTGGAGTGGGGTTACAGCGATAGGGTGGGGGTGTAGGGGCTGGTGACGGTTAAAGAGATAGGGAGGGGGTGTAAGGGCTGAAGTGGGGTTACAGAGATAGGGTGGGGGAGTAGGGGCTTGAGGGGGTTATAGGGAGGGGGTGTAGGGGCTGTTGGGGGTTACTGAGATAGGGATGGGGTGTAGGGGCTGGAGGGGGTTACAGAGATAGGGATGGGTTGTGGGGGCCGGAGGGCGTTAATGAGATAGGGAGGGGTGTTGGGGCTGGTGGGTGTTACAGAGGGACGGGAGTGGGTGTTGGGGCTGGAGGGGGTTGCAGAGATAGGGAGGGGGTGTAGGTGCTGGAGGGGGTTACAGAGATAGGGAGGGGGTGCAGGGTCTGGAGGGTTTTACAGTGATAGGGAGCGGGTATACGGGCTGGAGGGGGTTACAGAGATAGGGAGGGGGTGTACGGGCTGGAGGGGGTTACAGAGATAGGGAGGGGGGTGTACGGGCTGGAGGGAGTTACAGAGATAGGGAGGGGGTGTAGGGGCTGGAGGGTGTTACAGAGATATGGAGGGGGTGTAGGGGCTGGAGGGGGTTACAGAGATAGGGAGGGGGTGTAGGGGCTGGAGGGGGTTACAGAGATATGGAGGGGGTGTACGGGCTGGAGGGAGTTACAGAGATAGGGCGGGGGTGTAGGGGCTGGAGGGGGTTACAGAGATAGGGAGGGGGTGTAGGGGCTGGATGGTGTTACAGAGATAGTGAGGGGGTGTAGGGGCTAGTGGGGATTACAGAGATAGGGAGAGGGTATAGGGCCTGGAGGGGGTTACAGAGATAGAGAGGGTTGTAGGGACTGGAGGAGGTTACAGAAAGAGGGAGGGGGTGTAGGGGCTGGAGGGGGTTAGAGATAGGGAGGGGGTCTAGGGGCTGGAGGGGGTTCCAGAGATAGGGAGGGGGTGTAGGGGCTGGAGGGGGTTACAGAGATAGGGAGGGGGTGTAGGGGTTGGAGGGGATTACAGAGATAGGGAAGAGATGTAGGGGCTGGAGGGAGTTACGGAGATAGGGAGGGGTGTGGGGCTGGAGGGGTTATAGAGATAGGGAGCGGGCGTAGGGGCTGGATGGGTTTACAGAGGGAAGGGAAGGGTGTTGGGGCTGGAATGGGTTACAGAGATGGGGAGGGGGTGTAGGGGATGGACGGGGGTTACAGAGATAGGGAGGGGGTGTAGGGGTTGGAGATGGTTACAGAGATAGGGAGGGGGTGTAGGGGCTGGAGGGGGTTGCAGAGATATGGAGGGGGTGTAGGGGCTGGAGGGGGTTGCAGAGAATAGAGAGGGGGTGTAGTGGCTGGAGGGAGTTACAGAGATGGGGGGTGTAGGGGCTGGAGGTTGTTACAGAGGGAAGGGAGGGGGTGTCGGGGCTGGAGGGGGTTACAGAGGGAAGGGAAGGGTATGGGGCTGGAATGGGTTACAGAGATAGGGAGGGGATGTCGCAGCTGGAGGGGGTTACAGAGATAGGGAGGGGATGTCGCAGCTGGAGGGGGTTACAGAGATAGGGATGGTGTACAGGGGTGGAGGGGGTTACAGAGGGAGGGGAGGGGTATAGTGGCTGGTGGGGGTTACAGAGATAGGGAGGGAGTGTAGGGGCTGTAGGAGGTTACAGAGATAGGGAGGGGGTGCAGGTACTGAAGGGCGTTACAGTGATGGGCTGGGTTGTAGTGGCTAGAGGGGGATACAGAGATAGGGAAGGAGTGTAGGGGCTGGAGGGGGTAAAAGAGATAGGTAGGGGCTGTAGGGGCTGGTAGGTGTTACAGAGGGAAGGGAGTGGGTGTCGGGGCTGGAGGGGGTTACAGAGATCGGGATGTGGTGTGGGGCTGGAGGGGTAACAGAGATAGGGAGGGTGTGTAGGGTCTCGAGGGTTTAACAGAGATAGGGAGGGGGTGTAGTGGCTGGAGGGGATTACAGAGATAGGGAAGGGGTGTAGGGGCTGGAGGGGGTAAAAGAGATTGTTCGGGGATGTAGGGGCTCGTGGGTGTTACAGAGGGAAAGGAGTGGGTGTCGGGGCTGGAGGGGGTTACAGAGATAGGGATGGGGTGTAGGGGCTGGAGGGAGTTACAGAGATTGGGAGGGGTGTACGGCTGGAGGGAGTTACAGAGATAGGGAGGGGGTGTAGGGGCTGGAGGGTGTTACAGAGGTTGGGAGGGAGTGTAGGGGCTGGTGGGGTTAAAGAGATACAGAGGTGGTGTATTGGTGGGTGGGGGTTACAGAGATAGCGAGGCGGTGTAGGGGCTAGTGGGGGTTAAAGAGATAGGGAGGGGGTGTAGGGGCTGGAGGGTGTTACAGAGGGAAGGGAGTGTGTGTGTGGGGGCTGGAGGGGGTTACAGAGAAAGGGAGGGGGTGTAGGGGCTGTAGGGGGTTACAGAGATAGGGAGGGGGTGTAGGGTAGGGGCTGTAGCGGGTTACAGAGATAGGGAGGGGGTGTAGGGGCTGGAGGGGGTTACAGAGATAGGGAGGGGGTGTAGAGGCTGGAGGGAGTTACAGAGATTGGGAAGGGGTGTAGGGGCTGTAGGGGGTTACAGAGATAGGGAGGGGTGTAGGGGCAGGAGGGGGTTACAGCGATAGGGAGAGGGTGGAGGTGATGGAGAGGGTTACAGAGATGGGGAGGGGGTATACGGGCTGTAGGGGGTTACAGAGATAGGGTGGGGTGTAGGGGTTGGAGGGGGTTACAGAGGTAGGGATGGGATATAGGGCTGGAGGGAGTTACAGAGACAGGGATGGGGTGGAGGGGATGGAGGGGGTTACAGAGATAGGGAGGGGGTGTAGGGCCTGGAGGGGGTTACAGAGATAGGGAGAGGGTGTTGGGGCTGGAGGGGTTTCAGAGATAGGGAGAGGGTGTAAGGATTGGAGGGGGTTACTGAGATAGGGAGGGGGCGTAGGGGCTGGAGGGAGTTACAGAGACAGGAAGGGGGTGTAAGTGTTAGAGGGGGTTACAGAGATAGGGAGGGTGAGGTGATAGGTTTGTTGGGGCTGGTGACGCAGTCCTGAGGAAATCCTTCACTGTCGGACAGGCAGTACTGAGTGAGTGCTGTGCTGTCTCAGGGGTGGGGTGGGGGCGGTCACTGAGAGTGTGTGCTTCATTCTCTCGGGGCCGCTGTGAGAAATCTCCTTCATCAACTGATTGCTGTCTTTGTATTTTGCAGGTTGCGGTTGGAGATGCAGATGATTACATACACATGAAGGTGTTCCAGCCATTGCGCCATCATGGTGGTCCTGTGAGACTGGAAAATATCCAAACAGACAAGAGACTGCTTGATGAGATTACGTACTTCTAGGAGAGACCCAGCACATTGCCTGCGTCTCCCTCCCCTCACGCTCAAACACCATTTATAAACAAACTCCCTGCTTTTGCCTCCCTTTCCCTCCTGATCACTGGACTCTCCCTCCCCCAAATACACTGGAGTGGTTCAAGGAGGCACTTAACCTTCTCCAGACCAATTAGTTACAGGGCAACAAATGTTAGCTCGGTGTTGATTCCTAATGCTCCACGGGATTAATGATTCCAACACAAAAATCCTAATCACCCATCACACAAAACATCACCAGCCATAAAAGCCTTAATGCCGTGCTCATGGGATCCGGCTGTACCTCCCCAGAGCAATCTGACTGGCTAAAGGGCATCAGAAGATCTGCCCAGCTCCCGTGATAGGGCAGGCTGCCCTTGGAATCCCCTTACCCTGAGTGACTCGACTCTTCAACTGTAACCACATCGCCCAGCATTCAATAAAAGCATTCTGAAGCATTTACTGGTGGCCATTGATTCTTCCGATTTTGGAAGGGAGATCAGATGGATTTGAGAATCAGTTGCTGAGTGCCCTGAGGGATACCACCTTCTATCTGAACACAGGGAAGGTGGTGTCTGACAGATTATCATTTGGCAGTTGGATTTTGAAGTGGAGCTGAAATAGGGGTGTGGGCTGCAGTTCTGGGAAAGGATATTTTTGAATGGTCAGAAAGTCATCTGGAACGGTGAACTAACGGTATCATTTCCAACTAGTCCCATAACTTTCGATATGTCCGGTATCTATGGTGATAACTGATGTAGTTTGATGACATACAGGGAAAAAGACCAAGTCCCACAAACAGGTTGAATCTAGTCCTGAACCACCATGTTTTCAGGGCAGAAAGACTGGGTCAGCCCAGAGCAAGGGAAGTCTGCTCATATGCAGGAAAACTCCAGCTCAGGAGAATCATTTGCAAAGTACACCGTGAGAGTCTGTGTCGACTTTTCTCATACTGTCAGAATGGAATAGAGGTTTGGGTGATCAGTCCTGCAAAAGTATCACAAAGCTATAACTGAAACAGTCATTTAAGTTAGAAATTAATGCTAAGGGAGAGTGACGCTGTCAGTAAAGAGAGTATCCATCTAAATGGCTTCATTACCTTGAGAGATCCATCACGATTTATTCATGTCAGATGAGTATAATTGTCAATAAAACTCTGTTGGGCCTTGCTGATGTCTCAGCTAAATGCCAAGTGGTTGTATGCAAATATAGAGAATGAT
The DNA here is from genome assembly GCF_020745735.1 of Hemiscyllium ocellatum. Classification (NCBI taxonomy): domain Eukaryota; kingdom Metazoa; phylum Chordata; class Chondrichthyes; order Orectolobiformes; family Hemiscylliidae; genus Hemiscyllium; species Hemiscyllium ocellatum. Next base: position 11,576,377 of record NC_083440.1, on the reverse strand, counting down.
GCACGTCAAGGCTTAACTTGTTCTCTGTAAGGAAAGACAACATAGATCTGAATGGCTTCATTAACTGCACATGTACATTAAGATTTTTTTTAAGAAGAAAGTATACATTTGCAATAAATAGAAATTTCAGAGGAATAAATAAATCAGATAGCGTGACACTTCATTGAGAATGAATATCTGTAAAGGATATTCCTGAGAAAAATGTGAAATTTTATTTCCCTCTTTCTGTTCAGATTAACCTGTTATGTAAGGGCTTTGGTACACTGAAACAACCTTGTGTAGATGACACGGAGCTGGACAGCACGAAGTGAATCAATAGCACTCCCTCTGTACTGACTGTCTGACAGTGTTGTACTACCTCAGTACTATTCCTCTGACAGTACAACACTTACATTTTATTCTCCCTAATCAGTCCTTGCCTTTCCAAATACATGTACATCCTGTCCCTCAGGGTTCCCTCCAATAACTTACCCACCACCGAGGTCAGGCTCACTGGTCTATAGTTCCCTGGCAAGTGTGCTTCTCAATTTCCCTCTGACTATTAGGAGGTTTACAATACAATCCCAATAAGGTGATCATCTCTTTCTTATTTCTCAGTTCCACCCAAATAACTTCCCTGGATGTATTTCCAGGAATATCCTCCCTCAGCACAGCTGTAATGCTATCCCTTATCAAAAATGCCACTCCCCCTCCTCTCTTGCCTCCCTTTCTGTCCTTCCTGTAGCATTTATATCCTGGAACATGAGGCTGCCAGTCCTGCCCATCCCCGTATTGGATACTTCCCCCCCTTTCTATAACTGCCATCCATCACATACTGTTGCTGTTGCAAATTCCTCATCTCTTCTATCTGTCTCTCCAACCGATCCACTCAATCTGATAAGATTTTTATCCAACAGCATTTATGGCAGATATAATCCGTAGTAACCCTTAAACTCTCTTTAAACTCCCACAGCTGACAAGAAGTACATATCACTGCAAAGGCCATTTTTGCTCCTTCACAATCTACAGACCCAGAAAATAATACCGTCTTATTTCTCTACAAATACTGCCCCAGGTTAAATTGATAGTTATGGTTTGTATTTTAATTTTAATCAAGAGTCTTATTTCCAAAAAAACATATAATCAAGAAAGAACCCACTCTACTCACTACTGCAGCCTTTCTCTTGGATAGACTTAAAACAACAATTGACTTATCTGATTCTGTGCTGGGAACTTCGCCCAACAGTTCCTCCAAGATCAGTTGTGAATTTCACTGTTTGATAATTTTCCCAGATGCACTCCGATGTCCAGCGATACACGAATTCAAACAGCAAAAGCAGTAACTGTGCAGGTTCTCTCTCTCTCTCTCACTCTCCTGCAATGACCTCACCATGTGCTTCCTTTGTCTGCTCTTCTCCCTGTTAAAACTGCTGTTGTTTTGATTTTTTTTCTCCCCCCCAAGTTCCTAAACAATGCAACAGCATATAAACCAGTAATTGCTGCTCCTGGAATTCCAGGAAATCACCTCCAACAAGTAAAATACCTCAAAAAAAGGAGCAGCTCTTACAGCCAGAAATCTTTCCTGTCCTCCATCTTGGATTATCCAGAATAGCCAAGATGGCCGGAGGATTGGGGCAGAGACAGGGAGCTGAGGAGCAGTGGGGAAACAGCAGCCACAGTCTCCCATTCACCAGGTCCATTCTCGCCTCCTCATCTCTGCTCGTGGCGAGTTCTTCTCCCTTTGAGGAACCGGAGTAAAATAGAAGTGCAGGGGTTTGCCATTCCGTCTTTGATCCTATTCTGCCATTCTGCACACTGATGGCTGATCATTGAACTCAATTCCATAATCCTGTCATTCCCCCATGGCCCCATTCTCTTAGCCACATGAGCTATATCTAACTGCATTATAGACATAACAAATGTTGGGCCCTAACCACTTTCTGTGTGAATGAACTCCACCAGACAACTACTCTCTGGGTGCAGATGTGTCTCCTCACCTCAGTCCTAAAGAGTTTCCTCCTTACCGTTAAGCTATGACCCCTGGTTCTGGATTCCCCCACCATCGGTAACATCTTCCCTGCATTGAAGCCATTTTGCCCTGTTTGCATTTTGTGTTGTGTGATTATCTCCTTATTCTCCTAAACTCCAGTGAATACAATCCTAACTGACTTGACCTCACCTCCTGCTATACCAGAGATTAGTTTGGTAATCCTTTCCTGCACTCCTTCGATGGCAGGAACATCCTCAGATAACAAGATCAAAACAGCACACAATATTCCTCTGGGCTGCTGCCTGAACTGCCCCCACTCTCTGTGTCTCAGACATACTTTAGCACGGCTGGTGTGTGTTCCTCTCCGGACAAGGCCCATGTGGTTCGTATTTGGGTAAACCTCATTCCAGACAAGGGTTTGTGACCTGGCACAGCAACGAGGACTATGATTAAATATTCACTTGTTTACAACTGTTGAAATTTACATCCTGCTCCTCCAGATGTGGTCTCTCAAACTCTTTCCCCTCTGTCCCCCTCTCGCTCTCTCTGTATCTTTTTCTCTTTCATCTTTCCTTTTTTATCTCTCTGTCCTTTTTTTCTCTCTGTCTTTCTGTCTATCCCTCTTTGTCTGTCACACTCTGTTGCTTACTGTCTCTCCCTCCCTTTATCTTTGTCTCTCTTAAGTCTATCTCTCTGTCTCTTTCTCTCTCTGCCTCTCATGGTGTCTCACATTCTCTGTCCCTCTCTGTTTCTCTCCGTCTGTATTTCCCTTAATCTGTCTCTCTTTCCCTCTCTTTCCTAGCCTCTCTTTCTCTCTTGTCTCTATCTTTGTTTCTTTCTGTCTCTCTCACTTCATCTCTGTCTCTCCCTCTCAGTCTCTCTTTCTGCGTCTCTCTCACTGTCTCCCTCTCTTTGTCTGTTTCTTTCTTTCTTTCTGTCTTTCTGTCTGTCTGTCTGTCTGTCTGTCTGTCTCTCTCTCTCTCTCTCTCTCTCTCTGTGTTGTGTGGTCTGGCCAACATTTGAATGTGTTGCGATTTTCTTAAACCGTGTCCCTGTTCCCTTCTCTCTGTTTCATGGTTTGGAGTTAAATATTGTTTCACAATGCTCCTGCAAATTGCTTTCAGTTGATTCGATGTGGAAAATAAAAATTAAAACTGTTGTTGGTAGTTCTGACGCAGTTTCCATCACACTGTCTTTGTGTCTTTCTCAGGGTGTCTTTCTTAACTGAGTTAAAAATCTGATATCTCTTCCTAACAATGAACAAAACCTCAACATTAAATGCTATGGACAAATTCTGACAATGAAATCTAACCCAATCCCACTGAACCTTACTCCTCCCACTATTACATTATTAACCTTCACCCTATAGTGAGAAAAATAAGCATTTATACAAACCCTGAACCTGAATATGTTCCTAATCCTAATCTAAACTCTAAATCTATCAGTATTAATTAAGTTCATTTAATTTGGAACAGTACCCTAACATTAAGCCAAGATGTAAAACTGGACCTAGCACTAGCCCTGCTGCTAAATGTCCAAGTTCAAACGGCAATCGAATGAGAATTCTAGTCCTAAACTCAGCTGTAAAATCACCCAAAGGCTGACTATAATCTTAACTTTAAAAATAAACTGAAATGGAAATCTAAGCCTGACAAAAGGCCGTGATCCTCATACTAGCACAACTCAGACTATGGCATAAACGTGATCAAAATTTCAAACTCTTACCCTAGTATTGAATTTAATCCAATTTTCAAAGTTAATCTCCAGATTATTGAATCCCAGTGGCATTCTAGCTGGCATTGAAATGATATGGGGCATGAACTGACCCAGAACCTGACCATTCAGCTTCTGTGAAGTGACCGCCTCACTTGTCACATGATGCTGACCAGGTGGACCTGTGTGACCCCAGGGTTATCTCCTCAGAGGTGTTCCGCAGACATCTCCCTGTCAACTACAACTACAGGGAATGGGCAGGTAAGTGGGTGTGAAGGAAGGACATTATTTACCGAGATGGATTGGAGAAGGTACTTTTAATTCTCTGGGTGGAGTGAATTTCGAGAGGAAATTTGATATAGATGTTGAAATTGATAAGAGGTATGAGGCTGGAGGAGTGGAGATGTTGCTCCCATTGGTGGAGTGGTCAAACACCGGAGGACCCAGCTTGAAGGTAGTTGAAGAGAGAATCAATAACAAAATGATGACAATCTCATTTTCCGCTTTGAGTGGTTAGTGCCTGAAATACAACACCCGTCAATGTGCTGCACGGAGATTCATTCATATCGTTTGAACTGAAATAATCAAGTGTTTGAAACAATAATATCTGAACTGAAACTTTGAAATGATGAGATGTGGCTGGATTGTTAATCCCAGGTAATGTTCTAGGATCCGGGTTTATATTCTACCCTAATGGAATTGGAATTCAATTGTTAAGAATCTGGAATAAAGACTCTGACGATGACCATGAATCCATTGTCAATTCTCGGAAAACCCATCTTTGCCTGCAGAGCCACAGCGTGTGAATGGCAATTGACTGCCCCCTGGATAATTTGGGTTGGACAATATATGCTGACCTGGCAGTTTTGGGTCCGCTGTCTCAAGGGGATGTACTGGCTCTGGAGCGTGTTGAGCGTAGGTTCACCAGAATGGTCCCAGGAATGAAAAGCTGAACAAATGAGGAATGTGTTAGTGCTCTGGGTTTATCCTCGATAGAGGTTAGAAGGATGAGATTGGATCTGATTGAAACATACAGACTACTGAATAGTCTGGACAGAGTGGACATTAGAAGATGTATCCACTAGTAGAAGAGTTTTGGACCAGAGGGCAGAGCCTTAGAGTAAAGGGAAGATATTTGAGAATGGAGATGAGGAGAAAGGTTTTCAACCAGAGAGTGATAAATTGGTGGAATTCATTGCCAGAGAGGGCTGTGGAAGCCAGCACTTTGAGTGTCCTTAAAACGGAAATAGATAGGTTCCTGACTGTCACGGGGATGTAAGGATGCAAGGGAAGAAGCAGGAGAATGGGCTTGAGAAAAATATCAGCCATGATTGAATGGTGGAGCAGACTCGAGGGGCCGAATTGCCTAATTTCTTCTTTTATTATCTTCTGGTCTAAAGGGTGTAGTTGAAAAATCACCAGAGCTAACTGTCTCCTGCTAAGAGATAACAGGTCTCAGTTCTTAGAGACAGCACCATCCCTTTACCGCAGTATCTCAGCACTCCATCTAAATTCCTGGCAGAAAGATCGACAGAGAAAACACTCCTGACACAAAGCTCAGTGCAGAAGAGACAGAACATTCTGGAAGACACATAAATTAGCTATAATTTTGAGAGACTAAACTGTATTGATTTGGGATATAAGTGGGCCTTGTATTTATTGGAACAGCATACCATTAGAATCGTGCATTATTTCGGATAGTTAATAGTTAGAGGGGATTTGTTCAGTCTGTTAATCGTGTTCACTGTACGAGTAGATAAATAAATTGTTTGTTGTGGATTGTAACTCAGGGATTTGTTTTTCCTTAATCATGAGAAGGCTCTGAAAAATGTGGATTACAACCCTCCACACACACTTTTTAAGCGATAATAGAGTGAGGCGATCCCCTTTGGGTGATTAGGTTTGAATTCCCCGGGGCTGCTGTATCAACCTCTTCTTTATAACACTTCCCTAACAGCACAGCAGCTCCAGGGTTAGGTCTTAAGCTAAGGAATTCACTAAAGCAGCGATCTGAATCCCGGCTGCTACCTCAGATAGAAAACCAAGTGAAAACAGAATAAATTAACTAACTTTTAACCAGATCCTTCATCAACCCGCACTCCTGATAAACTGGCAAAAATCTATACCTTAATATCATGATCTACTGTGATGTTGGAGCATTTACAGTGAAACTAAAGAATAACAGCGATGTGCTTATCCCCTGCGTTATATGTCTATTCTGTACTGTGTTTTTTTAAGGAAGTGTGTTGGTGTTTTCCTAATATTGAGGGATTTCTTTATTATCCAGAATATTTGATCATCCGCCACATCTTGTCCATGCTGCCAGTTAATAAAAGGTTTGTTGAACTTGGAAATGAACATGGAGATCATACTGGAGCACAGTTTCTGAGATGTGTAAACAAGTCGCAGCAGCATGTGACATTCACAGGTTTTACTGGTTTCTCCTTCTCAGTTAGCGAACTGAGGTTGAAAAATGTGCAAATTTGCTGGGGGGTTTCTTTTCCATAGAACATTGTTGTGTGGGATACGCTGTATATCCAGACACAAACAGGGAATGACAAGCTGCAGTCACTAATGGCTCAAGGAGGTGTCATATCAAGACATGGCATTACAATTACATTTGCACAGCACGGTATGGTATTGTTGAGGACTGCTCCTTCAGTGTAAGGTTAGAAAGATTTTAGGAACCATGTTGATGCAAGTGAGCAAATGATAGGCTCGGAGTGTTATTGCTAATTCAGAGACCCAGCTGATGCTCTGGAGACCCAGGTTCAAATCCTGCCAATGGCAAGTGGTAAAATCAGACAGTAATAAATACATGGAATCAATTCATAAGATGCAGGAGTGGAATTAGGCCATTCAGCCCATTGAATCTGTTTTGCCATTTGACAAAGGCTGAAATGGTCCTCACCCCTGTTTCACGGCCTTCTCTTCATATCTGTTCAATTAAAAATCTGTCTCACTCCTCCTTAAATGCACTAACAGTGCCAGCATTTTGGAAATGCAATTTCGCCTCAAGTCTATATTAGGTTTGCCAACCCCTCTCCTGAGCCTGTAACCTCTCATCCTCAAATGCCCACAGAAGGAAGCATCTGCTCCATATATATTTTGTCCACACCTTTTATCATCTTGAAAACCTTAACTTGGTATCCCCTCATTGTTGAATAATGACGACAGCTCCCTTGCTGTTCGTGGGGACAAAAAGGACATCTCATTCACCAATGTGCTTCAAGGAAGGAAATCTGCTGTGTTTAGCTGGTCATGTCTACATATGATGCCAACAAACAGGCAGAGCTAACTTATTTTGGAGAAAGGCAAATCAAGGTTCTTTATTATTCAAGGTGTTTTCTGTCAGTTACATAATCATCAAACCATATCAATTATCTTATTTTAATTTGCCATTCGATAATCACTGTGCCTCAATGGGATCAATGCATTTCACATTTTCATCACCTTCCACTCTTTTCTCAGCCCTGTTCTCTGGTAGCTGGTAACTTTTCATGCTGGGTAAATCTCCTGAAACAAGATGATTTTTTTTCTTCAATAAAACAAAGAACTGCGGATGCTGGAGATCTGAAACCAAAACAGAAATTGCTGGAGATTCTCAACAGGTCGAGCAGCATCTGTGGGGAGACATCAGAGTTAACATCGTGAGTCCAACTGACTTTAGTTGAGTACAGGTTCTGAGTTTCTCCAGCAACTTCTCTGTTTGTATTTCACCCTGCACTTGTGTCACTTTCGAATTGTTGGCCCTCCCCCACTATCACTCTCCAGGCCCCAATATAATCTTTCAGTTGTCCTACAGTCCCGCACATTCCTCATCGATCTGTCATAATCCTAAATCAATCCTATTTCTCTTGTCTCTCTCTGTAGAACCTATTTAATCACAGAACAGTCAAACTACCTATAAACAATCAATAAATCTGCATAACTCCAAATAAGAAAGATCCAGCTGTCTCATTCTCACTGTGAGACACTCCCTCCTAAAATTGGAGTGTTTTACAACAGAGACATCTGTCCAACCAACACTAATGGCACCCATGATCCTGTGGTGCAATATGTACCCTTAATAATTTCACCTCCCTCCCTATCACCAATCCTGATTCAGTCCTAATCTAAACCCGCAGTCCAGCTCTCTGTCCAAAATAGAAAGAAAATACTGTGGATTCTGGAGATACGAAACAAACACAGAGAAATTCAACAGGTTCGGCAGCATCTGTGGAGAGAAAAACAGATTTAACGTTTCACATCCTGTGTGAGTGTTCCTCGGACCTGAATTGTACCAACGAGTTTGTATTTAATTGGTCAGAATCGATAGAGAAGCACCTTGATCCAGCAATGGAAGCCTCTTTCAAGGCCAGCTTTCTGAAGAGACCTGTGCTGACCAACCACTCTGAAAAATATCGGGATGGCAGGATTCAGCAAGGGGAGACAGCGGGTTTGCAGCGAGGTCACTGGGCTAATCATAATCCGAGAGCCCAGGACAAAGTTTTGGGCCTTGGGTTCACATCCCACTACGACAGATGGTGAAATTAGAATTTAAAAGAATACAGGAATTAAAACTCAAAATAGTCATAAACACATCTGATTCTATCTTCAATTCGGGAATTCACCCAAAGATCTGAGTGAAGGAGGCAGGACGGGGTGAGAGAGAAATTGCTGAAGCGTACAGTATCCTCAACTTTATGAATCAGGGCACAGAGAACAGGAGCAAGGAGGTGGTGTTGAAGTTATACTAGACCCTTGGTAAACCTCAGCTGGAGTATTGGGTACAGTTGTGGGCTCCACACTATAGGGAAGATGGGAGCACATTGGAGAGAGGGCAGAGGGTATTGACAGGAAGGTTTTCAGGGATGAGAAAGCTCAGTGATGAGGATAGATTGAAAAGGTTGGGACTGTTCTCCTCACAGCGAGAAAGGCTGAGAGATTTGGGAGTTTCAAATTCACGACTAGGCTGGACAGAGTAGATAAGGGGAAGCTATTCTTGCTGACAGAGGACAATAGAATAATGTGGGATCAGTTTAAAATGATGTGCAAATGAGGGAAGGAGAATGGGAGGGAAAAAAAAGGTTTCCGATCAGTGAGGAGTTAGAGTGTGGAATGCAGTACCTGGAAATGTGGTGGTGAGTGGGTCTATTGAGGCATTCAAGAGGGCACTGAATGGTCACTTGGACAGAAGTGGTGTACAGGGATATTGGGTAAAGCAGGAGATTGGCACCAGGGGATAGTACCAGTGCAGGTATGATGGGCTGAATAGCCTGTTTCTGCTGTCTAATGGTCTGTGATTCTATTCTGGGTTTCACTTTCAGGGAATGAAATCTGCCGTTCCCACCTGACCTGAAGGACGTGTGAGTCCAGACCCACTAGACCCTGACCTTCCCTCTGAAATGGCCATGGTGAGACCGTCAGGTCAAGGGCCATTAGATATTGGCCACCCAGAGACAACCACATCCCATGGTCAGGTTAACACCAATGCTCATTGCCTCCCCCAACTACCGAGCAGGAACCTGTTTCATAGGGTTCCCTATGAGCTAGCAGGAATCGAGGGAAGGAGCTAGCCTTTGGTTTCAGAGCCGGAGAGGGTTCCTCCATTGTCATGGGCTGACTGTGTGCTGTTCAAGCCTTCTGCATGTCTGGCCGGGACAGTGACAGGGTGTCAGAGACAGAAGGAAACCTGGAGGAAATGCCACAAACAAATTCCTATTTTCCCACAACCTGGGCTGCTGAGAGTGACCCGACATTGGGAGGACAATTGAGGAGAGGTCCTGCTAGAGATTTCCCGCTCTGCAGTTTCCCGATAAGGTAATGCCAGAGGGTCCTCAAACAGAATGGGCACTGGCCGAGATATTGGGGTGAAGGCAGTGAGAACACAGTGCCCGCTAAGACTCTGCCTGCACCTTCTGGAGGTGCTGGAGCTGAAAGGCTGGGCAGTTTGTCTCAGGAGGTCAGTATTGGTCCCTGTCCATCAGTATCCGAAGATCAGGGAGCTTCACCGCAGCATCAGGATGAGAGATAACAAACTGATCCAAAGTTCAGCAGCGGGAGAGTGCTCTGATTGGAAGGGAGCAAGGAAGGGGAACCTCACAAACAAAACCTGGCACGTAGTGTGGACTGCTGTAAACTCCAACAAGGATATAAGTATGGTGGGGGGCAGGAAAGTGGATGATGGAGTTCAGCTCTGATAAGGGTGAGGTAATGCATGTAGGGTGGTCAAACAGTGAAAGGGAGTACACAATAAACGGTAATACAGTGAGGGTGGTAAAGGAAGGGCAAGATCTTGGTGTGCAAGTGCATAGGTCCCTAAAGGCAGCAGGACAGGTCGATAAGGTGGTAAAGAAGGCAGAGATATGGAATACACAATTAGTTATATAATAATCGGACTGTATACGTCAGGTGAGACAGTAACTGAAGTATTGTGTACAGTTCTGGTCACGACATTGCTGTGGCGAGGGTGCACGGGAGATTACCCGGAACGTTACCAAAGCTGGAGAACTGTAACTATCAGGAGAGATTGAGGTGGTGTTCCTTTGAACAGAGGATGCTGAAGGGCAACGTGATTGATGTCTATACAACTGTGACGGACAGTGATAGAGGGATGGAGGAGTCTCAGGGGGGCATTGATTCAAGCTGAGTAGCAGAGGATTAGACAGCACATGAGGAAAAGCATTTGTTCCCACAGAGTGCGGTTGGCGTCTGGAATTCACTGTGGGATTGGTTGTCAAGGCAGAGACCATAAACTCCTTGAAATAATACCTGGATCCGACATCGACAGGTTCCCAATGAGGTAACGCCAGAGGGTCCTCAACTGGAATGAGCTCTGCACGAGATGTCAGGGTGAAAGCAGTGAGAACACAATCCCTGTCTGTAGGTGCTGGAGTGGGGTGGTGATGGTACAGGAAGATGGGATTAGAAAGGGCATCGGAGTGCCTCTGTGTCAGTGTGGACAAGATGGGCCGAACTAAACCCATCTGTTCTGTAACATGTTTATGGATCTATGGGTTACACTTACCAGATGTTATAAATTACTGAAAACAAGCAGGAAATTCCAAAGCTTTCACAGTTTTGGGGTGCAAAACAGCAAGCTTTGAAGGGAAACACCAATTTACTCTGAGTGACAACGGTATCCACTTTGTGTATTTCACTCGGGTGTGTGCCAGAAGCTGTATATAACAGTGACGGTGATTTAATCCTACTTTTTAGAAAGAGACAACTAATGGTGGTTTAACCTGAGGGGCACCATGTTTCAAGTGAGGGGTCAGGAAGAGTAGAAGACTCCTTCATGGTGACCTCTGTCAGTGCAGGGATTGAACCTACACTGGTGGTATTACTATGTATTACAAACCAGACATCCAGCCAACTGAGCTAACCAACCCCTCCAGAATTACAGACAAGCCCCCGGGCTGTGTTGACAGTGGGGTCTGCGCATGCTTTGCACATTTTTCACTAAAAAATGGTCAAGGGGCCTCTGAATTATGCCTCAATTCCCGTGGGAACTCATTGACCAATCAGCACAGCCTTCCCTGGACTGACTTTAACTGACTTTACATATGTCTGATAGTTGGTAAATCCAACTGGATCTCCATTTCAACAAAACGTATCCACGTCATCTCCCTGTGCTGTAGTACACGCTCCCATATAGTATGGGCAGAGGTTCGAAAAGATCGACAAGATCCCCGATACTGGAGGACAAGTGAACTATCCAGGATTTTCCCAACAGTAAGTGTTAATTAGAATTGAGGGCATTGCTCTGGGAAAATGTGAGAATGTTTTGACAGAGTTTTAAATGGTGATAACTCAGAAAGCGTCTTTGGGGATCTTAATGGGTTCTAAGTCATTAGGAACATTTTAGAAATCATAAAGACGACTAAAACCACTGATTTAAAAAAAAATCTAGAGTGGAGAAAACGAGTTTTGAATGATATATGATTAAAGTGTTATATGCATTTATAACACTTTAATTAAAGTGTCATAAATGTATATAAATTATGCTGCAAAACAATGATGTGTGATAAATGATTATATGCTGTAACAAAGCAGAGGTTAAGTGCTGGTAAATAGGACAGAATTAGTATAGGATATCGGGTTGGCATGGACGTGTTGGACCAAAGGGTCTGTTTCGGTGTTGTACATCTCTATGATCTGTGTGGTCGACTCTAATCTGCCCCGTGGGCATTTGTGGATGAGCAATAAATGCTGGCCTAGCCAGTGATTCCCTCATCCTGTGACAGAATTTTTAAAAAAAACAAATATATTATGATAAATGATGACTGGGATTGTAAACAATGTCACAGGAATTTTCCAAGAATGGTAAGATTGTAATGTGCAGTTAATTGTTCCAGACGAATTTGAATTGTTAGAAAGGATTGGGTGTTGTTGTGAAGTATTAATGGTTATGAAGAATTGTATTGAACTAAAGTATTTCAAATTAATATAAAGGATTACATCAAATGATATATTCTTTGAATAATTGCGAGATTATTAATCAAGTGCACAACTTGACAATGGAATAGGTCTCGGTGGGATAATATCTGCAGAGTCGGTGTGGACTTGTTGGGCCGAAGGGCCTGTTTCCAAATTGTAGGGATTCCAGAAAAGAATAACCCAGGCTCCGTAAGACGACAAGAAATAGGAATAGGAGTAGGCTGATTGTCCCTCCAGCCTGTTCCTCCCTTCATTTGGACTATGGGTAATGTGGTAAACCCCACAGCTCTCTGTCAGAAGGCGTTCCAAAGACTCACAATCCTCTGAGAGAAGAAATCCCACCCCATCTCACAAATGAGCTAATTCTGGTTCTATTTCGTAACTTATAAATGAAGCAAAAGACAATAAAGGGTTGGAAAATCCTAGAAATGATGATCAATTGTTGTAAATGTTATAACGTATTTTATATTGTTTATAAACAATTTTAAAGGGTTCTATAGATAAATTAAATTAGGTTTATTTGGAATCATTAGGCATTATAAAGCTTTAAAGTAGATGATAATTCTTTGTGTAAAGTTATCATGGATCATCGTTGGAACACGAGTGTGGGAAGTATTATAATGGGTTTAAACATAAAGAATAGTTATGGTCTTTTTAATGTATTTGAAACGTGAACAAGACATTATATAATGCTATGGATTGTTACAAACATTGTAAGGTCTTCAAAGGATCATGAGAGGTTAGAAAAAGTACTATAAATGATTGCAAGATTCCTGAAACCACGCAGAGGGTCATGAATGCATTAAAGAAAAACTTGGACGATATTGCAAAGAGCATAACAAATCTTAATGGATTGAAAATAATCGGAAACTGAATCTGCCACAAAATTTGAATCAATACCTTGTGAAATCATCCAGAGGATCACTGGAACAGTCATAACGGATCACTGGAAAACTCCTCAGGAATGCAGATGTGATGTATGCTGTATGACACACACCTGCACAGGTACACGACACAGTTTTGCCTGAGGAGAACGAGACACATTTTGGATACTTTATTGAATACACTGGGGGGGATCTGATGGTTTGTGGTGAAAACAGCGTTTAGTGTCTGTCCCTTTCTTTCCACTAGATGGTAGGGGTGAGCCATTTCCTCAGCCATTACAATGGAAATAGTCTGAGTGAAATTCTCTTGACACATTCCTGTGCACTGTACTGAATAAATCCAGTCTTTCCTCCCTTTCTAATTCTGCGATAGTAAACATTGAGCAGGACTGATCAACAAGTGACATTGGGGAGCTACAGAGAGTTGGAGATTCATCTTCCCCATGTACTTGTGATGATAGATGTTGCAAAGATAAGACGAGTAAGAGCAGAGAACCAAAGATCAACAAGGGGCTACTCTGGAGGGACATCTGTGGAATTGGGGCCAAAACCATTCCATAGGCGGCAATCTTTTTTTTCACTTACTGTTCCCTGTGATGTGGTTGTAACTGGCTTTGTGATATTTATTGCCAATCTTTGTGTCTTTGGGAGGGCGGCTCTCAGCTGCCTTCTTGAACCGCTGAACTAGGTCAATGGGAAACCGATGATAGATGGAGTTCAATGGAAGAGAGTGTGAGAGTCCATTCCTTTTGGACTGAGGAAGGATAGATCAGCGACTTTCTCCATGAAGGAAAATAAATATAATGTCTGCTCAAAGAGGGTTTAAGCTTCAGGTGCACACATCTTGAAAATGCCCCACACAGGCACAGAAAATAATCCAGTACGTTCATACAATGCTGGCCGTCATACCTAGAGGATTTCAGGACAAGAATGCAGAAGACATGCTGCAGTTATACAGGGCCCTGGGTAGACTCCACTCAGATTACCGCATATTTGGGTGACCATATCTGAGGAAACATATACTGGAGGGACTGCAACATAGGATTACAAGAACTTTACCTGGACCTCATGGCTTATGTCACGTGGATAGCTTTTGCAAATTAGGAATGTTTTCTCTACAATTTAGAAGGTTAAAAGACCATCTGATCCAAATAAACAAGTATAAACAGGAAAAGATTGAGTAGGTAAGGATAAATGATTTCCACTGGCTGGGGATTCTAGAACAGTAGAAGAGCAAGAGGATTAGGGCCTGTGCACTCAGGACAGATGTTAGAAAGTGCTCCCACACACAAAGGATGGTACAGGTCGTTGTCGTGTCAGGTGACAGTTGCGTTTCTCTGTGAGCTCGCGGTGTAGAAAATTGCACTGCAGAAGATCACTATAGGAAATCTCTATACCCGCTCAGCAGCAACTTTGTGTCAGTCAAACAGCCTCCACAATTCGTCAATTGTGTTATAGCCAATTCGTGCTGATGAAACACGCAGCAGATCTACCTGTAGACTTTTGGAACACACATCCACAAACGGCTGTGGATGCTGCATCGGTTGTTAATTCTAAATCTGAGGAAGATAAATTTTATGGTAAACAAAGATATTAAGAGATATAGGCCAAGGGCAGGGATATGGAGATAGCCCCTGATCAGCAATGATCTCATTGAATAGCAATAGAAATTCGAGGGGCCAAATGGTCTCCTCGTGCGCCTATGTTCCTAAGTCCCTGTACACCCATCAGACTATTGGAACGGGTGTATCACAATTTGGATCCAGGGTGAATGAGAGATTGGGGTTCTGATTGGACACAGGGGTGAACAGATATATGATCTGATTGGCAGGATGGTGCACGTCAAAGACTGAGGATTGAGCTTGAGGAGGGAGATCGGGGATAATTTATCTTCACTGCAGACAGATATGCTGCAAATTTTAACATCACTCAGAAGGTTATTGGTCCTGGAACAACACCAGAAACACGATTTGAGTGATTGGAACATGGCCTATGGTACTAGGGGCAGCAGTGTTAGTTTAATGCAAACTGAGGGGAGGTTGGAGGTGAGATAACAGAATGTCAGCGGCTGGGGTGGAGGGGCGAAGGTGGTTTCTATTTTGAAATGTTCCGTGATCCCTTAATATATCAATTCAGGAGGTAGGAAGCGGGGAGGGGGTGGGGTGGAGGGGGATGGGGTGTCCGGGGATCATTCAGGAATCTGTCATTATCCCAAAGTGGATATATACAGATTTTTAGGGAGTGAAGGAGAGAGAGGGAGCAATTCCAGGTAGTGTCTCCGGTATAGAGATGGGTTCATGATCCTGCTGCAATAGACGATCACGATTTCACACAGGAAAGATCTGTGCCTGCCGCATTGTCACTTTGTTCGAAAACTTAATTTCCGGCTTTATTGATGTAAGGAATTAGAATCAAATGGATAGAGAATGGAGAACATAATACATCTTTTCCAAACGTTATCCTTCCTAGGATACCATGACCCTTTCCTCTCTCTCTCCCCCCGCCCCCGCTCCCCCAACAAAACTACCTTTATGTCCGACACACCAAAAGGGTAGGGTATGGTGACTTAGTGTTAAGAGCGCTGGGTCAGTTATACAGAGACCTCAATCCCACACACATCCCACCATAGAATTTAAATTCAATTCATGAAGAAAACAATTTATAATCGCAGTTTCGTCTCTGTCATGGTATCTGTGAACGTTTAATCCATTGTTGGGGGAGGACCTCTGAGTAATATCCAATAGAGGTTGCTGATGGTCCAATTGCTGGGTAATGGGACTATTGTGGGCACAGTGAATGTTCAGTCTTGCACGGTCGATGGGCCAAAGGGTCTCCTCTTTACTGCATGATTCCACGATTAGGGAAGGTTTCTTTGACTGACAGATCCCTACGGGAACACAGGAAGCCGGTACCGCTCCACAGTCCTTTGGAAGAATCGAAAGTTACCAATATCTCTGTCCTTGCAGCAGTACGACACCACATCCCACTGCATTTACTCATCGCCAGTCATTCGGAATCACATCCTGGTCTCTTCATGGTCTCTCTTGAAAAGAAAAGGGTTGCAAAGGTTCTGGGTTGACTCAGCAGTAATTGGCCTCCCCTCCTGCTCATAGAGTCAAGCATATTGATGCCAACCTGGAGTCCTGGGTCTTCCTGATTGGAGAAAGATGGTAGAGCTCCTTCCCTGGACAACATCAGTGAACTGGATGGGTTTTATAACGATAGTTAGAAGGTCACCATTAGACCAACTTTATCCTACATCACTCCATTAGTTCTTTAGCTCTAATCCTTGCATGTTCAATTCTCAAGCTCTTACCCACTATTCTTCGTCATGTGACTACGCCCCTCTCCAGGGATAGCTCCTGGCCGAAAGGAGAGGGCTGCACTCTAGCCCTCCCTGAAAGTCCCTGGGCGTATCCAGGGATCCTAAGCCCTTCTTGTCTTAATTCAATACAGAGATGTGAAGGAGATATAAGATAAATCTAAGTTTGCTGGTAAAATTGGGTTTTCTCTGGGTTGTTCCTAGTTCTCATTAGTAACTGAGAGTGTCAATAATGCGGATGGATATTTCAACATGCTATTGAAATGGTCTCTGAACTTAGACTGGGTCACTGTATAAAAAAAAAATGTTTGTGCAGCAACTTAACCCCACCAGCATAAGTCGAGCATTCAGGAAGCTTTGTACAGAACCACTGTAGTAGTTGGGATTTGTTCCTGCAATGTAATAATGTATGAAGAATAGAACGAATACGAACTACTGGAGTGTAAAGTTGCTGGATAAAGAGAAAAGTTTAATAATTGACCTCCTTCTGCTCTCCACTTCCGGGTCATTTTGATTCTGTCTCTGTTCTGACCCTAGACCCCATTCGGGACACGACTGGCCACTAAAATACATCTGACTGTCAGAGAGTTGAAAACAGAATTAAACAAATGGGTGCAATGGGGTAAAACTGCATCAAACAAGTCAAATCCTTTCCAAGCAGGCTCAGTACAATAACTGAATCACACAGAATCACGGTACATTGTTGATTATTTTTACAGGTTCAAATGTCACATAGAAATGGATATTCTTGATGCAGAGCTGAAAACAAGTCGTTGGCAGAGTCAGAGCAGCAGTTTTCGCTGTGAAGTATTTTGCTTTGAGCTTTTACTTAAGGCAAAGATGTATTATTGTTTAAGTGATTTATGCTGTAAGTAACCCATAGCAGTGACGTGTACACCCTCTGAATTATGCTTTATTGCTTAATGTTCGTTTTTACATTGATTATGCAGACCTCTTGCGTACCTAGAATATTTGATCAACTCCTTGTCCCATAACCGTTGATGAATCATGGTTTACGGAATTTATGAAGGCTGTACATTTCTGACTACATCTATTTCACAGTGACCTGATTGAACCTGTACCTCTCACAACGTCCCCTACAATGACTGATCAGAGCCTTCACCTGTGACCAAATCCATTCTGGGAAACGGAGCAATGGAAGAGATCATCAGGGATCAAACCAAGTTTGGGATTTAGGGACAATGAGGACTCCTGTGTTTGTATTTCTTCCTGCATTTGTTGTTCCTCCAATATCATCCCGCACCCAAACACATACTACATTTCATCTTACGTCATAATCAATTCCTGATGAAGGGCTTTTACCAGAAATGTCGAATCCCCTGCCTCTCGATGCCATCTGACCTGCTGTGTTTTTCCAGTACCACACTGACGACTCTGACCTCCAGCATCTGCGGCCCTCACTTTCTCCATATGGGCCAAGGGTTGGGAAATGGATTGTAAAAATTCGGTGGTTGTTTTTGGCCAGCACAAACTCAATGGGCAGAATAGTCATTTTCCATCTAAACCTAAATGCCAGTGCCCAGTTCACTGGAGACAAAAAAACATTTTCAGGTGGCGGTAGACCAACCCCACAACGACTAAAGAGAATCTCATCCTTTCTAACAGGATTTTAAAAATCTGGAGAATTAGACAGGGCAGACTTCCAAAATATGAAACCAGATGGATCCATCACACCATGCTTCGATGGTTCTATGGATAAACAAAATTACACAAACCTGGCGACCCTCTCAGATCCACAGTCTCCCTACTTGGTACACCAGCATACAGACTAGCCAAGGAATTCTACCAGAAATTAAAACACCTAATTGAAGATTCGCACAACTCCATTCACTCCACCTAAGATTTCATGAGACAACAAGATAGAAGAAGATGAAATAATGGTCTCCTTTGATGTTACAGCCTTTTCTACATCAATTAACATCAACCTGGCCAAAGAAATACCGGCCTCACTGCTCCGATAACCAGGGCTACAAACACCAGACAGCACCAGCTTCATCAGCAAAGATAACATCCTCAAGCTCGTGAACCTGTTCCTCACCACCCATTTCGCATTCAATAACAAGATGTACAAACAAGTCAATGGAACACCCATGGGATCACCAATATCAGGGCTCACAGAGGAAAAAAAAGTAATGCAGCGACTTGAAAAAGCTGCCCTCCCATCCACCCAACCCAAATTTTGGGTCCACTACGTGGCTGACACCTTTGTCATCACGAAACGGAACAAAATAAAGGAAACATGCAACACCGTCAATAATATCCTGACCGTCATGAAATTCACAAAAAAGGAGGACAGCTACAACAGACCCCCATTCCTAGACATGACTGTTGAATGTACATATCATGGAGAGCTTCAAACCAGCATCTAAGGAAAAAAAAAGCAAGCACGGACCAAATAATTAACTTCAGCAGCAATCATCCCAACACCCACAATCCGAGCTCCATCAAGGCATTATTTAACCGAGGTACGTCACACTGCAGGACCCAATAACTCCAAACAGCAGAAACAAAACATCTATACAATATTTTCAAGAAAAACGGGTACCCAATAAACACAATCTGCCGATTCCACAGAAACAACTCAAACAAGCAGCCAAAACCCAACCAAAAAAAACCTATTTGGTTGCACCTATTTCGTACGAAAAGTTTGCCCCTCGTGACTCTTTTAGATCTTTCCCCTCTCACCTTAAACCTACGCCCTCTAGGTTTTAAACCTCTACCCTGAGGGAAAGACCTTGTCTGTTTATCCTATCCATGACCCTCATGATTTAAAAGGTGATCTATAAGGTCACCCGTCAGCCCCGGATGATTGAGGGGTAAACATCGCAGCCTATTCAATCTCTCACTAGAACTGAAACCTCTAGCCCCAATAACAGACTTGGTTGGTCAGGGGATCAATTGTTATAGAGACAGGCAGGAAAATGGGGCTGAGGGACATTTCAGCCATGATCAAATGACAGAGCAGGCTCGATGGGGGCTGAATGGCCTCATTTGCTCCTGTATGTTATGGTGTTTGGATTTTTCATGGTGTGTTAATGTTTTAGCATATATCAAATATTGTATTATTCCATCAATTTCATTATTAACTGTACTCTCTGCCTCAGACAGACTCACACGCATCAGACCCATCTGCACACCACACATTTTTTTCTGTGATAACGCAATGTCATAGAGATGTACAGCATGGAAACAGACCTTTCGGTAAAACTCATCCATGCCAACCAGGTATCCAACCTAATCTGGACCCACCTGCCAGCACCTGGTCCATACCCTTCCGATTCAAATGCCCAGGCAGAACCCTTTTAAATGTTGCAATTGTACCAGCCTCCATCACCTCCTCTGGCAGCTCAGTCTATATACGTCTCACCCTCCACGTGAAAACGTTGCCCAAGGTCTCTTTTATCTCTTTCCCCTCTCACCCTAAACGTGTGCCCTCTAGTTCTGGGCTCCCCGACCCCAGGGAAAATACTTTGCCTATTTATCCTATCCATGCCCCTCATAATTTTATAAACCTCTATAATGTCACCCCCTCCCCATTCTCCAACCCACCAGGGAAAACAGCCCCAGCCTGTTCAACCTCTCCCTGCAACTGAAATTCTCCAACCCTGGCAACGTTCTTGTAAATCTTTTCTGAACTCTTTCAAGTTTCACAGCAGTATTCCAATAGAAAGGAGACCCGAATTGCACGCAGTATTCCTACAGCAGCCTAACCAATGCCCCGTACAGCCACAACATGACCTCCCAAAACCTGTACTCAATACTCTGACCAACGAATGAAAGCATACCAAACGCCTTCTTCACTGGACTTGAAACATTTATCGTTGTCATTATCCTACTCTGCTTTCCTTCTCCATAACTTTCCAGGAGGTGATTGCTTTGTTTAAAATTAGCATGAGTCTATTTGAATAAAATGCATTCTCTGCGATTGCCCCAATGCTGATTTCAATCAATAATATAGTGTAAGTCAATTCAAAGTCCCACCCCATGCCGAAACTCAACCTGATGCAATGCCTCAAACTGACAGAGAAAGATCTCTCAAAACAGGTCGGGCCTTCTATGAATGCAGCACTTTCAGCAGAACCCTTAAGGGCATAATAAGCAGCAATTAAGCTATTCAGCCCATTGAGTCTGATCTGTCATTCGATCATGGTTGATAGGATTTACAACACCATTCTCCTGCTTTCCCCCCAAAACATTTAATCCCCTTGGCAATCAAGGACCTTTCTATCTCTGTCTTACGTGTACTAAACGACCTAACCTCCATAGCTCTCTGTGGCAATTAATTCCATCGAATCCCCACTCTCTGGCTGGAGAAGGTTCTCCTTATCCCTGTTTTAAAGGGCCTTCCCTTTACTCGAAGGCTGTGCCTTCACGTCCTCGTCTCTCTTGCCAATGGAAACATCTTCATAATATCACTCTGTCCAGGTCATTCAGTATTCTGCGAGTTTCAATTACATTCCCCCCACCCCATTTTTCTAAATTCCAGATCCACAGTTCTCAAATATTCCTCACATGTTCAACCTTTAATCCCTGGGACCATTCTCGTTCAGAAATACTCCAACTGAGAAAGGATGGATCAGAATACTTTCTCGGTGATAAGAATTTAAATCCAGTGAATGTTCAAAGAGATTTGGTCATTCGAGTGCATGGATCAGTATAATGCCAGAAAATAATCAAGGGAGTTCCTGGAAATCTGGCCTTTATATCTGGAGAAATAGAGTACAAGGATGTGGAAATTATGCTGCAGTTATACACAACCCTGGTTAGACCCACTTGGAGGCTGTGAGGAGATATGGGCATAGATCGGTGTTGGTGGGAATGCAATGAAAGTTTCCAAGAATGATACTGAGATGTTCAAGAGGGGAGATTATACAAATAATGTCTGCTTTCTCTAGAACTTAGAAGGTTGAGGGGTGGTCAGATCAAAATATTCAAGATATTGACAGGAAAAAATGGGAGAGATAAAGATTCCCATTGTTTGGAGATTCTCGAACGAGAGGGAGCAGAGTCTGAGAATGAGGGCCCAGAGTGTTCAGAAGAGATGTTAGGAAGCACTTTGACACTCAGAGGAAGAGCGAAGTTTGGAACTCTCTTCTATAAATGTCAGTGGATACAGGGTTGGTTGTTAATTTTACATCTCAGATAGAGGTAACTTTTTTTTTGCTCAGAAAAAGTATGAAATACATTGTATCAAAGGAAGGCATATGGATTCAGGCCATAGATCAGACATGTTTACGATTAATGATAGAACAGGCTTGAGGGGCAGAATGGTCTCCTCCTGTTCCTCATTCCATTGAGACTACTCAAGGTCTTCGAAGCATCAGTTTCATTTTCTTTCATAATGATTTACCTGCAAAGTAAGAGGAAACGGAAAACAAGAGAAGTGTCACTGTCGTACACTGGAAATTGCTGGAAAAGCTCAGCAGGTCTAGCAACATGCGTCCAGAGAAATCAGAATTAATGTCTCGGGTCCTGTAACCCTTCCTCACTTCTGATAGTAACTGGAGAAATGCCAGTTTATATGCAGAAAATAGGGTGGGGCGAGAGGTTAAAGAATAAATGATAGGTGGGGATAGACTCCAAAGAGAGAAGGGCAGTTGGTCAGGAAAAGGAGCTGGGAATGAGCTGCTTTGGAGGGAGGACAGCTGTTAATAAAGACTGCCAGTGTCAAGCAATAGGTCATGTGTAATAGCAGATTACATGATAACGAGGCCTTTTGTGTATGGTATGGGGTGAGGGCATGCGAGAGTACAGGCCCTCAAATTATTGAACTCAATATTGAGTCCAGAAGGCTGCAGGGTCCCAAATGGAAAATGAGGAGCCGTTCTTGCAGCATGCGATGAGCTTTGCTGGAACACTGCAGTAAACCTGGGACAGAGATGTTGGCCAGGGAACAGGGTGGTGGGTGAAAGTGGCAGGCAACTGGAAGCTCAGGTCCTATTTTGCAGGCAGAACGTAGGTGGTCTGTGAAGTGATCACCTCGTCTCTGCTTCATTTTCCCCATGTACAGGAGATCACACTGTAGAATGTAGTAGACCAGATTGTGGTTAGTGCAGGTCAATCAAAGCTTCACCTCAAAGGTATGTTTGGGCCTTTGGGTACTGAGGAGGGAGGAGGCAAATGTGTTTGTGGGAGAAGGTGCCGTGGGGCTGTGGGGGATGGTGGTGTTGGGAGTGAAAGGAAGAGTAGATCAGATTGTCACAGAAAGAACAATCCCTGCAGGAGCTGGACAGGGGACGAGAGGTGAACATGTGTCTGGTGATTTAATTGCACTGGAGGTGGTGGAAATGGTGAAAATACAGTGCAAACCTTTTCCACTGTCACCACGACCCAGCGGCATTCTGAATAGTTTAAGAATAACAAAAAGTACAGGAAGGTTTCACTTAAAGAGAGTCAATCGTCCCTGAGCCAGTTCATCATCAATGAGGCCTGTGTCACCATCCTTCCTCCATTGCCTCGCCAGTCAGAGCCAACCGCCACTGAAGTCACTAACCTTCAGGTGCCATCTTTTGCCGTTGGGCCGATTCTCCTCCTTCACCATCTCACCATCTGTGCCAGAACCAGCGACGTCAGAGTTGCAATTCTCATCGCTGGTGCCCACCACGTCGATATCTCCGTGATGCTATTCTGCTGCCAGTGCCAAACCTGACCAACAATGAAGTGACCAATCCTCAGGCTCTGCCTTTCCCTCCTGACCTCGCCCACGTCGTGTCCGCCCGCCATGGCAGCAGCCCATTCCGATGCCAGCTCCCATGCTTCACCTACCCCCTGTTCTGCCCAGCCACAGTATCTCCTTAATTATTATTAAGAAAGGGGAAAAGGACATTCCTGGACGAACCGATAAAGGCTAGCAAAGTCAGTAAATTGTTCTCCTTGTGCAAGGAGAATGGCGTACATCAGTATGTTTTGAGAAGGCCCTTTCAGTAGGAAAGGTCAGAAGCCAAACCTCCTGACATTCAGTGTCTGCTAACTCCCTGAGTTCCTGAAAACAGGCGGCGACCCTTCTCCCTGAAGATACACTGTGCTCAACATAACCAGGGAGCTGCAGCAGGACATGCCCAGCTTCCGGCTAAAGGAATGAAGGAAGACAAGGAGAAACCTCAGGAAGTGATCACGAAGAGATGGCGTCTAACCTCAAAAAGGGCATCAACACTGAAATGGGAATCTCGCCAAAAGTGACAATCCTGGCGCTGGAGACAAAATAAACGAATGCAGTTGAAACAAGCACATGGTTTCAGCAGTTGTTCAAAGACCGAGGAATGGGTTAAGGTCTGACCTTAGTCATGGCGCAGTTACACAGTCAGCAGCTCAACTAATTATCAAGTCAGAAATCACACGACACCAGTTTAGAGTCTCACAGGATAAGTTGAAATCACAAGCTTTCAGAGTACTGCCCCTTCATCAGGAGACGTGAGGATGATGATCGAATATGGTATGGCCCCCGACCCCCTCCAAACTTTTTAAGAAAATCAGCTAGATCCAAACGTTTTCTTAATTTAAAGCCAAATGTCGAGTATATGTTATAGTAGTGATGTGGCTGGTCAAACCACGCAGTTTTACACAAAACTAGAATTTATTTGCACAGTACCATTGAAAAATGAACAAAAGAAAACCGAACTTAGTGTAACAACTTATTTGAAATGCAACCGACTCAATTTCTCAATGTAGTGAAGTTCCAATCCCTGCAACGCCAAACACTACACAAACACACCACTTGGCAAAAGGTAAATTAAAACATAGGTTCTTACAGGCGGGAGGGATTTCACACAGAAAAGTCAGGTAAGAAACATCTGTTGAAGCAAGAAGCTTGTTTACCATAGCAGTTCTCTGCTACCCCTTGTTTCTGACTGCTTGCTAAAATAACCCAAATTAGAAAACAATTGAACTGGGAGAACTTGCCACTCCCCTACCATTGTTAAATTTGATATTTCCAGACATATCTGCACCTCTGCCTTTACAACACCTCCTGAAAAATCCAATTACACAATAATCTTGTGCAAAGTGTAGCATCATCACAAATAGAATCCTGAAGATTTTTACTTTCTGTCTCTCTGCATAAAACCCTACCAAAGTGAAAGTGGTCTGGAAGGAAGGGGAGGAGTGGCTAATCTACACATCTCTGTGTTCCATGAAGAATTGGAGCTTAATCCTTGACCCTCCATCCCCACTTCCTTTTACAACTCATCCCTCCAGTGAACCTCTTATGCTTGTTACATTGCCCGCTGGCCTGTGGGGCTGCTCCTGTGAATGGAGTCCTAACCTACAATGGACAAAAACTGCTCCTTTGAGTCGAGTTAATCAGTAGGAAGTTGCTTCAGGGCAAACCAACTGTGCCCCATCCTTCCGAGTCAATCACAGCTCTTCAGAGTTTCAACCGCTACACTCCTTCCTCCCACTCTCATCTTGACCCAGGTATTGTCTCATTACACTTATTAACTGACATTGAAAGGTCTAATCTCCTGTATTGATCTCGTACATAGATGCCCTTCCAACACCATGCCCCAACCATTGCTGAAATGAATCAGTTGGTACCATTTCATTTATGAACAGGAGGCACAAGGTTTACATCTCTGGCCTCCCCATCGGGATTTATCTCGAGGATATCTCAGTGCAGCCTTGAGCTGCTCTCTGAACTTGGACTGGGTCACCCCATATATAAATGTGTTAGTGCAGCAACTTACATTCACCAACATGACTCCGACATGTCGAAATAAGATTGAGGAATGATTGTCAGCTTTAGAATCTGATCTAGGAATTATGTTAGAAATGAAGTTTATCACATATATCAACCACAAAAGGAGAAAGTTGCCCGATATGGCAAAGAGTAAAATCACAGATTTCCTCCTGCTCTCCATCTCTGGGTCTCTGCGATTCTCTCCCTTGCTCTGACCCCTCAGTGCCTTACGGACTTGGCTGGTCATTAAAATGTGTCTGACTGTCAGGGTGTTGAACAGAAGAATTAAAATGAAGGCAAAGAAAGGGGTTAAAACTGTGTGAAACCACCTGAATCCCTTCCAAAGGGATTCAGTGTAATAACTTGACTTTGAAATACAGAGCCATGGTGTATTGTCTATGACTACATAAGACTGATATCGAAAGTAGAAGGGCACATGGAGTAAACAGATCAGAATGCAGGTTGTTGCTAAAACAATAGCTGTATTTCTCTCTGTGCAATATTTAGTTTTCAGTTTCTGGCAACAAATGGCGATGAATCGATCAAATGTGAAAGTGACAGTGAACCAAACCGAGCAGGATGTCGCTGCTACAGACAGGACATAGACTACACTGCACACTGGAGTGATATCCAAGAAGGAAAGTGGGAGATAATAATCGTTAATCTGCCTCAGTATAACCTCCGTGATAACGACCAGTAGATCTGCTGTTGACATGGCCATCAGGAAGCGAGTGATGCCCGTGGAGAGACCGCACTTTCCCCTGTACAAGATCACAATTGCCACGAGATTAACTGCAGGGGAGAGAAAAGAAGAGAAACTGAAAATTTCTGTTCAAGTATTCTTCACTTTTCGTCCTAGACAAACACTTGAGTATACTTGAGTAGAAGAGCCGACAGGTTAAAATTGTACAATACATTGTATTGAATGCATTTAGAATACTCTGTACAATTCTGGGTGCCACATTACCAAAGGATGTGGAAGTTTTGGAGAGCGTGCAGAAAAGGTTTACGAAGATATTGCCTGGTATGGAAGGTGCTAGCTATGAAGAGAGGTTGAGTAGATTAGGTTTAGTTTTACTAGATAAAAGGAGATTGGGGTGGGACTTGATTGAGGTTTACCAAATCATGAAGGGTATAGACAGGGTGGATAGAGACAAGCTTTTACCCAGGGTGAAGAATTCAAGAACGAGAGGTTATGCTTTCAAAATGAGAGGTGGAAAGTTTAAGGGTTTATACACTCGTTAAGTACTTCACACACAGAGGGTGGTGGGCATTTGGAACGCGTTGCCAGCAGAGGTGGTAGAGGCAGGCACGGTGGATTCATTTAATATGCGTCTGGATAGATGCATGAGTGGGGGGAGCAGAGGGATACAGATGCTTAGAAATTGACTGACAGGTTTAAACAGTAGTTTTGGATCGGCTCAGGTTTGGAGGGCCGAAGGGCCTGTTCCTGGGCTGTTAATTTTCTTTGTTCATTGTTCTTTGTTTTGGCAAGAAGAAAGTGGTGGGCTTTGGTCAGATATTAATTTAACTGTGCAAAGTTCTTAGTTCATTACCAGGTTTACACGACACAAGGGAAGATTGCCTTCAGAGGGCTATTTCTTGTGTCAGAATTACTATCAGACTGAAAGCACGTATGTTCATTTTAAAATAGGAACTTTTTCCTGAATTTTGAAGTCAAATGCAGGCTCAGCTGCCCCAATGGAAGGGATGGGAGATGGACTGTAACAAAATAGATGCATGTAACAAAAATGGTTGTGAAATGAATACCTGATTTTCGGTTGTTGTTTTGACAACAATTCAAATTTAACCAATTAGTTTACATTGTGCCCAGGATACTAACCACAATCGAGTTTGAATTTATTACTTTCACAACATCGGTCCAATGAGATGGTACAATGCTGGGGGGTGGGGGGGGGGGGGGGGGGGGGGGGGGGGGGTGGTGGGGGTGCATTAAAAAGACGAGCATCTTGAAAATTGGCCAGAGACAGCGACTGCCATCGATCAGCGAAGCAATTGCTGTAGAACCAGACAGCTAACTGCCCATCTGACATATTAGTTTCGAAGATATTAGGAAACACTCTCTTTCAAAGGCACCTTTTCATACTCGCAATAGAAAGAAAGAAAATGACCCAGGGCAGTCAACAGATGGATGATTGAAGGCAGCAGAGAAGGCAGAGACTGGGTGGTCTTGAGATTAAGTTAATGTAATGTTTAACAATTGTTTTATTGGAACAGCATTAGTGTAGAGGTGGGGTCAGATAGTAAATCGTTAATAAAAGGGGTATTTGATTCGTGTATAGCTTCTGCTTAGTGTTCACTGTTAGAGTTAGGAAAATAAATTGGCTTAAATAATGAAAATAATGAGTTCCCTGTCACTCACTCACATTTTAAAAGATTGTGATGCGAGGGGAGCTTCTCTGGGTGACTGGTTTGAATTAACGGAGGGGATTGAGCTGCCGAATTGGAATAGTATGGTTTAATGAAGGCTGTTATCATCCGAGGGAATTTGGTTTTGGTATTTAACATCTGTTGGAAAGCAATTCTCTGTTTCAGGGAATGCAGAAGCTGAAGTGCAGTATGCAGAGAAGAGGGGAGATTAGAAGCACCTTAAGCACATAACCTGGGTGTCTGCAGGATGGGAGATTAGTTTTCTTGGCATCGTAAACCGTATTCTCCGCAGATTCCCCAGATGTCAAAGGCCCATGCTGTTAATTTGGTTTCATGTTTGGATCATATCAGCTTGTGGCTATTGGATAACCGTCATAAGATATAGGAGAACAAATAAACCTATTCATTCCATTAAACATTTACTCAAGAATCAGAGTCTGAATGAGAGATAAACCTCTAAAAAAAAGCAGGAAGTAATGATCAAGTGGCAATTAGAGATAAGAATGCAAGGGGTGAGGATGACACCAAACATCTGCTGGAGGATGTGGACAGGTCAATTGAGGAAGCAAAATGAAGAAGGGTGCAGAGAAATGCAAGATTATGCCCTTTGGCTAGCAGAATAGAGGAGCTGAATATCATTTAAATGGAGAGAGGCTGCGGAAAGCTACAGAACAGAGGGATTTAGAAGTCGTCATGCGCAGATCACAAAGAGCTCGTCTCCAGGTTCGCGGGGAATAGGGAAAACAAATTAAATGTTTTTTTTTAAATTTCAAAAATCATGGAACATAAATGTTAGGGATGTTTTGCTAAAATTAAACAAGGCACCAGTCAGTGCACAACAGGAAATCCGTGAAGGTGATTGGTCTCCTTATCGAAAGAAAGATACATTGCACTGGAGAGTGTCCAAAGGAAATTCACTCAGTTAGTACCAGGTACGGTGTGACTGTCTTATCAAGACAGAAATAGAGAGAAAACATATTTGCTTGAGTTTAAGCGAATGAAAGCAAATTTATTGAAACGGACAAGATTCGTTCAGTAACTTGACAGCAAAAAAGTTGAAACGTTGTTTCCCCGTATGGTAGAGTGTAGGGTAATAAGGAATCATCTCAGATTAAGGCAAGTCATACAACAGAGGCGACTTCAGGGCACAAGGGTGCCTCTGAACTACCGTGTCTGTACTAGCTCCCAGTAAAGCCTGTCCAGCTCATCCCATTCTCCAGTCCACTTGCTGATTTTGGTCGTTCGTCTATAAAACGCGTTTCGTCAACGCGATTTGGCTGTCATATGATTGGTGAACTGGGGAGCGATTTATTTAATACATGTACTCTTATTGGCTATTGTGTGATTCCATCCCCGGTTTCCTTCAGTCCATACCACGTGTTTACTTCCATACTCTCTTGTGGCTCTTACTCTCCCTCATTGTAAAACCACCTTCATGTTCCCTTAATTGTGCTGTCTTTCTGTAATCTCGCCTACTCCCAATACCCAATCACTCAGAGGACTGCATAACCAGGGAAGCGGAGGATATGCTGATATGAACTGTAACGTAATTCCGAAAACTTTTCGGGCAAAAGCCCTTCATCAGGAATACAGGCAGAGTGCCTGAAGGGTGGAAATATAAATGGTTTCCAGAATTTGCAGTCAATGTTTTTGCCTTCTCCATGTTCCCATAATTGCTCCTGATCCAACCGCTGTGGGCTCTCTATAACCTCACACACTCCCAATAACCCTTCCTGCTTTTGTCACTTCCTTCAGTTCCCCATCCTCTCCAGCTTCCTGAAAACCCTTCCTGTCATTGTAAACCTCCCTGTGTCTGCACCATCTTCCTGTGCTTCGCCCTTCCCGAACTTGGTAACTTCCTCCAGTCTCTAAAATGCTCCCAGATCATGAAAACTCAAGTCTCTGCAATCCTCCCGATCACGGTGAACCCTCACAATTACCGAAGCCTTCAACTGGATTTTTTTTTCTCATTCTTTTGAAGTAGCAGTTTTGTGAAATGCAGGAATTGGTTTCCACGTGACTGAGAAGTAAACCTTTATCATTAACCCTGAGCCACGCAGTGATGTTTCATGGATTCTGTTGTTCTCTGCAGACTGTCAGTCAGAGGATTGTCTAAGCAGGGAAGCTGAGGGTACACTGATATGACTTGCAGTGTAATTCCGAAAACTCAGAAACCCCTTGGATTGTTAAGTTTATTGTATTCTTACATTAAAATATATGATTTCATCAATTACTTAGACTGTGCTGTTGGTTGTGTGATGCTAACTGCAGTTTTTGTTTAGATTTTTTTCTGATATTTCTGGTGAGTCGCCCCAACCCTGCTCTTCCCAACAGGCTCTGTTATTTCCATTGTGCAATTTTCTGTAACAGGAGGTTGCACCAGTACATCACCACCGTGTTATCGCAGAACAGACCTTATTCTTGAAATTGTGACTCCTGGTTCGTGACAGACTAATGAGTAGAAACAAACTATCATTACTTACCCTGTCAAAACTGACCATAAATTTGAACCCCTGAATAAGGTCACGTCTTAATCTTAGAACATTGAACAATGCAGCACAGAACAGCCCTCTACCTTTCACCGACAGGAAACATGAGGAAACATTTTTACTAGAATTTACACGACTTCGAGGCATCTTTATTGATACAGGCAAGATTTGTTCAGTAACTTGACAGCATGAGTGTTTAAAGATTGCGTGTTTCCTGTCGGTGCAACATCGAGGGCTGAAGGGCCTGTTCAATGTTCTAAGATGAAGACGCGACCTTATTCAGGGGTTCCAAATTATGACCAATTTTGACAGGGTAAATATGGATAGTTTGATTCTACTCGTTGGTTTGACAGTAACGAGCAGTCACAATTTCTGGAATAAGGTCTGTTCTGCGATAACACGGTGATGGTGTTCTTGTGCAACCTCATGTTACATAAAATCGCACAATGGAAATGACAGAGCCTGTGGGGAAAAGCAGGGTTGGGGCGACTCACTAGAAATATCAGGAAAAAAATCGAAAGAAAATTTGTAGTTAGTATCACACAGCCGAGAGCACAGTCTAAGGAAATGTTAAAATCATACATTTTAATGAAAGATTAAAATAAATTTAACACTCCAAGGGGTTTGTGAGTTTTCTGAGTTTCACTATAATTCATATCAGTGTACGCTCAGCTTCACTGGTTAGACAATTCTCTGAGTGGCGGTCTGCAGAGAACAACAGAATCCATGAAACCTCATTGCCTGGCTCAGAGTTAATGATAAAAGTTTAATTCTCTGCCACCAGGAAGCATTTCATAAAACTGTTACTTCAAAAGAATGGGAAAAAAAATCAAATGAAGGCTTCAGTAATTGTGAGGGTTCATCGTGATGAAGGAGGTTACAGAGATCGGAAGGATTGCAGACACTTGAGGTTTCACGTTCTGGGAGCATTTTAGAGACTGGAGGAGGTTACCAAAGTTCGGGAAGGGCTAAGCACGGGAAGATGGTCCAGACACAGGGAGGTATACAATGGCAGGAAGGGTTTTCACGATGCTGGGGTGGGGGGGGTCGGGGGTGGGGTGGGTGGAGCTGGAGAAAATGGCACAAACAGGAAGGGTTATTGGGAATGTGTGAGGTTTCAGAGAGCCCGCAACGGTCGGATCTGAAGCAATTATGGGAACATGGAGTAGGTTTTACAATGACTGAGAGTTTTGAGCCACAGGACATTACAGAAGTAACCACGTGGAATGGACTGAAAGGAACGGGATGGAATCACACAACCGCCAACTGGAGGTAGACGTTTTAAAGAAATCATTCACCAATTAAACAATCATATGACAGCCAAATGGCAGTGACGAAACACGTGTTATAGGAGAACGACCAGTATCAGTAAAATGACTGGAGAATGGGACGAGCTGGATTGACTTTATTGGGAGCTTGGTTCAAAGGCACCCTTGTGCCTGCCCTCAAGTGGCGTATTGGTGCGTGATTCCCCTCATTCTGAGAGGATTCCCTAAGTCCTAGACTCTACCACGCAGGGCAAACAACCTTTCAAATTTTATGTCATCAAGTTGTTGCAAGAATCTTGTCTGTTTCAATAAAGATGCCTCTCATTCGTCGAAACTAAAGTTTCCCCTGCTGCAAGGGGAGTAAGCCCAATTGCCTTAACCTTTCCTTTCACCCAGAGCATATAAAGAAGGAAGTGGCCATACACGTCTACAAATCATTGGTCAGACTGCATTTGGAATAGTGTGTTCTCTTCTGGGTACCTTATTGAAAGAAGGATGTTAAAGCCTGGGAGAGACAGTCCAGAGTAGATTTGCTGGATTTGCACGGGAATTACTGAATTCGTCTTCAAGGTATAATTTCTGGAACTGGTGCCTTCTCTACCTGGAGTGTTGCCCGTCTATTTAGCATCTCTCCTTTGCCTGTCAGTATACTGTTTATTTGCTCAACACGCACATTGAGAGCTGGGTCATTATCACCATTTTCTGATTTGATAATAACAGAAATAAAGTGTTAATTTCGTGTCATCTTTCCAACCCCTTTACTTCAGTTCTTAGTCTACCATGCCTGTTCCTTCTGAGTCACAGTCTATCATTTGCTCACCTTTTACGACCAACAGATTTGAAGAATATTTTGCGATTTGTTTTAGCACAACATGAAATCTTTTCCTCATACTTCATCTTAACCTATCTTATCCACCCTTATCCTCGCTACTGCCTTTGAGATAATCTTTCTAACTTTTATTGTTATTCTTATTCTGGTGTGCTATGCATCTCTATGGCCCTATATTAGTGATTATCATGACGACCAAATTTGTTTTTTATTCACGCATTTGTCGAAATGTCTTTTAAATGTTGTAACTCTCCCTGCATCCACCACCTCCCCTGGAATTTCATTGCACGCACGGACCACCCTGCGATTAAAAAGAAAATGCCCCTCATTTATTGGCAAATCTTCCTCCTATTACCTTGAAAATATGTCCCTTCGTTTGAAATCCACCACTCTGGCGAAAAGACAACTGCAATTCACATCATTTACATCCTTCATAATGGTATAGATCTCTACAAGGTCACTTCTCAACCTCCAATGCTCCAGTGAAAAGGTCCCAGCCAATCCAGCCTCTCCTTATAACTCAAACCCTCCCTTCCAGGCAACACCCTGGCATATCTCTTCTGAACCCTCTCCAGCTTCATAATATCCTTCCTACAACTGGGTGACCCGAACTGGCCATGACACTCCAGAAGACGCCTCACCAACATCATGCACAACCTCAACATAACAGCCCAGCTCCTATACTCAATGGTATGAACAATGAAGGCAAACATGCTCAAATCTCACGACCTCATGCCTGATGAAGAGGTTGTGCTCTAAATGTCGACTCTCCTGCTCCTCGGATGCTGCCTGACTGGGTGTGATTTTCTAGCACCACACTTTTTGAAACACGCTCAATGGCTTCTGACCCACCCTGCATGAATGTGATGTAAAGTGCACAGCACTATGGACCTGAACCACTGCTCTTCAGCACAATGATCCAATTATTTAATATTTGGAGATGCCGGTGATGGACTGGGATATACAGTTAAAAACCACACAACGCCAGGTTATAATCCAACAGGTTTAATTGGAAGCAATTCATCATGTATGTCGACAGGCCAACAAGAGGGGAGGCTATATTGGATTTGGTTCTAGGTAATGAACCAGGCCAGGTGTTAGACTTGGAGGTAGGTGAGCACTTCGGGGACAGTGACCACAACTCGGTGACTTTTACTTTAGTGATGGAGAGGGATAATCGTGCGCCGCAGGGCAAGAGCTATAGCTGGGGGCAGGGAAATTATGATGCAGTGAGGCATGACTTAGGATGTGTGGATTGGAAAAACAGGCTTCAAGAGAAGAACACTAATGAGATGTGGGGAGTGTTCAAGGAGCAGCTACTGCGTGTCCTCGATAGGTATGTACCAGTCAGGCATGGTGTAAAGGGCCTTGTGAGGCAGCCGTGGTTTAGTAAGGAATTGGAGTCCCTTGTGAAAGGGAAGAAGGCGGCATATGTAAAGATGAGGCGTGAAGGTTCAGTAGGGGCGATTGAGTGTTATAAGGTAGCCAGGAAGGAGCTAAAGAGGGAGCTAAGAGAAGCGAGAAGGGGACATGAAAAGTCTTTAGCTGGTAGGATTAGGGAAAACCCAAAGGCTTTCTATAGGTATGTCAAGAATAAAAGGATGACTAGGGTAGGTATCGGTCCAGTCAAGGATAGTAGTGGGAAGTTGTGTGTGGAGGCGGAGGAGATTGGAGAGACATTAAATCAGTACTTTTCCTCAGTATTCACTCAGGAACAGGACACTGTTGCTGATGTGAATATGGAATCACAAATAATTAGAATGGATGCCCTGGAAATATGCAGGGAAGAGGTTTTGGGAATATTGGAAAGGATGAATATAGATAAGTCTCCTGGGCCTGATGGCATTTACCCCAGGATCCTATGGGAAGCTAGGGAGGAGATAGCAGAGCCATTGGCCTGGATTTTTATGTCGTCGTTGTCAACAGGAATAGTACCAGAGGACTGGAGGATAGCGAATGTGGTCCCATTGTTCAAGAAAGGGAGTAGGGATAGCCCTAGCAACTATAGGCCAGTGAGTCTGACTTCAGTGGTGGGCAAAGTCTTAGAGAGAATGGTAAGGGATAAGATTTATGAACATCTGGGTAGGAATAACGTGATCAGGGATAGCCAGCATGGTTTTGTGAAGGGCAGGTCGTGCCTCACAAACCTTATTGAGTTCTTTGAGAAGGTGACCAAGGAAGTGGATGAGGGTAAAGCAGTAGATGTTGTGTATATGGATTTTAGTAAGGCGTTCGATAAGGTTCCCCATGGTAGGCTAATGCTAAAACTTCGGAGGTATGGCATTGAGGATACATTAGAGGTTTGGATTAGGAATTGGCTGGCTGGAAGGAGACAGAGGGTAGTAGTTGATGGATTATGTTCATCTTGGAGCGCAGTTACTAGCGGTGTACCACAAGGATCTGTTTTGGGACCATTGCTTTTTGTTATCTTTATAAATGATCTAGAGGAAGGACTTGAAAGCTGGGTAAGCAAGTTTGCGGATGACACAAAAGTCGGTGGAGTTGTGGATAGTGAGGAAGGAAGTGGTAGGTTACAGCGGGATATAGAGAAGTTGCAGAGCTGGGCGGAAATGTGGCAAATGGAATTCAATGTAGCTAAGTGCGAAGTCGTTCACTTTGGTAGGAATAACAAGATGATGGATTACTGGGCTAATGGTAGGCTACTTGGTAGTGTGGATGAGCAGAGGGATCTTGGTGTCCATGTACACAGATCTCTGAAAGTTGCCACCCAGGTAAATAGTGCTGTGAGGAAGGCATATGGTGTACTGGGCTTTATTGGCAGAGGAATTGAGTTCCGGAGTCCTGAGGTCATGTTGCAGTTGTATAAGACTCTGGTGCGGCCTCATCTGGAGTATTGTGTGCAGTTTTGGTCGCTATACTATAGGAAGGATGTGGAAGCTTTAGAACGAGTGCAGAGGAGGTTTACCAGGATGTTGCCTGGAATGGTAGGAAAATCTTATGAGGAAAGGCTGAGGCACTTGGGGCTGTTCTCATTGGAGAAGAGAAGGTTTAGGGGAGATCTGATAGAAGTGTATAAGATGATTAGGGGTTTAGATAGGGTAGATACTAAGAACCTTTTACCGCTAATGGAGTCAGGGGTTACTAGGGGACATAGCTTTAAATTAAGGGGTGGTAGGTATAGGACAGATGTTAGGGGTAGATTCTTCACACAGCGGGTTGTGAGTTCATGGAATGCCCTGCCCGTATCAGTGGTGAACTCTCCTTCTTTATGGTCATTTAAGCGGGCATTGGATAGGCATTTGGAAGTTATTGGGCTAGTATAGGTTAGGTAGGATTCGGTCGGCGCAACATCGAGGGCCGAAGGGCCTGTACTGCGCTGTATCCTTCTATGTTCTATGTTCTATATGTGGATCAAGGAGCAGTGCTGTGACTGCTAGTGCTTCCAATTAAACCTGTAAGACTATAACCAATTACTTAAGACCTCTTTGTAATCTTAGATAAACTTCATTGTTCATTATACCAGAAATCTTGCTGTCGACTGCAGATTTACTCAGTATGCCTTCTATATTCTCATCTATATCATTCATATAAATGACAAACTAAAGTGAACCCAGCACCAACCCCTGTGATCACAGGTCTCCAGTCAAAATAAATCCATCCACCATCAATCTCTCTGTGTTTTGCCATTAAGCTGATTTTGTATTCAATTGGCAAGCTTACCCTGAAACCCGTCGGATATAACTTTATTATGCAGTCAACAATGTGGAATCTTCTCAAAGGTTTGACTAAAATCAAAGTAAACAATGTCCATCATCCCACCCTCATCCATATTAGAATACAGAGTCAGAGAGACGTGAATCATTGAAACAGACCATCGGACCTACTCGCCCATGCTGACCAGATATCCTAATTTAATCTAGTCCCATTCGCCAGCACTTGGCCCATCTCCCTCAATGCCATTCCTGTACATACAGCGATCCAGATACCTTTTCAATGTTGCATTTGTACTAGCCTCCACTGCTTCGTCTGACAGCTCATTCCATGCACACACCACCCTCTGTGAGAAAAAAAATGCCCGTTTGGTTTCTGTTAAATCTTTCAGCTGTCACCCGTAACTTATGTCTTGTAGTTCTGGACTCCCCCAATCCAAGGAAAAGGCCTTGTCTATTTAACCTATCCGTGCCCGTCATGATTTTGTAAACCTCTATCGTGTCACCCTTCAGCCAGAGAAAACAGCCACAGCCTGTTCAGCCTCTCCCTGTAGCTCAAATCCTCAACCCTGGCAAAATCCTAGTAAATATTTTCTGAACCCTTTCAAGTTCAGAACATTCTTCCTATAAGAGGCAGTCTAGAATTGCACACAATATTCCACAAGTAACTTAACCAATGTCTTATATAGCCTCAACATGACCTCTCAACTCTTATACTCAATGCTCTGACCAATAAAGAAAAGCGTACCAAACACTTTCTTCACTATCCTATCTTGCTGCGGCTCCAATTTCATGGAACTATGAACCTGCGTCCCAAGGTCTCTTTATTCAGCAACACTCAGCAAAGCTTACCATTAAATGGATAAGTTCAGCCCTGATTGCCTTTCCAAACTGGAGCAGCTTGCATTTATCTAAATTAAGCTGCATTTGCCTCTCCATGGCCCACTGGTCCATCTGATCAAGATCCTATTATACTCTGAGGGAACCTTCTTCGCTGTTTTCTTGTCATCTGCAAAATTACCCATCATACCTTTTATGTTTACATTCAAATCATTCATAGAAATGACAAAAACGTGCTGGAACCAGCACCAATCCTTGTGACGCTCCACTGGTCACAGACCTCCTGTCTGAAAAACAACCCACCACCACCACCCTCTGTTTTCCATCTTCACACCAGTACTGTATTGGAATGGTTAACACCCCCTCTATTCCATGAGATCTAACCTTGATAACCAGCCTATTACGAGAAACCTTGTTGAGCAACTTACTCACACAAAACCAACCTGCCTATCCCAAATCATTCCTTGCCTCTCTGAATGCATACCGATCTATCTGTCAGAATCACTCCCAATAATCTACCCAACGACGCAGTCAAACTCACAGGTCTTCAGTTCCCAAGCTTCTACTTACATCTCTTCTTGAACAAAGGCACCGCATTCGCCATACTCCAATTATCTGACACCTCACACCTCATTATAGATGACACAAATGTCTCTGCAATTTTCTCCATATCTTCCCAGAAAGTTCTGGGATTCACTCGATCAGGTGTAGGAGATTTATCTACCTTTCCGTTTTCCAAGACCTACAGCACTTCCTCTTCTCTGCTGTGGAATGTTTTCATATCGCCTATCCGGTTTTGCCTTCCCTGATCTCCCTAGTGAGAATGGTCCTACACTCTTTATACTCTCAAGAAATTTACTAACTCTAGTTAT
This sequence comes from Hemiscyllium ocellatum, assembly GCF_020745735.1. NCBI lineage: Eukaryota > Metazoa > Chordata > Chondrichthyes > Orectolobiformes > Hemiscylliidae > Hemiscyllium > Hemiscyllium ocellatum. The sequence continues at coordinate 11,539,013 of NC_083440.1, read as the reverse complement.
CTATGTTTAATATATGGTTCTTTTTTAAATCTTAGGTAGAACCTCAATATCTTTATTGATCCTTTGTTCTCTAATCCTGCCAGCCTTTCCTTTCACTCTAACATGAACATCACGACTCTGAACACGCATTCGCATGCTATTCAAAGCCTCTCACTTTTCAGATGTCACTTTACCTGTGAGAAGACCAATCAAATCAATTTTTGAAAGTTCTCGTCTCATTCCATTGAATTTTGCCTTATTCCAATTAAAAACTTGATTTTTTTATGGAAAGGTTATCTTTTTCCAGAACTAATAAACTTATCATCATTTGGCACAAAGCGTTCCCCTATTGTCACTTCAGTCACTTGTTCTGTCTTATTACCAAAGAGAAGAACAAATTTTGCTCCGTCTCCAGTAAAAATATTTACATATTAATAAAGAAAACTTCCTTCCAGACATTTAACAATGTTCAAAGTTTGTGAGAAGATTTGTAGCTCGGGTGCTCATTGTTTTGGTTCTGTTCGCCGAGCTGGGAGTTTTTGTTGCAAACGTTTCGTCCCCTGTCTAGGTGACATCCTCAGTGCTTGGGAGCCTCCTGTGAAGCGCTTCTGTGATCTTTCCTCTGGCATTTGTAGTGGTTTGTACTTGCGGTTTCCGGTTGTCAGTTCCAGCTGTCCGCTGCAGTGGTCAGTATATTGGGTCCAGGTCGATGTGCTTATTGATTGAATCTGTGGGTGAATGCCATGCCTCTCGGAATTCCCTGACTGTTCTCTGTTTGGCTTGTCCTATAATAGTAGTGTTGTCCCAGTCGAACTCATGTTGCTTGTCATCTGCGTGTGTGGCTACTAAGGATAGCTGGTCATGTCGTTTCATGGCTAGTTGGTGTTCATGGATGCGGATCGTTAGCTGTCTTCCTGTTTGTCCTATGTAGTGTTTTGTGCATTCCTTGCATGGGATTTTGTATACTACATTGGTTTTGCTCATGCTGGGTATCAGGTCCTTTGTCCTGGTGAGTTGTTGTCTGAGAGTGGCTGTTGGTTTGTGTGCTGTTATGAGTCCTCGTGGTTGCAGTAGCCAGGCTGTCAGTTCGGAAATGCTCCTGATGTATGGTAGTGTGGTTAGTCCTTTGGGTTGTGACATGTCCTCATTCCGTTTTTGGCGAATACATTGTATAGGTGTTCGTCTTCATACTTATTCAGTTCTGGTGTACTGCAGTGTGTTGTGGCCCTTTTGAATAGTGTCTTGATGCAACTTCGTTTGTGTGTGTTGGGGTGGTTGCTTTCATGGTTCAGGACTTGGTCTGTGTGAGTGGCGTTCCTGTATTCCTTTGTGGTGAATTCTACGTTAGGTGTTCTCTGTACCAGCAGACAAAGGCAGAATGACGGTCATCCTGGACAAAGCAGACTACATCCAAAAAGCGCAACAACTACTTGCAGATACCAACACCTACCAAAAGAGGGAGTTTGACCCCACCCCACAGCTCATCAATAGGATAAACAACACACTGAGGAACCTACAAAAAACGTACAGATAACCAGGTTTGACCTACAAAGAATGAAACCTGAAAGCACAAACACCCCCAGATTCTATGGACTACCTAAAGTGCACAAACCAGACATCCCACTCAGACCCATAGTTTCACTACAAGGGACACCATCACACAAACTGGCTAAAGATCTACAGCAGAAACTGAAACACCTGATCAGCGGATCCAGATACTCCACACAATCCACACAGGAATTCTTGGACATCATCAAAAACTTACACATAGACAAGGAAAAAAAATGGTCTCATTCGATGTAACGGCACTGTTCACCTCTAACGACAAAACCCTAGCCAGAGAAACAATAGCCAACCTGCTGGACATACAGAACAGACAACAAGACCGGGAACCCATCAACAAAGACTGCTTACTTCAACTACTGGACCTGTGCCTCACAACACACTTCACATTCAACAACCAAATATATGAACAAATCAACGGCTCACCCATGGGCTCACCCATCTCTGGACTCATAGCAGAAGCTGTAATGCAACGATTAGAACAAACAGTCTTACCGCAAATTCAACCCAAACTGTGGGTCAGATACGTAGATGATAAGGTAAAACAATGACTGCAGATGCTGGAAACCAGCTTCTGGATCAGTGGTGCTGGAAGAGCACAGCAGTTCAGGCAGCATCCAACGAGCTGCTCGTTGTAGATGATACCTTTGTAATCATGAAAAACACAGAAATAGAGAACACACCGTATCATCAATGCCACACTCGCAGGAATCCGATTCACTAGAGAGGAAGAAAAGGATAACCAACTCCCATTCCTGGACGTGATGGTACAGAGAATACCTAACAGAAAATTCACCACAAAGATATACAGGAAAGTTACACACAGACCAAGTCCTGAACTACGAAAGCAACCACCCCAACATACACAAAAGAAGTTGCATCAAGACACTATTCAAAAGGGCCACAACACACTGCAGTACACCAGAACTGCAAAAAGAGGAAGAAGAAAGCCTATACAAAGTATTCGCAAAAAAGGGATACCCCCGCAATTTCATCAACAGATGCCTAAAGGGAAAGACAACGGAATGAGAACATGTCACAAACCAAAGGACGAACCACACTACCATACATCAAGAGCATTTCCGAACTGACAGCCAGACTAATGCGACCACTAGGACTCATAACAGCACACAAACCAACAGCCACTCTCAGACAACAACTCACCAGGACGAAGGACCTGATATCCAGCATGAGCAAAACCAATGTAGTGTACAAAATCCCATGCAAGGACTGCACAAGACACTACATAGGACAAACAGGAAGACAGCTAACGATCCGCATCCATGAACACCAACTATCCACGAAACGACACGACCAGCTATACTTAGTAGCCACACACGCAGATGACAAGCAACATGAATTCGACTGGGACAACACTACTATTATAGGACAAGCCAAAAAGAGACCAGCCAGGGAATTCCGAGAGGCATGGCACTCATCCACAGATTCAATTAATAAGCACATCGACCTGGACCCAACTGCAACGGACAGCTGGAACTGACAACCGGAAGCGGCAGGTACAAATCACGATAAATGCCAGAGGAAACATCACAGAAGCGCTTCACAGGAGGCTCCCAAGCACTGAGGATGTCACCTAGACAGGGGATGAAACGTTTGCGACAAAAACTCCCAGCTCGGCGAACAGAACCACGACATTTAATTATGGTTTCACTATCCAAGTCTTTTAGACTATGGTAACCCCAGTCAATGCTAGGACAAATAAAATCACAAACTCCAACAACTTTATCATTCTCACAAATATCTGAGATCAATTCCTCAATTTCCTTCTGACTCCTGGGAGGGGTGTCTCTGCTGCAATTTCATTAAAGTAATCCTTCCTTTTTATTTCTAACTTCAATCAAAATATTTTCTCCAGTAACAGCAGGAATATTTTCTTTCACCAAAAACGCCACTCTGCAGACTCTTTTTCCTCTCTTTCTGTCCTTCTTATAGCATCTGGAATCCGGAACATTGAGCTGCCACTCCTGTCCATCCCTCAGCTCTGATGTCTGAAATCCCTGCTTCCAAACATACCATGGAGTCATCAGCCTTACCTTTGAGACCCCTTGCAATAAACTAAAGGCAATTCCATTCTTGAGAGTTACCTCATTGTCTGACTTGCTCTTCCCTATGTTTCTCTAATTAACTTGCTGTTTTCAGATTCAGACCCATCCTCATCTCTCTTCTTATAGAGCTACTTAGGCACTCTCCAACTCTGCACACCCTTCCCACTCCCACACCACTGCCATCACTCCCCCCTTCCCTCAACCACCGCCTCACCCCCGCCCCTCAATAGTTTACAGTAGACTTCGGAAATCTTCCCACTAGGATATTAGTCCATTTCCAGTGCATGTCGTTCTGCTTTAGCGTGACAGTTGGTTCCTCTACATACCTGCACTACAGAAAATCACGCTGTACCAGATCACTATGGAAAATTGGTAAACTCATTCCATAGGAAGTTTGCGTTACCCAGTGTCCACAATTCGTCAGTTGCTTGTGGCCAATCCGTGTTAACATAATGATCAGTCAGTGAAACCCATCTGTTTGAACATATCTTTTCTGCTCAGAAGAGATCCGAAAGATTTAAGAATCGGAATCCCTGAACATTACACCAGCTATTGATTGACCTCATCTTTCCTTTTTCCACACAGAGCACTGGGAGTAAACTAGAGATTACTAGTTTTGAAGTTTTTTTTCACTCTCTGTATATTTACTCTGTAAGCACCTTAATCGTTGCCCTGACGATATCATTCTAACCAATGTGTGCGACAAATTCTGATTTCTCACTCTCCCCTTTAACAAGATGCCTCACACTTTCTGAAACATCCTTCATACTAACAACAGGAAACGAACAGAGATGATAGGAACAGAAGCGGCCATTTGCCCCCTCGATCCTGCTCTCCACCATTCATCAATATCTCCCCATTTGTTTTGATCCCAATCGTCCCAAATGCAATATTTAGTCGCCTCTTGAACACATTCGATGTTTGGCATCAGCTATTTCATGTGGTAATGAATTCCACAGGCTCCACACTCTCTGGGTGAAGAAATGTCTCCCCATCTCAGTTCGAAATGGTCCACCCTAAATCCCCAAACCATCCTCAAATCACTCTCACTGCCACAGAATCTCCTGCTCTGCCCCCGACAGGGGAGTCCCCGACAACAATTATTCTTCAACATTTTGAAAAACTCCTCTGAACATAGGTTTCAGCCTTGGTGCCCAAGATCTGATTGCCTCTGCTTGAGAGAGGAATAGCCATTCGAACCCTCTGAATTACCTTGTAACCTTTCCTGACAGTCACCATCTCTCTGAGTGACCCTGCTGTGTAATCATTTCTCTGAATGCACTAGCCATGTTGTGTATGGCCTCAATGTCTTTAAAACAGCTTACAGTAGCACGTTAAACATAAATTAAACTGTCTTCCTTTAACTGAACGTGTGACTCAGTTGCTCAGTGGTTAGCACTGCTGCATCACAGCGCTAGGCACCCGAGTTTGATTCTACTCTCGGGTCGCTGTCTGTGTGGAGTTTACATGTTCTGCCTGTGTCACTGTGGGATTCGTCTGGGTGCTTCAGTTTCCTCCCACAGTCAAAAGGTGTGCAGGTTTGGATGGGTTGGTCGTGGCAAATTGCCCCAGAGCATCTAGGGATGTGCAACTTCCGTGGGTAAGCCGTGTGGATTGCGGGGATACAGAGAAATGCTCTTTGGAAGGTCGGTGTGCACCCACTGGGCGAAATGGCCTGCTTTCACGCTGTAAGTATTCTGAAGTGTTAGTACTGAGCGTGCAAGAAATTTTAAAAAAAGTATATCTTGAATAAAATCAACCACTTGACTAAACAATTTGATTAATGAAAACGAGTCCTCCTCATGTCGTCTAGCAGACAGCTTTCAAGCTGATAATAAAATTTCACTCTAGCGCCACCACCCGTCAGCCTCTGTAAACACAACTCCAGTATTAAAAAGCACTCTTAAGCGATGTTAAAAATCTATTCTACGCAGACGATTTTACAGGAAAATAAAACCACCAATCCCGCTGCATGTAAACTGAAGGAGAACACTCATCCGTATTTCTTCAGTGGCTCCACTCACTTACCAGGGACACCAATAATGCCCAGGATCATGTAAAATATCTCATTCGCCTTAGCAATCTGTTCATGCATTTCCTGACAGAATTAATCAGTTTCTTCACAGAGCCAAAAGAAAACAAAATTGTAATAAAACTCAGAGGTGACAGATTGTTTCATTTATATCCTGTGGGAATCTCCACAGGGACATTATGATTCCCATATTTCACAGGTTTCATTTTAGATCATGCAAACAGATCACGACTGACACGCTCAGAGCTCATAAAGATATACAGGACGGAAACACACCCTTCAGTCCAACTCGTCCATGCTGACCAGGTAACCTAATCTAATCGAGTCCAATTTGCAAGCAATAGGCCCATATTCCTTTCAAACCATCCTGTTCATTATCCGTACAGATGCCTTTTAAATGTTGTAATTGTACCAGCCTCCACCAGTTCTTCAGGACCTCAGTCCATTCATGCACCACCCTCTGTGTGAAAAAGTTGCCCCTCAGGTGCTGTTTAAAACTTTCTGATCTCACCTTAAACCTATGTCCTCTCCTTCTTGACTCCCCCAATCCGGGGAAGTTACCTTGCCAATTTGTGCTTTCTATGCCAGGCATGATTTTATAAACCTCTATGAGGTCACCTCTCAGCTTCTGAGGCTCCAGGGTAAACAGCCCCAGCCATTACTGTCTCTCCCTGTAGCTCAAACCCTTCAACCCTGGCACCTTCTTTGTAAACCCTTTCTGAAGCCTTTCAAATTTCACAACATCCTTACAATAGGAGGGAGACAAGAATTGCACGCCATGTTCCAAAATTGGCCTAACCCACCTGTACAGCCGGAACATGAGCTTCCAACTCCTGTACACAATGCATTGACCAATAAAGGCAAGCATAAATGCTTTCTTCACTATCTTGCCGACCTTGGAGTCCACTTTCAAGGAACTTTCAAGCTCACTTTGTGAGAATATGTTGAAAAGAAACATCCATCAGAGGAACAAGTGAAAACCATTCAGCCCCTCGAGTGTGCTACTCCATTCAAAAGGATCATGGCTGATTCTCTGACTCATGCCCTCTATTCCCGCGCTCTCCCCATAATTGTGCTGTTGGATTGGTCACCCGAAAACAATGAGTAATTCTGATCACACTGGTTAATGTATAATCATTGGAGATGTGATCACGCAACACTTTTCCTTCCAACATCAGCAGCTCCAATCACAGATCTCACATCCAATTCTGTGAGATCCATACCCGATTTGATGATCAAATGAAAGTTCATTTCGAGCTTTTGTTGCCCCTGGGTTATACCAGGGCAGTTCGACAACGTGGATCGGGCGTCAGCAGAGTGGCTCGGTGGTTAGCACTGATGCCTCACAGTACCTGGGACCACGGTTTGATTCCACCCTCCTATCCCTGACTGTGTGGAGATTGTATTTGTTCCTCCCGTGTGTATGGACTTTCTCCAAGTGCGCTGGTTTGCTTCCACTGCCCAAAGGTATCCAGTTGGTTTGGCTATGCTATTCCTGTTCAGGGACCTGCAGTTAGGTTGGTGAGCCATGGCTATGGACGGTCGGGAATTGGGATGTTTTTCAGAAGTTTGATGCAGTCCTTAATGGACTGAATGAATGTCATGCTTTAAATAGATTTTCAACTCAAAAGACCACATAATGTCAAAAGGCTCGTCATTTCACGTGAATTTGAGGAAAAGGAGAACGATGGTATGTGAGGGAGGAGTGGGGAAGTGACCTGGAACGAGAGAACGTAAGAGCAAAGAACAGCAGGAGACCATTCAGCCCCTCGAGCCCACTCCGCCTATTTCATATGACCATAGCTGACCTAATCTTTGTCTTACTCTCTTGCCTGCCCTCCACAACCCTTCAACCTTTTAATTAAAAATGTCTTTGGCCTCAAAACTATCTGTGACAAAGATTCCTCAGGCTCTCCACTCTGGGTGAAGTCACTTCTCCCAATTTCAGTCTGCAATAACCTACCCCCCCGTATCTTCAGACTGTGATTCCTCTGGTTCCAGACACCCGCCGGTGATCAGGAACATACTTTCTTAAATCCTCAGTCTTCTTAATTCTCTCTCTGTCATCCATGTGTCTCCCTCTTGCTGTCTTTCCGTCTCCCTCTATCCCCATCTGATTTACATTCTCCTTCATTGTCTCTCTCACTGTTTCTTTTTCTCTCGCTGTGGCGCTGTCTCACTCTCTTACATGTTCCCTCCATCGCAATCTGTTTCTTTCCTTTTCCCCTCCCTTACACTTTCCCTCACCTCTGCATCGCCTCTCCTGTGTGCTACTCTTGCAATCCATCTCTTCTTTCAACTTTCTTTCCTTCATTCATTCGCCTCTTTACTCTGTGTCTCTTGTTATATTGCTCTCTTTCGCTCATTCTCTTCCTCCCTCATTCTCTCTGTTGTTCTTCACCTCTCATTGCTGTCTTGTTCGCTCTCTTCTTGTTGTCCCTCTCTCTTATTCACACACACTGCCTCACTCTCTCTGATTCATTCTCTGTCTTGCTCTCTCTCTCTCTCTGTGTCTCTCTCACACACATAATCTCATTCTTCTCCTCCCTTTCTGCCTCTCACTCACTACCTCCCTGGATCTCCATTCCCTTGTTCTCTTTCTCCCTCTCTTCCTCTCAATCGCTCTCTCGCTCAATCACTCACAGTACAAAAGGTGACATGTCAGATCAGCAACAGTTGTCGCTGTGAGGCCTTATTCAGAATCTGTCACAGAGTTTTCAGTCTGTTCAATGGAGTCAGGCCCGAAAGCAAGAAGTTATGAAATTGGACAGCATCCTATTCTGACTTCGACATTTGTGTTGTCTGAAAACAGAAAAATAAACTGTGTTAAATGAAACCCGCTGGATGTGGTGATATACCTGACAAACCTGTGTTTGTGGGAGAGGTGGTGTATCTATGCGTCTGTGTATATTTCTGATTGGAGGTGAGTGAGCAATGCTCGACAACTCTGTGTGTTTGTGTGAGATTATGTGAATTCATATCAGTGTGTGAGTGCACAACTGAGTGTGTTTGTGTAGGTGTGACACAGATGTGCAGCACAGAAACAGACCTTTCAGTCCAACGTATCCTTGCCGACATGATTTCCAAAATTAATATAGTTCCATTGGCCAACACTTGGCCCATATTCCTATAAACATTTCCTATTCAAATATCCACTTCTGATTCCTTTTAAATGTTGCAATTGTACCAGCCTCCACTGCTTCCTCTGGCAGCTCATTCCATACACATACCATACTCTGTGAGACAAAGTTGCCCATTTGGTCGCTCTTAAATCTTTCCCCTCTCTTGTTAAACCTATGCCCTCTAGTTCTGGACTCTACCACCCAAGGAAAATGACCTTGTCTACTGACTGTGCCCTCATGATTGTATAAACCTCTATAAGGTCACACTTCTGCCTGTGACTCTCCAGTGTCAACAGCCCCAGCCAATTCAATCTGTCCCTGTGGGTAAACCACTCAACCAATTTAAAACTAACAGACAGAGAAGCTCACCCCGTTCTGTGTTCAGTTAACTTTCAAGAGGCATAAAACAATTCCAGGTCTCACTAATGAATCTAAGTATTAAAAATTTTGTTCATTGTGTTCAACAGAGAGTATTGAAACCACAACTACTACCCACTCTTATCTCTTAAACCTATATTTTAACTCTCACTGTACAATACTGGTCTGATTAAAAACAAACTAATGAAGATTTACAAAAGTAAATCACATTTAAAACCAGCCAGCTGTGACGATTCTCCTTTGCAGAGTTTCCTTTGTATTTTCCTATGACATCGTTTCTTTCAATTACTGCTGCACAACTTTCCTTCTGGACAGGTACGTTTCAGAGAACTATTTGTCTAGCAGTCTGAACTTGCTGGTCCTCTTTGCAGTTTGTCCCAGTAACTGTTAAGAATGTCCGGTCTTATATTCCAAAACATCAGATCATTCATTGTTTTTTTTGGCAAATTCAAATTTGATTGGATTTTGGTTTCTGGGGATTAATTTAAACCGATTGGCCAAATATGAATTTGCTTGTGTGCCAAGGCAACACATCACCAGCTATTTGTGTCAACCATATGATATTTTTTGATGTTCTGCACACACTATGCTTTCAGACCTTGCCAGTTTCCTCTCTTTCTTAAATATACAGCACACCCACATCTTCATAACACCACTCCCGTCAGAAAAACATGAGCCATCATAATGAAAAGATGGCTTCATTTTTCCTTTATTCCTAAGCCACATGTGGACTTGTTGGGCCAAAGGGCCTGTTTCCACACTGTAAGTAATCTAATCTAATCTAATCTAATCAATAATGTGTTTAATCTAGGTTCTTATTAACTACTTCCCACATAAATATAACATTGATTGGATACCAAACTTGTATATAATTTATCATGATGAAATCCATAAAAACGCATCTGTAACTACCATCATATGATTGGCAGCATGTGCAATTTGCAAAGTCTGTACTGTAACACTCCAAAGAATAAGTCTCATATTCTTGTCTTTAAAGCTTTCCATGAATGTAAGTGGATTGTAATTGGTGTACACAGCCGTCTCTAATACATTGCTGGTCACAGACACGTGAAAATGTTCTAAGGGCAGTACCAAGCTCAATAGTTCTGCTTTATCACGGAGTATTTCCTCTTGTGGATTTTGAGGTTCTTTGAAAATTAACCAATTGGCAGTTCAATCCCATTATCATCTTCCTGTAGTAGCACAGTTCAAACTCCTATGCCACTTGCATTAATATCAACCTCAAAATTTTTTGAAAAATTTGGTGGTGCTGAAACTGGTGCGGTGGTTAATATTGCTTTGAAATGGTGGAATATCTCTCGGCATTGGTCTGTCCATCAAACCTTGTGTTCTTTTCCAGCAAATTTGTTAATGGTGTAACTACACTGTTGCACTTGGAAAATTTATCACCAGTTTTGCTTCTCATAGTCGTTCAAATGTCCAATCTCTCTTTAAAGCAGGCACACATCTATCAACATAACTATATTCAATTCTTTTGAACTCAACATAAGTCTGACCTGACTCCTTCTTTATGTTTCTGAACCTCTCTCTAGACGCTTGTGGTACCATTTAATCAGCACGCAACACAACCTATTTGACCTCTTAATAGTCTCTTGACCCTCATCCGACAGTGCAGCAAATGCCTCACTAGGTCTGCCTACCAGTTCTGTCCAAACTGGTATTACCAAGAAATTCTCGGACACCTCCACCTTCCTAGTCAATTTTTCAAATGAAATAAAGAAGGCTTTATCATATTTTTCATCAAAATCTGCCGGAGTTTGACATATTTGTATGTACCACTACCTTCTCCATTAATCTTCATCCTGTTGACTTGACTTTGCTGAAGAGGTTGCAACTTCTCAAGTTCAAAGTCTCTCTCTCCTTTTGCTCACCCAAGATCCTTCTCTCTTTGTTTTCCTTTGTCTCTCTTTATCTCTCCATGTCTTCTCTCTCTCTCTTTGATAAGCCAAGAACCTTCTCTCTCCCTTTTTCCCGTTTCTCTCTCTCGTTTTCCCGTCTCTCTCTTCTCTCTTTGTCTTTCTCTTTCTGTCTCCATCTCTCTTTCCTCTGTCTCTGTTTGTTTCTCTTCGAACTCTATTTTGCTGAATTGCAATTTAAATTTTCTACCACAACTGCGTCTGTCTGTTTTTTTCTGATATACTCAAATATTTGAGTAATTCCTTTACAATTCCAGCTTTACTTTGATCCTTGGTTAAACTTCTTTGATAATTCTAACATTAACGCCTTCTTCCTTTCCTTCTAAACTTCCTTGGCAAATTTGAGAATCATCTTCAAATCGCCAAAAGTATTTAGCAATTTTAAGAGCCTTCTAGCTTACTTTTAATTTAATCGACCACAGGTTACAAATGACACAAATTGTCTCACCTACATGTTATGTAAAGATCTGGGAAACCATGCTGCAAGTGTTTAAATCTACGGGCCTTTTTCTCACCCCAAATCTATTCTAATCTGTCCAAATCTCAGACTGGATTTGTCTAACCCTGTTCAAATCATTAAACTGTCCAAACCTCAGCGACAAACCCCCTGCTTATTTCAAACGAGTTACACTGAAAAGATTTATCCCATGCAGTAAACTGTGAACATTCGAGAGGCCAAGAAGTATTTAAAGTAAAAAATAACAACCTTATTTATTGAAGGATAACAGAGAATAATTAGCTCACAACCGTTTCCAAACATTTACTAATCTTTGCACTCAGCTACTTTTTACTTTCCCTTGTACAACACTGGTCCGATAAAACCACTGATTAAGATTTAACAAAATGTTCAAAGTACAAACCAGCCAGCTGTACAATGTTCGCTTTCCAGGTCAGTTTCGATGTTCTTCTCTGTGCAAATCCCTTCTTGAGTTACAGGGACCTCTCAGGCAGTTCCTACTAATATCTTACATCAGATGGCATTAAGACAGTTTCCTCTCAACTGTTAACGTTTCCCTGGTCCTGTATCCCAACGCATCGGATTATGTCATTGGTTATTGTATTTTCAATACACTAAATTCATACTTGATTGGAATTTATTGTTTGGATATAATTTAAACTGTTTGGCATAATTCGAAATTGAGTTTTTTGTCTCCAAACAACGAGATACACTAGCTGCTGAACTTTGACTTTACATTATATCTTGTTGAGAAAGCTTGGTGCTGTCAGGTATTTCTTTTAGTTTTTAACTTTCTTAAACGTACAGAGCACTTCTACACCTTCACAACAAAGCCATTTTCTCTTGCTCCCTGCTCTAGAACAATGAGCATATCCCTGAATACTGCTTGCAAAGCAGAACTCCACGGCTGGACACTGCTGGAAAACATATTGCTTTGTAACAGATGTATTTCTCATTGCTATTTCTCTCCGAAAATTAAAATACACAGCACAATTGTTTATCTATTGATAAATCTCACATTCGAGAATGCTGACGATGTGATTAAAGCGGGTTGCATGAAAATCTCGCTGAATGTCTCTGCGACATTATTGAAAGTATAGCTGGATTTTCTTGAACTGTGTCACTCAGAGTGCAGTGTTAACAGAAGGAATGGGAATAAAATAGGATGATGGAGGGAATGGGAGCAGGGATTTGGTGCAGGATTGCTGACCACAGTACTGATCCTGGAAGGATGCCACCGTTTCATTCACTCATAGAACACGACCGTCATTGGCTGGGCCCATTTACTCCTCCATCTCTAATTGCCCCCCTTGAGAAGTTGACGAATGCTATTTCCTTCAGCTGCTGAAGGCGATGTGCTGTAGGTGGGCCCACAATGCGCTTAGTGAAGGAATTCATGGATTTTAACCCACAGATAGTGAAGGAATAGCAACATACTTCTAAGGCAAAATGTTGAGGGACTTGGAGGGGATTGTTGGGAGTCAGGGGTCAGTCAGTGGAGCAGGGTGGGAACAATGGAGCAAGTACCCTCGTGAATCCAAATACTGCATCTCCCACAATCGCGATTTTGTGTCATTGATATTGAATGCAAGACAGATTAGGTTGACTTCTCAAGTTGATGTAAAGGATCCCACATTTAAGCCGAACAGGAGTTCGTACTTAGGTAACGGTAATGTTCTGACTTGTATTTCACTGCCATGTGAATTCAATCATGACTGGTAACCCTTCACAACCCCCTGGAATGAGCCAATTAGACACTCTGACTTGGAACACTGAGCAAGGCGGTAATACAATGGGGAAACTCTATGTGTGTCTGTGTCTACACAGAGGTGTGTGTGTGTGTTTGTGTGTGTGTATATACAGGGGCGTGTGTGTGTGCCCACTGGCGTATGTGTGTGTGCACAGTTGTGTCCATGTATACCAGGGCGTGAGTCTATGGATGGAGGTATGTGTGTACAGAGCAGTATGCCTGTGTGTTCAGGAGTGTATATGCGTGTGTACTGGACTGTGTGTGCGTATACAATGGTGTTTTGGTGTGCGTGTGTGCGTACACACGCGCAAGAGGTTTTTGTGTGTGTACAGGGGAAAATGTGTGCACAGAATTGTATATCTGTGTGTGAACAGATGTGTAAATCTGTGTGCTTGTGTACAGGGGTGTATGTCTGTGTGTATATATGGTTTTGTGTATGTGTATACAGGGAAATGCGAGTGTTTACATGGGCATGTGTGTTTAGGGTGTCTCTGTGTATGTATGCGGAATGTGTGCGTGTGCAGGGGTGTATATCTATTTGCGTACAGGGGCAGGTGTGTGTGTACAGGAGTGTGCATATACAGGGATGTATGCGCGTGTGTGTCAGGAAATATTGTGTAGAGGAACATTTGTGTCTTTGTGTGTGTGTTTGTACAAGGGTGGATGTGTGTGTGTGTAAAAGGATATGTGTTTGTACAGGGACGTGTGTGTGTCTGTGTGTCTGTGTGTACAGAGTCGTGTGTGTGTGTGTGTGTGCACACAGGAGTGTATTTGCATTTTGCAAACTCGCCGTCCACAGAAAGAAGCAATGATTTTTCTCGAGATTTGAATGGAGCCGCTCAGTGCCATGGAACTATCCACTCCACTTGCATCCCAAGGATGGGGAGACTGAGACATGCACTGTGTGAACCTGGAATTTCATCAATTCAATTTGGGATGCTGCAATTCTAACCAAGTCTTGCTGGTCTCACAGTGGAAAACATCATCGTTCAGGTGAGAGTTATAGACTGACACGTGCCAAAGTGAAGGACAACGTGCTCAGGAACTCTCGACATCTCAGGGCAGTGAGCAGTCCCCAGTCAGGAAAACCCGCTGCCTCAATTCGATCTGCTATTATAGAGTGAGTGCTGGTACCTTCGAGCACCCTCACAGCTCCGACTAGAAATTATATATTTATTAGCGCACTCAGCTAATGCTCCATTTGGATAGAAGCACATAAGAAACCATAGGAAGTAGGGACAGGAGTTGGCTACTCGGCCCCTTCGGTCTGTCAAGACTGATACAACATTCCTTTTGTCCACATTCCTGCCCTTTCCCCTTTCCCCTCGTTTCCCTGACTAATCAAGAATCTGTCTGTCTCAGCCTTTAATATACACAAGGACTCTCCATCCCCATCTCTCTGTGGCAAGGAGTTCCAAAATATCACATCCCTCTGAGAGGAGAAATTCCTTCCCATCTCAGTATTATATTGGTGACCAGAGCGTGCCCTCAGCTCCCAGACTCTCCCATGTTGAGATGCATACTCTCAGCATTTACCATCGAGCTCCGTCACATTCCAATATATTTCAGTAAGGCATCTCTCACTCTTCCCAACTCCAGTGAGGTGAGTTGCATGTTTAACCTTTGCTCATAAAACAATCCCTCCATACCAGAATCCATGGTCGTGAACCTTCTGTGAACTGCCTCCAATTCAATCATATATTTCATTAAATAAGGGAAAGCTGTCCGCAGAGCTCCAGATGTGGTCTCACCAGCATCTTGTACTGCAGCAATGAGATTTCCCTACTCTTTGACTCCAACACCCTTTAAAAAAGGACTAATATTTCATGACCCCGTTCCTGAATTGCAGTTGACCCTGTGCGCTAACTTTCTGTGGTTCATGCACAAGTTCCCCCAAGACCCTTTGTGTTGTGTCGAACTGCTGCTTTTCTTCATGTAAGCAGTAGTTTTCTTTCGTTCGCCCGTCCAAAATGACCTTCACACTTGCCCACTTTATACTCCATTTACCTACTCTTTACTCACTCATTCAACTGATTGATATCTCTCCGTAAACTGCCTTTATTCCTCTCACAATCTGCCTCTCTACCTTTCTCTCTCAATGCAAATCTGCAGGTTGAGTCAACAGTTAGGAATGTAAAGGCGATGAAGGCATGTATTTTGCGAGGACTTGAATATTAAAGCAGAGATGTCCCTATGCGGCTCCTTGAGAGACTGGTCAGAGCACATTTGGAGTATTGTGCGCTGTATTGGGCCTATATCTCAGGAAGGGTGAATTGGCCCTGAAGCGTGTTCAGTAAATGTTCATGAGAATGGTCCTATGAATGAGAAATTTAGGAAATGCAGAAGGTTTGAGGAATTTGGGTAAACACGCGATGGAAAATAAAAGGACGTGGGCGTGGGAGGGGGAATCTAATTGAAACGTATGGAATATTCCATAGTGTGGACTGGGTGGATGTTGGGAAGATGTTTCAATTTTTAGGAGGGACTTGGATCGAGGGCACAGCCTTCGAGTAATGGGAAGACATTTTAGAATGGAGATAAAGAGTAACATGTTCTGCCAGAGGGTGGTGAATCTATGGAATTAATTGATAGAGAAGGGTGTGGTGATGGGGACTTTGAGTATATTTAAGATTGAAATGGATAGGTTCTTGAGTATCAAGGGGATCAACGGTTATGGGGTAAAACGGGGGAATAGGTTTAAAAACTGACCAGCCATGATTGAATGACAGAGCAGACTCAATGGGCTGAATGGCCTAATTTCTGTCCCTATTTCTAATGCTCGAGTGATGAATATGTCATCTGATAATTGGGCTCCAGCGCATTTACTTCCATCATTAAAGTGAAAATATTCAAGTGGATATTTTGAGAAGTTTTTGTATTATTTGCCATGCATGGCCATTGCTTTATTTCATATGGCTGGACATATGGCTTGTAGTACAGAGTATTGCTAGTTGTTAGGGTTTAAATCCCAGCCTGGCTGAGGTGACCTTGAAGGATTCTCCTCGCTCTCAGCCCTTGCCTGAGGTGTGGTGCCCCTCAGGTAAAACCACCACCAGACACCTCTCTCTAATGAAAGAACAGGACTATGGTGACTCTGCCCATCTGTAACGCCTGATTTGAAATGACTCTAATGTAGTTTATTTTGCATTTTATTTCATTACGTAATGTAAACTTTTTGCAACAGAAAAATTGTTGATTCATTTAAATTATCTATTTTTATTATTTAACAACTCAGTATTAACATTAAAACATATTATATCACAACCGTGTTCTGACACAGTCTTTTTTTTCCCAAGTTGTAAAAGATCACTTTGAAAATGTTGCAATCCTCATGTCCCTGTGGAGATTTCCAGAGAGTATAGATAATGGGCTTCGTTAACTCCAGAGCGGAATTCAGGTGAACTGTTCATCGAGGTAGAGTAGTACATCAGCAAAATGCACGGAATAATTTTGGTTGCCAACAAAGTATATTACATGATCCTGGCTGTCATTGGTATTCCGGGTAAGTAGGTGTACACAGAAACTGAGTAAATATGCTGCCCTGTGTTTACAGTGGGACTGATACTGCATACAAACCTTGATGCAGATACTGCATTACTTTTATCGTTTGACGAGTTTTGAGAAAGTTTGGAGCTGATGTTAAGGTTCTTGACGTAGGATTCCTTGCTGAGATGGAAGTTTTATTTTCTAATGTTTCATCACATTTTGAGGTTACATCTTCAGGGAGCCTGCGGGTGAAGCTGCGCTGGTGTTTCCTGCTTTCTATGTATATGTCTGGGTTCCCGTGGGTTTCCAACGTTTTTTGACTTTTTGATGTATTGCCTTTTATTGACATTTTGAGTTCAGGCACGGCCCTCATCTCAACCCTCCTTTTCCTTTGATGCTGCTTGGCCTGCTCTGCTATTGTCTAGCTCCACGCTTTATCAACTAATTGCAGTTTGCAAGATTATGTTTAGTACAACAATGTATCCATAGCACAGATAGCTTTGTTAGTTATCAGAGAGCTAAATTGCTGGAGAAACTCTGTAAGTCCAGCAGCAAACGTGGAGAGAAAGCAGAGTCAACACCTCGAGTACTTTCTTCAGAACTGAGTCTGTTCAACCTGTGAAACATTAACCCTGCTTTCTCTCTCAGATGCTGAAATTGCTGAGCTACTCCAGCAATTTCTGTTTATTGAATCAGATCTTCAGTATCCGCACTTGCTTGTGATATTCTCTAATAGATCAACTCAGAGGTGTGTTACGACACGGGGTAAATCCATCTACTAATTTAAACCCGACTCACAGAGAAGCTCATCTCACGCTGTCATCTGTTGAATTTTGAGAGACAAAGAAGTATTTTAGAGGTGGCAGTTTAAATTTAAAAAAATAACAATTTAATTCTTCCCGTCCAAAAGAGAGCTTTAGATCACTACTTACAGCTCATTGCTCTTAAATCTATCTTTTGCCTCCTGGTCTGCAATACTGGGTCATGTAAAAAACTCTCATGATTTTCAAAACTGCTGAAAAGCGCTTAATTAAAATCCAATTGGATTTTGGTATCTTTTGCATAATATAAACGGATTGGCTGAGTTTGGATTTGCTTTTGCATCTTGGCAACTGAGCTGCACTATTGGCTTTACTGTGAAATCATGCATTTTAAATTCTCTCAGCACAAGCTATGCCTTCCTAAATCCGTGCCAGATCCAGTATCCCTGAATAGTACAGTACACCCGTTATATGCCACCTTCATAACATGGGCCATTACCCACCTGGGAATATAAGAGCAGGGAGGTGATGTTGGATTTGTGCAGGACCTTGTTGTGGTCCCTGCACTATCTGAAGGCTGGGATTGCACTGGAGAGATTAGCGGTCAGAGGTG
Organism: Hemiscyllium ocellatum; assembly: GCF_020745735.1. Taxonomy (NCBI): domain Eukaryota; kingdom Metazoa; phylum Chordata; class Chondrichthyes; order Orectolobiformes; family Hemiscylliidae; genus Hemiscyllium; species Hemiscyllium ocellatum. Next base: position 11,520,869 of record NC_083440.1, on the reverse strand, counting down.
ATTCACCAGAATGTTGGAACGATTCAGCGATGGAGAGAATCTGAATAAATTTGGGTTGTTTACATTGGACCAGAGAAGGCTAAGCTGGAACTGATAGATGTGTTTCCCATTCTGGAGGAAAGGAGATGCTGTTGGAGTTTAGATGAATGTGGGGTGGGGTGCGGGGTCGGGGGGATTGGTGGGGGGAGTGTGGGTGGGGTTGGTGGAGTTAATCTGAATGGAATTTACAGAATGCTGAGCAGCCTGAATAGAGTGGACGTCGAGAAGATGCTTCCACCAGGAGAAGAGATGATGATCTGAGTCTTTTTATACTCCCACATTTTGTGTCATCTATAAATTTAAAAAATAAATGAATATCCAAAATAACTGCATTGGAACCATTATGGACCAGACCAGACCCCCTCAAGATATTTGAAAAGGTTAGAGTAGATCCTAACGTTTTTCATATTTTAAAGGCAGCTCTGAGGTGGATATTCCAGGAGTGATGCAACCACTCGATCAAACCTCTCAGCTTTCAGCAAACCAGAATCTACTTAAACACTACAATAAAGCACAAGAAAAAAAGTGGAATTTAAAATAACTTCACTATTGGAAAACCTAACTAATGTGATACAGGAATTTAACTAAGGAGTGTTCCGATTCAGTCACAACCCATACACGCACCCCTTGGCAAAAAGATTAATTGAAACATAGATACCTTTATGCCAGAGGGAGCAACATACAGAGATTTGTCAGAGGGAAAGTCAGTCAGGAATCGTCTGCAGAAGCTTGAAATCTTCCTGAACTCCAGCAGCGTGTGAGTGTTACAGCAAAACCAACTAGCATTAACCTGAACAGGGGGTGTTGGCCACCCCCGCCATTGTTATATCATGCTCTTCCCAGACTCCTTGGCACCACAACCTCTCGTAAAAACAACCCCAGCATTAAGAACACTTGTTAAAATTACAGCACCATCAAAGTCCTCTATTGTGGTGATCTCCTGTGACAAACCTCAATCAGAAATCTCGTCACCACAAGTTCATTTTCTCAGTCAGTTTCGTTTCCACGTTCCAACTGCCCTTCAATTAGTGAAAGACAGGAAGGTGATTCTGGAGTATCTATTTGATACTGCTTGCCACCCTCTGCTTATATAACACCCCCTTATGACTTCAGACCAAGCCCTTGTCTCCCCATCCTATCTGCACTGGGATGTGATCACTCATCCAGCCCCTCACCCAGGTTTTGCTGTGGTGAGGGGGAGTTCAGGGGGTGGGAAGGGTGTTTTGACAGAGGATTTGTATTAACTCGCATCATCGCTCCACCTCATCCTCTTCTCCTGTCACCACCCACCCGCCCAATTTTCACATCCAGATCAAACCGACATCCACTCATACGCTTTTACCTTCACTGACGGAGGTTCCTGGTCAGTTCAAGCAAGCTTAACAACCTACCTCTCTGTGTCCCAACTGCCTCTCTCTCTCTCTCTGACTGTGTTTTTCTCTCCTTTTCTCATTCTATCTCTCTCTCTGTCTATGTACGTCTCTCTCTCTCTTTGCCACTCTGTCTCTGACAATCTCTCTTACTTTCTCTCCCTCTCTGTCACGCACTCTCTCTCTCTTCCTCTCTCTCTCTCTGTCTCTCTCCCTGTCTCTCTTTTGCACTCAGAATCACTGTCTGTCTATCAGACTCGCTCCCTCTGAGACAGATATCGGGTGACTCCCTACCCGTCAGGCGTATTTTTTCTTTACCACCAATGCTGTTGGACTGACCACCTTACTGAGCGTCAGCAATGTTTTGAACGTTTTACTCTCTGCCATTGACTGGGACTGGAGGAAATCAGTTTTTTTCACTGGAGTTGGAGATCCAATTCCGTAACGTGAGCAACGGGCTGCTCTACAGCCCTGGGGTCCCTGCAGCTTTCGTGGGCCAATTGACAGTGACCCAGATCATTGTCCTCTCAAGATGGTCTCTGTTCCTCATTAAAGCACTTACATCTTCACTAACCTGACTTCTCGCTCTTTAGCCTCATTCATCTTTCTGTAGAATGATTCACATAATAGTGAATGTCTCCTTTTCAAATATCCGCTCCCTCTCTATGAACATCGCCGATGTGAACCAGGCCAGATACAAAAGTTTTTGAACTGACAGATTCACTCAGATTGTCTCCCGACTGCTGCTACCTGACCAGTTGCGTGTTTCCCTTTATTTACATCTACATGCTTCCTTTTGTGTGTAAAATCAGATTGCTGGCTCTCCGAGCATTTCCTTTTATTGTCGAGAGTTTGCAGCTAAATAGCTGGAGGTTCCAAATGAGTCTGGGGCATCAGGGGAAATAGAAGCTTTGATTGAAGACCCATGTCTTCAGATCAAAAGAGTTGGAAGCAGGAGAAGGCCGTTCGGCTCCTCGAGCCTGCTGTGCTTTTCAATAGGATCATGCATGATCTGACATTTCTCTCTTTCCCATGCCCTGATTGATTGAAAAGCTATTTGTCTCAGCCAGAAATGCACATAAGGAGTCTGACCCACATGTCTCTGTGGCAAGGAGTTGCAAAGACACACACTCCTTTTCGAGAAGAAAATCCTCCCCATTTCAGTCTGAAAGTGGTGTCCCTTGAGCCTGTGATCTCTGGTCCCAGACTCACCCGTGAGGGGAAACATCCTCTCAGCATTAATCAAATCAAGCCCCTTCAGAATCAGGTATATTTCAATGAGATCACTTCTCATTCTTCTCAACTTTAGTGAATAGAGTCCAAATGTATTTAACTTTTATGCCCCACACAATTCCTCTGCGACTAGGGGTCATTCAAGTTTTCTGATACCAACAGCCTGTTCTTGGTCCGCCAGTGACAAATTAGCCCATTGTCCATACTGGTGATCCATTGGAAAGTATAGTAACGTGGTGAAATCTGCAGTGGAATTCTTGTCCATGTTATGTCTAAACTGAAGTGTGTCTGACCACACGTAAATTGGACAAATTGCAGAGAGATCTGAAGATGTGAATGTAAAAGGATCCATCCTCCACATTGTGTGCCCCTTAGCCCTTCACAAGCTGAAAATGTGCGTGGTGTGCAAATCAAAGGTAATCATTGCCCTTCGTCCAAACCAACAAGCTGTGTGCTTGTATGTTCACTGATGCTGAGATTCACCTCCTAACAGCTTCCTGCTTTCCCGTACCAGGCTGCTAATTGTTATAAACACAAAACCAGTTAAATTTTACGATGTGGAGGTCCCGGTATTGGACTGGATTGATCAAGATCAGAAGCCACATGCAACAGGTTGTAGAAATCACAAGCACTGCCCCATCAGACGGTTAAGTGAAAAAATGGTAGCATTTGGAAAGGTGGTGTATTCAAATAAACATTATGGACCGTAGGTTGTTGGTTGGTGACTAGTTAAATTCGAGTTTGGGAATATCATTCAAACGTATTACGATATCCAGCAGAAAGTGAACTAAGTCTTATCCCATCAACTCTCGGTTTGTCAGATTGGGGATAAGACATGTCCGCAATGAGCAAAAATCATAAATGTGTTGTTTAATTAATTTAAAGCCACGTTTTGTTTGACACCAAAATGAATATCAGACAGTATGTTTGGTTCAAACCTGTTGTCTTCTCTCCCCTGCAGTTAATTTAGTGGCGCTCTTGATCCTGTCTCTGGGAAGGTGTGGCCTCTCCTCCTGCACCACTTGCTACCTGGTGACCATGGCAGCATCGGATCTGATGGTTCTTATTACTGAAGTTATTCTGAGGCAGATCAATGGTTATTACTTCCCATTATCTTTCTTGGATTTGACTCCATTGTGCAGTATCATCTATGTCTTATCAACAGCAGCCACCTCTTGCTCTGTTTGGTTCACGGTCACTTTCAGCTTTGATCGATTTGTCATTATCTGCTGCCAGAGACTGAAATTTCAATATTGCACAAAGAGAAATGCAGTTGTAATTCTATCAGCAACCTGCACCCTGCCTGTTTAATACATGTTTCTTTCTACTTTAAATTTAAACCTTAGACAATACTTCACAAATAGCCATTATAATAGTCAGTCAAGTCTGGAAAGGATGGAGGGACAGAACAAGGCAGCTTTTGTAACATTGTCGTCCGTATATGTGATAAATTTCATTTATAACAGTATTCCTGGATAAAGTTTGGGAGAAGATTTGTAGCTCGGGTGCTCGTTGTTGTGGTTCTGTTCCCCGAGCTGGGAGTTTTTGTTGCAAACGTTTCGTCCCCTTTACAGGCGATATCCTCAGTGCTTGGGGGCATCCTGTGAAGCGCTTCTGTGATGTTTCCTCCGGCATTTATAGTGGCTTGTCTCTGCCGCTTCCGGTTGTCAGTTGCTATCCGCTGCAGTGGCCGGTATATTGGGTCCAGGTCGATGTGTTTGTTGATAGAATCTGTGGATGAGTGCCATGCCTCTAGGAGTTCCCTGGCTGCTTTGCAACAAAAACTCCCAGCTCGGCGAGCAGAACCACAATAGTATTCCTGGATCGAATGACTCTCTGAACATAATTAAAATTTGGGAATGACATGGTAAACTATGAAAACAGACTGAAGTTTTTGACATGCCAAATGTCCTAGACTGCACAGCAATCCCAATCCAGGTAGCGTTTTAAATTTTACACCAGGAAGCTTATCTTTGTCACATACGGCCAGGTATACATATTCAAACATTTTCTGAGCTGACTTATCTTCATCAGCATTACAGCTCTATCCTCATGCAACTTGGTCCCATGTGGAAATCACACATCTCATTTCCCTCTCACTGGAATGCTTGCAAAGTGTCTGAATACTACTTGTTCCAGCCAAAACATATGCTCAACTTTAACTAGATTTAACTTGAACTTTTGAAACTTGGCATTTATGCCGCTAGTTCAGACTCCCCAGAAACTGAAATTGTATTTATAGATGCTTCAGTCCTCCAGAGAGTCAATCGTTTATTATTAAGTCGGTGATAACGACAAATGTGCAACACATGGACTTAACTGGTTCGGTACATTTCAGTGGAAGACAATATTTACTCAAAAAATTAAGCTCCCTGGGCTGCTGTTATACCTATTCCTAAAGGACCGATGACAACAGCTACACAGAGCCTTATCATTACCAGCTGGAGACCCCACATTCTAAGTGAGGACATAGTTTCAGAGCAGACAATGATGTCAATCCTACTATACGTGTGACTAACCCGATCCCACAATACAAATAATGACTTGGGTCCTCTGATTAAAAATGGAGCAGACCATGACAGCCTCTCGGCAACTTCCACTTGCAGTCGGGTTGAGCATATCCCTCCACTGTAAGTAGGGCTTGAATCCATGACATATCACTTCCTGCTGCTCTTGTCAAACGACCGGTAAAATTACATCTGACCATTCTAATCCCACTCAACTGGAACCAGAGATGAAGAGCGGAAGGAACTCTATAATTTTACTCTTTACCATTTCCGGCAGCTTTGTAATTTTGTGGTCTGTATATGTGATAAATTTCATTTCTAACATTATTCCTGGATCTGACGACTCTCTTAACAAAGTCACACTTCGAGAATGACATAGTAACATAAAAGTGCGGATTGAATTTTTTGTTCGTCAAATTTCCTTGACTACACAACGATCCCAATCCAGGCAGCAGGTTAAATTTAGCATCAGTCAGCTTAGCCCTGTCACATACTTCAAACATTTACTGAGCTGAAGTATCATCATCAGCATTTCAACTCATTCCTCATTCATCTTGTCCCATGTGGAAATCATACATCTCATTATTTGCAACACAGATAATGAGGGTGACCATTCTCTAGGAGCCTTGACATCTTGTATGTGACTACTGCTTGGACATGAGAAGGACGATCGCATTAACATGAGATGGTAGTGACATCAATGCATTGATGCCGGTGCCCTGCAGATACAACAGAGAAAACGTGCTGGTCTGATGCTCGTGCCCAGCTACAGATATCGTGATGTAATTCTCTAGTAATGGTTGGACAGTGACATTTGGTTGAACAAAGATATTCTGATCAGAGCGGTACTGTTACATCTACATGAGGTATCACAGTGCTAATTTGATATGATACTTTCCCTATATTTATACTTCAGCTTTGAGTGCTTATCCATAGACAGTCACTTTATTTGCTTACGCAGGAATTGACTGTGCTCCTGGAGCACAATGTCATCCTGAAGCCATGGATCCCAAGCTGACTTCCACAAGGTTTGATGGTTTTCCTTTAATAGTCCATGGGTTTATAAATTGTGGCATGGTGTATTAAAGGAAGGACGTGACAGGTGTCATTCGGTCAGCCTATCTGTTTACTTTATTGTGGTGTTGCTATTTGTTTTCAAATTGATGTCACCATTATCTATTAGATAAGCCTTGGATTCTGGGAAACGATGTTTCAATGTTTGTGCCCGATTTCTCGACGAAATCTGAAGGAACCGCACTCACACACTGGTTTCGCATGTTCTGCCGCTTGGTGGAAGATAATTGCGATGCAAAATGAACAATAGGTTTTTTTTGTGATAAAACGTAGACAATGCACAAGTAATCGAATCAAAACAAAACGAACAGACAATTGCTGGACTTTGGAAATGCCAACTAATTAGCTATTCCCGTCCAGGGTATACATCCAGTTAATTTCTGGAGATAGAACTTGTCTTAATATTCTTGTCCCTGAAACATAAGTTGGAGAATAAGGTCTCTTGTCGCAGTCAGTTCACATTTTAACTCCTCAGAATATCATGCTGCTATCCAGTGGCTGTACCTACCGGTTCATATGTACATGACGCTTCAGTCAAGCAGTTCAGACATACTATTACCCACCAATTCTCGTTTTTGTTAGCACTCCCACCAACTATCTAAAGTAAAGGCAATCTGCATCAATTCTGCCATTTACTGCTGCCCACCAAATCTCCCATTTACTGCTGCCCACCAATTCTCCCATTTGCTGTGGCCCATGAAGTCTCCCGCTTACTGCTGTCCATGAATTCTCCAATTTACTGCCGCCCACCTATTTTTTGCTGCCCACCAAATCTACCGTTTTCTGCTGCCCCAAAATTCTCCCATTTACTGCTGCCCACCAAATCTCCCATTTACTGCTGCCCAGCAATTCTCCCATTTACTGCCGCCCAGCAATTCTCCCATTTACTGATGTATACCAAATATTCCATTTACACACTCCACAAAGCCAATTCTCCCATTTAATCATACCCCTATACTAATTCTCCAATTTACTAAGGCCCGACTGAAATCTACCATTTAGGTATGCCCAAATCTAATTGTCCCATTTCCTGGTGCCATACGTCATTTCTCCAATTTAGTTCCACTCTGCACCAACTCTTCCATTCAGTATTTCCCTGCAACAATTCATCCATTTAGTTGTCAGTTGCCAGAAATCTCTCATTTTGGCTTGCCCTGCATCAAATCTCCAAATTACCAAAGCTGCACAAATTCTCCCTTTGTAGTGAGCTGCACAACTCTCCCATTGATTATTGTTTTGTCCTAAGTCTCCCTTTGCGCCTCTTCCTGATACATGCTTTCCACATAATGGTGCCCTCGTCACATTTCTTTCATTTAATGCTCCAATCTACACTTGATTACTCCTTTGCAACATTTTTCCTGTTTACTGATGTCCTTCCCATGTTCTCCCATTCACATGTACTCTGTTCCAATTCTCTAAAGTGCTGGTAAATTGCACCAAATCTCTCATTTACTGAAATCCTGCACCAATTCTCTAATTCAGTGTGGGCATGCACAATTCCTTCAATTAGAGATTCTCCCAGTAGGGGTGCCCTACTCAACCTCTCCCATTCAGTACTGTCCGATCCCACTTCACCTGTTAATGTTGCACTGCACTAAGGCTCCCATTTAGTGCTGCAATACCTCACTACTCATCCCTAAATTATGTTTTATTTGAACCAGGTCAGACAACTCAATACATTCTTAAGCAGGCAGCCCGGACCATAAATTTGCAATTTCTTTTGGTAAGTGTACAGTGAAAATTACGTGGAGTAAGATTGCATGTTTAGAACATAGAACATTAGAACGCAGTCCAGTCATTTTGTCCCTCATTGTTGCGCCAAACTGTGGAATCAATCTGAAACCCTTCATTGTATCCTTCTCGTTCGTGTGCCTTTGAAATGATCACTTAAATGTCCTTAAAGTTGCCGGATCCACTACTGTTGCAGTCAGTGCGTTACACACCCCAAGTGTTTTCTAAGAAAAGGAACTACCTCTGGCATCTGTCCTACATCTATCACTCCTCAATTTCAAGCTACGTCCCCACGTACTAGCCATCACCACCCGAGGAATAAGGCTCTCACCGTCCAACCTATCGAAACCTCTGAATGCCTTGCGTGTCTCAGTTAAGTCATCTGTCAACATTCTTCTCACTACGACAACAGCGTCAAGTCCCTCAGCCTTTCCTCATAAGACCTTTTCTCCATGCCAGCAACATCCGAGTAAACCTCCTCTGAGCTCTTTCTCAAGTTTCCACAACACTCCTGTAGTTTGGTAACCTGAACTGTACTCAATACTCCAAATCTGGCCGCAGCACAGATTTGTGCAGCTGTAGCATGGTCTCATTGTTTGGAAACTCAACCCCTCTCCCAATAAAAGCTAACACATGCTATGTCTTTTTAACAAACCTGTCCAATTACGTGGCAACTTTCAAGCAGATATGTAGCTGGACATCACGATTTCTCTACTCATCTACATTAACAAGAATCTTACAATTAGCCCAGTACTCTACATTTCCGTTACTCCTTCCAAAGTGAATCACCTCACACTTTTCGTCAATAAACTTTATGTTCCACCTCTCGTCCCAGGTCTGCAACTGTAGGGAACATTATCAAATGCCTTACTGAAATCCAAATGCACCACATCAACTGCTTTACCTTCATCCACCTTTTGGTCACCTTCTCAAAGAACTCAATCAGGTTTGTGAGGCACGACCTATCCTTCACAAAACCGTTTTGACTATCCCTGATCAACTTATTCAATCCTAGATGATTAAAGATCCTATCTCTTTTCACACTTTCCAATACTTTACCTGCAACTGACGTTAGGCTAACAGGTCTATAATTTTGAGGGTTGTCTCTATACCCCTTCTTGAAAAAGGAACAACATTTGCAATCCTCCAGGTTTTTTTACACTGTTTTAAAACAGACAAAATGTGGCCACAACTTTTTTTCATACCGAATGGCAAGGCCTTGAACTGATATATTACATTTGGCTTCATGATAGCCGAAATTGCCTTTGCTCTCCCTGACAGAGGTACTTTGGTCGAGGCACTTGGTGAGTCGCAGAACGCAAAATGTACAAATTGAACTCCCTTATCTCAATCATCTGGATAATCCTGACCATAATCCCACAACCTGGTATTTCATGTTGATGCCATCTCTCTAGCATTTCCTGTGAATCTGTATTGTACGCAATGGATTTGAATAGTTCTTTTTGCCAAATTATGTACAAACTCCTTGAATAATTTGGATGTGAAATTTGATCCTTGATCTGACTGGATCTCTATTGGTAGTCGTATCTAGCAAAAAGAAATCTACAAACCTTTTAGCAGTGATGTTGTGGAATTGCATCCGGATATCTAATCGACACATTCATTCATAAATACGTGCTCCTAATTTTTGCTTTCAGGTAGGGAACCTACGCAATCAGGCAGGCAGAAGTGGGTGCTGCAGATTCTGGAGATAAGAGTTAGTGTTAGAATGGTTGTGGGAAAGCACAGGGGGTCAGGCTGTATCCGAGGAGCAGAGAATATCGACGTATCGGGTAAAAGGTCCGAGGGCATTTTGCTGAACAAAGAGACCTTGGAGTACAGGTTCATAGTTCCTTGAAAGTGGAGTCGCAGGTAGATAGGACAGGGAAGAAGGCGTTTGGTATGCTTTCCTTTATAGGCCAGAGTATTGAGTACAGGAGTTGGGAGGTCATGTTGCGGCTGTACAGGACATTGGTGAGGACACTGTTGGAATATTGTGTGCAATTCTGGTCTCCTTCCTATCAGTAAGATGCTGTGAAACTTGAAAGGGTTCAGAAAGGATTTACAAAGATGTTGCCAGGGTTGGAGGAGCTGAGCAACAGGGAGAGGCCGAAAAGACTGGAGCTGTTTTCCCTGGAGCATTGGAGGCTGAGGGGTGACCTTATAGAGGTTTATAAAATCATGAAGTGCTTGGATAGGGTAAAAAGGCAAAGTCTTTTCCTTGGGGTCGGGGAGTCCAGCACTTGAGGGTATAAGTTTAGGGTGAGAGGGGAAAGATATAAAAGAGACTTAAGGCGTAACTTATTCATGCAGAGGGTGGTACATGCATGGAATCAGCTGGCAGAGGAAGTGGCGGAGCCTGGTACAATGGCAACATTTAAGCGGCCTTTGGATGGCCATATGAATAGGAAGGAGTGGAGGGATGTAGATCAGGTGCTGGCAGTTGGGACCAGATTGGGTCGAGGTAACTGGTCGGCATGGACAGTTGGAAAGAAGGGTCTGTTTCCAAGTTGTACATCTCTACGATTCTGTGGCTCGATCAGGAATCCTGATGACGGACTGTTGCCCGAAACGTCAATTTTTTTTCTGCGCCACGAATGCTGCCTGACCAGTGGTGCTTTCCCAGCACCACTCTATTCTTGTAACTAGACAACCAATCAAGATTCTTTGTGAAAGCTTCCTCAAATGCGGCAGTATGTATTTGGGTGCAGGTGGTAATGCCTGTGGTTTTCTGATTTTCTGACATGTATAGCATGTCTGGCAAAATTCAACTACGTCCTCGTGTACTCCAGTTTCGTAAAAATCTCTTTTTATTATAGCCTGGGTTTTCCTCACACCTAAATGACCTCCGAGTGGAAGCTCATGCGCCACTCGCAGCACTTCCTTTCTATACACTACTGGCAAAACAATCTGATAAATCTCTGCCCGTTTCTCATCTGCTTGAATGTGTGTTGGTCTCCATTTCCTCATTACGACATCATTTGTTTAGTAAAAACACACAGGGATGCATTCACTTTCCAACTCTACATATGTCTTTTGATATAACTGTTTTAAGTTCTCATATTTTTGTTATAACTCGATCAGTTTAGCAGAGATAAAGAGCCTTGAACTTTTACCAATTTTAGCCTTCTCGATCCTACTCATTTGATCAAAAAACGTCGGATAAAGCAATGTCAGCTTTATTATCTGTTCCTTTTGAATTCTTCTGCTTCAGGTTGTAAACTCTGTATCTTGTGATCACACAATCAGGAATAATTTCTGCATTAACATTCTCCAGGTCTTCATTTGCCTGCGTCTCCACTGACCTTCAACTAGAGCAGGCAGCACGCCTACCAGTAAATTAGCTATAGCATTTGCAATGACAAATTGTATTCCTCGAGCTGAGGGTTTGTCCAGAATTCTTACCACAAATTCTCAACTCTTCTCTGGATTCTCTGGTCTTATGTTACATCACTGAATACATTTTGAATCACCATGAATTCCTGTTACCAGCGCCTTTTCTGGCAATATTCCCTCTGGAGTACATTTCTCCTCTTCCTTTAGCCCTATAGATTGAGAGGATCCTTTGCCCATTTATATTGTAACCGCTTAACCTGCTACTCCTGTTCTATGAATATGTGGGCGGCACGGTGGCACATGGTGGGCGGCACGGTGGCACAGTGGTTAGCACTGCTGCCTCACAGCGCCTGAGACCCGGGTTCAATTCCCGACTCAGGCGACTGACTGTGTGGAGGTTGCACGTTCTCCCCGTGTCTGCGTGGGTTTCCTCCGGGTGCTCCGGTTTCCTCCCACAGTCCAAAGATGTGCGGGTCAGGTGAATTGGCCATGCTAAATTGCCCGTAGTGTTAGGTAAGGGGTAAATGTAGGGGTATGTGTGGGTTTCGCTTCGGCGGGTCGGTGTGGACTTGTTGGGCCGAAGGGCCTGTTTCCACACTGTAAGTCTAATCTAAAAAAAAAACGTCACCCTTGCATGTATACTTTTCACTAGACCTGACAAGAAGTCCTCAACTACCACTCTGAAGTGGTTGTCTAACGTCCCTTGGGCTTTTTGTTACTAGACCAAGAAAATTCACAGGTTTGTCCTTGTCCTGTTTACCTACACCTGGCTTTCTCCGAGCCCACCAACACTCTGGTTTCGTCTGGCCCACTTTATGACAATAAAAACACTGGAGCTTCATAGCTTGGACGTCCTCCTCAAGACTTTCTTTTAACCCTGTGGTAAGTTTTCCTTATGACCATCACTGAGATCTACCTTTCCTCTGCCACATGAGGATTTCTCTTTGTCCCAATTTCTATCCCTCATGAACTGAAATTGATTCTGGAAGCCAAACCGAGTTTTATTGACCAACTCATAATCATCAGCCACTTCAACTAATCTTACAATTTTAACTCTCTGCTTTTCCATATGAGTTCACCCTCCTTCCTCGCTCAAGTTATCTTCTGCCTTTATTCCAGGTCTTAAGAGCTACTTCCAAACTTAAACTTCCAAGTTAACACCAATCACTGCTTGTCTGCTAATCCCTGCACGTTGGTCTTATTCGCACTTTGCAGAATGGCCAACATCACCGCATCCACTTGTAGGAAATTTATGACGACTGAAAGATGCATTACTATCCCAAGCGTTGTCTCCTCAACCAAACCAACACCAGAAATAAGAACAATCGCATCTCCCATTCGCTGTTGTGGACGGTGCCAGACCACTCAAAACATTCTTAAGCAGGTAGCCCAAACCATAACTTAGCATTTTTTTTTACAGTCAGTTTAGAGGGAAATTAACCAGCATAAGTTAGCTAGTTTGGCCACCATGTATTAAAACTGTTAACATATTATCCACAAAGTTACACAATGAAACACAAAGAACAGAACAAAATAAAAACAGCAGAACTCTGACTATCCAAACCAGACTAAATTATGCTGTTCCAAATATACACAACAGTCTCAATAAGCAAACCACTTTTCAAAAAATAGCAAAAATGATCAAAAAATAATTCCAGGTTGAAGGAAGAAGGGCAGAAGGGGGTGGGGGGGGAGAGAGAGAGAGAGAGAGAGAGAGAGAGAGAGAGAGAGAGAGAGAGAAAGAGAAAGAGAGAGAGAGAGAGAGACTGTTTCCAAAGAGCTGAATTCCGAACCATTTCTGGACTGAACCGCGAAGCTCAAGAGCTGACCACTCCCCTTTCATTGTGCACATCATTTCTAAAACATGACCGCTTTGACCTGAAGTCTCATCTGTTTACACATAAACAAAATTGCCTCTCAATGTCCCTTAATCTCTGTCCTAAACCAATCTACTTACAACCAGGAGCTGTTCACGACGCCTCTGTCAAGAAAAGAGAGGAAAGGAACAGATGTTCGCAAAAAAAAGGAACAGCTTTGTGACATGTCTGATGCCCCCTCAGTTCTCAACGTCTCTAACAATGATGCGTTCCCACAGTTAGGACCATCCGATATTTATTCAACATCTCAGATACTGGGAGAGTTGGTGCAGTGTAGCACTAAAATACTGAGGCAGTGACTCATTATATGAGAGTCAGAATTGCGAGACTGGCACACGATTAGGGTCAGCACTGAGATATCATAGCTCTATCAGAGTGTCAGGACTGAGGGAAATTCAACAGAGAATGTACCTCATTGTCGGAGGTTCTGAATTGTGGGAATGCTTTATTGTCAGAGCGTCAATCTGAAATCAGTGCCTCATCATGCAGGAGATGAACTGAAGGCAAGTTCCATGATTCATGAGTCAGTGCTGACATCATCGGTGACAGGGTCCGTACTGACGGAGTGCCTCATTGCATGGGGATCAGAAATATGGGTGTGTCACACATTTATAGTGTCAGGACTGATCGTGGGGGACAGTGAGGGGACCGCTACTGCGGGAGCCCTCACCATCAAGACTGAGGGAGTACTTTATTGACAACAGTTCATTCACAAGACTGTGGTTCATTGTCAGAGAATCTGTTCTGAGGTCGTGCCTCACTGTAATGGGATAAAAATGAGAGAATGCGGCATGATTTAAGGATCATTACTGAGGTGTGCTGAACCGTCAGGGAGTCAATACTATGGAGGGAGCTAATAGCTATAGGCTCTGTCCAGTGGTGTTGCTATTTGTTTTCAAATTGATGTCGCCATTAGCTATTAGATAAGTCTTGGATGCTGGGAAACGATGTTTCAATGTTTGTTCCCCATTTTTCGACGAAATCTGAAGGAATCGCCCTCACGCTGGTTTCTCATATTCTGCTGCTTGGTGGAAGATAATTACGATGCAAAATGATCAGTAGGTTTTTTTGTGATAAAATGTAGACAATGCACAATTAATCGAATCAAAACAAAACGAACAGACAATTGCTGGACTTTGTAAATGCCAACTAATTAGCTACTCCCTTCCAGGATATACATCCAGTTAATTTCTGGAGTTAGAACTTGTCTTAATATTCTTGTCCCTGAAACATAAATCGGAAAATAAGGTCTCTTGTCGCAGCCAGTTCACATTTTAACTCCTCAGAATATCATGCTGCTATCCAGTGGCTGCATCTACCGGTTCATATGTACATGACGCTTCAGTCAAGCAGCTCAGAAATGCTATTACCCACCAATCCTCTAATTTGTTGGCACTCCTACCAACTATCTAATGTAATGGCAATGTACACCAAATCTCCCGTTTCCTGCTGCCCACCAATTCTCCCATTTACTGCTGCCCACCAAGTCTCCCATTTACTCACGCAGACCACATATTCCGTTTACACACTCCACAAAGCCAGTTCTCCCATTTATTCGTACCCCTTTACTAATTCTCCAATTTACTGATGCCCGACACGAAACCTACCATTTAGGGATGCCCAAATCTAATTCTCCCATTTCCTGGTGCCATACCACATTTCTCTAATTTAGTTCCACTGTGCACTAACTCTTCCATTCAGTATTTCCCTGCAACAATTCACCCATCTAGTGGGCAGTTGCCAGAATTCTCTAATTTTGGCGTGCCCTGCACCAAGTCTCCACAATACCAATGCTGCACAAATTCTCCCTTTGTAATGAGCTGCACTAACTCTCCCATTGAGTATTGTTTTGTCCTAAGTCTCCCTTTGCGCTTTTCCCTCGTACATGCTTTCCACATAATGGCGCCCTCGTCACATTTCTTTCACTTAATGCTCCAATCTGCACTTGATTACTCCTTTGCAACATTTTTCCTGTTTACTGATGTTCTTCCCATGTTCTCCCATTTACATGTACTCTGTTCCAATTCTCTAAACAGTTGGCCCCGTGCACCAAATCTCTCATTTATTGATACCTTTCCTCAATTATCTAATTCAGTGTTGGCATGCACTAGTTCCTTCAATTAGAGATTCTCCCAGTTAGGGGTGCCCTACTCAACCTCTCCCATTCTGTACTGCCCTATCCCATTTCTCTTGTTAATGTTGCACTGCACTAATTCTCCCACTTAATGCTGCAATACCTCAGTACTCATCCCTAAGTTATATGATATTTGAACTAGGCCAGACAACTCAGCAGGCAGCCCAGACCATAACTTTGCAACTTTTTTTACACTCAGTGTCGAGGGAAAATTAACCAGCATACGTTAGCGAGGTTGGCTAATGGTATTAAAACAGATAACATGTTATCCACAAAGTTACACAATGAAACACAAAGAACAGAATAAAATAAAAACAACAGAACTCTGTCCATCCAAACTAGACTTAATTATGTTTTTCCAAATATACACAACAGTCTCAATAACCAAACCCACTTAAAAAAAACAGGAAACATGAAAAAATAAGCTTACAGGTTGAAGGAAGAAGGGCAGAAGGAGAGAGACAGACTGTTTCTAAAGAGCTGAACTCCGAACCATTTCTGGACTGAACCGCTCAGCTAAAGAACTAACTACTCCTTTGTCATTACGCAGGTCATTTCTAAAACATGACCGCTTTGACCTGAAGTCTCATCTGTTTACATATAAACAAAAATGCCTCTCAATGCCCCTTAACATCTGTCCCAAACCAGTCCATTAACAACCAGGAGCTGTTCACGGCGCCTCTGAAAAGAAAATAGTGACACAGTATCATTGCGAAAAGGAGCAGATTTTCACAAAAAAAGGGACCAGCTTTGTGACATGTGTGATGCTCCCTCAGTTCTAAACCACTCTCATAATGATGCGTTCCCACAGTTTGGACCATTCGACATTTCTTCAATATCTCAGATACTGGGAGATTTGGTGCAGTGTAGCACTCAAGGGCTGAGGCAGTGACTCATTTTGTTAGTGTTAGAATTGAGAGACAGGCACACCTTTAGATGTTCAACCCTGAGATGTCATAGCTCTATCAGAGGTTCAGGGCTGAGGGAGATTCAACTGAGAATGTGCCTCTGTGTAGGAGGTTCAGAATTGTCCGAATGCTTTACTGTCAGAGCGTCAATCTGAAAGCAATGCCTCATCATGCAGGAGATGAATTGAAGGTAAGCTCCATTATTCGTGAGTCAGCACTGACATTATTGGTGACAGGGTTGGGACTGAAGGAGTGCCTCATTGCATGGGAATCAGAAATGAGGGTGTGTCACGCATTTATAGGGTCAGTATTGATCGTGGGTGACAGTGAGAGAGCCTCTACTGCAGGACCCTTCACCATCAATGCTGAGGGAGTACTTTATTGACAACAGTTCATTGGGAAGACTGTGATTCATTGTCAAAGCATCTGTTCTGAGGTGGTACCTCACTGTAATGGGGTGAGAAATGAGACAATGAGGCATTATTTAAGGATTATTACTGAGGTATGCCGCATCATCAGGGTGCCAATTCTAGGATGTAGCTAATAGCTATAGGCTCAATCCCGAGGCAGAGCCCTGTGGTCAGTGAGTCAGTTCAGAGGCAGGGCCTTTTTGTTGGAGGGTCAGTCCTTATGGAGTGCCTCATTTTAGGGACTGAGCATTGAGGGACACAATTTGGTGGCCAATATTCAGGAGTGCAGCTCAATCAGAGGGACAGTACTGAAGGACTGCCTCACTATCAGAAGGTCACTTTTAAGGGAAGGCCTCATTATCTAAAGGAGACTATTGTGGGAGTGAATTATTGTCAGAAATTCACTCCTAAATATGTTCTTCTTTAAGAGAGGATTCGTTCTGGGACAGTACCTCAATATGATGCGGTCAGAACTGAGGGATAGCAACATGATGAGAAGGTGAGGACTGAGGAATTGCAGCTCTGTCAGAGGGTCAGATCTTCGGGAATGTGCTGCGGTGGAGGGCGGGGGGCAATATTGACAAAGTGCTTTACTATGAGGGTGCCAGAATTGAAGGAGTTCCACCCGTTCAAAAGGTCATTCCTGTGTCTTTATGCATTGTCAGAGGGGCAGTTCTGTGGAATAAACTCATCAGCAGACCGTCAGTATTGATGCAGCGCCTCATAGAGGATCCTTTCTGAGGCAGTTTCTCATTGTAAGGGGTCAGACTGCCTCATTTTAGGTGTTCAGTCTCCACAGTAAAATTGTTTTAAAATATTCGTTAATTATCTCCCTCATTTCCTTTAGTCCCACACATAGGCTGCCTTGCAAATCTTTGGTGGCTTCGATCTGTTGATACATTCCATTTGGATTCTCCTTCATGCCATTTGCTGAAGCTATCTCATGTCCCCTTTGTTTTTGCCCTACCTGATTTCTCTCTGAGCTATACTCCTATTGGCTTTATATTCTCTAAATTTTGATCTCCACTGTGTATACTTGACGCATGCTTTCTTCTTTTTAAATCAAACAGTCAATTTCTCTAGTTATCCAGCATTCCCTACACCAACCACCCAAACAGAAGTATATTTTCCCTCCACTATTTTTTCTCATTTCAGAAGGCTTCACACTTTCGAGCTGAAGCTTGACCTGCAAACATCTGCACCCAATCAACTTTTGAAAGTTCTTGCCCAATACGGTCAAAATTGTTCTTCCTCCAATTTAGAACTTTAACTTTAAGATCGAGTCTGTGCATTTCCATCTCTATTTTAAACCTGAAAGAATTCTGGTCGCTGCCCCTAAACTGCGACCCCATTGTCACCCACTCCACCTTACCTCCCAAGAGTCGGTCAAGTTTTGCATTTTCTTTAGTCGGAACATCTACACAGCAAATCAGAAAATGTTCTTGTACATACGATTCAATTCTAATCGCTTAATACTATGGCCATCCCAGTCTACGTTTTGAAAGTTAATATCCCCGACCATAACCACTCTATTATTCTTACAGATAACTGAGATATCCTTTCAAATTTGTTTCCCAATTTCCCACAGATTATTGGGGAGTCTTGTCATATAATCCCAATAAAGTGGTCATCACTTTCTTGTTTCTCAATTCAAACAAAAAACTTCACTGGAGGTAATCCCAGGAACATCCTTCCTAAGTAAAACTGTAACGCTGTACCTTGTCACAAACTCCACACACCTTTCTCAATTGCCGTCCTTTTCTATTTTTCCTAAAACAGTCGTATCCTAGAAAATTAAGCTGTTTATCCTGTCCATCTATGAGCCACGTTTCTGTAAATGTTAAAATATCCCAGTACCATGCTCCTAACCATACCCTGAGTTCATCTGCTTTCCCTGTTAGGTCTCTAGCAGTGTAATAAATACAGTTTAATATTCCAGTACTACTTCATTCTCTGCTTTGTCCCTGTCTATCCTAATCTTTAAATCGCTCATTTTCCGAACAGTACCAGTCTCAGACTGATGACTTTCCTTACTGTCTCCCTGGGTTCAACACCCCCGTCCCCACCTTACTAGTTTAAATGCTCCTGAACAGATCTAGAACATCTCTCTGCCAATGTATTCGTCCCCTTCCAAATCAGGTGCAAACAACCTTCTTAGACAGATCAATTCTATCCCAAAAGTGATGCCAATGACACAGAAATTGAACCCTTCACCCCTGCACCAGCTCCTCAGACACACATTCATCTGGTCCATTCTCGTAATTCCTAGCTCACTCGCTCGTCGCATTGGGAGGTATTACTAAACTCGAGAATTTCCTTTACAAATTTCTGACTAACTTTCTATATTCTCCCTTTTGAATATCATTCCTTTCCAATTCTGTGCCACTCGTTCCCATGTGTACATTGAGCTTCTGTTGGTCCCTCTCCCTTTTGAGAACACTGTGCACTCTCTCTGGGATATCTTTGATTCTGCCACCAGGGAGGTAACACACCATTCTAATTTCTCGCTGCAGGGCGGCACGGTGGCACAGTGGTTAGCACTGCTGCTTCACAGCACCAGAGACCTGGGTTCAATTCCCACCTCAGGCGACTGTCTGTGTGGAGTTTGCACGTTCTCCCCGTGTCTGCGTGGGTTTCCTCCGGGTGCTCCGGTTTCCTCCCACAGCCCAAAGATGTGCGGGTCAGGTGAATTGGCCATGCTAAATTGCCCGCAGTGTTAGGTAAGGGGTAAATGTAGGGGTATGGGTGGGTTGCGCTTCGGCGGGTCGGTGTGGACTTGTTGGGCCGAAGGGCCTGTTTCCACACTGTAAGTAATCTAAAAAAAAATGTCTGTCTGTAAATCTGATTAGATATTTCACAGTCTCAATCGATCACTTGAAATTTGACATAACCTAATTTACATTCGAGTCAGTCGGTCCCAGAGACTTGGATTTTCATGTGATGTTCCCCTGAGAGTCCATTACCCGTTACACTTGCCGGAACAGAATACTTGTTGGAGATGGGGATAGTCACAGAAGACTCCTGCACTACCTGCCTCCCTCTCCCTCCTTTCCTGACTGCACCTGTCATTTTCTTCCTTCCTATAACGTTCACCCATCAAACTCCCCCGCTCATTTAACTCCCGCATTTCCTCTAACTGCTACTCCAAACGATTCATGTGTTCTGATAAGATTTCTTCAGTGACATGGTGCCCCTCTCTAAACTCTCACATCCAAAATGAAGAGCACATCCCTCACTGCTCCTGTCCCTATGTACAAATATGCAACAGAGTCAGGGAGCAGCAGTCTGGGTCATGGTTACCACGGGTGTATTTCTTCTTGTCCTCATAGGACTTGTGTGTTCTCTTTGTGAAACACAAAACTTTGAAAAAGTATAAACATGCGGTGTGTTCAAAAGATTTTCTTTTCCTGAATTCACTCACTGTTTGGCAAGTGAAGAAAAACACTCAAACCAATTGATTTGCAGACTATTTATGTCCCTACAGTTATATATTTATTTAATGAAAATTTAGAACCACACGTCAATGAATCTACTTAACAATTTGTGACAAATTTCTGGTTTCAATTTTTAAACAGTCCACCTGTTAATTTTTCCTTTTGCCTCACGATTCAAGCACGCTGATCATTTTAAAGTTTTGAAATATTTTCTTCGCAGACTCTTGTCTTTCTTTAAAAAAATGCCATATTCAGTAATTTTACTGAAAGTTTGGAAGGTATTCAGTATTTTTTGTCTGTATGCTTCCCTTTCAGAATACTCTCTATGGATATCGTCGAATCACTGAAAGATAATTCAATCCTTACTTGGATCACAACGCCTGGGTCTTATACAACTTAATAAAACACAAAATGAAAGCATTCCATCTGTGTAACAGAAGCGCATTGTGACCGTTAATGGCAACATTGCAATCATCTCCTAAATTTCCAACACAATCAACAATACAGAAGAAATTACTTCCATCATACAAATACAGGGATGGGGCTACTTCGGATGCTGTACTGTGCAAAAGATACATTTAGAGTCATAGAGTCAAAGAGATGGAAAGCATGGAAACAGACCCTTCGGTCCAACCCGTCCATGCTGACCAGATATCCCAACCCAATCAAGTCCCACCAGCGAGTGCCCGGCCCATATCCCTCCAAACCCTTTCTATTCATGCACCCATCCAAATGTATCTTAAATGTTGCAATTGTACCAGCCTCCAACACGTCCTCTGGCAGCTCATTCCATACACGCACCACCCTCTGCGTGAAACATTTGCCCCTTAGGCCTCTTTTATATCTTTCCCCTCTCACCCTAAACCGATGCCCTCTAGTTCTGGACTCCCTCATCCCAGGGAAATGACTTTGTCTATTTATCCTATCCATGCCCCTCATAATTTTGTAAACCTCTTTCAGGTCAACCTTCAGCCTCCGACGCTCCAGGGAAAACAGCCCCAGCCTGTTCAGCCTCTCCCTGTAACTCAGATCCTCCAACACTGGCAACATCCTTGTAAATCTTTTCTGAACCCTTTCAAGTTTCACAACATCTTTCCGATAGGTCAGAATTGCACGCAAAATTCCAACAGTGGCCTAACCAATGTCCTGTACAGCCGCAACATGACCTCCCAACTCCTGTACTCAATACGGTGAGGGGCGATTGAGGTTGTTTCAACTGGAGGTGTGGTGACAAACGGGCAAATATATGGAAGGGGAGCTGCTGCACAGTCTTATCCCACAAATGTAACTGCCTTCTTTTCTCAATACCCCTCCAATCTCTCCCACGCCTATCTTCCCCCCTCCCCACCTCTAACTCTCTGTTCCTGACCCTGGGGTCGATTTGGACTCAGTATCACTTTCTGATGCACATGCTGCTGAGTGCATGAAAAATAATGTAAGGGGTAAAAACGTGGTCAATTATGTACTCTTTTCAACCCCTCCCCTCTAGTTTTGCCTTCCACTCGTCAGCCTCTGTAAACACAACTGCAGTAATAAAAAGCACTCTTCAGCGATGTTAAAAAAAAGTCGATTCTCTGCAGACGATTTTCCAGGAAAATAAAAACACCAATCCCGCTGCGTGTAAACTGAAGAACACTCATCTGCATTTCTTCAGTGGTTACACTCACTTAGCAGGGATACCAACAGTCTCGAGGATCATGTAATATATGTCATTCGCCTTAGCAATCCGTTCATGCATTTCCTGACAGAATTAATCAGTTTCTTCACAGAGCCAAAAGAAAACAAAATTGTAATAAAACTCAGAGGTGACAGAGTGTTTCATTTATATCCTGTGGGAATCTACACAGGGACATTATGATTTCCATATTTCACAGGTTTCATTTTAGATCATGCAAACAGATCACGACTGACACGCTCAGAGCTCATAGAGATATACAGGACGGAAACACACCCTTCAGTCCAACTTGTTCATGCTGACCAGGTAACCTTAACCTAACCTAATCGAGTCCAATTTGCAAGCAATAGGCCCATATCTCTTTAAACCCATCCTGTGCATTATCCGTGCAGATGCCTTTTAAATGTTGTAATTGTACCAGCCTCCACCACTTCTTCAGGACCTCAGTCCATTCATGCACCACCTTCTGTGTGAAATAGTTGCCCCTTAGGCGCTGTTTAGCCTCTCACCTTAAACCTATGCCCTCTCGTTCTTGACTCCCCCATTCCAGGGAAGTTACCTTGTCAATTTGTTCTTTCTATGCCAGGCATGATTTTATAAACCTCTATGAGGTCACCACTCAGCTTTCGAAGCTCCAGGGTAAACAGCCTGAGCCAATAGTGTCTCTCCCTGTGGCTCAAACCGTTCAAACCTGGCACCTTCTTTGTAATCCCTTTCTGAACCCTTTCAAGTTTCACAACATCCTTACAGTAGGAGGGAGACAAGAATTGCACGCAATGTTCCAAAAATGGGCTAACCCATGATCTGCACAGCCAAAACATGAGCTTCCAACTCCTGTACACAATGCACTTATCAATAAAGGCAAGCATGCTAATGCTTTCTTCACTAATCTGTCTACCCTCGAGTCCACATTCAAGGAACTTTCAAGAATATGTTGAAAGGAAATATCCATCAGAGGAACAAGTGGAAACCATTCAGCCTCTCGAGTGTGCTACTGAATTCAAAAGGATCATGGCTGATTCTTTGACTCCGGCTGCTATTCCCACACTGTCCCCATAATTGTGCTGGTGGATTGGTCACCCGAAAACAATAAATAGTTCTGATCACACTGCTTAATGTATAATCATTGGAGATGTGGTCACGCACCAATAACACTTTTCCTTCCAACATCAGCAGCTGCAGTCACAGATCTCACATCCAATTCTGTGAGATCCAAACCCGATTTGATGATCAAATCACTGAAAGTTCATTTCGAGCTTTTGTTGTCCCTGGCTTATACCAGGGCAATTAGACAACGTGGATCGGGAGTCAGCACAGTGGTTCGGCGGTTAGCACTGATGCCTCAGAGGACCACGGTTTGAAGCCACCCTCGTGTTCCTGACTGTGTGGAGATTGTATTTACCCCCAACGTGTGCATGGACGTTCTCCAGGTGCGCTGGTTTGCTTCAACTGTCCAAAGGTATCCAGTTGGATTGGCTATGCTATTCCTGTTCAGGGACCTGCAGGTTAGGTTGGTGAGTCATGGTTATGGACGGTCGTGAATTGGGATGTTTTTCAGAAGTTTGATGCTGACCTTAATGGACTGAAGAACTTCTCTCTGTCCTGTACGAATTTCATGCTTTAAAAATATTTTCAACTCAAAAGACCACATAATGTCAAAAGGCTCGTCATTTCACGTGAATTTGAGGAAAAGGAGAAGAATGGACTGTGAGGGAGGAGTGGGGAAATGACCTGGAACCAGAGATCGTAAGAGTAAGGACCAGCATGAGACCATTCAGCCCCTCGAGCCCCCTCCGCCCATTTGATATGACCAAAGCTGACCTCATCTCTGTCTCACTCTCGTGCCTGTCCTTCACAACCCTTCAACCTGTTAATTAAAAATGTCTTTGGCCTCAAAACTTTGTATGAGAGAGAATTCCTCAGGTTCCCCACTCTCTGGGTGAAGTCATTTCTCCCAATCTCAGCCTGTAATAACCGACGCACCAAATCTTTAAACTATGACTCCTCTGGTTCCAGACACCCGCCGGTGATCAGGAACACACTTTGTTCACATAATCCCCATGGAAATCCTCAGTCTTCTTAATTGTCTCTCTGTCATCCATGTGTCTCCGTCTTGTTGTCTTTCCGTCTCCCTCTATCTCCATCTACTTTATTTTCTCCTTCATTGTCTCTCTAATTTTTTCTTTTTCTCTCGCTGTGGTGCTGTCTCACTCTCTTACATACTCCATCCATCGCAATCTGTTTCTTTCCTTTTTCCCTCTCTTACCGTTTCCCTCACCTCTCCATCTCCTCTCCTCTGTGCTCACTCTTGCAATCCATCTCTTCTTTCTTTCATTCATTCGCCTCTTTACTCTGTGTCTTTTGTTTTCTAGCTCTCTTTCGCTCATTCACGTCCTCACTCATTCTCTCTCTTGTTCTTCATCTCTCATTGCTGCCTTGTTCGCTGTCTTCTTGTTGTCCCTCTCTTATTCACACACGCTGCCTCCCTCTCTGTGATGCATTCTCTCTCTTGCGCTCTCTCTCTCTGTCACACACACACACGCATTCTCGTTCTTTTCCTACCTTTCTTACTCTCACTCACTTCCTCCCTTGTTCTCTTACACACACACCGTCTCATTCCCTTGTTCTCTTTCTCCCTCTCTTCCTCTCAATCACTCTCTCGCTCAATCACTCACGATACAAAAGGTGACATGTCAGGTCAGCAACAGTTGTCGGTGTGAGGTCTTATTCAGAATCTGTCACAGAGTTTTCAGTCTGTTCAGTGGAGTCAGGCCCGAAGGCAAGAACTTATAAAATAGGACAGCATCCTATTCTGGCTTCGACATTTGTGTTGTCTCAAAACAGAAAAAAAACCCTGCAGTTAATGAAACCCGCTGGATGTGGTGATATACCCGACAAACCTGTGTTTGTGTTTGTGTGACACAGATGTGCAGCACAGAAACTGACCCTTCAGTCCAATGTATCCATGCCGACCTGATTTCCAAAATTAATATAGTTCCATTGGCCAGCAATTAGCCCCTATCCCAATAAACCCTTCCTGTTCAAATATCCGTTTCTGATTCATTTTAAATGTTGCAATTGTACCAGCCTCCACCGCTCCCTCTGGCAGCTCATTCCATACACGTACCATCCTCTGTTACAAAAAGTTGCCCACTCTGTCCTTCTTAAATCTTTCCTCTCTCTCATTAAACCTATGCCCTCTAGTTCTGGACTCTACCTACCCAAGGAAAATAACCTTGTTTTTTCGATGTGTCCATGCCCTTATGATTTTAAAAACCTCTACAAGGTCAGACCTCTGCCTCTGACGCTCCATGGTAAACAGCCGCAGCCAATTCAGACTCTACCTTATTTGTAAAACACTCAGCCAATTTATATCTAACAGACAGAGAAGCTCACCCTTTCTGTATTCAGTTAAATTTCAAGAGGCAAAAAACAATTGCAGGTTTCAATATTGAATCTAAATATTAATAGTTTTTTCATTGCATTCAACAGAGAGCATTGAAACCACAACTACTACCCACGCTTGTCTCTTAAACCTATATTTTAACTCTCACTGTACAATACTGGTCTGATTAAAAATAAACTAATGAAGAGTTACAAAAATAAATCACGTTTCAAACCAGCCTGCTATGACGATTCTCCTTTGGAGAGTTTCCTCTGTATTTTCCAATGTCGTTTCTTTCAATTACTGCTGCACAACGTTCCTTCTGGACAGGCAAGTTTCAGAGAACTGTTTGGATTGCAGTCTGAACTTGCTGGTGCTCTTTGTAGTTGGTCCCAATAACTGTTCAGAATGTCCAGTCTGATATCCCAAAACAACGGATCATTTCATTGGTTAGTTGGCAAATTGAAATTTGATTGGATTTTGGTCTCTGGGGCATAATTTAAATCGATTGGCCAAATATGAATTTGCTTTTGTACCAAGGCAACACACACCAGCTATTTGTGTCAACCAAATGATATGTTTTAAATGTTCAGCACAGACTTTTCTTTCAGACCTTGTCAGTTTCCTCTCTTTCTTAAATATACAGTAATCCCACATCTTCATAACACCACTCCCGTCAGAAAAAAATGAGACATCATAATGAAAAGATGGCTTCATTTTTTTCTTTATTCCTTAGCCACATTATTATGACCTTGTCTATAATTTGTCACGATTAAATCCATAATAACGCATCTGCATCTACCATCATATGTCTGGAAGCTGTTCAATTTGTAAAACCTGTACTATAAGCCCCCAAAGAAATAGCCTCATATTCTTGTCATTAAAGCATTCAATGAGTGTAAGTAGATTATAATTGGTGTACACAACCGTCTCCGATGCACTGTTTCTCACAGACACGTGAAAATGTTGTTAGGGCAGTACCAATCTCAATAGTTCTGCTTTATCGTGGAGCAGTTCCTTTTGTGGATTTTGAGGTTCTTTGAAAAGTAACCAATTGGCAATTCAATCCCATTATCACCAATGCCAACCTCAAAAATGTTTGAAACTTTTGGTGCAGCTGAAACTGGTGCGGTGTTTAATATCGCTTTGAAATGGTGGAATATCTCCCGGCATTGCTCTGTCCATCAAAACCTTATGTTCTTTTTCAGCAAATTTGTGAATGGTGTAACTATACTTTTGCTCTTGGAACATAATTCCAATAGAATCGGCTTCTTCCCAAGAATCGAAGCATCTCTTTCAATGAGGTGGGTCGTGGAAGTTCCTCGATCTCCTGAATTGCAATTTAAGTTTTCTACCACTACTGCATCTGTCTGTTTCTCTGATATTCTCAAATATTTGAGTAATTCCTTTACAATTACAGCTTTACTTTGATCTTCCATTAAACTTCTTTGATAATTCTAAAATTATCGCCTTTTCCTTTCCTTCTAAACTTTCTTGGCAAATTTGACAATCATCTTCAAATCGCCAAACCTATTCAGCAATTTTAAGAGCCTTCTCGCTTACTTTTAATTTAATCGACCACAGGTTACAAATGACACAAATTGTCTCACCTACATTTGATGTAAAGATCTGGGATACCACCCTGCAAGTAGTTAAATCTACAGGCCTTTTTCTCACCCCAAATCTATTTTAATCTGTCCAAATCTCAGACTGGATTTGTCTAAACCTGTTCAAAACATTAATCCGAGACAAAATTGTCCAAACCTCAGCGACAAGTCCCCAAACTGCTACAACATGGACAACCCCCCCGCTTATTTCAAACGAGTTACACTGAAAAGATGTATCCCATGCAGTAAACTGTGAACATTCGAGAGGCCAAGAAGTATTTAAAGTAAAAAATAACAATCTTATTTATTGAAAGATAACAGAGAATAATTAGCTCACAACTGTTTACAAACATTTGCAAATCTTTGCACTCAGCTACCTTTTACATTCCCTTGTACAACACTGGTCCGATAAAACCAGTAATTAACATTTAACAAAATGTTCAAAGTTCAAAACCAGCCAGCTGTACAATGTTCTCTTCCTCTGTAGATTCGCTTTCCAGGTCAGTGTCGATGTTCTTCTGTGTGCAAATGCCTTCTTGAGTTACAGGGACCTCTCAGACAGTTCTTCCTAGTACCTTACAACAGATGGCATTAAGACAGTTCTCTCTAAACTGTTAGCGTTTCCCTGGTCCTGTACCCCAACGCATCGGATTATGTCATTGGTTATTATGTTTTCAATACACTAAATTCATACATGATTGGAATTTTTTGTTTGGGTATAATTTAAACAGTTTGGCATAATTCTAAATTGAGTTTTTATTTTGTTTCCAGGCAACTAGCCACATGAGCTGCTGAAGTTTAACTTTACACTATATCTTGTTGAAAACGCTTGGTGCTGTCAGGTAGTTCTTTTAACTTTTAACTTTCTTCAACGTACAATGCACTCCTGCATCTTCAAAACAAAGCCATTTTCTCCTGCTCTCTGCTCTAGAACAATGAGCATATCCCTGAATACTGCTTGCAAAGCAGAACTCCATGGCTGGACACTGCTGGAAGATATATTGCTTTGTAACTGAAGTGTTTCTCATTGCTATTTCTCTCCGAAAATTAAAATACACAGCACAATTGTTTATCTATTGATAAATCTCACATTCGAGAATGCTGACCATGTGATTAAAGCAGGTTGCATGAAAATCTCGCTGATTTTCTCTGCGACATTATTGGAAGTATAGCTGGATTTTCTTGAACTGAGTCACGCTGAGCACAGTGTTAACAGAAGGAATGGGAATAAAATAGTATGATGGAGAGAATAGGAGCAGAGTTTACGGCTCAGGGTTGCTGACCACAGTGCTGATTCTGGAAAGATGCCACATTTTTATTCACTCATTATACACGACCGTCATTGGCTGGGCCCAGCATTTACTGCTCCGTCTGTAATTGCCCCTCTTGAGAAGCTGAATTATGCTATTTCCTTCAGCTGCTGAAGACGATGTGCTGTAGATGGGCCCACAATGCGCTTAGCGAAGGAATTCCAGGATTTTGACTCAGAGATAGTGAATGAACAGCAACATACTTCTCAGACAAAATATTGAGGGACTTGGAGGGGATTGTTGTGAGTCAGGGGTCAGTGGAGCAGGGTGGGAACAGTGGAGCAAGTACCCTCGTGAATCTAAATGCTGCATCTCCCACAATCTCCACTTTGATTCATTGATATCGAACCCGAGACAGATTACACTGACTTCTCAAGTTGATGTAAAGGATCCAACATTTGAGCCGAACAGGGATTGGGACTGTGGTAACGCTAATGTTCTGACTTGTATTTCACTGCCATATGACTTCAATACTAACTGGTAACCCTTCGCAACCCTCTGGAACGAGCCAATGAGACACTCAGACTTGGAAGACAGAGCAAAGCAGTATGTATTAAGGGGAAACTATGTGTGTGTGTATACACATGGTGTGTGTATGTGTACAGGGGCGCGCACGTGTGTGTGTGTGTGTGTGTGTGTGTGTGTGTGTGCCCATTGGCGTACGTGTGTGTGCACAGTTGTGTGCATGTATACCAGGGTGTGAGTCTATGGACGGAGGCATGTGTGTACAGAGCAGTATGTCTGTGTGTACAGGAGTGTATATATGTGTGTACAGGAATGTGTGTGTGCGTTTACAATGGTGTTTTAGTGTGCGTATATGTGTACACATGCGCAAGGGATTGTTGTGTGTGTACAGGGGAAATGTGTGTGCACAGTATTGTATGTCAGTGTGTTAACAGATGTGTACATCTGTGTGTTTGTGCGCAGGGGTGTATATCTGTGTGCATATATGGCTTTGTGTGTGTGTATACAGGGAAGTGCGAGTTTTTCCAGGGGCACGTGTGTGTAGAGGTGTCTCTGTGTATGTATGGGGAATGTGTGTGTGTGCAGGGGGTAAATCTATGTGCGTACTGGGGCAGGTGTTGTGTGTACAGGAGTATGCATATACAGGGATATATGCGCGTGTGAGTTGGGATGCACGTGTCAAGATTAAGCAGAACGTGCTCAGGAACTCATGACATCTCAGGGCAGTGAGCATTCCCCAGTCTGGAAAACCCACTGCATCAATACTATCTGCCATTATGGAGTGAGTGCTGATACCTTCGAGCACCCTCACAGCTCTGAATAGAATGTATATATTTATTAGCACACTCAGCTAATGCTACATTTGGTTAGAAGTACAGAAGAAACGATAGGAAATAGGGTCAGGAGTTGGCTACTCGACCCCTTCAGCCTATCAAGACTGATACAACATTCCTTATGTCCACATTCCTGCCCATTCCCCTTCACCCTCGATTCCCCGACTAATCAAGAATCTGTCTGTCTCAGCCTTTAATATACACAAGGACTCTCCATTCCCATATCTCTCTGTTGCAAGGAGTTCCAAAATATCACATCCCTCTGAGAGGAGAAATTTCTCCCCATCTCAGTATTATATTGGTGACCAGAGAGTGTCCTCTGCTCCCAGACTCTCCCATGGGGAGACGCACACTCTCAGCATTTACCATCGAGCTCATTCACAATCCAATATATTTCAGTGAGGCACCTCTCACTTTTCCCAGCTCCAGTGAGGTGAGTTCCATGTTTAACCTTTGCTCATAAAACAATCCCTCCATACCAGAAATCATCGTCGTCAACCTTCTGTGAACTGCCTCCATTTAAGTCATATATTTCATTAAATAAGGGAGAGCTGCCCGCAGAGCTCCAGATGTGGTCTCACCAGCATCTTGTACTGCAGTAAGGAGACTTTCCTATTCTTTGACTCCAACACCCTTGAAGTAACGACTAATATTTCATGACCCCGTTCCTGAATTGCTGTTGCCCCTGTGCGCTAACTTTCTGTGGTTCATGCACAAGTTCCTCCAAGACCCTTTGTGTTGTGTCGCACTGCTGCTTTTCTTCGTGTAAGCAATAGATTTCCTTCGTTGTCCCATCCAAAATAACTTTCATACTTGCTCACTTTATACTCCATTTACCTACTCTTTACTCACTCATTCAACTGATTGGTATCTCTCCGTAAACTGCCTGTATCCTTCTCACAATCTGCCTCTCTACCTTTCTCTCTCAATGCAAATCTGCAGGTTGAGTCAACAGTTAGGAATGTAAATGCAATGAAGACGTACTTTGCGAGGACTTGAATATTAAAGCAGAGATGTCCCTATGCGGCTCCTTGAGAGTCTGGTCAGTGCACATTTGGAGTATTGTGCGCAGTTTTGGGCCAATATCTCAGGAAGGGTGTACTGGCCCTGAAGCATGTTCAGAAAAGTTTCTTGAGAACGGTCCCATGAATGAAAAACTTAACAAATGAAGAAAGTTGAGGACTCTGGGTCCATGCTCGGTGGACAATAGAAGGATGTGGGAGTGAGAGGGGAATCTAATTGAAACATATATAATACTCCATGGTGTGGACTTGGTGGATGTTGGGAAGTTATTTCCATTTTCAGGATGGACTTGGATCGAGGGCACAGCCTTTGAGTAAAGGAAAGACATTTTAGAATGGAGATAAAGAGTAACATATTCTGCCAGAGGCGGTGAATCTGAGGAATTCATTGATACAGAAGTCTATGGAGACGAGGACCTTGAGTATATTTATGATTGAAATAGATAGGTTCTTGAGTATCAAGGGGATCAACGGTTATGGGGTAAAATGGAAGAATGTTTTAAGAAACTTACCAGAAAAAATTGAATGACAGAGCAGACTCAATGGGCTGAATGGCCTAATTTCTGATCCTATGTCTTATGCTCTGTTTGTGCATTTCATCTGCAAATTGGGCTCCAGCGCATTTACTTCCATCATTAAAGTGAAAATACACAAGTGGATATTTTAGTAAGTTTTTGTATTATTTGCCATGCATGGCCATTGCTAAAGTTCAGTTGGCTGGACATTTGGCTTGTAGTACAGAGTGTTGTTAGTTGTAGAAGTTTAATTCCCAGTCTGGCTGAGGTGACCTCGAAAGACTCTCTGCACTCTCACACCTTGCCTGAGGTGTGGTGCCCCAGGATAAACCACCACCAGACACCTCTCTCTAATGAAAGAACAGGACTATGGTAACTCTGCCTCATCTGTAACGTCTGATTGAAATGACTCTAATGTAGTTTAGTGTGCATTTTATTTCATCATGTAATGTGTACTTTTGCAACAGAACAGTCATTGATGCATTTAAGTTATCTATTTTTATTATTTAGCAACTCATTATTAACATTAAAACTTATTCTATCAAAACCATGTTCTGACACTGTTTTTTTTCCCAAGTTGTAAAAGATCACTTTGAAAATGTTGCAATCCTCATGTCCCTGTGGAGACTTCCAGAGAATATAGATATTGGGCTTCATTAACTCCAGAGCTGAATTCAGGTGGACTGTTTTTCGAGGCAGAATAGTGCATCAGCAAAATGCACGGAATAATTCTGATTGCCAACAAAATATATTACGTGATCCTGGCTGTCATTGGTATTCCGGGTAAGTAGGTGTACACTGGAACTGAGTAAATATGCTGTCCTGTTTTTACAGTGGGACTGATACTGCGTACAAACCTTGATGCTGATACTGCATTGCTTTTATCGTTTGACGAGTTTTGAGAAAAGTTTCAGTGGATATTGAGGTTCGTGATGTAGGTTTGCTTGCTGAGCTGGAAGGTTCAGTTTCTGACGTTTGATCAGATTGTGAGGTTACATCTTCAGGGAGCCTCTGGATGAAGCTGTACTGGTGTTTCCTGCTTTCTATGTATATGTTTGGGTTTCCAAGGTTGGTGACTTTTTGATTTATTGCCTTTTATTGACTTTTTGATTTCAGGCACGATCTTCATCTCAACACTCCTTCTCCTTTGATGCTGCTTGACCTGCTCTACTTTTGTCCAGCTCCACGCTTTATCAACTGATTGTAGTTTGCGAGATTGTGTTTAGTACAATAATGCATCGCCGATAACCACTGATGCCTCGTCAGCCTGATACAATGCAATCATAGCGCAGATAGCTCTGTTAGTTATGAGAAAGAGAAATTGCTGGAGAAACTCTGTAAGTCCAGCAACAAACGTGGAGAGAAAGCAGAGTCAACGTCTCGAGTACCTTCTTCAGAACTGGCTCTGTTTAACCTGTGAAACATTAACCCTGCTTTCTCTTTCCGTGAGTACTGCCAGACCGGCTGAGATTCTCCAGCAATTTATGTTTATTGAATCAGATCTTCAGTACCCGCACTTGTTTGTGATATTCTCTAATAGATCTGCTCAGAGGTGTGTTATGACACGCGATAAACCCGTCTGCTAATTTAAACCCGACTCACAGAGAAGCTCAACTCATGCTGAAATCTGTTAAATTTCGAAAGACAAAGAACTATTTCCGAGGTTGCTACTTAAATTAAAAAAAACAATTTTATTTTTCCCGTCCAAAAGACAACTTTAGACAACTATTTACAGCTCATTGCTATTAAACCTATCTTTTGCCTCCTGCTCTGCAATACCAGGTCAATTAAAAATCTCTTATGATTTTCAAAAATGGTTAAAATCGCTTAATTAAAATTCGATTGGATTTTGCTATCTGGGGCGCAATTTAAACGGATTGGCTGAGTTTAGATTTGCTTTTGTATCTTGACAACTGAGCTGCACTATTGGCTTCACTGTGAAATTATGCATTTTAAATTCTCTCAGCACCAGCTATGCCTTCCTAAATCCGTTCCAGATCCAGTATCCCTTAATAGTATGGTACACCCGGTATATGCCACCTTCATAACAAGGGCCGTTACCCACCTGAGATTATAAGGGCAGGGAGGTGATGTTGGAACTGTGCAGCACCTTGATGAGGCCACAGCTGGAAGACAATGTGCAGTTCTGGTCCCTGCATTATCGGAAGGGTGGGATTGCACTGGAGAGATTAGCGGTCAGAGGCGATTCACCAGAATGTTGTCTGTTATGGAGCGATTCAGCGATGGAGAGAATCTGAATACATTTGGGTTGTTTACGTTGGACCAGAGAAGGCTAAGCTGGAACTGATGTGTTTCCCATTCTGGAGTTATGGGGATGCTGATGGAGTTTAGATGAATGCGGGGAAATCTGATTGAAATTTACAGAATGCTGAGCAGCCTGGATAGAGTGGACGTCGAGAAGATGCTTCCATCAGGAGAAGAGATAATGATCTGAGTGCACAGCTTCAGAGCGAAGGGACTCTTTGAAGATGAAGAGAAATTCTTTTTGCCAGAGGAAACCCACTCCGTGGGATGCATTACGCAGAAAGCTGTGGAGACCAAGTCATTGATTGTAGGTAGGACAGATTTAGATAGGATCTTGATGAGTGAATACATCAAATGCTCCAGGGAGAAGTCAAGAGAATGTGATTGCTATACATGTCAGCTGCAATCTTGGAGATAACTCAAAGGGCTCAATGACCTAAATCATCTTTTTTTTTCCCAAATGGTCTTCTGGTCTTATTCTGTTTCCACAGTTTGTGTCATCTATAAATTTCAAAAATAAATGAATATCCAAAATAACAGCATTGGACAAGACCAGACCCTCCTCAAGATATTTTAAGAGGTTAGAGTAGATCCTAACGTTTTTCATATTTTAAATGCAGCTGTGAGATGGATATTCCAGGAGTGATGTAACCACTCGATCAAACCTCCCAGCTTTCAGCAAACCAGAATCGACTTAAACACAACACTAAAACACGAAGTAAAAAAGTGGAATTTAAAATAAATTCACGCTTGTAAAACCTTACCAACGTGATACAGGAATTTAACTAAGGAGGTGTTCCGATCCAATCACAATCCATGCACCCCTTGGCAAAAAGATTAATTGAAACACAGATACCGATATGCCAGTGATTTGTCAGAGGGAAGGTCAGTCAGGATTCGTCTGCAGAAGCTTGAAATCTTCCTGATCTCCAGCAGCGTGTGAGTGTTACAGCAAAACCAAACTAGGATTAACCAGAACAGGGGTAGCTGGCCACTCCCCCGCCATTGCTATATCAGGTACTTCCTAGACTCCTTGACCTCCTTCCACCTATCCCACCTCCATCGCCCCTACCCCAAGTCCCTCCTCCCTACCTTTTATCTTAGCCTGCTTGGCAAACTCTCTCCCATTCCTGAAGAAGGGCTTATGCTCGAAACGTCGAATTTCCTATTCCTGAGATGTTGCCTGACCTGCTGTGCTTTAACCAGCAAGACATTTTCAGCTCTCGTAAAAACAACCCAAGCATTCAGGACTCTTGTTAAAATTACAGCACCATCCAAGTACTCTATTGTGGTGATCTCTTGTGACAAACCTCAATCAGAAACCTCGTCACCACGAGTTCATTTTCTCAGTCAGTTTCGTTTCCATGTTCCAACTGCCCTTCCTTTTAGTGAAACACAGGAAAGTGATTCTGGAGTATCTCTTTGATACTGCCTACCTCCCTCTGCTCATAT
The DNA here is from genome assembly GCF_020745735.1 of Hemiscyllium ocellatum. NCBI lineage: Eukaryota > Metazoa > Chordata > Chondrichthyes > Orectolobiformes > Hemiscylliidae > Hemiscyllium > Hemiscyllium ocellatum. Next base: position 11,486,287 of record NC_083440.1, on the reverse strand, counting down.
AACACCCCCTTATGACTTCAGACCAAGCGCTTGACTTCCCATCCTATCTGCTCTGGGATGTGATCGCTCATCCAGCCCCTCACCCAGGTTTTGCTGTCGTGAAGGGGAGTTCAGGGGGTGGGAAGGGTGTTTTGGCACATGATTTGTATTCACTCGCATCATCGCTCCACCTCATCCTCTTCTCCTGCCACCATCCACCCGCCCAATTTTCACATCCAGATCAAACCAAGATCCACTCATATGCTGTTCCCTTCACTGACAGAGGTTCCTGCTCAAGATTTGTTTCCTTGCCGTCTCCCAATTTGTATTCTATCCTAAGTTTGGTGACAGCATCATTCAATCAGTTAGAGCAAGCTGAACAACCTAAGACTCTGTTCCACAACTGCCTCTCTGTCTCTCTCTATGACTCTGTTTTCCTTTCTCTCCTTTTCTCACATTGTCTCTCTCTCTCCCTGTGTCTATGTCTGTCTCTCTCTCTCTCTCTATGCCACTGTGTCTCTCACTTTCTCTCTCCTTCTCTCTGTCACGCACTCTCTCTCTCTTTCTCTCTCTCTCTGCTTCTCTCCCTGTCTGTCTTTTGCACTCTGTCTCACTGTCTGCATGTCAGACTCGCTCCCTCTGAGACAGATGTTGGGTGACTCCCTACCCGTCTGGCCTATCTGTTCTTAAACCACCAATACTGTTGGACTGACTACCTTACCGAGTGTCAGCAATGTTTCGAACGTTTTACTCTCTACCATTGACGGGGACTGAAGGAAATTTTTTTTTCACTGGAGTTGGAGATCCCATTCTGTACCGTGAGCAACGCTGTTCCACAGCCCTGGGTTCCCTGCAGCTTTCCTGGGCCAATTGACAGTGACCTATAGCATTGCCCTCTCGAGACGCTCTCTTTTTTTTTATTAAAGCACTTTCATCTCTACAAACCTGCCTTCTCACTCTTTAGCCTCATTAATCTTTCTGTCGGATGATTCACATAATAGTGAATGTCTCGTTTTCCAATATCCCCTCCCTCTCTATGAACATCGCTGATGTGAACCAGGCCAGATACAAATGTTTTCGAACTGACAGATTCACTCAGATTGTCTCCTGACTGGGGCTACCTGACCAGTTGCGTTTTTCCCTTTGTTTACATCTACATGCTTCCTTTTGTGTGTAAAATCAGATTGCTGGCTCTCCGAGCATTTCCTTTTATTGTCGAGAGTTTGCAGCTAAATAGCTGTAGGTGCCAAATGAGTCTGAGGCATCAGGGGAAATGGAATCATCGATTGAAGACCCATGTCTTCAGATCAAAAGTGTTGATAGCAGGAGATGGCCGTTCGGCTCCTCGAGGCTGCTGTGCGTTTCAATCGTATCATGGATGATCTGACATTCCTCTCTTTCCCATACCCTGATTGATTTTAAAGCTGTTTGCCTCTGCTATAAATGGCCATAAGGAGTCTGACCCACATGTCTTTGTGCCAAGGAGTTGCAAAGACTCACACTCCTTTTAGAGAAGAAAATTCTCCCCATCTCAGGCTGAAAGTGGTGTCATTCGAGTTTTCTGGTCCCAACAGCCATTGGACTGTTCCTGGCTCGCCAGTGACTAATTAGCTCATTGTCCATACTTATGAACCATTGGAAAATGTCGTAAATTGGTGAAATCTGGAGTGGAATTCTGGTCTAAGTAGTGTGCAAACTGAAGTGTGTCTGACCACACGGAAATTGGACAAATTGCAGAGAGATCTGAAGATGTGAACGTAAAAAGATCAATCCTCCACATTGTGAGCCCCTTAGCCCCTCACAAACTGAAAATGTCCGAGGTGTGCAAGTCAAAGCAAATCATTGCACTTCGTCCAAACCAACAAGTGGTGCGATTGTATTTTCACTGTTGCTGTGATTCGCCTCCTGTAAGCTTCCTGCTTCCCCTCACCAGGCTGCTAAATGTTATGAACACAAAGCCAGTAAAAATTCTACGATGTGGAGGTACCAGTATTTGTCTGGATTGGTCAAGAGCAGAAGCAACATGACAACAGTTTCAAGAAATCGCAAGCGTTTGGAGCACTGCCCCATCATAAAGTCAAATGTAAAAAGGGTAGTATTTGGAAAGGCAGTGATTTTGGACTTTAAGCTGTTGGTTGGTGACTAGTTAAATTCGAGGTTGTCAATATCATTCAAACTTATTATGATATCCAGCATTAAGTGAACTAAGTCTTATTCTATAAACTCTTAGTTTTCAGATCTTGGATTAGTCATGTCTGAGATGAGCCAAAACCATATATATGATGTTTACTTAATTGAAAACCACGTTTTGCTTGGTACCAAAAGTGAATATCAGACAGTATGTTTGGTTCAAACCTATTGTCTTCTCTCCCCTGCAGTTAATTTAGTGGCGCTCTTGATCCTGTCTCTGGGAAGGTGTGGCCTGTCCTCCTGCACCACTTGCTACCTAGTGGCCATGGCAGCATCGGATCTGATTGTTCTTAATACAGAGGTTGTACTGAGGAACATCATTGGTTATTACGTCCCATTAAACTTCTTGGATTTGACTCCTGTGTGCAGCATAATCTATGTCTTATCAACAGCGGCCACCGCCTGCTCTGTTTGGTTCACGGTGACTTTCAGCTTTGATCGATTTGTCGTTATCTGCTGCCGGAGACTGAAGCTTCACTATTGCACAAAGAGAAATGCAGTTGTAATTCTATCAACAACCTGCACCCTGATCTGTTTAATGCATATTCCTTTCTACTTTAGATTTAAACCTTATGTAATACTTTACAATCTACCATGGCTCTGTCTTTCAAAGCCGAGCTACTACAGTGAGACCAACTGGGTGATATTTAGATGGTTCATCACAATTTTTTGTCCATTCCTGCCATTTGTTCTCATACTACTGCTCAACACTCTGACAGTCAGACATATTATAGTGGCCAGCCGAGTCCGGAAGGGACTGAGGGAACAGACCAAGGGAGAGAATCGCAGTGACCCGGAGATGGAGAGTCGGAGGAGGTCTATAATTTTACTGTTTACCATTTCTGGCAGCTTTGTTATTTTGTGGTCCATATACGTGATAAATTTCATTTATAACATTATTCCCGGAACTGGTTCCACAGATGGCAATCATTCTTTACTCTTATTTGCACATGTCGGAGTCATGTTGGTGAATTTAAGTTGCTGCACAAATGCGTTTATTTACGTGGCAACACAATCCAAATTTAGACAGCAGATCAAGGAAGCAATGAAATGTGCTTTTCAAATAAATCATCATCGTAATTATCCAAGTTAAACAAATGCATGCCCCAGTGTCTACAACGTATGGATGCTGTTTTAACAAACTAACTTTGCATTTGTAAACGTCTCCATTGGCTGGTTTGATGCGGAGCTGAATTAGGTGATACTGGGAATGGCACAGCCTTAGAATAAAGGGAAGTCCCTTATGAATGGTGATAAGGAGAATCGTTTTGAGACAGAGAGTGGTGGTCTGTGGAACTCATTGCCACAGAAGGCTGTGGAGACTCGGTTATTGAGTAAATTTAAAAGAGAGAGAGTGAAGTTATTGGTTAGCAAGGCGCTAAAGGATTACAGAAGAAAGCGGGAAAATGGGTTTGGAAAACCTATCAGCCATGATTGAATGACAGAGCGGATTCGAATGAACAAATTGTCGAATTTCTGTTTCAATGGTCTAATGATCGTATTGTTCAGTGGTGGCAAAATTATTTACATATATCCACGAGAGCTTTCTACATCAGCATGTACAAAGTAACACAAGGGTGAAGGGTCCTAGATCTAATTCTGTTAGTGGAGTTGAGGTGACTATTTCCAATTTTACAGATTGAACAAAGTTCATAAATGGCAAAATAAAATGACCTAGACTTCCAGTTGAACTTTTCTCACCTTCAACAGCACGCCACTTTGCAAGTGAGGTTCAGAACGTGGGTTTAAAAAGCTAGCTCCATCACATCTTCTGCAGTGATCTCCCACGCAGAAAAGAATAAGACCCTCTGTATTTTGAAACACAGTTAATATTTTATAAATAAAATGATCATTCAGAGTTTGAAATGACCTGCGGATTTTGCAAACAGCTTGAAACGACTGCATCTGGGAAATTAAAATGTGGGAATTCTCCAGTTCAATTAGCAGAAATTTCTCCAGAACAGCTTGTCTAAATTTATTGTTAACTGCAATGAAAGACGAGTATGTTAAACCCATCATAGTTTTCAACGGTAACATTAACTTAATTCAATTCTGTACAGTTGCACTCTGAAACTTAAATATTGCACACACAAAAACACAGCTGTAATTCTATCAGCAACCTGCACCCTGATCTGTTTAATATGCGTTCCTTTCGACTTTAGATTTAAACCTTAGACAATTCTTCATAAACAGCCATGATAATAGTGAGTCAAGTCTGGAAAGGATGGAGGGACAGAACAAGGGACCTTTTGTTACATTGTCGTCCCTATATGCGATAAATTTCATTTATAACAGTATTCCTGGATCTAACAACTCGCTGAGCATAACTAAAATTTGAGAATGACATGACAAACGCTGAACACAGATGGAAGTTTTTGACATGTCAAATTTCCTGGACTACACAGCAATCCCAATTAGTGCTGGTCTGGTACTAGTGCCCAGCTATAGATATCAAGATGTGATTCTCTATTTATGGTTGGACAGTGACTGTTGATTGAACAAAGATATTCTGAATAGAGCGGTGCTGTTACATGTACATGAGGTGTCACAGTGCTAATTTGATATGATACTTTCCCGATATTTATACTTCAGCTTTGAGTGCTTATCCATCGACAGCCACATTAATTACTTTCAGAGGAGCTGACTGTCCTCCGTCGCACAAAGTTATCCTGAAGCCGTGGATCCCAAGCTGACTTCCACAAGGTTTGATAGTTTTCCTTGAATAGTCCTTGTGTTTATAAATTATGGCATCGTGTATAAAAGGAAGGAAGTGACAGGTGTCGTTCGGTCAGCCTACTGCTCCTCGGATGCTGCCTCAACTGCTGTGCTCTTCCAGCACCACTAATCTAGAATCTGCAGTCATTGTTTTTACCTTTCAGCCTACCTGTTTACTTGATTGTGGGTGTTGCTATTTGTTTTCAAATTGTGTCATCATCAGCAATTAGATAAGCCTTGGATTCTGGGAAACGATTTTTCAATGCTTGTGCCCCATTTTTCAATGAAACCTGAAGGAATCGCCCTCACACGCTGGTTTCGCATATTCTGCCACTTGGTGGTGGATAATTGCAACGCAAAGTGATCAATAATATTTTGTAACAAAGTGTAGACCATGCACAATTAATCGAATCTAAACATAACGAACAGACAATTGCTGACCTTGGAAATGCCACCCAGTTAGATACTCCCTCCCAGGAAATACATCCAGTTGATTTCTGGAGTTAGAACTTGTCTTAGTATTCTTGTATCTGAAACATAACTTGAAGAATAATGTCTCTTGTCGCAGTCAGTTAACACATTAACTCCTCACAATATCATGCTGCTATCCAGTGACTGTGTCTACCGGTTCATATGTGCATGACGCTTCAGTCAAGCAGTTCAAAAATGCGATTACACACCAATTCGCTAATTTGATATAACTCCCACCAATTGTCTAATGTAATGGCAATGTGCACCAATTCTCCCATTTACTGCTGCCCACAATTTCTCCCATTTACTGCTGCCCACCAAATCTCCCATTTACTGATGCATAAGAAATATTCTGTTTACTCAGTCCACGAAGCCAATTCTCCCATTTAATCATACCCCTATACTAATTCTCCCATTTTCTGATGCCCCACCCGAAATCTACCATTTAGGGATGCCCAAATCTAATTCTCCCATTTCCTGGTGCCATGCCTCATTTCTCGAATTTAGTTCCACCACTGTGTACCAACTCTTCCATTCAGTATTTCCATGCAACAATTCACCCATTCAGTGGCCAGTTGCCAAAATTCTCTAATTTAGGCGTGCCCTGCACCAAATTACCAATGCTGCACAATTCTCCCATTGAGCATTGTTTTTTCCTATGTCTCCCTTACGGTTCTCCCAAATACATGCTTTCCACATAATAGCGCCCTCGTCACATTTCTTTCATTTAATGCTCCAATCTCCAATTGATTACTGCTTTGCAACATTTTTCCTGTTTACTGATGTCCTTCTTATGCTCTCCCATTTGCAAGTGCTCTGTTTCAATTCTCTAAACTGTTGGCACCTTGCACCAAATCTCTCATTTACTGATACACTGCACCAATTCTCCAATTCAGTGTTGGCATGCACCAATTCCTTCAATTAGAGATTCTCCCAACCAGGGGTCCCTACTCAACCTATCCCATTCAGTACTGTTATATCGCACGTCTCCTCTGAATGGTACACTGCACTAATTCTCCCATTTAGTGCTGAAATACCTCACTACTCATCCAACCTTATTTTTCATTTGTACTACACCAGACCACTCAATCCATTCTGAAGCAGGCAGCCCAGAACTTAACTTTGCAATTTCTTTTGGAAAGTGTGCAGTGAAAGTTACGTAGAGTAAGATTGCATATTAGAACATAGAACATTGCAATGCAGTCTAGGCTTTTCAAATCTCATTGTTGCGCCAACCTGTGGAATCAATCTGAAACCCATCGATCCTTCATTATATCCTTCTCATTCGAATGCCCTTAACGTTGGCGAGTCCACTACTGTTGCAGTCAGTGTGTTCCACACCCCTAGTGTTTTCTCAGAAAATAAACTACCTGTGACATCTGTCCTACACCTGTCACTACTCGATTTAATGCTATGTCCCCACGTGCTAGCCATCACTAACAGAGGAAAAAGGCGCTCACCGTCCAACCTATCTAACCCTCTGAATGTCTTGCATATCTCAATTAAGTCATCTGTCAACATTCTTCTCACTACGATAACAGCCTCAAGTCCCTCAGCCTTTCCTCTTAAGACCTTTCCTCCATGCTAGCAATATCCAAGTAAATCTCCTCTGAACCTTTCTAAAGTTTCCAAATCACTCCTGTACTCAATACTCCAAATCTGGCCGAAGCACAGATTTGTACAGCTGTTGCATGGTCTCATTGTTTGAAAACTAAATCCCTCTCCCAATAAAAGCTAACACATGATATTCCTTCTTAACAAACCTATCCAACTGCGTGGCAACTTTCAAGCATATATGTCGCTGGACATCACGATTTCTCTACTCATCTACACTACCAAGAATCTTACAATTAGCCCAGTATTCTACATTTCCGTTACTCCTTGTAAAGTGAATCATCTCACACTTTTCCACATTAAACTTTATATTCCACCTCTCGTCCCAGGTCTGCAACTGTGGGGAATATTATCAAATGCCTTACTGAAATCCATATGCACCACATCAACTGCTTTATCCTCATCTACCTTTTGGGCACCTTCTCAAAGAACTCAATCGGGTTTGTGAGGCACGACCTATCTTTCACAAAATCGTTTTGACTATCCCTAATCAACTTATTAAATTGTAGATGATTAAAGATCCTATCTCTTTTCGCACTTTCCATCACTTTACCCGCAACTGACGTTAGGCTCACAGGTCTATAATTTTCAGGGTTTTCTCTACGCCCCTTCTTGAACAAAACAATATGTGTGATCTTCCAGGTTTTTACACTGTTTTAAAACAGACAAAATGTGGCAACAACATTTTCCACACAAAATGGGAAAGCCCTGAACTAATAAATTCCATTTGGCTTTACGAAAGCCGAAATTGCCTTTGCTCTCCCTGACAGAGATACTTGCCAGTGGCTTCTGACGAAGTCCAACTTAGAGCTGTAATTTGTTTGACCACTTTTTAACCCAGTCCTCGACTCTGGAGTTTGATGTGCCTTAATCAATTTAAACTGTCCTCTTCCTTCAAGACAAAAGATAATTCAAATGGACTGCACTTGGTAGGGGCATTCGGTGCGTCTCGGATCGCAAAATGTCCAAACTGAACTCCCTTATCTCAATCATCTGGACAATCTTGACCATAATACCCCAACCTGGTATTTCGGGATGATGCTATCTCTCTAGCATTGTTTGTGAATCTGGATTGTACGTTGCACTTTTGAATTTCTTTTTGCCAAATTATGTACAAACTCCTTGAATAATTTGGATGTGAAGTTTGATCCTTGATCTGACTGGATCTGTATTGGTAGTCGCATCTGGCAAAAAAAAATCTGCAAACCTTTTAGCAGTGATGTTGTTGAATTGCATCCAGACATCTAATCGACACATTCATTAATAAATACGTGCTCCCATTTTTTGTTTTAAGGTAGGCAACCTACGCAATCAGGCCGGCAGAAGTGGGTGCTGTAGATTCTGGAGATAAGAGTTAGTGTTAGAATGGTTGTGGGAAAGCACAGCGGGTCAGGCTGTATCCGAGGAGCAGGGAATATCGACGTTTGGGTAAAAGGTTCGAGGGAGTGTTGCTGAACAAAAAGACCTTGGAGTACAGTTTCATTGTTCCTAGTTTGGTATGCTTTCTTTTATAGGCCAAAGTATTGAGTTTAGGAGTTGGGAGGTCATGTTGCGTCTGTACAGGACATTGGTTAGGACACTGTTGGAATGTTGTGTGCAATTCTAGTCTCCTTTCTATCGGAAAGATGCTGTGAAACGTGAAAGGGTTCAGAAAGGATTTACAAGGATGTTGCCAGGGTTGGAGGATCTGAGCTACAGGGAGAGGCCGAACAGGCTGGGGCTGTTTTCCCTGGAGCATCGGAGGCTGAGGGTGACCTTATAGAGGTTAATAAAATCATGAGGGGCATGGATAGGGTAAATAGACAAAATATTTTCTCTGGCGTCAGGGAGTCCAGCACGAGAGGGCATAGGTTTAGGGTGAGTGGGGAAAGATATAAAAGAGACCTAAGGGGCAACTTTTACATGCAGAGGGTGGCACGTGTTTGGAATCAGCTGGCAGAGGAAGTGGTGGAGGGTGGTACAATTGCAACGTTTAAAAGGCATTTGGATGGGTATACGAATAGGAAGGGGTGGAGTGATATAGATCAAGTGCTCGCAGGTGGGACTAGATTGGGTTGGGATAATTGGTCGGCATGGACGGGTTGGACCGAATGGTCTGTTTCCAAGTTGTACATCTCTATGACTCTGTGGCTCTATCAGGAATCCTGATGACGGGCTGTTGCCTGAAACGTCGATTTTATGCTGCTCCTCGAATGCTGCCTGACCTGCTGCGCTTTCCCAGCACCATTCTAATCTTGTAACTAGACAACCAATCAAGGCTGTTTGTGAAAGATTCCTCAAATGCTGCAGTATGTATTAAGGTGCAGGTGTTAATGCCTGGGTTTTTCCGATTTTCTGACATGTATAGCGCGTGTGGCAAAATTCAATTACATCCTTGTGTACTCCAGGTTCGTAAAAATCTCTTTGTATTATAGTCTGGGTTTTCCTCACACTTAAATGACCTCCAAGTGGTAGCTCATGCGCCACTCGCAGCACTTTCTTTTTATACTCTACTGCCAAAACAATCTGATAAATCTCTGTCCGTTTCTCATCTGCTTGAATGTGTGATGGTCTCCATTTCCTCAATAAGACATCATTTGTTTAGTAAAAACACACAGGGATGCATTCACTTTCCATCTCTATGCCTGTCTTTTGACATAACTGTTTTAAGTTCTCATCTTTTTGTTGTAACTCGATCAGTTTAGCAGAGCTAAACATACTTGAACGTTCACTGATTTTATCCGTCTCAGTCCCACTTATCTGTTCAAAAAACATCTCGGATAAAGCAATGTCAGCTTTCTTATCTGTGCCTTTTGAATTCTTCAGCTTGTAAACTCTGTGATCTTGTTATCACACAAACAAGAATAATTTCTGGATAAACATTCTCCATGTCTTCATTTGCCTGCGTCTCCACTGACCTTTCAACTAGAGTAGGCAGCACGCCTACTGGTAAATTAGCTATTTCATTTGCAAAGACAAATGGGTAGCACGGTGGCACAGTGGTTAGCACGACTGCCTCACAACGCCTGAGACCCGGGTTCAATTCCCAACTCAGGCGATTGACTGTGTGGAGTTTGCACGTTCTTCCCGTGTCTGCGTGGGTTTCCTCCAGGTACTCCGGTTTCCTCCCACAGATCAAAGATGTCCGATTCAGACGAATTGGCCATGCTAAATTGCCCGTAGTGTTAGGTAAGGGGTAAAATTAGGGGTATTGGTGGGTTGCGCTTCGGCGGGTTGGTGTGGCGCCCCGAAGGGCCTGTTTCCACACTGTAAGTAATCTAAAAAAAAGTTGAATTCCTGGAGCTGAGTATTTGTGCAGAACTCTTACCACAAAATCTCTACTCTTCTCTCGCCTTATATTACATAACTGAACACTTTTTGAGTCACCATGAATTCCTTTTACCCGCGCCTTTTCTGGCAATATTCCCTCTGGAGTGCATATCTCCTCTCCCTTCAGCACTGTATACTGAGAGGATCCTTTGCCCATTTATATTGTAACCGCTCAACCTGTTACTCCTGGTCTATGAAAATAAACGTTACCCTTGCATGTATACTTCTCACTAGACCTGACACGTCGTCCTCAACTGCCACTCTGAGCTGGTTGTCTGACTTCCATTGGGCTTTTTGTTACTAGACCAAAACTCACAGGTTTGTCCTTCTCCTGCTTCCCTACATCTGGCGTTATCCAAGCCCACCAACACTCTGATTTTGTCTGGCCCACTTTGTTACAATAATAACATTGGAGCTTCATAGCTTGGACGTCCTCATGAAGAGTTTCTTTTTACCCTGTGGTACGTTATCCTGATGATCGTCACTGAGATCTACCTTTCCTTTGCTACGTGAGGATTTCTCTTTGTCCCAATTTCTATCCCTCATGAACTGAAATTGATTCTGGAAGCAAAACCGACTTTTATGGACCAGCTCATAATCATCAGCCACTTCAACTAATCTTACAATTTTAACTTTTTGCTTTTCTACATGAGTTCACACTCCTTCCTCGCTAAGGTTGCCTTCAGTCTTTATTTCAGGTCTTAACAGCTGACTTCCAAACTTAAACTTCCAAGTTAAACCCAATCACGGCTTGTCTTTAATCCCTGCACATTGGTCTCATTCCCACTTTTCAGAAAGACCAACATCACCGCATCCACTTATAGGAAACCTACGGCGACTGAAAATGCATTACTATCTCCTTAACCAAACCAACAACCTAAATAAGGAGAATAGCATCTAACATTCGCTGTTGCGGACCGGGCCAGAACAATCAAAACATTCTCAAGCAAGTCGCTCAGACCATAAATATGCATTTTTTTACAGGCCGTGTAGAGGGGAAATTAACCAGCATAAGTTAGCTAGGTTGGCTACTAGGTTTTGAAACAGATAAAACATTATCCACAATTTTACACAATGAAACACAAAGAACTGAATAAAATAAAAACAGCAGAACTCTGTCTATCCAAACTAGACTTAATTATGCTGTTACAAATGTACACAACAGTCTCAATAAGCAAATCCCCTTTAAAAAAACAGCAAAATGAAACATTAAAGCTACAGGTCGAAGGAAGAAGGGCAGAAGGAGAGAAAGAGAGAGAGAGAGAGAGAGAGATAGAGAGAGAGAGAGAGATAGACTGTTTCCAAAGAAGGGAACTCCGAACCATTTCTGGACTGAACCTCTCAGCGAAAGAGCTGATCACTCCCTTTGATTACGCACGTCATTTCTAAAACATAACCGCTTTGACCTGTAGTCTCACCGACTTACATATAAACAAAAATGCCTGTCAATGCCCCTTAACCTCTGTTCCGAACCAATCTATTAACAACCAGGATCTGTTCACGACGCCTCTGAAAAGAAAACAGAGAGACAGTATCCTTGAGAAAAGGAAGAAATTTTCGCAAAAAAGGGGCCAGCCTTGTGAAACGTGTGATGACCCAGTTCTCAACGTCTCTCACAATGATGCGTTCCCACAGCTTGGATCATCCGACATTTCTTCAACATAATGGATACTGGGAGAGTTGGTGAAGTGTAGCACTCAAGGGCTGAGGCAGTGCCTCATTGTATTAGGGACAGAATTGAGAGACAGGCACACCTTTAGAGGGTCAGCACTGAGATATCATAGCTCTACCAGAGGGTAAGGGCTGAGGGAGATTCAACTGAGAATGTGCCTCTTTGTTGGAGGTTCCGAATTATGGGAATGCTTTATTGTCAGATCGTCAATCTGAAAGCAGTGCCTCATCATGCAGGAGATGAATTGAATGCAAGCTCCATGATTCGTGAGTCAGTACTGACATTATCGATCAGTATTATGAATTTATGTAAAACTCTGTTATCTCACTTTTTAGATTAGAATCAATCTAAACATCATGTCATAGACAGAGAACACAGGGGGCTAACACCTTCAACATATTGTCTCGCTATCACCATTGTTAACAGCTAACCCAAGAATGCAACATAAAAAAAAGGTTTTGTGATTTACACATGAGAGAAGTGAAAGTACCACTGCGTTCTAACAGATGAAAGGCTGAAGAGACAATCAATTTTTCACTGTATAATTTCATTTACATCACACTGCGAGTTTTTGCTATAAATTCTGTGTTACGATCGAGCCCTCCACTATCACCTGATGAAGGAGCGTAGCTCCGAAAACTAGTGAGCTTCCAATTAAACCTCTTGGACTATAACCTTGTGTTGTGTGATTTTTAACTTTGTACACCCCAGTCCAACGCCAGCATCTCCAAATCATGCCATTATCGGTGACAGCGTCGGTACTAAAGGAGTGCCTCATTGCATGCGGATCAGTAATGAGGGTGCGTCACGCATTTATAAGACCAGTACTGACCGTGGGGGACAGTGAGAGAGCCACTATTGTGGGACCCCTCAGCATCAATACTGAGAGAATACATTTTTGACAACAATTCATTGGGAAGACTGGGGTTCATTGTTAGAGAATCTGTTCTGAAGGAGTGCCTCACTCTGATGGGGTCAGAAATGAGAGAATGCGGCATCATTTCAGGATCAGTACTGAGGTATGCCGCACCATCAGGGAGTCAACTCTGGGGAGGGAGCAAATAACTATAGGCTCAGTCCCGAGACAGGGCCCTGTGGTCAGTGAGTCATTTCTGAGGCAGGGCCTCATTGTTGGAGGGTCAGTCCTTATGGAGTGCCTCATTTCAGGGATCTGAGCGTTTAGGGTGTGCATCACAATTTGGTGGTCAGTATTCGGTATTGCCGCTCAATCAGAGAGACAGTGTTGAAGGAATGCCTCACTATCAGAAGGTCACTTTTAAGGGAAGGCCTCGTTATCTGAAGGAAATTATTCTGGAAGTGGATTATTGTCAGAAATTCACTTCTAGACATTTTCCACTTTGAGAGAGGATTCGTTCTGGGACAGTACCTCAACAGGATGCGGTCAGAACTGAGGGAGTTCAACATGATGAGAAGATGAGGACTGACGAATTGTAGCTCTGTCAGAGAGTCAGATCTTCGGGAATGTGCTGTGGTGGGGGCCAATACTAACAAAGTGCTTTACTATGAGGGTGCCAGAATTGAAGGAGTTCCACCCATTCAAAAGGTCAGTCCTGTGTCTTGCTGCACTGTCAGAGGGGCAGTTCTGTGGAATAAACTCATCAGCAGACGGTTAGTATTGATGCAGTGCCTCATAGAGGATCCCTTCTGACGTAGCTTCTCATTGTAAGGGGTCAGACTGCCTCATTTAGGGGGTTCTGTCTCCACAGTAAAATCGTTGTAAAATATTCGTTAATTATCTCCCTCATTTCCTGTAGTCCCATACATAGGCTGCCTTGCAAATCTTTGACAGCAGCGATTAGCCTTTGGCATTATTCTGTTTATATATTCCATTTGGATTCTCCTTCATGCCATTTGCTAAAACTATCTCAAGCCCCCTTTTCTTGCCCTACCTGATTTCTCTCTGAGATATACTCCTATTGGCTTTATACTCTCTTAATTTTGATCTCCACTGTGGCGGAGGAGTGGGACGGTACAGCCCAGATGGTCTCCTTCTTCAAAGACCGCAGATTCCCCCCAGACGTGATCGACAATGCCCTCCACAGCATCTCCACTTTCCGCTCCACCGCCCTTGAGCCCCCCACCCCCAACCGCCACCAGGACAGAACCCCACTGGTTCTCACCTACCAACCTCCGTATACAGCGTATCATTCTCCAAACGGACCCCACCACCAGGGATATATTTCCATCCCCTCCCCATCAGCGTTCCGCAACGACCACTGCCTTCGTGACTCCCTCGTCAGGTCCACAACCCCCACCAACACAACCTCCACTCCCTGCACCTTCCCCTGCAACCTCAGGAAATGCAAAACTTGAGCCCACACCTCGTCCCTTGCCTCTCTCCATGGCACCAAGGGATCCTTCCATATCCGCCACAAATTCCCCTGCACCTCCACACACATCATCTATTGCATCCGCTGCACGTGATGTGGCCTCCTCTATATTGGGGAGACGGGCCGCCTACTTGCGGAACACTTCAGGGAACCCCTCTGGGACGCACGGACCAACCAACCCAACCACCCCGTGTATCAACACTTTAACTCTCCCTCCCACTCCACCAAGGACATGCAGGTCCTTGGACTCCTCCACCGCCAGAACATAACAACACACGACGGTTGGAGGAAGAGCGCCTCATCTTCAGCCTGGGAATCCTCTTACCACAAGGGATGAACTCAGATTTCTCCAGTTTCCTCATTTCCCCACCCCCTACATTGTCTCAGTCGATTCCCTCGAACTCAGCACCGCCCTCCTAACCTGCAATTTTCTTCCTGACCACTCCGCCCCCACCCCACACCGGCCTATCACCCTCACCTTGACCTCCTTCCACCTATCACATCCCCATCGCCCGTCCTCCAAGTCTCTCCTCCCTACCTTTTATCTTAGCCTGCTGGACACACTTTCCTCATTACTGATGAAGGGCTTTTGCCCGAAACGTCGAATTTCCTGTTCCTTGGATGCTGCCTGACCTGCAGCGCTTTAACCAGCAACACATTTTCAGAATGTTATGGCAGACCCAGTCTATGTTTGGAAAGTTAATATCCCCTACCATAACCACTCTATTATTCTTACAGATAACTGAGATATCCTTACAAATTTGCTTCCCAATTTCCCACAGATTATTGGGGAGTCTTGTCATATAACCCCAATAAAGTGATCACAACTTTCTTGTTTCTCAATTCAAACAAAAACTTCACTGGATGTAATACCAGGAACATCCTTCCTAAGTAAAACTGTAACGTTGTCCGTTGTCACAAACTCCAAGTACCCTCCTCTAGAGCCCTCCATTTCTATTATTGCTAAAACATTCGTATCCTAGAAAATTACGCTGTTAATCCTGTCCATCCATGAGCCACGTTTCTGGAAAGGTTACAATATCCCAGTGCCATGCTCCTAACCATACCCTGAGTTCATTTGCCTTCCCTGTTAGGTCTCTAGCAGTGTAATAAATACAGTTTAATTTTCCAGTCCTACTTCATTTTCTGCTTTGTCTCTGTCTATCCTACTCTTTAAATCGCTCATTTTCCTAACTGTAACAGTCTCAGACTGATCACTTTCCTTTCTGTCTCCCTGGGTTCAACACCCCCGTCCCCACCTTACGAGTTTAAATCTTCCTGAACAGTTCTGGAAAATCTCTCTGCCAATGTATTCGTCCCCTTCCAAATTAGGTGCAAACAACCTTATTAGACAGGTCACTTCTACCCCAGAGGAGACGCCAATGACACACATTGATCTGCTCCATCTTCGTAATTCCTCGCGCACTCGCTCTTCGCATTGGGAGGTATTACTGCACTCGAGAATTTCCTTTTTAAATGCCTGACTAACTTTCTATATTCTCCCTTTTGAATATCATTCCTTTCCCTTTCTATGTCACTCGTTCCAATGTGTACATGGACCTGCTGCCGGTCCCTGTCCCTTTTGAGAACACTGTGCACTCTCTCTGAAATGTCTTTGATTCTGCCACCAGGGAGGGAACACACCATTCTGATTTCTCACTGCAGAAATATCTGTCTGTAAATCTGACTGGATAATCTCCAGTCACAATCGATCACTTGAATCTTAACATAAACCTTTGATACATTAGAGTCAGTCTCGGTACCAGAGACTTGGATGTTCGTGCGACATTCCTCTGAGAGTTCATCACCCATTACAATTCCCGGATCAGAATACTTGTTTGAGATGGGGATAATCACAGAAGACTCCTGCTCTAACTGCCTCCCTCTCCCACCTTTCCTTACTGCATCTGTCATTTTCTTCCTTCCTATAACGTTCACCCATCAATCTCCCCCGCTCATTTAAATCCCACATTTCTTCAAACTGCAACTCAAAACGATTCATGCGATCTGATAAGATTTGCTACCAAAGGCACATTCTGCAGATATAATCTTCTGTGACATGGTGACCCTCCCTAAACTCCGACATCCAAAAGGAAGAGCACATCCCCCTTTGCTCCTGTCCCGATGTGACAACATGTAACAGAGTCAGGGAGCATCAGTCTGGGTCTTGGCTACCACGGGTGTATTTCTTCTTGTCCTCACAGGACTGTGTGTTCTCTTTGTGAAACACAAAACTTTGAATAAAATATAAACATGCGGTATAAACATTTGAAATTGACTGTTGTTCAAAAGATTTTCTTTTCCTGAATTCACTCACTGTTTAGCAAGTGAAGTAAAAAAAACTCAAACTAATTGATTTGCAGACTATATATGTCCCTGCAGTTATGTAATTTCTTCAATGAAAATTTAGAACCACGTGTCAATGAATATACGTAACAATTTCTTCAAAATTTCTGGTTTCAATTTGTAAACAGTCCACTTGTTACTTTTTCCTTTTGCCTCCCGATTCGAGCACGCTGATCATTTTAAAGTTTTGAAATATGTTCTTTGCTGACTCCTGACTTCCTTAAAAAGATGCCATATTCAGTAATTTTACTGTAAGTTGGGAAGGTATTCAGTAGTTTTTGTCTGTATGGTTCCCTTTCAGAATAATCCCTACGGATATCGTCGAATCACTGAAAGATGATTCAATCCTTACTTGGTTCACAACGCCTGGATCTTATACAACTTAATAAAACACAAAATGAAATTATTCCATCTGTGTAACAGAAGTGCATTGTGAGCGTTAATGGCAACATTGCAATCATCTCCTCAATTTCCAAAACAATCAACAGCACAGAGGAAATTACTTCCATCATACAAATACAGGGATGGGGCTATTTCGGATGCAGTACTGTGCAAAAGACACATTCAGTGTCATAGATTCATAGAGATGTAAAGCATGGAAACAAACCCTTCGGCCCAACCCGTCCATGCCGACCAGATATCCCAACCCAATGTAGTCGCACCTGCCCATATCCCTCCAAACCCGTCCTATTCATACACCCATCCAAATGCCTCTTAAATGTTGCAATTGTACCCAGCCTCCACCACATCCTCCGGCAGCTCATTCCATATACGCACCACCCTCTGCGTGAAAAATCTGCCCCTCAGGTCTCTTTTATATCTTTTCCCTCTCACCATAAACCTATGCCCTCTCTTTCTGGACTCCTTTACCCTCCCATCAACACACCAAAAAAACAGCTAATGAACTTGAAAGACTCGATACAGACAAGAAGCAAAACTAATGTCATTTACAAAATACCTTGCAAAGACTGTAGCAAACACTGCATTGGACAAACAGGCAGAAAACGAGCCACCAACATACATGGACACCAACTTGCCACAAAAATACTTAACCCTCTCTCACTCATACCCTTACATATGAATTAGGGAGGGCATCACTTCGACAGGGCCAACACATTCATCCTTGGACAACCCAAACATAGATACGCAAGAGAATTTCTAGAAGCATGGTATTTTAACTGGAACTCTATTCAAACACATCGAGTTCGACCACTTCCACCACGCCCTGAGAGAAAAAAAATAGCAAGTGACTTCACCATAGGAAATGACATCACCAACCCAAAGAAATCCAAAGATATAAATAGAAAGCAGGACTTATCAACAATGCTTCGCCTGAGGCCCAATGAAGATGCTACCTATCAGGCTGACACAACGTCTGGAAATGAACCTTCCAGCTCAGTGAACAAACCTACATCCAGAATCTCAACCTGACCTACAAATCTTCTCAAACCTTGCTCAGTTATGGTATTTATTTCTCCTGGTCCTCCTCCTGAATTATGTTTTTAGTCCTCCACAACAAAGACTGAAGCAAAAAATAATTAAAGAAATCTGGCATTTCCTGCTTTACTGTTCTCATTTCTCCAACACACTTCCCAAGGAGTGAATGATCTCTTCAGTGTCTGTTTTCAAATCCTTCGAAAGTCTCTCTTGCTGTCTGTCTTGATGTTACTACTGGCGACCAGATACTATCATACGGAAAGACAGTACGTACCATTAGGGTCAGTGGGCTATCATGATGCCAAGCGGTCTGAGTAGTTTGACAACCATTTCTGAGACCTCTTTGATGTCGACGAGAGTGGCTCGGGTTTCTGGGCGTGTTTTGTCTGCTTGTTTGGGTTTGCTGCTGACAAATCGGCGGACTGTGTTCATTGGGTACCCATTCTTATTTAATACATTCTATTGTGTACAGACAACAATCAAAATTAATGTAATTTACAAAATACCGTGTAAGGACTGTAACAAACTGGAGGCTGCCTCCAGCTGACCTGGCCTTCTCCTGGGGTGCTGGGATGGGTCTTTGGCACCACGTTGCCTGCTGCCTTCATTCAGTCAGCTGGTTTTGACGATCGGAGGAGCTTCAAACCTGTGAGTTTAGAGAAAACAGAGTTATTAGCAATTTTTAAAAGCATGTGAGTAAGTTTAAAGACTTGAGACCGATTGGCAGAAATAGGAAACTTCGATCTGTACCAGGAGTTCGTAAGAATTCGACCGTATCCGGCGACATCTTGTAGAACTCTTGCTGAGGTTGAGGTTGCTCAAGTCAACGTGAGTGTGTGCGGGCAATGCTGTGACAGAGGTGTGTTTGTGAGCTTGTATCTGTGTTAGAGTGGGAGAGAGAGTTTACGAGAGTGTATATCTGAGTGTATACCTCTCATTTTACCCAAATCCATTGAGGTGAATTTCAGTTTAGCCTTTGCTCATAAATTAATCCCTCCATACCAGAAATCATCGCCGTCAACTTTCTGTGAACTGCCTCCAATTAAGTCATATATTTCATGAAGTAAGGGAAAGTTGCTCGCAGAGCTCCAGATGTCGTCTCGCCAGCATCTTGTACTGCAGCATTGAGACTTCCCTACTCTTTGACGACAACACCCTTGAAGTAAAGAGTATTATTTCATGACCCCGTTCCTGAATTGCTGTTGCCCCTGAGCGCTCGCTTTCTGTAGTTTGCGCGCAAGTTCCCCCAAGACCTTTGTGTTGTGTCGCACTGCTGCTTTACTTCATGTAAGAAATAGTTGTCTTTCGTTCCCCCGTCCAAAATGACCTTCACACTAGCCCACTTTATACTCCATTTCCCTACTCTTTGCTCACTCATTCAACTGAATGATATCTCTCCGTAAACTGCCTGTATCCTTCTCACAATCTGCCTCTCTACCTTTCTCCCTTATTGCAAATTGCAGGTTGAGTCAACAGTTAGGAATGTAAATGCAATGAAGTCATGTATTTTGCGAGGACTTAAATATTAAATCAGGGATGTACCTATGCGGCTCCTTGAGAGTCTGGTCAGAGCAAATTTGGAGTATTGTGCGTTGTATTGGGCCTATATCTCAGGAAGGATGTATTGGCCCTGAAACGTGTTCAGAAAAGGTTCATGAGAATGGTCCCATGAATGAAAAACTTAAGAAATGAAGAAGGTTTGAGGACTATGTGTCCATACACAATGGAAAATAGAAGGATGTGGGCGTGGGAGGGGTAATCTAATTGAAACGTATAGAATACTCCATAGTGTGGACTGAGTGGATGTTGGGTAGATTTTTATGAGGGACTTGGATCGAGGGCTCAGCCTTCGAGTAATGGGAAGACATTTTAGAATGGAGATAAAGAGTAACATGTTCAGCCAGAGAGTGGTGAATCTATGAAATTCATTGACACAGAAGGCTATGCAGACGGAGACTTTGAGTATATTTAAGATTGAAATAGATAGGTTCTTGAGTATCAAGGGGATCAACGGTTTTGGGGTAAAACGGGAGAATGGGTTTAAAAACTTAACAGTCATGATTGAATGACAGAGCAGATTCAATGGGCGGAATGGTCTAATTTCTGCTCCTATTTCTAATGCTCTAATGATGTGTATGTCACCTGAAAATTGGGCTCCAGCGCATTTACTTCCATCATTAAAATGAAAATACTCAAGTGCATATTTTGATAAGTTTTTGTATTATGTGTCATGCATGGCCATTGCTTAAGTTCAGTTGGCTGGACAGCTGGCTTGTAGTACAGAGTATTGCTAGCTGTAGAGGTTTAAATCCCAGCCTGGCTGAGGCGACCTCGAAGGACTCTCTGCACTCCCATCCCTTGCCTGAGGTCTGGTGCCCCTCAGGTTAAACCACCAGCAGACATCTCTCTCTAATGAAAGAAGAGGACTATGGTAACTCTGCCTCATCTGTAACGTCTGATTTGAAATTACTCTGATGTCGTTTATTGTGATTTTATTTCATTATGTAATGCGTACTTTTGCAACAGAAAAAAGTGTTGATTCATTTAAATTATCTATTTTTGTTATTTAGCAACGCAGTATTAACATTATATCATAACTGTGTTCTGACACAGTGTTGTTTTTTTCCCAAATTGTAAAAGATCACTTTGAAAATGTTGCAATCCTCATGACCCTGTGGAGATTTCCAGAGAGTATAGATATTGGGCTTCGTTAACTCCAGAGCTGAATTCAGGTGGACTGTTCATCGAGGCAGAGTAGTGCATCAGCAAAATGCATGGAATAATTCTGATTGCCAACAAAATATATTACGTGATCCTGGCTGTCATTGGTATTCCGGGTAAGTAGGTGTACACAGAAACTGAGTAAATATGCTGTCCTGTTTTTACAGTGGGACAGATACTGCGTACAAACCTTGATGCTGATACTGCATTGCTTTTATTTTTGGACGAGTTTTGAGAAAAATCTCAGTGGATGTTGAGGTTTGTGATGTCGGTTTGCTTGCTGAGCTGGAATGTTCATTTTCTGACGTTTCATCAGATTGCGAGGTTGCATCTTCAGGGGAGCCTCTGGATGAAGATGTACTGTTGTTTCCTGCTTTCTATGTATATGTTTGGGTTTACTTGGTTTTCCAAGGTTTTTGACTTTTTGATTTATTGCCTTTTATCGACTTTTTGATTTCAGGCACGACCATCATCTCATCTCTCCTTCTCCTTTGATGCTGCTTGACCTGCTCTGCTTTTATCCAGCTCCACGCTTTATCACCTGATTGAAGTTTGCGAGATTGTGTTTAGTACAATCATGCATCGTCGAGACCCACTGATGCCTCGTCAGCCTGAAACAATGTAATCATAACACAGATAACTCTGTTAGTTATAAGAAAGAGAAATTGCTGGAGAAACTCTGTAAGTCCAGCAGCAAACGTGGAGAGAAAGCAGGGTCAACACCTCGAGTACTTTCTTCAGAACTGAGTCTGTTCAACCTGTGAAACATTAACCCTGCTTTCTCTCTCCGTGAGTACTGCCAGACCTGCTGAGCTTCTCCAGCAATTTCTGTTTATTGAATCAGATCTTCAGTATGCGCACTTGTTTGAGATATTCTCTAATAGATCTGCCCAGAGGTGTCTTATGACACGTGGTAAACCCGTCTGCTAATTTAAACCGGACTCACAGAGAAGCTCACCTCACGCTGTAATCTGTTGAATTTCGAGAGACAAGGAACTATTTCAGAAGTCGCTATTTAAATAAAAAAATAACAATTTCATTCTTCCCGTCCAAAAGAGAACTTTAGACAACTACTAAAGCTCATTGCTCTTAATCCTATCATTTTCCTCCTGCTCTGCAATACCGGGTCAATTAAAAAACTCTTATGATTTTCAAAAATGGTTAAACTTGCTTCATTAAAATTCGATTGGACTTTCCTATATGGGGCGCAATTTAAACGGATTGGCTGAGTTTGGATTTGCTTTTGTGTCTTGACAACTGAGCTGCACTGTTGGCTTTACTGTGAAATAATGCATTTTAAATTC